>NC_133864.1:16359972-17006299 GCF_044706935.1 Curcuma longa
ACTCAACCCCCTTACCGATTCGGCCCGGCGACGCCCTTGTACGATCGGGAGCGCCAGGCGGCGGCGGCGTCCCGCTGCGAAGATGGGGAAGAACCAGAGGAGAGGCGGCGGCGGTGGACGGACAGAGGAGGAACAGCAAGGAAGGGAGGAGAGGAGGCGGCTGTGGCGGCGTCCCTTTCTCCTGGCTTCGGCGACAAAAATCGGAAGCAAAGGCGCGCTCGGCAGAACGGCGTGGAGAGGTCGCGATTCTTAGGTTTACTGTAGGTTCTCAATGGTTTTTATTCCCTCTCTTAACGGATCAAGATCCAAACCCAATAACCCTATACAAATAACCCTAAACCCCTTATTAAGTTTAATTATATTTTTTAATTAAACCCTTAAAGTCTTGGTATTTTACAATAACACTAGAAGGAAGCCGATGGACTTGGTGCATCCGAGGTACGAAGAGCTGCGGAAGAGTACTCTAGTGGAACAAGGACATATAGGTAGTGAGTCAGAAGGGCTCGGTACATTCGACCAAAAGCCACGTGGAAGATGATACAGTAGTGTAGATCTGATATAAACAATATTGGGCGATCAATATGCAACTGTATGCCACGTGGAATGCAATCCAAAGAGCTAATTGAGTTTCAGTCAATTGAAAGATTGCCACATCAATAATAGGGATGAGCGAAGACCTCCTCGTGGATAAGATCGACCTACCACGTTAGTAGTTTCCAATTGATTGAATAAGGCTTTTCAATCGATCAAACGTGTGACGTTAGTGGCCAGAGGCTATAAAAGGAAACAAGGAGCTTGTGTTCAAGCAACCACACAACCATCACCAAAGCAGTAGTCAAAGTGTTTTGTTCTTTATTCCTCTCTATTATCTTGTACTAACAAACTATAAGAAGTTTCTCCATCTTTAGTACGTTATCAAAGAGGAGAAGAATAATGGGCAGACATGTCACGACCCGGAGGTGTCGTTCCCGCACATCGGGAGGTACCTCACTCGGTGACAATATAATAAAGAACCCCAACTGAAAATCAGCACGTCAAGTCTCTGAGCAACTCTAAAGCAACTGAACCAAGGTAGTATTAACTCTGTGCCTGCAAAACTAGAAGCCAAAAATGTAGATAGTTAGCCAAAGGCTAAGTGGGTAATCAGAATAGATGTGCATGAATGTAATCTTAATTAAGAAGCCAAGAAATTAGAATGGATCATAATTTCATATTATCATTTTCAGTTCTTGTACAGTTCTCCATTGGTACATAATATAATATCTGTGTATATGTATATATATATATATATATATATATATATCTCTTTATCATTCTATTCATTTATTGTTATCTGAAAATCAGGTAATATTACCATTATTTATCATCACCAATAATCTCAATCTGATCAAATATTATGAACAGTATCAACATTTATATACTTAATTAAAAAGTGCATAACATGAGCCGATAACATCAGAGTGTAGAAATAACTCATATATATGTAGGCTAACAGCCTCCTCAGAATATACTGTCGCATACGTTATCAAACGTACGGGCTTTCTCTCTAGCCCTCACCGGTGGAAGACAAAGTAAACACTGACCGTGGCCTCTGCTCTACCACAATAATATGTGATCGGTCAGTGCTCTGGACCGAGGGCTACATCACGCCACCACTCCTCAGGTGTACGGTCCAGTACTCTGGTAAAACTCTGGTATAAAGCTAGGCTCTTAATTAACACCTTTTAATCTTTATTATTTTCTCTTATCTCATTTCTTGTTATATCTCTTTTTCATCGATTATTATCAGTATTATATTCTCAGTAGGTGTATTCATCATTTGGTCTAAACGACCACTCAAATTAAATTATCTATTATTTACTCATGTAGGTATCACAATCATGTTTACAAATAAAGGTGAGTATCAACAGATAAAAGCTAAGTATCAATAGACTAAGGTATTAACAGCAAGAACTAAAATAGAGCAAGCAATGTAAAGATAGTTATCAACAGACAGAGTAGGTCAGAGTATCTATTAAAATTTGAAAACACCCTTTCCCATTTTAATTACCCCCCAGATGAAACCCATGTGTGAACAGGAAGTAAATCAATTATTTTTACCCTTTTATGATTTAGTTATTTTCCCTGTTTCAGTATTTTAAATATCACTTTAACTCCCTTTTTGAAAATAGGTGTATAGGTATGCATAATCCATTTTAATCTATTTATTCATGCACAAAGGTATATAAGAGTCAAAGGACAGAAGGTACCCACATTTGTATCTACCAAACTCCGAGTGTCAGCAAATTAGCGTACTCCACTCGTAAATCAGTATCTAACACACGTAATATTAAAATAATTCAAAATCACCAATATGGCCTAATACGACTTCATCCCCGTACAATTGTCTTTCAATAATAATCCTGTCCATTAACAAATCGGTTAACAGAGAGTATACCTTCTACGAGCTAGGGTCGCTGTTAGTGGCACCTAAAGGGCAACGATGATTTCTTGTTGTTGTTGGCTGATTGAAACAGGCAGCTAAGTTTACCAATTGTTTCACGAACTCGGGGCTGACGGCTGTGGACAAGGCAGCAATTAACAATGGCTGAAACAGGGCAGAAATTAGAAAAGAGGAACAGAGAGATACCAAGGTTTCTTTCCCTTCGTCGCTGGCAGCCTCGATCGAAATCGACGATTTGCTGCTCGCAACAGCGTCGCAGGCTGCAGGGAGAACAGGATTCGTCACGGCTGGATTAGGCGTCGGGAAAAGGTTCTTCATCGCGACCCTCTCCTTCACCAGGCGGCATCGCGAGGAAGGCGACGGCGGCGTCGCAGCGGCAAGGTGTCGGTGGTTGAAGGCGTCGCGGGCAAGCGGCGATCGTGACGCGACACGGGGTGGGCGGTCTGCAGCGTCGCGGCAATGGCGTCACGTCTGGCAGTGGTGTCGCGATTAGGGCAGAAAGGGGTGTCGTGCGATGGGAACAGGCGGCGGCATAATGGGAGAGGCAGCGTTGTGGTGGCAGAGGGGTTCGGCTAGGGTTTTGAAATTTTTAAATCGCGCCCCACGATTTTTCACCGAGGAAAACGGAGGCCGGGTCGTGAGACGTCGTGACTTCGTCACGTTTTATTTTTATTTATTTATTTATTATTTTTTTTTACTAATTTTAACATCCTCCCCCACTAAAAGAAATTTGGTCCCCAAATTAAAGTAACTAAGGAAAATGGATACTTGAGGAAAACAGATGAGGATATTTGCGCACATATCATCCTCACGCTTCCGCTGCGTTACTCTGATCAGAGTGATGCCTCCATCCAACCTTCACGAGGTGGATGCTACATTACTTGCGAATTGATCATAACATAAACCAAACAAGGTTATCATTGATAAAATTGGACAGATAACCAAGGTTATTAACGATAACCCTAAACTAAACGCGCCCTCAAGGTGTGCTATTGGGAATTTGGGATTAACTTCATGCTATCACTCAAAGATATGGCATCCCCATGTAAAAAGAAAATAGAACTGTGAATGGGCTGGTTTAAGGGTAGATAACAGACTTTCTCATGGTATTCTCTATGTCTTAATGAAAGAAGAGATTTATCATCAGACTTGAGCACAGCTACTTAGTTTAGCAATGGAAGAAAAGACCAGACTGAAGCATAGCTAGTCTAGCTATTGGGATAGCATTTTAAGCTATAAGCTGGAAGTATTAGATTGGAATACTTATGTTTTATGAAATTACAGTGCTAATAGAAAGTTTACCTTGAAATCACCAATAAGAATGAGTTTGTCATTGGAAATTCCTAGTCGATAACCTTCCTCTGTTTTCCCTGTGTTACCAAACTTCCGCACTTGTTGAGACTAGCAACAAGTTCAAGACAATCGAAGGTAGATACAGAGAAAGCCACAATATAATTTGTTAAAATATTAACAGAGGGATGATCAATGGCATAGTGCATAAAAGCACATGACTAGATTCTGGAGAATGTATTGGCACTAAATATCTGTACCAGCCTCGATGTTTTACTAAGGCAAAGAAGTTCTTTTCGATCAACTTAATCTAAAAATGCATTTCAACCCAAGAACTATTATTAAATGTTCCTGATAGGATGGACTTGTATGTAAATATCTGTAAGATCCCAAGTCTGTTGCACTTAATCATGAATACCACATGTGGGTACAATAACATGATCTATTAATTGTAAATAGATAGTGAATGAATCCTTAGGATCCAGAAATAACTTAACTAGTGAGAAATTAAATTCTCATTCATTCCCACCATATAAAGCCACTGCAGCAAGTGTATCATTGATTCGACATTGTAAATTTAGAAGAGAAAGTTTGGTTCTAATATCTATTTGCTGGCAGAGTCGTCGCTCACTGCAGCTAAATAAAACTCGAAAGATCATCATATGATTTAGAAAATTGATTGTATATGAGCATCAATGTTTGTTATGATACGTCTTATGTATGACAAAGCATATTGTTTGGGATATATGTATAAGTCCACGGTAATTTTTTTTTATACATGAATGAGCTTAAAATGCATATGGTCAACATTGGTTAGGTGCTGCCTAAACAATAAGCTCCAAGACAGATTTATCAACCAGGCAAGACCGGTAACAGGAACAGTTTTCCCTTTCAAACCAACCTTTTCAAGAAGCGCAGGATCAGACGGAAGGCCAATTGAGAATCAGCTTTGTCTTTATTATTGTTAAATTATTGTTAATGGGGAAAAATTAATAGGGTCAATCCCTAGGATGTCCCCACTGTCTACATATTATCATATTATTATCATTTAATATTTATATCCTTGTTACTTTTATATTTACCATTAGCTTCTTGTCTATTTACCATTAGTTCCTTAACACGCCAACTGATTCAAAAATCTTGTAAACCAGCTCATGAAGATATAAGAAAGAGACCAAATCAAAAGTAGCATTTGAGACCAAGCATGGTGCTAGCCAAGGAAACAGTCTTAAGAAAGAGTTGTGACATGCTCAGAGCTTGTCATTGTAGCTCTGAGTGATTGAGGTTTTGACATTGGTATCTCATAGTAGCTTAGAAGAATCACAATGATCCCTCTTTTGCGTATGAAAGTAGCTAAGGTACTCTAAACAGATATAGGAAAAATCTTCTGCATATGGTGATAAAAGATGTACAAACCAAAGACAATTACGCAATGTAACACAGTGTAAGATAGTATATATCATCACAAGGGAAAAGAATGGTGAAAAGGATCTGTCCTCAGAGATGAAGAAGGCATGCAAATTGTTCAATAGAATATGGTGAAAGTTGCATCATTCTTTCGTGAAGACAATCTTATTGACTCGAATTTATTTCACACTTCTATTAATGATTGATTCTTAGTCAATCTAGTTGTAAGTTCAGAAATCCCAATTCATTTCTGTATTTTCCAACTGCAGAGAAACAAATCCGGCAAGCATTCAATGAGTCAAGCTACCCCCAACTTTCAATATTTTCTGAATTCAAATTAAGATGCTAGCTTGAGGAACTCCTACAATTCAGAAACTCAGTGATTAGGTCTATAAACCCTCAATTGAGATAATTGCTAGTTAGAGACAGAAATCAGCTTTTGCACTAAACAGATTTTTTTTTTTTTCTTGATACAGTTTCAGAAATCCAGACTTTTTATAGCAGCAAACACTCATCCCTTGAATAGCTTTAGGACTAGTTTCATGTTACCAAGATGAAGAACCAACCAAAGTTGGAGCCAGGTGAAACAAATTTCCAGAATAAGATTAATGCCCTGCAGTAGTTTCAGAAACAAAATTTTAGAATTCTGGAAGTTTCAAAATTCAGATTCCTGGGGTTGATAGGTTTTTAATCATAGGGAATTTTGAGAGGATAGAACACTAAATGACCTTTGGAAAAATAGGACGTTCTTTTGAGGTTACCACCAATCAGAATTGCTTTTTTTTTTTTTTCTGGAATCTATAATACATTTCCTTGCTGCCCTTCCAGATTTGGTTTCAGAAATCTACTGCTAGAACTTTTCCAACTTTAAAATAAGGCATAGGATACTGGGATATTGAGTATTCCCTTCACAACTCTACTGATAAGAAGCTGACCTCAAGAAAGGAGGGAGTAAAATAAGAATGGAGAATTAAGAGGGATCTCAGGAACTAAATAATTTAGATAAATGCAATTAAGACAAGGAAGGAGTAGAAGTTGGTTATCAAATACCAAGGCAATATCTAAGGTTACGGATAGAAGATCTAGTTTTTAGCCACCACAAGGAAAACAAAGACAACGTCACTAGCTGAAGAAGAGAATGACCAATAAAGAATCAAAGGGTTTGTTTGTCGAAAATAAGATTAGATAATTGCTGTCATTGAGAACCCGGTAATGGAAAACCCTTGCAGAACAAATTGACAACCAACTAGAGGAGAAAATTAGAATTGGCAGCTAACATCAATAGTCTTCTTTTGAGTACTGATATTCAAGATGTCAACCTCTATGTGCCACCTAAGGGTGTCAATACTGATAATTCATAAGGTCGAAGGGTTGGAATCCTCGATGGGGAGAGTGGTGCCTCATGCAACCTATGATTGACCCTCTGAGTAGTCGAGGTACACCGATGTGTACGACCACGATCTCGACTACTACCATCATCCGTACTACGGATGCGGCTATGGGCACGGCTACTGCCCCAACCACGACCACGAGTAAGTTCATCTCGTGGCATCGTGTTTAAAAATCAAATAAAAGTTTCAATAATTGGTTGTAATTAGGCTATTTGAATAAATAAAGGACCTCTAATTCCTATAGCTCAGAGACACAACTTGACTTGCATAAATCATACGCAGAAAATAAAATCCCAAAATAAATTTGGGAACCCAAACCCACGGACAGAAATCGCGAACTTAGCTCTGATACCAATAAAATTGGTATCAGATAGACTAAGAATGCAAAGACTAATCCCGAAAGATCTAACTGCTCTGATACCATTAAAATTGTCACGACCCGGAGGTGTCGTTCCCGCACATCGGGAGGTACCTCACTCGGTGACAATATAATAAAGAACCCCAACTGAAAATCAGCACGTCAAGTCTCTGAGCAACTCTAAAGCAACTGAACCAAGGTAGTATTAACTCTGTGCCTGCAAAACTAGAAGCCAAAAAAAATGTAGATAGTTAGCCAAAGGCTAAGTGGGTAATCAGAATAGATGTGCATGAATGTACTCTTAATTAAGAAGCCAAGAAATTAGAGTGGATCATAATTTCATATTATCATTTTAAGTTCTTGTGTAATTCTCCATTGGTACATATATATATATATCTGTATATATTTATATACATCTCTTTATCATTCTATTCATTTATTGTTATCTAAGCAAATTATATCATCACCATTATTATCTCAATATGGTTAAATATTATAAGCAATATCAACATTTATATAATTGATTAAAAAGTGCACAGTATGAGCCAATATCATCAGAGTGTAAATAGATCTCATATATCTCTAGGCTATCAGCCTCCTCAGAATATACTGTCGCATACGTTATCTAACGTACGGGCTTTCTCTCTAGCCCTCACCGGTGGAAGACAAAGTAAACACTGACCGTGGCCTCTGCTCTACCACAATAATATGTGATCGGTCAGTGCTCTGGACCGAGGGCTACATCACGCCACCACTCCTCAGGTGTACGGTCCAGTACTCTGGTAAAACTCTGGTATAAAGCTAGGCTCTTAATTAACACCTCTTAATCTTTATTATTTTCTCTTATCTCATTTCTTGTTATATCTCTTTTTCATCGATTATCATCAGTATTATATTCTCAGTAGGTATATTCATCATTTGGTCTAAACGACCACTCAAATTAAATTATCTATTGTTCACTCATTTAGGTATCACCATCATGTTTACAGGTAAAGGTGAGTATCAACAGATAAAAGCTAAGTATCAATAGACTAAAATATTAACAGCAAGAACTAAAATAGATCAAGCAATGTAAAGATAGTTATCAACAGGCAGAGCAGGTCAGAGTATCTATTAAAATTTGAAAACACCCTTTCCCATTTTAATTACCCCCAGATGAAACCCATGTGTGAACAGGAAGTAAATTAATTATTTTTACCCTTTTATGATTTAATTTATTTAACCCTGTTTCGGTATTTTAATTATCACTTTAATTCCCTTTTTGAAAATAGGTGTATAGTTATGCATAATCCATTTTATTCTATTTATTCATGCACAAAGGTATATAAGAGTCAAAGGACAGAAGGTACCCACTTTTGTATCTACCATGCTCCGAGTGTCAGCAGATCAACGTGCTCCACTCGAACTAGTATCTATACATAATATTACAATAACTCAAAATAATCAGAATATTTCCTATTCCGGTGCACGGTATCTTAAAGAAATACCCTTACATCCCCAATCGAAATTCACAGAATTGATACCTCTTTCGCGTGACAGAATCTGCGAGCCCCATCGCACGTTGGTTTCCAGAGGTCGATGCGGTGCGAGGACGACGGGGGCCTCAAGGGACAGCAGAGGTCACCATCGGATGGACAAATAGGGAAAAAGAAAAGGGGAAACCGGATCAGGGGTTTTTCGTCGTGGCCCTCTCCCTCGTCACGCACGATCGCCGGCTCGAACAGGCAGGGCTGATCGCCGGCTGGAACGGATGGAGAAGGAGGAAAGGGGAGACGAATCTAGGGTCCTTCATCGCGACCCTCTCCCTCGCCACGCGTAATCTCCTTGGCGAAGCCGGTGTCACAGTGAAGGCAGGAGGCGTCGGGGTTGAAGGCGTCACAGCTTGCGGCGGTGCGTTAGGGCAGAGGCAGCGGCGTCATGTTAGGGCAGAAGGGAGGCGTTGGCTAAGGAAAAGGCGGCTAGAGTTAGGGCGGAAGTGGCGTGCTAGGGAAGGTGCTCGGATGTGGGAGGAGGCGTCGTTAGAGAGGGAGGCGGCGTGGGTGTTGTGCGCACGGAGAGGGAAATGAGTAGGAGAGAGAGAGGTTTATCAAAACAGTACCCTAATTCCCTTGTTAACCGACCGAACCGGGTTTTTATTTTTTTATTTTATTTTATTTTATTTTATTTTATTTTATTTTTTTTTACCGATTCTAACACCCCACATGGTTAGATCTGGATCATGGCTCATCCGGCGGTTAGTCCGGTGAAGAGCGGTCTCGCTCTGATACCAATTGTAGGGTCTCAAGGATGTCTGTATCTCCACAATGACATGATATTGTCTACTTTGGGCCTAAGCCCTCATGTTTTTGTTCTTGGGCTCTTCCCAAAAGGCCTCGTGCCAATGGAGATATTTTCCATCCTTTTAAACCCATGATCTTTCCCATGTGTTTTAGATGTGGGACTATGTTTGCACCCTTGCAACCCAACACATCCTTCATCCTTGTAAAGGATTACCCCATTGCCTCATTTAAATGGGTGCATTATAGGTCATGGAGTAGGAGTGGGTCTCTAAACCACGTTATATGCCCTTATTAGTGTGTGTTGTATTTCCATTGCACATATATTTGACACTTTGTTAATCACACATGCTCACTCAGATAATTTTATTTGTTTAATAATTTGATACTGCTTTACAACTAGATCTTATTTTTGTGCTGACTGCACTTATATTTCTTAAGATTGCTGAGGCTCTTTTTGAAATTACACTTCCAAGATTTTCTGGGGATATACTTCCAAAATCTGATGCTGGAATTGTTCTGGCCATTGCTGATAGGTAAGCTATCCTTCATCATGGTCATTTTTTTATAGTATGGTTGATGTTTATTCCCTTTGACATGGTATGATTATGTTACTGACACGAAATGCATATAAATTCCTTCACATTGAATGTGGAATAGCTGGCCACTTTTGTGTTTTTTTTGGTTCTGGACAAGGTTTTGTTCTGTGCAAGGTTTGTACACCATTAGGTTTTGTTCAACAAGGCATAGCTTACCATTTTTTCCATTGATCAAAATAAGAGCAATGATGACACAATAAATTTCCAGACATGCCCTCCTTATTCACTAAGATTTACTGCCTACACTCGTATAACTATCTTTTGGCTTGCACTTGCCGAGGCTGAGAGAACCTTGCCCGTGAATAATTAACCAGGAAAGAAATTGGTTTGTCACTGGGAGAACGGAGGTTAGAGCACAAAGCTGAAATGGCTAAGCAAAGATGGTAGATGAAGAGAGGTTATATCTGCACGAAATGGGAACAATTACAATTGTAAACTTGATTGGTCAAAACAAGATATTTATAAAGTTGTGAACATCATATACTTTTTTTTTTGTAATTTAGATGTTCGGGCTTTGCCGAACTAATCAACCTTCCTTTGGTTCATCTATTAGATAAATTTGGAACACAACTTATACATATTTAGAAGCCGACCTCTAGAATATTCACCAAGTTATGAACATCATATACTTAATAGGCTGTAAGTTATAACATATAGTACCTATATGGTTGATTAATTATAAATTATGGTTTCATTATAACTCTATATCATATGGTATATTAATATAAAATTAATTTAAATATATGTGAGAATATAATAAGGAATTGAGATTAATGGCCTAGGAGGATCTATATAGCCACCCTACTTAGTTAGAAGACTTTGGTTGTTGTTGTTGTGTTGTATATGGTATATATATGATTAATATATAGTTAACGTATATAACTAATTACTTATATAGTTGATATTTACTTTATTTATATATTATCTAGTTATAAGTTTGATAAATAACTTTTAATTCAGTCATCTAAACAGATGTCACTAGGAATACCTAGTGAGCCATTTGGTTCGCATAATATCTTCACCTTGATAGTCTAGAAAGATCTTTTTTTGGATGACCTTGTCTTCTCCAATTTTAACTGTGTCCCTTTGTGAAGTTTCATTTTTGAGAGTTTGATTTTCGATATTACTTTATTAATATACTATGTAGGTATAGATTTATAAGTGATAAATAACTTTTAATTCAGTAATCTGAGCAGATTCCACTTGGCATACGTAGTGAGTCATTTGGTTTCCACTGTGCACAATATCTGCACCTTGAAAGTTAAGAAAGGTCTTTGTTTTTAAATGGCCTCATCTTCCTCCATTTTTAATTGTGTCCCTTTGCAAAGTTCCATTCGTGGGAGTCTTAATTTCAATATGCAGATTTAATGTTCCTTTATTAAGCTTGAAGATAATGATGTACTCCATGAACAAAATCTTGAATTTCAGAATTCTATCTTCCAAATGATAACTCTCCAACAAATTTGGGATGTTTTGATCATTCCAGTCCCAGTACAACCTTCGACAGTTTCAGAGGTGTGTATGGTTTTCTCTTTTGTCCAGAGAAAACTATAATATGATCCATTATGATTATTAGCAACAACTCCGCCTTTCCATTCTTCAAAGCTACATTCCTTTCCAAATGAAAGGTAGCACCTAAGAATTGGTAGGATTATCAACATCTATCTTTTGATCAAAGTAAAAAACACTGCTCATTTATGGGATGCTTTTGCTCAAAGGGAAGCCTTGATCGGTGCAGGTACAGTAACCTTTTGTTTGTACAACAATTCAAATTAGAAAGTGGCCACTATTCTGAATGAATCACTCTCTCCTCCCATATTTTTTCTGCTAAGGAACCTACTACTGTACATATATCAACTTCTCAATTGGTTATGCATGGTAAATTAGAAAATTTCAGGTTTTATGTGGAACATCTACTAATTGTGTTGTGTAAAAATGAATTGTAATATATCACTTTTGGGATTGCTGCATTTCCTATCGAATTAAGACCTCCATTGGCTTGCCATTATTACATCATATTTTTAGTGTTGTCTGGGTTGAAATACTCTTGAATTTTAAGTACTTGTTCACTTCCTGTGTGAAAAAGATGGTCTCACAGCTTTGGATCAGTTATAATGAAGAATAAGAGTTAACTTCTTTGAGAATATTCTAACATGAAGGTGAAAATGATGATAATTCCAGTAGCTGGAGATATAACCTTCATTCCTGGATAGAAATATCTTGGTGCTGATTCTTGGATGGTCGTGTCATTATTTAAATAAAATTATTTCAATTACCGAGATTACAATGAATAATATCTTTGATGGATTTGGTTGTTTCCTCTTGTAAATATTGTTGCGACTTAATTTGGTGCATCTGCTGCTGATGCTAGCTATCTGCTTCTGTCTGCTTCAGACTGGACAGTCTTGTTGGTTTATTTGGTTCTGGATGTCAACCAAGTTCAACAAATGACCCCTTTGGTTTGAGAAGAGTGTCTTATGGACTAGTAAGTCATGCCGTTGCATTTGTTACTTTCAAAACAAATTCTTAGCTCTGCATCCTTCATTTTCAGGTTCAGATACTAGTGGAGAATAACAAGGATTTGTCCTTGAAAGAGGCTTTGACATTAGTGGCTGATGTCCAACCCATAGAAATTAGTGCAAGTGTTATTGATGATGTGAGTTTGGTGTCACCAAATACCTTTTTGTCAAGCAATTTTCTTTCATTTTCTCCAATTTTTTTGCTTCACTACTTTTCAGGTAACAAAATTTGTTACTAGAAGGTTGGAACAACTATTGGTATGCATCAGTTCCACATGAACTTCTTTCTGATTTAGTTGAATGCTTTTTAATCTTCTATCCTTATTCTTAGATCAATTTTATTTACCAACTTATTGGTTTCTATTTTGCCATGCCCTAGTGGTTCCTTTCCCATGGATGCGATGGGATCCACTTATCATCACAACAATTTCATCTACATAGCCTTTGTTAGTCATTGATTTACATGACAATGGTGTTAAAGAGCGCGTGTGGCATGACACAACTTAGCTTTCATCTACCCATAGTTTAAATCTCGTACTGTGTCGGACGACACTGTTAAAATATATCATTCCCAATAAATTAATGAAATTTGATACTATTCGATATGGGTAATCTATCCTATGGTGTTGTGCCACTCATGAGCATCATGCCATGTTGACATTCGACATCCCTTGACATACTACAAAATATGTCAGATTAATTGATTGTACCTTTTGTTCATACATCATAATGTCATTATAATTTTATTATTTTTCATCTTCTTTCCCCTCCAATTCGCCACCAATATCATATGTCGAAACACCAACATGATACCAAAATAGTATTGTTCCAGTCAAAGTTTAAAATTCTAGTATAACTCAAAATTTTGAACCTTGCATCTAGCCTCTTCGTTCCTATGTTGGATACTCAACATAGGTAACAATAACAACAACAACAATCAAGTGTTATCCCACTAAGTTGGGTCGACTATACCCAACATAGGCATACTTAATAATTCTAAGTGTATACTTAATAATTCTATTGATCACTTGTAAACAATCCTAAAAATAGTTGTGTCAAACACTTAGATCCATACTCATGCACCTGAATCCGAGAAGTATAGCTAGTTACCAACATAGAGATCATTATAAATGAATATGGAACATATAAACTCATATATACCCATGAACAGAAATATATATATTTTTAAAAATATATATTGAAATTTAAGGCTATCAGCTAATAGGATACATAAGATACAACAACAACAACAAAGCCTTATCCCAGTAGGTGAGGTCAGTTATATAGATCCTTTTACACCATTGAGTTCTATCCCCTACTATATCATTATCTATACTTAAATAAATTTTATCTTGTTTTATTGTTGCTAATTAAGTCTTTTTTGGTATTGCTCGTTTGATGTGCGTATTTGTTATAATTTCACATCGCCTAACTGGAATATTTATTGATCGTCTAAGTACATGTCCGTACTATCTTAAACGCTTTTGGAGTTTTTTCTCAATAGATGCAATTTCGACTCTCTCTAATGTTCCCATTTCTTATTCTGTCTATTCTCGTATGTCCATACATCCACCTTAACATTCTCATTTCTGCAACTCTTATCTTATGTTTATGTGCTCGAGTCCTAACCCAACATTTAGTGTCATATAATATAGCAGGTTTAACCACCGTTTTGTAGAACTTTCTTTTAAGTTTTAGAGGTACTTTACGATCACATAAAACACTCGACGTTCTCCTTCATTTCAACCATCCTGCTTATATTCTATATTAGACATCTTTCTCAATCTCGTCATCATCTTGCAAAAATGATCATAAATATTTAAAACTCTCAGTTTCAGACAAATCGTCATCTCCTATTTTAACAATTGCCTTATTACATTTAATATTGATAAACATAAATTCTATATATTCTATCTTTTCTCTATTAAGTCTAAAACCTTTCACTTCTAGTGTTTCTCGTTAAGATTCTAGTTTAGTATTTACTCCTTCACGTGTCTCATTTACCAAAATAATATCATCTGCAAACAACTTGCAACACGGTATTGTGTCTTGAATATGTCCAGTGAGTTCATTCATGATTAGTATAAAAAGATAGTGACTTAGAGCTGATCTTTGACGTAACCTTATCTTTATTGGAAATGCTTCAGTTAATCCACTTGAAATCTTCACTCTGGTCGTTACATCCTCATACATATATTTAATTAGTTCAATATATGCTACGCTAACACCTCTTTTTTTGAGAAATCTCCATGTAATTTCTTTTGGAACTCTATCATAAGCTTTTTCTAAGTCAATGAAATGTAGATCTTTCTTTTGCTCTCAGTACTTTTCAATTAGTTGTCCAAGAAGATGTATAACTTTTATTGTCAACCTTCCAGATATAAACCTAAATTAATTTTCGGTCATCATAGTCTCCTTCCTTAATTTTGTTTTTCTATTACTCTTTTTCAAACTTTCATGGTATGATTTATTAGTTTAATACTCCTATAGTTTGCTCAATTTTGTATGTTTCCTTTATTCTTATATAAGGGAACTATAGTACTTATCCTCCATCAGACATTTTTTTTCATTTTTAATATCATGTTAAATAATTTGTAAGCTATTCAATATCTTTTTTCCCTAGGTATTTATATACCTCTATCGGAATATCATCTGGTCAAACGACTTTTTCATTTTACATCCTATTTAAAGCTTATTCTACTTCTGAAGTTTGAAATTTATGATGAAAATTTAAATTTCTATACTCATTTGACCTATTTAAATTACCTAAGTTGGTCACCTAACCTTCATTAAAATGTTGATGAAAATATCTCTTCTATTGCTCTTTTATTTCTCCATTTATTACTTTCATCTTTAATATATCTTATTTGGATAAGATTTGTTGTCTTCCTCTCTCTCACTTTATCTATTCTATACAGTTTCTTACTCCTTTTGTATCCAATTTTTGATATAATTGTTTAAAAGTTTCATTCTTTGTTTCATTCACTGTTTACTTAGCCTCTTTCTTGGTTATTGTATATTTTTAAGTGTTCCTCGTTCTTACAAATATATAATTATTTATAGGTTGTTCATTTTTCCTTCACTTTTTCCTGTACTTTTTCATTTTACCATCAAAATTCCTTAGTGGTATATGCCCTTTTGACTTACTGAGTACGTTCTTGGATATTATTTTCAACTTTGATACCATCTTATCACATATCGTATTAGAGTCACCGTATATTTTACTTAATGCTTATACTCCTATCTTCTTATTAAATATGTTTTGCATCTGATCCTTTAACTTCACCACTTAATTCTAAAAGTCGTGTATATTTTCCTTCTATTGATATTATGTTTGAGGCATATATCCAACACTACTAACCTATGTTGGGTAGTTAAGCTTTCTCTAGGAATAACCTTGTAATCTTTACAAATTTTTCTATTCCTCTTTCTAATCATAAGAAAGTCAATTTGCGATTTATTATTCTCACTTTTGAACGTGACCAAGTGTTCTTCTCTTTTCTTAAAAAACATATTAGTTAGTATAAGGTCATATGCTCTCACAAAATCCAATATAGTTTTCTATTATTCATTTCATGTTCTAAACCCATAACCCTCATGCACCCTTGCATATTCCTCATTTTTCACTCCGACATACCCATTTAGATCGTCTCCTGTTAAAATCATTTCATTTAGCAGAATGTTTTGTAATACTTTCTTTAGGCCCCCAAAACCTTAATTTGGTATCTTTATCTAATTCTACTTGAGCTGCATATATGTTAATTACGTTCATAGTTTTTTCTCTATTGCTATTTTTAGAGCTATAATTCTATCCTCCTTTTTAACTACTTCTACAATTTCATCGTTTAATGAACTATCTACAATAATGCTCACTACATTTCTTGTTTTACTCTTTCTTATGTACCATAATTTAAAACCCGTGTTCTCTATCATTTTTGCCTTCTCGCCTATCCATTTTGTCTCTTGTACACACAATATATTAATTTTTCTCCTAATCATTGTATCTATTACTTCTATTGTTTTACTAGCGAGGATTCTTATGTTCTATGTTCTAAATCTTAGACTATTAGTTTTCCTATAATATTTGTTCTTATCCAACCTATGGTATGAGAACTCTTGCCCATTTAACACTATACCCAAGTTCTCATGCAGATGTAACGATCCTTGTTGATGCACTACAGTTGGACCTTGCAATGCGAACTTTTGTATATTTATCACTACACCTGACTTCTGGAGATGTAGCAGTCCTTGTCGAGATATTATAGTCGCACCTGCAACGCGTTCCTTCCGGGGAACAATCTAGCATTAATACAATAGTTTAATAGATCCATTCATTGAACATTTATCTTAGTTTAACGCTAGCTGACAACCTAACTCAATCCTCCTCCTTTATCTGAGCTTGGGATCGGCCATGACGGGGTTAATTCGTCATGGGTATAGTTAGGATACATAAGATACAGAAAATAAATGAAACCAAATACACAAATCTTCAAAATTTTGATGCTGGTAAAGCACCAAAATCCTGCAGCAAAGTATGCCTCAAATGCACCTATAACCCTTTTCAATACCCCTAACACTTGCCTTGTGTAAATCTAGAACCAAGAACAAATCAATGTAGGTTAGGGCTGATACAAAGCATCATTCTGATCTAGTTTCAAGATGTAGCAAATTGAGATTTAAGACCTTGACATCACTAATTAGTAGTGCAAAATATCGAGAACTTGAACAACCTTCTGGTGTAGTAGCCTTGGCTGGGTTAACCCAACATGAAATGGGTCTTGCTTGAGATGGCCTAACCCTAAACAATTCATGTAAAGCTCAAGCTATAAATGAGGTTGGATTGGGTGCTGCTTCCATGGTGTTGGACAGAGCGCGGCACAACATGGCATAGTCTCATGTTTGGACACACATAAGCTTGTGGTAGCATGAGACACAATCTAGTGCCTGACCCATCAAAATTCCCCTACCCTTTTGAAATTGTTTCCAAATGACCAATTTACTCTTACAATGGTCAAAACGTTTAAATTAGCTGGAACGTTTAAGTCTTTTGGTCTTAAAGTTAAGCAATCATGCCTAGTCCATTTGCATCTCCCTTAACTTTTGAAATTGCTGCCGGATGATCAATTTTCCCATACAATGGTCAAAAACTTTTAAGGCAAAGCAATTTTGGTTTTTGTCTTAAAGTTACCAAAATGCCCTTATGTTTTTTCGTCAATAAACCCCCAACCTAAACCCTCAAACAACACACTCCACTTGATCTTCATAGTAGATACTCAATCCAATTTATGAGGCTTTCATTTATGAAATGAGCAATCTCATGCACTCATGCTTTAGTGAGTTGGTGTCATTAAATTGAGCATTTACGATGGAAATCATGGTGGAGTATTCAATCAAGTGAAAATTTTCTTATTTTCAACTTTAAAGGTTTTTATCCATACAAATTTATAATTACTTTTCTAATCTGTTTTTTTTTCATTTTTTAAATTATACAAAATAAGTTTATTTTAGATTTATATAATTTTTAATAAAATTTAAAATGTAAAACTGAGATCTGAAAGTTGAGTGTACAAAATATATGGGTTATGCAATCCATATGCCCACAAATCTAGAATTTATGGGCATTTAAATTGCACAACAAATTATGTTGCCTGCTCAAGTCCTAGATTTTCTTTTTGCAACTAAGATTTAAAAAAAAAAAATTTATAAAATAATCTAAATAAACAATTTAACATTTAAACTATCAAAAAAAATTTTAAAAAAAAGTTTTTCATTTTTTTTGGTTTTATGTAATTTTTTACATTCTTAATTTTTTCAATATTGAAAATAAAAGGCTGGGCAGGTCAGGTGTTCCCCCAACTAAAGCCTGTGCTCTAGCTGGGTTGTAGTCCAGACTTGCTGGCCAGTAGTACACAACACAGGTTAGTTGGGTCAGACTTAACCTGGCATGGTGTTTGGAGTCCTGACTTCTGTTTTTCTTATTAAAAAACAAACTTCCCTTACAAGAGTAGCTTTGCTTGAATCCCTCTTCATTTTTTATTTTTGGAAAAAAACATACAGCCACCAAACATTCATTTCAATTTTTTTTAAGTAGCAGTGATAATGTTTTCAGAAGTATAACATCAATAAAAGAAAACGTTAAAAACTTTCTAACCAATTTTTGGGGCTTATATTATCTTGTATGGATCAACCTAGTATGTTTTTCTTGCAAAAAGGATGTGTCTGGATATTTAACTTAGTTTCCTTGACTATTCCTTATTGGTAAAATTTTCCTTGAATTATAAGGGAATGCTTCTCCTTCCAGGTAGATGAGGGCATAAGTCCTGAAATTGTGCGTGCTGTGCTCTCTGAGCGTGCTAATTGGCCTTGTCTAGCTGCCAGGTCAGCTATTGAAGTAAGTGATACTTGGTAACCATTTTTTTCCTATTAACATTGTTTTTACCTTTTCTTCTACTTGTTATGCATATTCTTAAGAAATGCTTCTCTGTTTTCTTTTGGATGTTCTAGAGTTATGATTCTAGGTATTATGCTTCTTGAGGTACTTATTTAGGTGTATTTATTAAAAAGTTGCATGGCATAGTTGTTATATATAGTCCAAACGATTTCATCTCTTATATAGTTAGTTCTGGATAACTTTTGTTTACCAACTAGAGGTTTCGCATGAAAATGGGTAGTATGATTTGTATATTGAATTAGTTTGCTATACCAAGTTTCATCTCTTATATAGTTGTTAGGCTTTGCATGTTTCCATCATTGTTAAATTTTTGACTGCTAAAATTTTCACCATTCATAGTTACTCCTATTTTAAACTCTAACTTGTTTAGCTTTCTTTATTCTTCTGTTTCAATGCATCATACTTTTTATTATTATTTGTTTCTTTTTTGTTGGTTCTATTCACACTTCTATCTCCGCATATAACTTTATGAATTTGTTGAAACTGGTTTAAGTTTCATTGTTTTATTTTTTTAACACTAAAAGTAATTTGTTTTATTTGTAATGCTAAAAATTGTCATGACCTAGGTGTATGCTTCCACATATTAAGAGATAGCCTTCTCGGTGACAATTCCAATGTCCATGCTTTATATATATATATAATTTCTTCAAATGGACATTTTAAAATTGCTATTTTAAAAAACTATTTAATTGCTACAAATTGGGGTGTTAAGCAATTGGCTGCTGACTTATTTCTGTCAATATTAAATGTAGATGGAGGCATTATCGAGAAGTGAGATGTTTTCGAAAGTGATTCAAGCATACTCGCGACCCACGAGAATTATTCGTGGAAAGAAAATTGGTTTTAATATTGAGGTAATTGGTATATCTTTTATATTTTTTTAACCATGTTTTCATGTATATGACCTAGCTTTGGAAGGCCTTTAGTCAATTTTTTTCTCGAAAGTTGAAACAATTAAGATTTAAAGAAACTTGCTACAAATGCATGTTGATGACTGCTAATAGTTGATGCCTTTCTGTTTCTTGTTAGGCTATTTTGCTTTTGCCCAAATTTTGAGTCTTTTTTTGGGAATTCTTTTAACTTTTAGTGAACCATGTACTAGGTTGACTATATCCTTAGAAACCAAATCCTACCTAGTTATTATTATTATTTTTTAAATAAATATAAATATATTAAATCCAAAGAAAAAGGTATACAATCAGGATTGGACAAGTTCAATTGCCATAATCAATCACCCCTCATCCCGGGAGGGCTACTTATGTCTGATACAACGTCAGGTCAGAGTATTACCCCAGTGATCGGTATATATGTGTTTGTATACTCCTGAATATCCACTCAATATCTAACTACTCCTCCCCAAATAAACTATTATTCCTCGCTCGTCAAACATAGTGAATCATAGAAGACAAAGCCAGATGACGTGTCTTTTTCAACAGCCGACTCTATTGGTAGTATCAATCGAAGACGCGCATCATCTTCTAGTATGTGGACATTTCTTGTCGCATATATAGTCAATCTCTGATTCTTCTCCAAAGCTCCGTAATAGAGGGGCAACCAAAGAACATATGCTCCTGGGACTCTAGCACTTGACAGCAAAGGTACATTGTTGTTCCTCCAAGTATTCCTGGCCGTCTCTAATGGGAAGACGTTGTTGTGCCAACATCTAGAATGTGGACTGTATGATTCGGCTGAACATAGGTCTTCCACACTATTCGAGCCCATGGTTTCTTGGGACTAGGGTGCTTAAAGAAATCATAAGCCCGGGTTACACCATCATCCCGAGAAATCAGTTCGTCAACATCTGTCCAATAGCCTTTGGTGTCCCAGCTGTTGAAAGGACAAGATCCTGTATCTGGAGTTGACAGAGAGTCCGTGTGAGCAACCTCCTAGGATCAAGCATTAGTGCGCCTCAGGTAAGTGTGATGCACCCACTTTATCCAAATCACATCCTCCTTGGCCTACACGCCCATAATACCTTACCCAACAGGGCTAAGTTCCAAGCACGCAGATCGCGAAACCCCAAGCCACCTTCATCCTAGTTATTGTTTGGTAAAACCAAAGAGCGAACTTTATCATGCACAAATCTTGATCAGGTAGTCATGGTTTAATATATTGTTTCATTTTAGTTGACATTGCTGAAATTTAGTACTTTTTATGTACTGTTTATTGTTGTAATTAGTTGTTGTTATTATTATTCTATTTTCCATTATTCAACATAAACCGTATGTTTAGGTAGACCAACACTTCAGTACTTGAGAATAGTCAGTACACTGATTCCATCATTCTATAAAAATCTCATTGCAGGAAGCCCTGTATTGTGTCCTGCTCGTCGTGTATTCGGAGAGATCTGCACCCCATCTACTATCTCTGAACAACCCTTGTGTGAGGGAATCACCAATCAGCACCACCTTGAACACATAGTTGATCTTGTCACTTCCGCCATTAGCTATTCCCTCCAACATCGCGCTCACTATTCTACTGTTGTTTTCTGATTCTGTTCACATCATCATTCGCAACAGACTTCTGTGCTCCAGATCTTCCCTGTGATTTCTTTCATCTACAGCCTGCAATCTTAAATCTCTGGTGCTTCTGCTATTGTTCTTGCAGTTTCAGACTTCTTCCAGTGTCTTTGGAGCCCCATTACGACTTTCCTCTCATTAGTCAGCAGATTTCTGCTCATGGTTGTTAGTTTATTCAGTATGCAAATTTGCAACACTAGAGAGCCCTAATTGATTGAAAATGTCAAGAGCAGATGAATATTGTTGCTTTCTCCATCATCTTTCATGATCAACTAATGATCATCCTGGTTCAACCTTAAACAATTGGTTCACCCTTAGAAACATCCAATATGCATTTAGTTATCCCTACTAACCCTTAATTAGACCTTCAAATATAACATTAGCTATTCCAATGCATCAACAAATTCAGGTTAGCAAGTCCAGATGAGATAGTCAAAGACTCATAGTTCCCTTTTCCTTTGGTTATAAGAAACAACATACTGAAACCATTCTTTTGTTCAGTCTTTGTTGAGTAATCTGGCTATTGAAGGATAGAGGTGGAGGATTTGATACATGGCTTGCCAATGGGGATGGAGGTAGAAGAATCAGCCATTGCTTTCCAATATTCTTGCTAGGTTGTTCCCAGCATGAAACAAGAATTGATCTTAAAAATAATCAGTACTTCTCTTCCATCATTCTACTAGGAACAAATTCGTTATGATTATTCTAAAATAAGAAATAGAAAGAATCTCTAAATTTGAGATGAATTTCATTATTATGGGAGAGAACAATAGATTGAAAAATTAGCTTCCAAAGATAATAACAAATCACAATCCCATAATCACAGTGGAGGCAACCCACTCGGATTCCCTTCTGATCAAGTGACTGCTATAGATACGAGATCTTATATTATTGGTTGTTGGGTTCCTGGAGGCTGTTGGATAGAGACTGACAGACTAGTTGGATCAGGATGGAGGGGTAGCACATACATATGATTTTTTTAGGCATCTTAGTCCTAAGAAGCCATGAGCCCAGATAGTGTACAAGGCTTACTTACAACCAAGTCATGTAGTCACCTTCTGGATGTTGGCACAGAGGTGACTCCCTACCAGAGACAGAAAGGATTACTTAGAAGATCGACAGTGCACTTTCTAAGGGCAAGTACTGGAGACACAACACATATTCTTTGGATGCCCCTATTGTGGTATTATGGAGGAGGATCAGAGACCGATTTCATATGCGACCGGAGATGTCCACCCACCGACGGATGTTGAGAGTCTTTGACAGACATTACCATGGGAGCCGGACACTGATAAAGGCTCGTCATCTATGATTTATTTTGTATGGAATGATCGAAACAGAAGTTTCTTTGGTGAGGGACAATTAGATATTGAAAGGATCTTCAAGTGTGTGCAAATTCATGTATATCGGTCGTTGGGTGTTTTCTCTGATTTGATGCTTCGTTAGATATGAAAAACTCCTAAAGACCACTTTTTGTAGTCTGATTCGCGCTATAAAATTTTACTTATCCAAAAAAAACGCAATCCCATAATCACAGTGAAGATGACCACAACAGTCAAACTTCATGTTTTTTAAAAAAATTTTAATTGAATGCCAATGACAGTAACCTGACATCAAGTTTGTTATGTAGGTAACTGAAGCTGCATTTGAAAAGAGCGAAGAAGTAGCTTTATGGAATGCTTACATGAAAGTAGCATCTAAAATTCACCATGGTAAATTAAATGACTGTAATCTTTTTTATCTATCTTCTGCACCTTTTATTTTTAGTTTTATGCTATATTGGTGTACTTTTGTCATTTATTTGTCTCTAGGTGTTAGTATGGATACTTTCTTTGAAGCATCATTGGTGTTGCTGCGTCCACTTGAAGATTTTTTTAACAATGTCTTCGTGATGGCAGTGAGTATCTTCTCATGTAATTATTTACTTTGCCAAAAGCAAGGTGCACTTTCTGCAAGTTAAAATTTGACATTTAGATGTAGTGAAGTATGTGTCTTGACTTTTGATTATGCCGTTGTCTTTATTGAATCAAGATTCAGAAAGTAAAACATGAACCTAAACTCTTGTTAATTTGACATGCATCGACAATATGTTTGATGCATATATCCATTGTTCGAACTATTGATGTAGGCTCTCTACCTACCACTGGGGAATTAAGGCAAAAAACCTTACCTACTGCATATGGACACGAAATGCACCAGAATATAGATCATAAAGGAAAGATGTTGACTTGTTCCTTTGATGATAAATAACTGCAGGAGAGCCCCATAGAATGGATCAAGTAGTTGACCAAGGAAAAAAATATTACCTCTAAAATAAGAAAATAATAAATGAAATATGGATACTAAGAAACAAAAGATAGAAATAGTTAAAAATATCTTAAAAGT
Source organism: Curcuma longa (assembly GCF_044706935.1). Classification (NCBI taxonomy): domain Eukaryota; kingdom Viridiplantae; phylum Streptophyta; class Magnoliopsida; order Zingiberales; family Zingiberaceae; genus Curcuma; species Curcuma longa. The sequence goes on from NC_133864.1 coordinate 16,383,611, forward strand.
TCAACATCTATCAATGGGTTCTTTTTCAGCCTGATGCTACTTAGATTTCTTATTAGTTGAGGTTGGAAATTAATTATATTCTTTAAACAATCCATTAACAATTAGTGAAAGAGTCGATGCTAACTACCCCCAAATGCTTCATTAGTTTGTTAGAATGCACCAAATCAAAAGAGGCTTCAACCAAACAGGATAGAAGAATTCGTCTTTCAACAAAACTAATTCTTAAATTTTCTGTCGGAATTCTCACTTAATTCATCATCGCAAGTTAATAAAAATCTATTTTGTGTTCACATCGTTTATACATAGCTGATTTTGACTTTGAAAAATTCTTTTTCGTATATTTCATCATAGCTGATTTTAACTTAAGTAATCCAATTAGGTTACTGAGGGTGTTAGCTTGAATAATCTCTCAATTTTCTTTTCTTTACTTTTGTGTCTGGTTCCTTAATATGTATCTATTGCATACGGCTGATATCTATTCAACTTCAATTTCATTGTACTAATACTCATTCCTGACAGGAGGATGAGAAAATAAAGAATAACAGATTAGCAATTCTCAAAAGAATTGCAGATCTACCAAATGGAATTGCAGATCTCTCAGTTTTGCCTGGGTTTTAAATGCCACCATTTTTGGCCTTCTCATAACATGAGATTCCTAGCTCAGAAGAAACGTTTATTATTTATCTCGGCGTGTTCTTGGTAACTGCCCTCAAGTTTTGTCATGCATAGGTCTCAGCAATTAGTTACCATCTAATTTTCCTTGTAATTAACATTTTATTAAGTATGTTTAATTGCCAATATTTAAAATAATAAATGTTACTTGTTTCGCTCTATTCAGATGCCTTAGCAAATCAGATTGCACGGGCTATAGCACCATTCTTCTTTACGACAGAATTCTCTAACTAGTGGCCTTTTGTAATGTTAAAATCAAGTACAAGAAGTGGCGTGTTAAACGCTTGAACTTCTAAAAGGCACATCAATATGGGTTGTTAAATCAAGGTTTTGCCCTTTTCAAAAGGTCGAATAACCGTAAAGTCACGTAAATTACATAATAAGTTCTCATACGAATTGGCAGTAATCATCAGGACTTTTGAATACTTCTCAGCAGGTAGACGTGCGACAAAAGAAAATTGTGCGTATGTATTAAAAGGAACGAATAAAAATACCAGAAAGTCCAAAATACTCTTCCAAACTTCTGTTCATGTATCGGCATCAATCGAAACATGCGTCCTGGTTTGGTTACGTATAATTCTCTTTGATAGACCCACGGATTCATATAGTTATCTTAATAAAGGTTAGCTACCTTTTGTGTGAAATACCTGATTAAATCATATATACATAATAGTTTTTCTATAGTTGACATTATATATTTATTGTACATCGATTAATTATGAGGGTGATTAGTCTAATCTTATGAAAATTTTCTATTGATTATCAGAGTAAATCGTGAAGTATTTGCGGTGACTTATTCAGATGATTTGTTTTCTTTGATCCGCTATTTATGAGGCAAATCATTCTTGTAGTGTCGTAGTTGAGTTTCGATTTTGAAATTCTTGGGATCTATCGGAGGGTTTGGTTACGTGCAATTTTCTTTGATAGGCCGACTGATCCATATAGTAATCTTAATAAAGGTTAGATTGAAATATCTGATTAATCAGATATACACAACGTTTTTTATATAATTGACATTATATATCTAATTTACACGGATTAATCATGAGGATGATCGGTTCAGCTTTATGAAAATTTTTTATTGATTATCAAGATAAATAAAAAAGTATTACGATAACTCATTTAGATAATTCATTTTCTTTGATATGCTATCCACCATGAGGGAAATTGTTCTTGCAGTACGTCACAATTGAGTGTCGAATTTGAGATTCTTGGTATCTATTGGAGGGCTTTAACTGCTACACCATTGTCTTGAGGACTCGAGATATAAGTAATGTTGTAGATATAAACAATGGTATTAGAGAAATGAAGTTATAGTATTAATTTGTTTTTTTTGGATTTTATATGTCCAAATGATCTAATACAATATGGACTTCATGATGAATGAGTATTAAATCCTTATATGAGTTTAAAGTCATTTGTGTAAATCGAAGGCAAAAAAAAAAAAAAAAAAAAAAAAACAGAGTGATAACCATGAGTATGGTTCAAATGAATCATCCACTCGACCAAATTATATATCTAAAACAAATTTAATATGTAATTTCGATGCCACACAATATATTCTCTACCTTTTTAGGTGCCTAATTGTACACAATAATTTCATTTCTCATATATCTGGTGACAAAATCATTATGTTTTTTTTTTCCCAAAAAATGGAGGCCTATCGGAAAAGCCCCAAAATGATTTTGTAGTTAAATTTATAAAAGATAATGTGAAAAAATTATTTTATAAAATAATATGACGCGCATGGTTAAACACTCGCAAATGCTCTCGTAGACCTAAAAAATTGATAAGCTCAAGGTCATTCGGAGTCCTCCAGTTACATCAAAGATATTTCCTCGTTGTTTCCCGACCTTTGTTTGCTAGCAGAAGAGGAAAGGTCGGGTGTTTTGATCTCTTCTCATACAACGTCGGAAGGCGTGTCTAGTTCACCCAGGCGAGAGAGAGAGAGAGAGAGAGAGAGAGCGCTCGGGAAGATCGCGCAGTTATGGCGGTAGGAGCATCGGAAATCGAGATTTTGAAGCCCCGTTGCGACAAACGAGAGTACAGGAGGATCGTTCTACCAAATTCTCTGGAGGCACTCATTATCAGCGATCCCGAAACTGATAAGGCGGCCGCTTCGATGAATGTCTCGGTCGGCTCCTTTAGCGATCCTGATGGCCTCGAGGGTTTGGCTCATTTTCTCGGTAAGGGTTTGAGGAATTTATCTTTCTCTTCGAAGGTATCCTGAAATTTCTTCAGGCACATCAATATGTCGATGGCGACGATCCGGCAGGCAGGTTTTGGTTGAAGTCTGCTGCGATTTGAATTTACCAAACTAGTGACAGACTGAAAGGCATATAAAATATAAAATATGGGAGCCACAATTTACCCAAAAATCATGTGAAAGGTCTTATATACTATAAGTCTATCTAACCTCCATCAAGGTGATATATATGACGAATTATTTTCCACCAGAGGCTTTTCTTCTTTTGATGTTATATTTTGAGATCTTGTTGTATACTATAATGGAAATTGAAAGATTGGAGATCTCTCTCAACAGAAGTATGGTGCCGGCCTGCTGGACCAAAAGAGTATTTTGCCATAAATTTATGAGATTAATTAGGAAATCTTCTTAGGGCTTTAGACAAACTTTAATGAAAAATATTTTGTTGGAATTTGTTATATTACCATGCTGTGTGCGTGACTTCACTGCAAAGCCCCAGAGCAGGAGATTTAGGAGGTGTTTGGTTTTAAGTTGTATTTTTTCAACAGAAAGTTGGGGTTGAAAATATGTAAATGTATAGTTGGGGTTGAGAAAAGATTGAGAAAATGTAAATCTAAATGGAGTGTTTGGTGAATATGAGGTTGAGTTGTATTTTGGATGTCCATTTACTTATTTACCTTTACTAAGAAAATTAAAAAATCCTTATATATTTTTCACAAGGGTAGATGTGTAATTTGAACTTTCAGGTTGGCTTGCCAACCCCCAATTTTCCATTACCCTAACCCCATATGTACATTCACCATCTAAACCCAAACACCCATCATCTGTCCATTGCACAAATTTTGAGAACTCAACGGAACATTTACATCTAGGGAACCTTAAACCAAACACCCCCTTAGTAAGTGATTACTTTAGAAAAAAAAGTCAACTGTCAGAAGAAAAAGGCTTCTTGCTATTGTAAAAAATATTTTATTGGATATGCGATCATTTATAACTTTGTGTAGTAGGCATGTATCATGACTATCTCCATTTGGAGAATTGTGTTTGACTCAAATAGTCAGTTAAGAGTATTCAAGTATTCTTGTTTGTCATTTTTGAACTATAATCGTTCTATTTTGATTACAATTTCTCCTTGACTCAAATAGTCAGTTAAGAGCATTCAAGTATTTTTGTTTGTCATTTTTGAACTATAATCGTTCTATTTTGATTACAATTTTTCATTGGAGTCCAAAATCATCACTGATTTTGTATGCTTTTTTTTACTAGAGCACATGCTTTTTTATGCTAGCAAGAAGTATCCAGTTGAAGATAGTTATTCAAAATTTATCATAGAGGTAATTGATATTGCCTTTGTTATTTGCCATGTACTTCCATATGACTTTTTATGCTTATTTCATGTCCTTTGATTTTTGGTGTAATTATTGTAAGCACCTGAAGGGGAGTTTTGACATAATGGTAAAGTTGTTGCCATGTGACTTTGATGTTACGAGTTTGAGTCACGGAAACAATCTCTTACAAAAATGAAACGTAAGACTGCATTCAATAGATCCAATGTGATTTGATCTTTCCCCGGGATCCTGCACTGGCGGGAGCTTCGTGCACTGGATTACCCTTCTTGCAAGCACATGAAACAAGCCACAAAATTGGAGAGAACTTAGTGAAGAAGATCTTTTAATAGGATCTTCCTGACATCTAGGAAGAGAAAAGAGAAAACTTTGACTGGGGAAACAAAATACAATGCAATTTCATTGTGTTTTAGGAAAAAACAAAACAAAATTTCTCATCTTATTCATGTTAACTCCATCACAACATCAACTCCAACTGCCTCTTAGATATAAGATGGTTAATGGGTGGAGTAGTCATTAGTGGGGAAATTTCATTTTAGTTGAGTAATGAAACAATTGCGGAATACCACACATCTCACAAACTATGAAGCTGGCATGGAAGCCTTGAGCGATAAATAAGTATCCATGAGGAGGAAGACCCTCTACCTATGACTTTGATGGCTCTATCCATTCCGCATGCTCTGATCGACATGGAACACAATGTTAAGTAATGATAAGAATATATATTCCTGAGCTTCGGCACAATTTATTCTCATCTTTTCTGCTTGTGCACCACATTACTGTACTACAGCTTTTTGAACACGTACTGAAATTTTTTCAAAGTTTCATGCTTCTAGTTATCCTGTTGCATATTATGTAAGAAACTATTATGGTATTATAAAATTTCTTATTTTGTTGTATGGGAACTCATTTGAGCCATTTCTTTAGTACATATTGTTATTTGTTAGGCCAAGTTTGAACTTCAGATTTATTGTGTCCATGCAGCATGGTGGTTCCACTAATGCATATACAGCGTCTGAACACACAAATTACCATTTTGATGTAAATGTTGATTCCTTTGAAGAAGCCTTGGATAGGTAAGTTTATACTCTGGCAGAAGAAAAAGTTGCAGAAGAAGTCTATCATGATCAAATGCATTACTGAAATAAAATTTTAAAATGAACTATCTCCATCTTATCTGGTTTTTCTAAAGAACAATAGGATATAATGGTGCATAAATTTATGCTAATGTTATACTAACTTCTCCAAAATGACCATGACTTTCAATTTATAAGATAATTAGTTCCAGTAATGTTACATGACATATATGGTCAATCTACCAATCGATTGGTATTGCATAGATGCGTTAGTCTTAATGAAACAATTACAGAATTTAAGTGCAGCTAATTTCTGAAATTAGGAGGCAATGAATTAGCTCAAAAATAATACCTGAGAATAAACAGTATGTGACCACAAATATAATCATGTTTATCAAAAATTGCATCAAAATATCAATGATGCACTGCCCCTACTGATTATTAGGAATATTAATAATAGAATTACCAACAATCAGAACATTATTAGATTTGATTGGCTATCCATTTATAGAGCTCAAGCTATTAGGCAAGAAACTAATTTATATATTTATTTTCTTAATACTCTTCTTTTACGTGTGAGTGAATATACTCATTTGTCTCAAATCCAACACATAAATTTTTGAGATAATTATTTTTGACATAGGTAGGATTCAAAACTTTGGATATCTGCTCTGCTCTGATAATATGTTAGAGATGATTGACTAACCGCTTACCCAAAACCTAAAGTTGTTAGTAAAGGAATCAATATATGTATCTACAGTTCAATAAATATAAGAAATGAAACCATGCGACTAGCAATTAATGCCAATGCAAGTTTCAAGTCAAATATGTGCATTGTGCCCATGGTTCTTATCATTGAAATTTTACCTATATAAAAGTATATTTAATATTAGAGAAGAGGAAAATCATGCAGGAGGCAAGGGTTTGTTGAATAGTTATCCTCTCTAGTAGACTAGTACCCCTCCTCTTCTTCCCCCTCAGTTCCTCCTAATCGGTGTGTGCCTTCAACTGCCAACAAGTCTGCACAACACCATTTTGTTCCTACATCACACTAAAAGCCTGGAAAGGGATGAAACTTTAAATGAGTATGACCATCTGGGGACTTCACCTAGCTTGATTCTTTTGGATTATCCAAAGTGCTGAGAAGCAGCACAAAATCAAAGGTCTATTATAGGAGAGGAAAGTCCTAGAGGAGGCAAGGGGCTCCTAAGGAGATTATTTGATGGTGGTTCTAATTGCAGTGCTTCTGTAAATTGTATGAGAATCAACTGCTCCAGGATGTAGAGATGACTATGATGCAAGTAGAGAGGGTGAAGTAGTTATTTTTTTCAGGAATCTTGCCTGTGAGATCTGACCAGATCAGATGGATCTGATTAGGAACTTAGATTTGAGAAAGAATTATGTAGATCCCAATTGTTCTGATTGGTGAAGAGATGGACTGAGAGGGAAATTCTAATCCTTCAGGTTGGTGGAGAACAGTCACGATGTTAGATCTTCTGATGTTGCAAGGAACCCAATGGTGATTGAAAAAACTCGCCTGTTGAAGGTCGCCCGAAAGATTGAGACTGCAGAACTTCTGGTGATTGTTGATTTGCAAGTTCCCATGCCAACACCTACAGCAGGAGAGCACCTGGAAAGAGAGACAGAAGCAGTGAGATCCTGGAGACAGCTGGTAATCTTCACCTGCAGAGTTCAGGACAGAGATCTACAGTGGCAAATTGCAGGAGCTCTTCAACTGCAGAAATCAATTCCAAAGATCTGCAAATATTTTGCTTGAAGGAGATGTATTTTGGGTAGAAGGAGCATCTGATGGCAGAGAAACACATGCTGGGTGAAGAACGGGAAAAAGAGGTGCAGGAAGACGTCTGGTGATCTGATTCCATGTTAACAGGGAATTGGAGATCAACTCCTAATAGTCCCCTTTAACCCATATGTATATAATACCAAACGATGCCACTCCTGTTCCTCAAATCTTCACCATTAGTTCGTCAACAAAAATAATTGGTGGTTCCCACTTTCTTACTGAACTATTGATACAACTATGGCCAGAATTCATTCTCATGAATCTGTTGGCATAATTTCATGATGACAGCTAGAGCCTAATGGGATTTTCTATCTTTTATATCTGTGTTTGCAGTCCAACATCAGCAGTGTTACTCAGTACTATGACTCCATTTCTTGATTAACAAGTTATGTTAACCTTTTATTTTCTCTGCTTTTCCTCTGTTTTGTATTTTGCAGATTTGCTCAATTTTTTATCAGTCCTTTGATGTCTCCTGATGCTACCCTTAGGGAAATAAAAGCTGTTGATTCTGGTAAGTGACTCTGAACCAATGACATGCTTTTTTGTGTTTGGTTATCTTATTGATTGCCATTTTAAGACTATGTTTATTTCTTTAGAGAATCAGAAGAATCTACTCTCTGATGGTTGGCGAATGTCACAGGTTGCGGTTTTCTCTTTTATTTCTCAATATATCCCACTGCCTAATTTAGGAGTTGGAAACATTTGTATTGAATTTATTGCATGTTGCAATTTTTATAATAGGACAATTCTGTGATATCGGATGATTTTCTTGATTTTCATTAGATGGTTATTTTATCCATCTAAACTCTAATCAAGAATATTCGTCTCCGGTCATAGACATGGTTGCCTTAGAATGCAAAATGCAAAACTACAATTTTTCTAGATCCGGGAGAAAAATTCTGATAAAGCAATTTTTTTTCTTAGAATGCTTAATAAATTAGAATTAATTATCAAGGGCAAGGTACAAATTTTGACAACTTGTATGACACAATAAACCATCAACACCACTAACTATAAGTTGAGGTCCATGTAGTTAGAGTCGGCTAACTATATGCATGTGTTTAGGCATGGAAAGTTGACATGCAAAAGCTCCATTATGACACTTGAGTTTTATATATGATACTCTATCAATGAACATTCAAGAAGATTATTAATTCATGCCATTTTAGTATCGAGTCATTTCCTTTCTTTTATATATATATATTTTTATTATTTTGTTAGAGGTTAACATTGGATCAAAACTATTTTGCTAAAGTTAGTTTTGCAAATAAGAAAAATCCTCTAGAGAAGAGTCATGATGTCAATGTCTCCCCTCAATTCCAACATCTCCTCTGAATCATATTTTTGTGTTCTTTTATATTTGTGACACAGATTTCCTTATTGTTTGTGTCCAAAAAAGCACCTTATAAATGTTGTAGGATTCCTTCATCTTAATCAACATATAAAATGTCGAACTGTGTCAGTCAGCGGGTGGAATTTATTGTTCTGCTTACCGACTGACACCGACATGGGGTTAAGGCCATGGAGACAATTGCAACCTCGCGGGTCACGGCGATATGCCGCTATGACTACCCTTTTTTTCTCTTTTCCTCTCTTCTTTTTCCCCTATTTCTATTTTTTTTATATTTTTTACATAATTAATTCTAATTCCTTTTTCTATTTTGTTCCCTTTGCTAATTTTTTCCCTCATTCATTTATTAGTTTTCCCCCCTTTATTGTTTATTTTTTCCCTCAGTCATTTGTCTATGAGTGTAAATGGAGAAGAAAAAATCCATTAAACCTCTTTAAGGATGGTTGTTTTTTTTTCTTTTTCCCCCTATTTTCCTTTTTTATTTTTTTAAACAATCCTTTCATTCTATTAATTTTTTTGCATTAATTTTTTTTCCTTCTTCATTAGTCCATGAGGATAAATAGAGAGAAAAAACCTCTTGATCTCTTTATGGATGGTTATTTTTTCCCTCCTTCGTTTGTCTATGAGGTAAATAGAGAACAAGCAAGATTGTTTGAAAAAATAAAAAAATAAATATAATATAATTTTAACTTTATAAAATATATTATAACAATAACAATAGCTAAGTCTTATCCCACTAGGTGGGGTTAACTGTATGGATCCTTCTATATCATTGAGTTCTATCTCCTACTGTATCATCATCTATATTTAAATAAATTTTATTATGTTTTATCATTGCTAACCAAGTCTTCTTTAAGCTTTCTTTTAAAGAATAATTAATTTTTTTCCTCCATTTATCCATGAGATAAAAAATAGAAAAAAATTAAATATAATGTAATTTTTAATCTTATAAAATATACTACTCAGCAACAAAAAAAATAAAATAATATAATTTTTAATCTTATAAAATATACTACTTAGCAACAATAATTAAGTTTTATCCCACTAGGTGGGGTCAGTTATATGGATCCTTCTATATCATTGGACTGTATCTTCTACTATATTATCATCTATATTTAAATATTTTTTTAATAAAATATACTACTGACAAATTAAGTTATTCTGTATATAAATTTAGTTTAATTTTAAACTAATCATAATAAATTTAAATTAAATCCAATTTAAAGCTACTTGATTTGCCAACTAACTCTAAATTGACTTCAGCTAACACCAAATTGATTTTTACTTGATAAGCATTAAACATTTCACAAGATAATATCAAAACTTGAATTCAACATTTAACATCTCAAATATAACTCAATAGTAAACATCTATAACAATCAAATATTAATATTTTTTTAATTAATATATTTTATATTAAAAAAATTAAAATTGTATCGGCATGACATGATACGGTACCAAAACTGTATGATCATAAATTGAAACTTCTGCATGACTCAAAATTTTAAACCTTGATCTCAACCCTCTCAATAGTTAGAATTTTGGCAAGCCGCTCGAGCTTCGTATGAGGCTAGAACTCTTGGTTGGTACGACTCTTCCTTGCGACAAATCCAACGAACAACTTCCTTTGCTTGTGATCCTTCTATGTTATTAGATCTATTTAAAATTGTTGTTGTCAACTGCCACTCTCCTTTTTATTAATTATCAACTCAGGAAGAAAAGGTTTGTGCAATCGCTAGCCATACTCTTTTTAATCCTCAAGCGAAGACCAATTGCTACCAATGCCATTGTTTTATTGCCTTTCTTTCATAACCATTGTAATTCTACATCTCTTCTAGCGGATAGCACATTCTTTGCAAGGTGTGCTTTTACTTTAAATTTTGTTTTCCCTCCCCGAACCCAACCTGCACGAGAAGAGGGATGGGGCTGCAATGGGGAAGAATGATTCCTCTCATGACCCGCCCTGCTCTGCCCCACTTCACCCCACTCCATATATGTGGCTGGGATGGGAAGTCAAAACTTCGCCCCACCCTATTGTCATCCTTTCTCTAACAAGACTATTAGGGCCTTCTCACCAACAACTAGCACCTTGCTACCACTCATGTTGCCTTTTGTAGGAGCTCAACACTACCCAACATGAATTCAGTTCTTGTTTCGTGTCTTTGTCACCACGTAAAAACATAAGGATCTACACTTTGGATTTTTTTTTTTTTTTGAGAAGTCCATGAAGCTGTTAGCATTGGAACTTCAGGGACATTGAAGCTATGAAAGAGGAGCTAATACAGTCACATGGTGACGTACAAAAGCTCACTGCTGTGGATCAGAAGCTGATAAATCATATCAGATGCTTTCTATATTTTTTTTCCATCTTTCCTGTCTCAGATTCTTCAAATCAGATTAAATAACTTAGGTTTGTGTCTCAGTCATTCTTCCTTCAGCTCATTTTGGATTTATTACATTTCTGTTCCTCATCAAAATTTTATGGAGCAGTCTTCTTCTGGTAGTTTTTATTCTCTTAGTTCTCTGCCAGATCTTGGCTTTCGATTTCTTATCTCTCTACACCCATCTTGTTAAGGTTGTGTCCTGTGGGGGAGTCTGAGTATTTGTCTTCCTTTTCCTTCCTCCAATCCATCATTTTTTTTCCTTTTAACATATCCTTTTTTTTCCGATGTGTATTACATATGTGCCACTGCCACAAAAATCTGGACAAAAAAAATGCCCAACAATTCTGGTTTGCTATTTCTAGCCAATGATGGAGCTGTAGTTTCTCATTTTCTAATTTTGCTAAATCTAGAAATGGTCTTTCCTCCAGTACTTTCCTCTTTCTTTAGTCTTATGTGTTGTTGTATGCACCACTTCATGGTGAAGCACACTTGAAAGATCTGTCTTCATTCCAATTTCACTTCATTTTTTCCTATTTATCTTCTCTCTTTGTTGATGTGCTAATCTTAGGTTGAAGACATTTTTAGCTGGTGTTGATCTATGAGACTGTCATCTGTGTGATCTGTTACATCCTCAAGTTTTGTTTTGCCTATATGCAATAATAATAATATTTTCTTTTATTGCAGTATGTTCATGTGTTTGTTTATTCTCTGAACCCGTGACTTCTGTCTTGTTTCTATTGCAGTATACTAGGCATACATAATACCAATGCTCTAGTTTGAGTTGAGTGTTGGAAGGATTAGGTGTTAATAGGGTTATTGGTGATAGTGAGATTATCCTCTACTGGTATTTCTACATTTTCCTTTCTTCAAATTCTATACATATTTCCCCTTATATTGTTAAATATTATGATCTCTTGGAAATATAGCTAAATTCATTTTCTGAAAATAATGTGCTCACTACATGCATCTTGTATAAACACATGAATTTGTGTGTCATATCTGTACAAATATCTTGAGTAATTAAGACCAGAAATTCATTGTGCTCAGTTTTGATTTCTATTTTCATACTTATGTCTCAGCTCCAAAGGCATTTGTCTTCGAGAAACCATCCATATCATAAATTTGGTACAGGTGCGCAATTTGATGGTTTTGAGTTCCTTTTTTCTTCTAACTTCATCTGGAGAAAAAATAATGACAAGTTTAGTTTATTGATCGATATGAGAGGATTGCGTTTTACATGATTCTTTTAATGCAATTAAGTCTATTCTATCCTTGTTTCAATGCAATTAAACTGGTAATTATTGTGTTTATGCATTCTTTTAGCCAATTTATTTCTGCATAGTGACCTTGTAAGTTCTTAGGAAAGTAAAAAAATAGTAAATTTATATGGTTCTCATCATCAGTAATATAGCCCTTGACCTGCTCGGTGCACTAAACAAGAGAAATTATTTGCAACAATAAATTAACAACTAGAAATTAGCAGATTGAACTTGTCTTTGTTTTCCAACAAGTGTTGAAATGCTAGCTGAAGTTTCTTAACAATATATTAATTGTGGCAGTCTGTCTAGTTATTCAGAAAGGTGAGCTTCCAATAAACAGTTACAGGCCGTCATTGGTAAGAAAAAAAATTGATTAATATTTTGATGGTGTGGACTGGAGTGATTGAGGGGAGCTGAATAACACCTTGACATGAGAATTAGAAATTCACTTTCTCTTGCAAATAACTTGTTATCTGTTCGTGCTGTGCTTGCGTATTTATTCAAGTTACAGTAAGCAGAACTAAATAATGATAATAACAAACATAAAAAGGCAATGCTAACAAAAGGATTTACGTGATTCAAATCAAGGTTTAAAATCTCGACCCATATCGAAGTTTCGGTCGCAGACCGGAATGATATGGTTTCGGTATCGTATCATGCCGTGCCGATATAGTTTTGATATTTTTTAAATTTTAAATATTAATGTATATTAATTTTATTAATATTTGATTATTAAATATGTTTTATATGTTGAAACGTTGAATTTATATTTCAATATTTTCTCATAAGATAATACTTATTAAATTATTATAAAAATAATTTTTAAAAAATAATTTTTAAAATTATAAAATCATTTGAAAGGTTAAAAATAATTATAAAATTATTTAAAAATCTTAAATTATTTTTTTGAATGTATTTGTAAACTTTTTATTTAAAAATTTTATTTAAAATGTTTAAGAGTTATATCTTCTTTAAAATTTTAGATTATTTTAAATTTATATTTAATTTTAAAATTATTTTTAAAATATAAAATATTTATTAATTTTCAAAATTATTTAAAATTTTTGAAATAATTTTTAATATTTTATAACTATTAATAATAGTTTATTTTTTTAAAATACATATTTAAAAAATGAAAAATTAAATAAATTTAAAAATTAAATAAATTTAAAAATTAAAAAAATTACGGCTGCAATAACCCATGGAGGCTGTCGCAGCACCGCGGTCCTTGTGGAGGGTTTTAGGAATATATAAAATTTTATTAGAATTTTAAATAAATTTTTATATATATTAATGAGATAATTTGATTTGAATTTTAGGAAATATATTTGATTATTTATTTAGGTTAGGGGTTAATGAGATTCATTAAAAAATAATAATCTAATTAAGAGATAAATAAATAAAAAATTATTAGAATTTAAAAAAATAAATAAAATATATAATTAATTAGATAATTTTATTAGAGTTTAATTAAGTTAATTATAGTTAGCGTTTTAATTAAAAAACCCAATCTTTTCCCCGACGTACGCGATCTCGGCACGCACGAACACAATGTCACATGACCCCGTGGCCGCCCCGGAGGGGTCGCGTGACTCCTCCGGCGAGGCTGTCGGGGTCGCGCGACCTCTCCGGCGCGACCGCAGGGTCGCGTGATCCCTCCGGGTGCGGCCGTGGGGTCTCGCGACCCCTCCGGCATCGCTGCTGGGGTCGCGCGACCATTCTGGCGCGGTCGCCGAGGTCGCACAACTACTCCGGTGGTTGGGCTAGTGTCGAGTCATGCCGGTCGGCGGGCAGAACAAAATGTTTCACCCATTTCGATTGGCTCAACACGAAATTTTAATCCTTGGTTCAAATATCAGATTCTACTCCACGGTCTAATGATTTATTAGATGGATTATTAAATCAAAAAAAATCCACTAATAGAAAACTCCTTTATTAGAGGTGGATAAACCCGCACAAAAAAAAAGGAAATTTAAAAAAGAAAGAAGATAGTACCAAAATAGCCTTAGAAGCCTAAGAATAAGCTTAGGATGAATACTTGTTGTGTATGAGTTCTATTTGAGGCTCCCTTGCACCCCTATTTATAGTAGCAAGGATAAGGATGGTCATTCAGAAGCTTTTTGCTATTAAGTCAACTCATGTGTTTAGTCAATTAAAATCCTCATAAGGAGCCACATTTACTCTTCAATCGATAAAATTTTTATATCTATTCCACTCAAATCTATTTCAATCAATTCAGTTCCTCAGAATAAATCACAAGCTTGTCCACCAATGAATGTCACCTTTAGTTGAGCTTTAGTTGACTTAAATCCAAATCAGTCAACTCAAACCTTTTCAGCTAACTAAATTGATTGTTTTAGCGAACTTTTCCATGAACAAATACTTTTGAGCTGACTCAATGATATTTCATTGGACTCAATTAAATAGAGAGCAAACCTTCTCTTTAGTCGATTCGACATTCTAGTCATTTGGGACTGCCTTCAATTGACTTGATTTGCTTAAGGATCCTTAATTTTGCTCGTATTACACTTCGTAAACTCATGCAAAACTTTGGGATTAAACTTAGTCATAGACTACGGCCAGGAACTTAATGTTTCTTAGTCAAAGGATCACAATCAAGTTGACTAACCTAAAAATGTGAAAATTGAGATTATAATTCCCACATTGTGTCTCATAGCTCATTGTGCTCAGGTCCAAGGTTTAAAATATCAAGCCGTGCCGAGGTTTTGGTCCCGGACCGGAATGATACAGTTTCGGTACTGTATCGTACCGTACCAATATAGTTTCAGTATTTTAAAAATATAAAATATATTAACTAAAATAAAAAAATTTAATCTAAATATTTAAAAATAAAATATTTTTAAAAAATAATAAGATAATTTTATGAGTTTTAATAAAGCCTATTTAAATTATTCACAACTATAGTTAGGAATTTATTATTAAAATCTCACTAAACCTTAAGTTTTTAAAAAAAATGAAACAAAAATCGCGACTGGGGGTGTGTGCGGCCCGTGCACGGAGGCGTCACCGAGGCTGCACAACACCTCCGGACTCGATGACGCCTCCGAAGGCGTTGCCGAGCTCGGGCAATGCCTCCAGTGGTGTCTCTCGGTCGGAATCCCTGTGCCGGTGCTAGTCCATCGGCGGAATAAAAATTTTCGCCGGTATCACACGATATGACTTGAGATTTCAATCCATGCTCAGGTCTTCACATATTGCAGCTTTACATTATCTAAGAGTACACCTCCCATCAGATCTTTCGAATGCATGAAGTCTTCGACTCATTCCACTTGTCATCATTAGGTCACTTATGTAGTACACCTCTTGTGGTTGCCATCAAAGCTATCGAATCAATTTCATACTTCTTGTTCCTCAGATGTCCCATACCATCCTTCACCAATCTCCAACAGTCCTTTAAACTAACTTGGCAATGCCTAGTCACCAAGTAAAACTCAACCTCTGAGTCATAAGTTCCATGAGCTTTATGTGCATCTTAACAAGTTCCTGCAAACTTCATGCACACATCAATAATACAAACAAATCTAACTTAAATCCTTTACTAAGCACATCAAAACATCTTGATGGAACACAACTACTTGAGGGGCACATTTACACCAATAGTTGATTGATTGATACACAATTAAGGATCATTTAATGTTTGTCTGAACTTCAATAATAGTAGTGTGATATCCATAAAGAATAATATGTAACATTTGAAAAGATAATATGTGATGATTATGCATAGTATCATAAATTAAACTACTTGTACTCTATCAAGTTATAATTGTTCTCTTTATAGCTTCACCATATTGTCTCTCCTTGAAATAAAAAATGTCTTTGTTGAGAATATGAGTATATAAGTTTGTTTCTTTCTTAATAGCTTGAGATTCTGAAATAAGTGGTTAGTCAATTAGCTTTAATATTGTATTAGTTTCTTTCTTAATAGCTTCAGAAAAAGGTCTGGGTTCATATCAACCTCTGCAAAAAATCATCATTGTTTGGTTGGCAAACCAAGTGAAGTATACCACCCACAAATGAAAGGGGAATGTTAAGAATATAGAAATATAAATTGATCTCTTTCTTTATTACTCGTATCTTTTGGGATAAATGATTAACCAATCAACTTTAACAGACTTTGAATACATTCGACATCCTTGTTACTTCTAATTATTTTCTTAATATGCATGCTTAATTGATTTTGGTTATACATATATATTATTATTGTTATTTGTCAAATTAAGAAATATGTTCAAATTGTATGTGTTGCATAATAAATATGTCAAAAAGTTGTCATCATAGATTAGTTACTGGCTTTGGTATGTCCTGCAGGATAAAGGATAAATCACAATTATTTAAAAGGTTATAGTTAGGGCACATAACAAAGTAAAGTATCCTACAGGATATGCCAAAGTCAACGGGTAATACTTGATGGCTACATTTTGACATTTATTTAGTAACTAGTGCAATTAGATTAGCACAACTTTCTTGATTATGAATTTAATTGTTCAAGCAGATGGAATGTAGTAAATTATAGTTGAGTTGCAGGAAGAGTCATCCGATTAACAACAATAGACATATAAAATTTCCCTCTAAATTTCCAATTACTTGCAATAGTGAACTTGTAATTTGGCCAAAAGCATGCAACTGCAATGATTTGTTATGCTTACTCAAGGAGGAATAATGTAACAGGCAATTGGAACACGTTGGAGGTTCAACCAAAATTGAATGGCTTGGATACAAGGCTTGAACTTATTAAATTTTACAAGAAGAATTATTCTGCAAATGTTATGCACCTTGTTGTTTATGCAAGAGGTTGGAATTACAATTTTGTTTCTGTATTTATTTTTTATTTTATCTAAGCAAATTAAGTATGTTAGAGGGTCTTGATGCCATCCAAAGCCTGGTCGAACAAAAGTTTTGTGATATTCAAAACAGTGGACGAAATAACTCCTATTTCCCTGGTCAGCCTTGCTCGTCTGAACATCTGCAGGTACACTAAAGTCAGCATGCAACTCAACCAGGATGAATACTTTACATAAAGATGATGCTTGTCGCAATAATTTTAGAAATAATACTGAACTTCTAAATTTCCGTCTTTGGTCTTCAATTGCTTTATTATGCAGATTCTTGTAAAGGCGGTTAGGATAAAGCAAGGACACATACTGAGGGTCATTTGGCCAATTGCACCTAGCATACAGAACTATAAAGAAGGTCCTTGCAGGTACTTAAGTCATCTTATTGGGCATGAAGGAGAAGGATCTGTCTTTTTCATTCTGAAGCAATTAGGTAATTTTAACTTTTGATTGTGTAAACCATTTTGTAATTTTTGGAGTTCTGTAATCTATCCATCCTAGTCATTTCTTTCTTCATATGGTCTTTTCTATTGACTTTTCAAGCCCAGCCTTAATTAGTCATCATTCTCAAAGATGACAGAAATAGTTGACTAATAGGTTGTGGGAAATCAAAATCAAATATAATGAGTGTTGTAAAAATTATCCTAGTACAAAATTAGCTAGATCAAATCTTATTAAAAACTTGCTTTAATTGGGCACTCTAGAGGGAAAAATGAGAGACTGAGTGAAACAAGAAAGAATGATGAGAGGTTGGCTGCTTTTGAAGGAAGTCATTGAAGTTGCATTCTTGTCATGCCCTGCAGTCCTCTTGTCCGTTGCTCCAGCTGGGGTACTTGTATTTGACACATATTTAGATTTAGCTCAATGATTTAAATATCAGTATGTTTCGATTGACAAGCATGACTAGATTGGTGAGGAGGGTCATTAAAGGCAAGTGACAAATTGCATGATATCCAAGGGCAACTCCGAGCTCTTCCTCTTCTTCTAAGTCACCTCTTGCTGGAAAGGATTTCACTTTCCAATTGCCTCCTCTCTCAATGTCATAGGTCATGAGCACAAAAGAGAAGTCATGATGAACATTGTTTTGAGCAGCTCTTTGTTGCCTTCGAGGGACTGAATGAGACCCCTCTCTCATATTTATCTTTGTGCTTGATGGATTTGTTAAATTAACGAATTATAGTTAACAAAACCTAATGGTATAAGTGGGCTTCTCTCTCGATGTCATAGGCCATGATCACAGAAGAGCAGACCTGATCAACATTGATTTGAGCACCTCTTTGCTGCCTCTAGGAACCCAATGAGACCCCCTCCCTCATATATCTTTATTCTTAATGGATTTGTTATGTTTACATGATGAAGTCAACAAATCTTAATGGTAAAAATGGAGGTTCTAGTTCTTTTTAATAGACGAGTGGTTTCTGCAGGAGTGCTGATTCCTGTTTTTCAACAAGGAGCAATTCTTGGAGAAACTCATCTCATTTCGGTGTCACTTTACATATTCCTCTTTTTCTTCCTTCATCGCCTCCTCCACACCACTATAGCACTTTGACAAGGCTGATCTGTTGCAACCTGTTTTGTCTGTTGGCATAGGTTGAGCTCTATACAGAACTCTTCCTGTCAGAGATCAAAACTATTATGAAACTGATATTTTAAATTGTGATATGGGATTTAAACAATCTCAATTATCAAGTGAGAACATAGGATACTTAATATTTCTATTGATCACGTGTAAAAAATTCTAGAAATAGTTGTGCTAGACACTTGGATTCATATCCATTTTAGATACTTGTATGCAATTTCAAGGAATATAAGTGTCCTCGATTGACCCATGGAGGGCGTCTATGTCACTTACACCTTTGGGCCTGAGCCGCGGTGTCAGCCACTATGAAACTAGGTACTAGTTGGCTTGCAAATCCATTGCCACTGAGAAGCTTGTTCGCCTAGACAACCCCAGCAATCACGATCACACACCATCTTGCTGGCTACCATAACATTATGGAGCTTAAAGGGGCTTATGAAGGCCAACAATTGGTCCAACTTGTGATAGAGCTCTATGAAAGTGGGGAGCTCTTTTACTGAGGTGGGTGGAGGAAGCCATGCAGTAGCTCGAGGGGGTTGGGTGAGAGGAGGCCTTGACTCTCTTTTGACTGAGGCCATGATCACGTAGAAGTAGGGTGGGGGTAGGGGGTGGGGAGGGAAACTGTGAGTTGGGCTCCCCTCTGATTGAGATGGGCAGAGACAGACACACAAAGGAAGTTGTGAAAGAGTGGGGAATATAAAAGCCATCCCGGGATGACCATGGGTTGCACGCAAAAGAAACCCAAGTGGCTCTTCAACTTCTAGTACAAATATATTGTGATTATATTATAAACATTTAATAGGTGAACCACATGGATCATAAATGCCAATCATAAAAAAATTTGTTAAAATTTTGAATTATTAGTATCGATGGAAGTACTAGCTGGCCTTATCTTACCACCAGACAACAAACACTATAATTTAGTTTCTTTTTCATGTTTCTTTGCATGTGTAATTTTTCTTGCTTATGATTCTGCAGGATGGGCATTAAGTTTGGAAGCTGGGGAAGGGGATTGGAGTTTAGAATTTTCCTTTTTCAGTGTTTCTATTGAACTCACTGATAAAGGTCATGGTTAGTTTAGATTCTCATACTTCATTTTCCTGTAATCACACTCTGTTAGGTTCCTATTTAACTCTAATATTACCATTTTCTGTGGAACCTTATAATTATTCACTTCATATTGTGTTTATCATTTTCTCATTTTGTTTATTCAGAGCATATTGAAGATATTGTTGGGATATTATTCAGATATATTGATCTTCTGCGGAATTTTGGAGTTGAGAAATGGGTTTTTGATGAGGTAACTGGGTGATTTGATATTATAAAATGATCAAACCTTTGTTATTGTCTTGTAACTTCTTGACATAACTGTGACATATCTGTCTCATATATGCTCACAAATGCGGAATGGGGAAGGCAAGATTTCATTAAAAAATGCTTTAGTTATTATCTAGATTGACAATGAAGGCCAACTCTTAAAAGCTATTGATTAGTCATTCTACTATTGTATTTCTGCTCTTCAACTGAATCACTAAAAGAGAATGGAAATTGTTGGCATAAAGGCCTTCATAACTGCCCCTCTGGGGAATCTGCTTGATTCATTATCCTGTTTGATTATTGCATGGCCATTTCTTTTCTTTTTTTATGTTAAAGTTGATGTGATCTAACATAAATATAAATCATTTCTTATAATTCACAGCTCTGTGCAAGTGAAGAAAGGGCCTTTTCTTATTAGTTTGAATTTGTTGTACAGTGTTCTTTATTGTTTCACCATTCTTTGAGGTTCCACAATAATCTGGCAGGAAACAGATTAACTTTCTTTTGTTAATCTCCAGTTGCTCTAATTTGAATATCTTAGATCCCATTTTGCTATTTGGCTAAAAGGATAATAAACCAGAGAGGAGTGATATGCTACTGAATATTGTTTTGCATATTAACATCTTTATTTTAGACCTTTTTAAATTAATTCTGACTTGTCCCCTTTATCTGCAAGCTTGTGGCAATCAGTGAAACACAGTTTCACTATCAAGACAAGATCTCCCCAGGCCATTATGTTGTGAATATCGCATCAAACATGCAGGTGAACTGAAAAAATTAACTTTCAAGGCTATGCCACTTCTTTAGTTTTCTGAATTTAAAATCTTTAGAACTGGAACATTTATATTCTGTTTTATAAATTCAAAGGTGTTGTCTATATAGAAATGTTCACTTTTGGTAACCAGACATACTTGTGTTTTATGTCGGACTTGCACTTGATATATCTGATCCTAGCAAATTGACATGGTTCTTTTGTGTTCCATGTGACAATCAGTTTAGATGATTTTAATACCTTGCTATTCTATGCATAACCTTGCGTTAGGTATCACCATTTTTGATTTGTTGGATTGCCACTGAATGACATCATAAGAAAGGCTATGAAAATTTTAGGTGAAGCATGTGCCCTGTTCCACAGACCATGCTCACTCTCCTCTTCCAATATGTCTGCCAAACTTTTCAGCATCAATTGATTATGATCCAAATCAGTCAAGTTGATGGCCTTGCCTAACTGGTTGCTGAAAAAATGGAAATGGATGGTCAACTTTCTCTATTCAACTTTAATATGTAGAAATTAGAATTGACAGACTCAAAATTGTTCTTCATCATCATTTTTCTGTACTTCAGTTAACCTAATTGATTTGCAACACATCACAGCTTATTCTTGCTGATACTAAAAATTAATTTTGAAGTCTCTTTCCTGTTTTCCACTCAGTTGTGGCTGCTCCCTTACATTTCTATAAGACAATAAATAGTAACCAAGAAATAATAATCGAGATTGAAATTTGAAAATAGAGATTCAAGAACTTGCATTTTGTGTTTTTTTTTGGTTTGCTTCCCTTTCTATTGTCGAAATAATCATAAACTATCTGTTTTGATGCTTGTGAAAAATATAGATAAAGAGTCTGCTCTCTCTCTTTCTCTTTTTTGTTTTTTTATGTTCACTTTAGAATTTTCCACCTGAAGATTGGCTGGTCACATGGTTGCCTTCAAATTTTGTTCCAACTACAATTCAGAAGATATTAGATGAACTGACCCCAGAAAATATCAGGTGAACTTTTAACATATGAGTCCAATAGTTTTTCATCATTCTGATGCTGCTATAAGTTTTTTTTTGGCTTACATTATTCTTGTTAGATGCCTCACTTAAAATTTTGCAGATTAAATTTAAATGTCATCTGTTGCTTATGGAATTATTTTATACTTCTCATTTAGCCAAAAAAGTTTTAGTTTAATTAATGCCATCTACTTTTTGTATTTTAGAATCTAGAAGTAGTACAACAAATTTTCTAAATTCTTGTAGAAATATTAGTTTTGTATAATTGATGCTTGTTCTTGACTAAATTTCACAAGCCATTTCTTTGATAGTGATTGCTGGATGGATGAATCTATTTGATCAATAGAATAATTTTTGTAAGCTTTTAGTTATTAGGTTTTGACAATGTATTCTATGTAAGCGTTTTGGCTAATGTCACTTCCCAAGTTCAGATGAAAATAAATTGAGAATTGCCTTAGAACTTAAAGGTCGTCATAAAAAGTGTCTAAACCCTATGAGCATCAGCATGGTTTTTAATCATATTTAGATGGCGAAAGGAAAACATTTATAGGGTTTTGGTATAACCTGTCATATTTTATATTTTTACAGATTAGAATGTTAGACATGAAACAGCATGTAAAATAATATAGTAAAGGCTATGATGAATTTGCTGAGATACTAGAAAAGCCAAAATTAATACTATTACTATCCAGAAGCAACTAAGTGTATGAAAGAGAAGATAGATGATATAGTATGCACATTTTCAAAGATGATCACATGTTATGTTCTATAGTTAGACAAGTTGCAATAGTAGAGGAAGACCAAAGGAAACTCTAATAGACATACTGTGACATGATTTAAGAGATTTGAGTGGTATAGCCTTTCATAGAGAGCAATGGAGGGATAAGATTCACACGGCCAACCTTGATAATTGGGACTAATATGGTTATTGAACTATGGTTAGTTATTCTGTTGCTTAAATGTGTGATGTCAAAATTAGAATAATTAGCATTCGCCTAATGCTAGGTATTCATTTTTCAGAATGTTCTGGGAGTCTAAAAACTTTGAAGGATGCACAGACTCAGTTGAGCCTTGGTATGGAACTTCTTACAGTGTTGAAAAAGTCACAGTTTCTACTATCAAGGTTCAATTCAATGACTAATTTAACAACTTTTCCATTGTTTGTACCTTTCTTTTTCGTTCCATTTATTGGACTATAAATATGAGCTAATTCAGTTTAAGACATTTTCTTAGCAATGGATAACAAAAGCTCCTGAAGTTGATTTACATCTTCCAAAACCAAATGTATTCATTCCATCAGATTTGACAATAAAAAATGCTCAAGAGAAGGTACAGCACCATAACCTCAATAACCTTCTAGTAAATCATTTGTCAGTTTAGCAATAACATATTATGTTCCTTAGCAGGTTAAATACCCCATTCTCTTAAGGACATCAAGTTTCTCAAGATTGTGGTATAAACCTGATACCATGTTCTCGATGCCTAAAGCTTATATCAGAGTTGATTTTAATTGCCCACAGTCGATCGTTTCTCCAGAAGCTGAAGTTCTAACTTATATGTTTACAAAATTACTAATAGATTATCTAAATGAGTATGGTAAGCACCTATTTGATACATAATTTTGTATACACGTGTACACAAAAATAAATTAGTTCTTATGATTATTATTCACCATATATCTTGCTTGATGTTGCATTTTTGGTGTTTCTTTGTCTGGTGAAGGCATTGCCATTCTAGCAAAGTGCCAAGAAAATTGATACTAGGACCGTGTGGACCATTATATGCATCCATGATTTGACATGTACTTTTGCTTTGATGTTTACAAGGTTGTGGCTGTTTGTTGCTTTGTACGCATTTCACTTTCGATGAAGTTTAAGGGTTGTGGTTATTTACTGCTGTATGTGTTTTTTTACGTTTTAAGTTTTCAGTACTGGGTAACTAATAATCTTCTTGATAAGGTGGTTCAAACCAACTTTGACTATGATTAAAAACTGAAAATTAAAGATTAAGATGCCTTCAAATGTTTCGTTAAGGTTGTAGCTCGTATGTATCAATCTAACTGATTGCAAGAAAATTTGCGACATTTCTAAAGTTCGAATAGGTAAGAATCATAAGATACATATCATTGTTGTAGAAAATTCGAATTTTGATAGTCAACTTTGCATTGGCCAAATTCAGTTAAGAAATTCAGATACCAAAAGTTAAAAGATTCTTTTAGGTAACCATTTTAACTAAAAATTGTTTGCATACTGTACCAGGTAATTTGGATGGTATTTGGTTTCTTTCACTTGTAGCTCATTTCTCTGTTAAAATTATAATTTCAATTCATATATTCCCAAAATTTTGGTATGACATTGTTTCCATGATATTAGGAGTTTTATATGTAACTCTTCTCCAGAGTTCTATAAGATAAACAAGATTAGATAAATGAATCCTATGCGAAGTAATGAGTAATCTCATAAAGTTTTTGTTTAAGAGATCCAATATTCCTTCTTTTTGAATAGAGAAAAATCTAGCACCTAATGGGTTCTCAATGACTTTCTGGCAAGAAATTAGAGTTAATTAATTAATAATTTTTATGGAGTCAAATCTTTATCCTCTGCTTGTATTCATGAAGTAATAGAGCAGCACAATTAGTGAATTCTGGCTAATCAACCTAGTGAATTGTTTAATGTTGAACATTAATGTATAAGTAGATAGGTATCCAGAGCCTTATGTGGACAATTATCTAATGGCTTGAGTGAGAATTGGTAGATTTTGTATCATAGTAGTTCTAGTATCTAAAATATGTACTCTAGCAATTGCATTGAATTGTTGCAACTTGCAAAAATGCATTCCGCATATTTCAACTTCTTCCATGGTATACAATAGTAGACCTGTCATGGGCCTCATGGCTTTACCAATATAGAGTGGTCAAGCTTAGGAGTTAGCTGGACATTTACTAAGGTTTTACTAATGTTACTGGAGGCTGTTGATGTATCACAGAACATATACTTAATAGACAAATGGATCTAAACTTTATTTAAATTGAATAGACAAGGTTTTGAAGTGCCAATTTAACTGGAATTCTAATTTATGAACTGTTGTAAATTTGTTCTTTGACAAACCACTCAAGTAAAATGGCAACTTTTTATTCAGAAACTTTATAAAAATTTTGAATGTTTAGCACTCCGTGTCAATACATCACTATGTTAGATGATTTTGTTCTAACAAGATAAAGATGCATTATATTGTGAGCTTGTTGAATGTTCAACTGACTGTTCTTTATATGCTGCAGAACTTTTGGTATAGTAGTAATCATGTCAATATATTGTGGAATAGAAAGATGGACATGGATTAGGTATAGAGACTTCCAGCTTCCTCTGGTGCAGTTAATGTAAAAATTATGAATGTGACACTCTCAGAGAACAGTGTGGAGGCTCTAGCTAAAATGATAGGTCTCAAGACTTTTCATATGGGTTAAATTTGAGGTTTTGAGTTAACATAAAAAATTTGGAAGGTATGGATACCAATACCATTAACTTGGACTTAAGTATTTCAATATTTTTTTAGCCAGTTGTCTAGGCCTTTCAAGTGAACAGGTCAGTAGTTTTACTTTGGATGACATGTGACACATGGTATCCTAGCAGTCCTAGTCTTAATCTTGGCAAGGTGATCCATGTTGAAAGGTTGTTTGGGATGGCAGAGCCATCATTGGTCTCCTTATACCACTGATTAGGAATTTGGCCTTGAGGATATCAAGCTTCAATGGGGAGATTTTGACATCCAAATGTATTCCCACATTGGAGGTTGTGGGGTGATGGAGTTTATAAGACCAAGATGAGTTTTCTATCATTATCTTTAGTGTGAGGTTAAGCTATGGCAAATAGTTCAGATCTATCTTCTGCAACTCTATTCCGTTGTAACCAACTCAGCTATGCCCCGGGGGCAAAATAGTTCAGATCTATCAATTTAGTGGGATGTTGCCTGTCTATCTGTGACATATCTGATAGTAAGAAATTTGTAATAATCATTTAATTTTCTCATCTATCTGTGAAGAAATTGGGAAAGTTGGAGCTTAATTTTCTCATCTATTTGTGAAGAAATTGTGAAAGTTGGAGCTGTTACATTGGATATTGCATTATGAAGTATTACTCAATTGTATTGGCCAGGAGTTAATATTGAGTTCATTATTAAGTTTGCTTTTCTATGGCAACTTTGTTATGAAATCTTTTCTCCAGTATAAGTTGGTTCCAAAGGAGTGCTAACTGAGTAATAGTAACAGTATATTTACAATTTCTAGCACACTGATGACACTTCAAGTTCAACCTAGCTCCTCCATTAATCATTAATCATTCTTTGATTGCCATTTTTTGGGAAGCTTTAACTGCTAATATGTAATGGCATATGCTAGGCACTTATCACACTGCCAAAAAGGTGGTTTGTCTCATATTGAAGGTAGTGTATGATAGTATAAGTTTTTATAAATTCAGGAACAATTAGGTGTAGCTCCAATAGATTATAAATGAGAGAAAGTAGGTTGAAATGGTATACATATGTTCAAAGATAACCAATGGATTCTATTGTTAGATGAGTTGAAGCTTTTAGAGTGGAAGATCTAAGGGAGTAGGAAACTAAAAGATATGATAAAAAATGATTTAATTGATTTGAATATTAGTAGGATAGTGCCCATAGTTTGAAATCTTATATCGTGCCAAGCAAAACGGTCATGGTCGAAATGTATCTGTTCCGATAAATTACTGAAACTTAATACTATTCAGCATCGAGATATTGTCTCTTGTGTTGTTGTATTAATCGTGTTGATGAGTATCATTTTATGTCAACACTCAACATCCCTTAGCATGCTAAAATAAGGGATGTTAAAATTGAGATAATGTTTTTTTTCCTTTTTTTTTATAATGTCTCCATACAAGATAATGTCCAAATCGTAATATTCTAGATGGAAAGCAAATATTTTTAGTTAACTATATACTTGTCTTATCTTTTTCTTTTTCTTCTTATCTCTTTTCTCCTTCTATCTCCAATTTCTTACTAGCACTATACATTGAAATATTGACATGATGCTAACATAGTATCATTCCAGTCAAAGACTGAAATGCTAACATGGGTTGAGAATTCGAACCTTGATAGTGCCTCAATAGAGATCAATGGAGTGATAAAATTAATGTGCCCAGAACCAAATAGTGGGGCAAACATGGATTGATGATAATGTATGAATTCTTTCTAAATTGAGGTAATACTGGGAATGGATATCAAACCCAAGCCAAATTGAATGTTGTTTACAGCTTATTAACAGTGATCAATAAGGAGGCCTTAGTTCCTTCAACCTGCTTTAGAATCATCTCTCTCCCACAACATCTGCTATAGGAAATTGCTGGTTTTCCCATGTTTGGGTAAAGGTTGTGCAAAACGGTTAGCCTATTTGATGTTATCTGGGATTTTTAACTCAATTTTGACTGATTTAATTCTTTTGAATTTTGTTAGTTTGATGTTTTTTATGCTTTTAGAAACTAATGCATTATATATTTACTTATTGTAGGTCTTAACTTTTCCATTTGGTAGAATTTTGAGTTCATAATTTCACTTAAATGCACCTTAGCATATATAGTTATTGTTAAAGTTATCTTTCTGTATAATTTTTTAGCATATATAGTTCTCTCTAAAGTTATCTTTCTGTATATTTTTGCTCATTTGGATGAGTTCTATTAACTGTCTTCTTGCAATGCTATCTCTAATATGATGCTTTCAGCATACTATGCCGAAGTTGCTGGTCTTTACTATACCATATACAATACTAGCACGGGATTTGAGGTAAGTTATTCAACATTTGTTCCTAGTTATTCATACTATTTTATCATATTTTCTCTTATTTGCTACTTATTGAAGATATATTAATTGTGCTTAGATAGTAGTACTTTTTTATCTTAGCATTCTCGTGAATGTGATATTAACTTTTTATACTTATTTCCTCATTTCCCAACACCTGTCAATAAACTATAGTTGGTCATACCATAGTCATAAAATTCCCTTTAGTTGTTTGGCACACAATGATCACACAAGTTTCTAGAAGTTCTTGTCCATTTGAAACAATTACTTATTCTAATTCTAATGGCTTCTTCATTAATATCTCCTTGATAAATAATATAATCAATATATCTCTATATTTGAAGGAGAGCCTTGACACAACAGTAAAGTTGTTGTCATGTGACATAGAGGTCACGAGTTCGAGTTTTGGAAATAACCTCTTATAAAGCAGGATAATGTTGCGTACAATAGACCCTTCTCTAGGACCCCGCACTAACAGGAGTTTCGTGCACCGGACTGCCCTTTTATATCTCTATATCTCTACTCTTAGGAATTTCATTTTATTATTTTGTTTTATTTATATAAATGTTTGATTTTTAAGTTTATGATTCAAACTTTGAGTTTAAACTCATCAATTTGCAAAATATTCATTCATTAGTACCATATGACAAGCATGTTGTTCATCTTAAATATGATTGGTAAGTTCATCTTGTGCTAATATTAATATGAAATTAAGAGAGCCGGCCTTTGATGTACATTTCAGAGTCATATCTACTTTTGGCTTCTACTTTATGTTTACCTTTGTGTTGTATTTACGGAATCTGCATAACAAAGCATATTAATATGTTGGCTAAATGGCTAGATCCTGTTGTCATATCTAGAGTCCAGAATCAACTTTTAGCAATTATACTTTAGGCTCTGTTTACTTGGATGGAAACTCAGGAGGGGGAGGGAAAAAGACTCACAAAATTACTTATAGAGCTTCATCATTCATGTACATTTTTGTGTCACTTTCCCTTGCCCCCCTGATATCTTTCATCCAAGTAAGGACATCTTTAATCAAGAAAATATTTTGGTTATCATTTGGTAGACCCAAAGCTAGGCATGCATTTTATAGAAATCCTTCCTATCTAGATGTTGATATGAACTAACATACTGAATTTATGCTTTAGGTGATTGTGGTGGGTTATAATGACAAGATGCGAACCCTCTTAGAAACTATAGTTGGTAGAATTGAGCAATTCGAAGTGAAGCCTGACAGATTTTTTGTGATCAAGGTCAGTTTTATGCATTCAAAATTCTCTTTTCACTCATCTATCACTACAGATAAGTGATTTTTTTAATCACAATATTCCGTCCAGAAATTCTTGCATTGAACTATTGAGTTCTGAGATATGTTTAAATATCAGACATCATGGTGTGACTTGAGTATTGTACAATAGCAAATAGAAAGTTGTGCTGCAAATCTAATTTATTGTGGTCTACTGATATAGATGACAGATGTAACGTTAGCAATAAGTTGGTTAAGAATATTGTTAGTCCTGATACCCAACCTGTTTGAGTCCATGTACTCTTTTGTGCTAATCTGAACGGATTCTGGTTTTATATATTTGATTATTTATGCAGGTTCAGGTTTATGCTAATCAGAATACGGAGACCTGAATATTATAATATCTAAATCTTTTTTTATTTAGATGATTTTAATATTTAATCATGATTATAATATTAAAATTACGGATTTTATTAGTGTTTTAGCTGTGTATTGCAAAATTTATCTTAGTACATATTTTATTAATATTTAGCAAAAATTTACATGTTTAGATGTCACAGATACCTATTTGTTTTGGTAATCTTGTTTCCTACTTTACCTATTTTATGTCGATTTCTAGTACCCAACGTGTACCCTAATTAAAGAGGTATGGGCAAATTTTAGTTTGGTTTTAATCAGTTGGACATCTGTATAGTAAATGGGTGTGGGTTCAAATGGTGGATAAAATTGCAGACACTGTATCCGTTGTGTCTCTGGTTAGGAATGTGAGACATCTCACTGCCTAGTTGTTGTCAAATAAAAGATCAGGATTAGAGCTCTTGTAATGTGACGCCGAGCAAAATAACAATTATTCTAAAGACTCATTTCCTTAGAAAAAGACATAGGGAATCACAAACGTAGATAAGTCGTCTTTAGGTTTAAACGAATAGAATTGATTAAAAATCAAAACCAAAGTCTCCTTACATCAACTAAATAAAGGTTTAAATAGGCCCTAAACCCTAACGATGCAAAAAGGGAAAATAATCCTAATTTAATTGTAAAATATATCGTTTGGCGTTTTGGTCACTGATCCCGCAACGACGCAACACGACCGTGTCAGTTAAGAGTACAGTTGTGCCAGAGAACATGGGTTGGTCGTGTTCCCTGCTGGAACTCCTGTTTACTCCTCATCGGAGCACAAAACGAGGCACAAGCGTGTTGGGGAACACAGGTTGGCTATGTTCCCTAGGAATCATCAATTCCCCCCCTGTAAAGGCACAAAATGTAGCATGGGTGTGTCGGTCGGGTAACACGGGTTAGCCGTGTTCATGTTGGAATCTTTAATTCTCCCTCGTCAAGGCATCGAATGTAGCACAGACGTGTCGAGTAACACAGGTTGGCCTTGTTTCTTACTGGAATCCTTCATCTCCCTGCATCAGTCACTTCAGGTTGAAAAGAACTCATCCTCGAGTTTAGAGCAGTGTCATCAGAATCCACAAAGACGTTAGAAGTCTTCAAGTAATTAGGCCTTTGATCAATTTGATGTTGGATATCTCTCATGTCTCCATGCTATACAGAGCCGTCAATTTGAGTTGGGCCCATTGGGTTGACCCGTGCCCGCCAAACAAAGGTGGGTTGGGTTGAAATTTTATCAAGCTATGTTAAGGTCGGTTAAGGTGGGTTGATTCGCCTAGGCCCGCGGCCCGCGTGGGTTGGTCCATGACGGGTTTGGATTGGCCCACGGATTGAGAAAATTTATTTTTTTCTTCAAAATTTAAAATTAAAGTAAAAAACTTAATGAACTAGTGGTTTTGACCTGTCTAAATTGCAATCCAAATTTAAAAATTTCAACTTGACCCGTTTAAATTGTAATCCAAACTTAAAATTTTTAATATATTTTTTTTTTTGAGAGGTCCGTGGGTTGGCTCGCCTAACACACAACCCGTCTTGGGTTGGTTGGGTTGGAGATTTTTCAACCCGTCGAGTTGGTGAGTCGGCCCACCCTGCCCCGCCATATGACGAGTTTCTGATGGATCGGCCCGTTTGACAGCTTTAATGCTATATTTCATTTAAAAACCTAGACATAAAAAGTAGGTTAGTATTATTAGCTATCGAGATAGGAGTGGTTCTTTCTCGTTGGGGCGCCAACACAATTTTTTTTCCCTTGATGTTAAGAGTATACGTATTCTTTCATCCATCGTGGATAACACTATGACTATACTGCTAGGGTTGACTTAACAATACATGACATACATTCACTGGGCCCACCACATGCACAACATTCGCACCAAGTATTATTATAATACTTGCATTTGCCAATTTAAAAAGATACAAGGCGTCGCCAATCCACTATTACCTCATTACTTTTAGTCAACCACGACAATTTGTATGACTTAAGTTGACGGTTCATCTTCAATTGTAATTTCTGGACAGCCTCCTTAGACACAATATTTTCACAACTGCCACTATCGATGATCATCTTACAAACTTTATTGCATAGGTCGTGTAGAAAATATTGGTTCTCAGCCAATCATCTCCCAAATCACCTTTGGGAGTCAACACTCTTGCGAGTGACTAAAGTCTCATGGCCATCATCATAAAGCACCTCATCAAGTTCATCATCATACATGACTCACAGATTGCCTTGGTTTCGTCTTCCACGTCTTTCTCTATTAACAATTTTTTCCCCTTTTGATTAGCAAGTTTCCTGCAATCGGTTGCTCTATGCCCCTATTCACCACAACGAAAACACTTGATAGGGGGCTTAAAATTAACCTGCCATAGCTGCTAGATAGGATGTGAATCCTGAGGGTGATTTCGTTGACTATTCTGATTGCCCCTAATCATTGGTTTCTTGTTTTGCTATTTTTTAACAGCCAGGGCACATTAGTAGGCCTCTGAAACAATCCACAACGAATGAAGATTGACATCTTGCAAGGATTGACACAACTCTCCTAAATATTGTGCTACCAATTGCTCCTCTGTCTCAGATAAATCATTCTGGACAATCAACTAGTAACTCTTTTATATAGTCATCGATCGATCTTGTTCCCTACCTCAACACATGAAGTCATTGAAACAATGCTTGGGTGTAGCCGAAAGGAAGAAAGTCACTCTTTTTCTTCTTCTTCATCTTCTCCTAGTTAGTGATCTTGGTTTTGCCCTATCTGTCTCGTGAGCATTGCAACTGTTCCCACCACACTAATGCTTGACCCTTGAGTTTGATAACCATCAATTTCACTTTCACATGATCAGGAACTTTCTTATTTCCAAAAATTCTCTCCACTTAGTCGATCCAATCAATGAATCCTTTTGCTTGTAATGTACCAAAAAACTCGAGTAGATCAACTGGAAAACTTAGGTCTCCATATCATTCCTCTCAACCACGACATTCTCGAAATTTATCATGATTGTGATATGGGTTTTCTAAGGTGGACTCGGAATCACGATCATAGATCTCACGATCTTCAACATCTTGCGCTGTCAGATGCTAGGTTAACTCCGCGACTTGCCTCTTAAATTCTCGTTGATCACATCTTGAACGCTACGATTACGGTGCTGGGCTTCCTCAATTGAAACTTGTCTGTTGCGACCACAACCACGACGACCTTTCATTGGATCTGATGTGCTCGAATACCAATTAACGCCGAGCAGAATAATGATTATTTTGGAGGCTCGTTTCCTCAGAGAGATTTCAGAGAAATACATAGGGAATCGCAAACGTAGAGAAGTCGTACCTCGGTTTAAACGAATAGAATAGCTTAAAAATCAAATAAAGCCCCCCTCACATCAACTAAATAAAGGTTTAAATAGACTCTAAACCCTAACAATGCAAAAAAAAGAAAATATTCCTAATTTAATGGTAAAGCAATTCTTTTGATGCTTTGGTCCGCCAATCCCGTGGCGGTGCAAAACAGCCATGTCAGCAGACACAGCCTGGTTGTGCTTGGGAGCACGACCATGTCAAGGAACATGGGTTGGTCGTGTTCCCTGCTAGAACTCCTATCTGCTCCTCGTCGGAGCACAGAACAGGGCACGGGCGTATTGGGGAACATGGGTTAGCTATGTTCCCTGGAATCATCAATTCTCCCTCGTCAAGGCATAGAAGGTAGCACGAGTGTGTTGGGTAACATGGGCCGGTCGTGTTTCCTGTTGGAATTTTCAATTCTCCCTCGTCAAGACACAGAATGTAGCATGGGTGTGTCGGGTAACATGGGTTGGCCGTGTTTCCTGCTAGAATCCTTGATCTCCTTGCATCATAATGACTCATGACATTGTGATTTCAATGGGAAAGAAAAAAATGGTTTTCTAAGATGTTTCCTATGGATGCTAGGATGAGTCATCAAACAAGATTAGCTTCTACCACAAGGGAATTACACAATGCATTAATTGATCAGGTGAATTTAACAGTTTGCTTCATTAGAAGCTAATGGATAGGATAGAAAATTGAGGGATTAGGAAAACTTGTATAATTTTTTTCTTGGCAACTAGTGGATTATGGTGAAATCTTCAACTGGATGCGTTTAGTACTAAAATATACATCAATAAGCTATATTCCCGGATAAGACTTCAAGAATTATATTCTAGAGGCATGGAGAATTAGTCAGATTCCAACAATGTA
The DNA here is from genome assembly GCF_044706935.1 of Curcuma longa. Classification (NCBI taxonomy): domain Eukaryota; kingdom Viridiplantae; phylum Streptophyta; class Magnoliopsida; order Zingiberales; family Zingiberaceae; genus Curcuma; species Curcuma longa. The sequence goes on from NC_133864.1 coordinate 16,416,907, forward strand.
ATAGCTTTTAGGAAAAGTGATAGCATGTGAGATAAATACTTAGACCCGAAAAGGATTGGTTTTATGTACTGATTTCCCCTACTAGCTAACACAATTTACCTGATGATCATGTTAAAGAAAACAAGCAATGGTTAATTATTAGGATAGTATCCTTTTGAAATTGGAAAAATAATTCAGAAGATATCTACAATGCCTGCAGTTCAGAAAAATACAGTCATATCATAAATATGAAGGAATTCCCATATTCATATGAACCATGGAGGGATGCTATGAAAAATTTCAATTTGCTGATCTGTAGTCGGACCAACATGTAGAATGTACATGTACCAAATGTAGTACAGTATGAGTCATTTTTTGTATAATAATATTTGAACCTAGCCACATGTAGGCTGTACCTCCATGGTATATGCTGCTTACAGAATCTTGTTTTGACTCGTGAGAGAGGAGAAATACCTGTGAGATTAGTAATTCAATCTGTGAAAACTTTAGTAATAAATAGATGGACTGATTGCACAAAAGAAGTTGGTTTCTTGAGTGATAATATTCAACAAGAATAAAACATAGGCTGTGTCCAGACTTCACAGAACTAAAATATGGATGTGAAAGTTGAGATTGCGATTTCAACATTATATGTTCCTTAGATGGGAAAAAGAACTTTAAAGACAATTTTAACAGGAAATATGCTCTATGGAACAGAATGTTGGTGTACAAAAAATATTCTTGCAAAAGGTTAATGAAGTCGAATTTGATTCACATGTTTGCCAGGAAAATTATAACAAAAAATGTTGTTTGATAAACTATAAGAAAAATTGTCCACCTTTTGTAGGAGGCTTGTTCTTCATTTGTTACATCTTATCTATCCACTTTGACATTTCCATCTTCCCTAGGTAGAGTCATGTGGATTACCAAAGGTAAAGTTATATAACATGAGAAAGTTTGAAAGATAAGGAAACATGTGGCTGCTAGTTGATTGGTTGAAGGTATTATCAAACAAAAAAGAAAGAGGCCATCTTGTGCTCAGAAAAAAATTTACTAATATATCACTATGATCATTGAATTTTTTTTAAAAAAGGAAAGTTTATATGACTTTTTTTTGCTTTGCCTATTTTGTTGAATGTTCAGATTCATTATTAGACAATTAGTTCATTTTTCTACATCTTTGTGAGCATTACAGTTCGTACCTTTATGGTTCTTTGAAGATGATGATCATTTATTCATTTGGCTGTTCTTCACCGATCTGACATCTTATTTGCTTCATATTAATTAGGAGTCTATTACCAAAGAGTATCAGAACTTCAAATTTCAACAGCCATATCAGCAAGCATGGCACTATTCTTCATTGTTGCTGGAGAACAATACGTGGCCTTGGAATGAAAAACTTGAAGTTCTCCCACATCTAGAAGCAGACCATCTTTCTAAATTCTCAAACATCTTATTGGAAAAGGCATTTTTAGAATTCTATACTGCAGGTAAGCATTAATCATGAAGGTAAAAATGTCAATCTTCCCAGTAATCTTCATGTATCATGTTATTTATCATTTTATTGTAGGAAACATCGAACCAAGGGAAGCAGATTTAATTGTTCAGCATATTGAGGACGTATTCTTTAAATCTACTCATCCTAAGTGCAAACCTCTTTTCCCATCCCAGCATCTTGCAAACAGAATTATAAAGCTTGACGAAGGTTTACGTTACTACTACCCTGCTGAAGTCTTGAATATTAAAGATGAAAATTCTGCCCTGATCCACTATACTCAGGTATCTTTCTTCCCTTTTGTCAGGTTTTAGGCCGTTGTTGGTTCATGCAGTTGTGCCTTCTCTTCATGCATTAATTTAAGGAAAAAGTGTTTGTTTTCTTAGTGTAATTATTAATTTCAAATATGTCAATGGTAGTGAATAATTTTTCTTAATATCCTAGAAATATAACATCAGATATGTCAGTGGTAGTGAATAATTTTGCTCAATATCCATGAACAAGAATTAGTTTGCTTAGACACAAGGGAACTCTTCATTCTAAACTAATATGGCACAGTATGCTTTTCCGTAGTTCTATAGATAGAGTCCAACAAAATTCACCTTATCAGCAGCTGAGCAATCAAAACTTATCTAATTTTTTTTTTCCCAGTTATCATCCTTAACATAAAGTTGCAATTTGATAGACTATCGGACAGTCCCACAGTAAGAAACTGTCATTATGATAGATAGGAGGAATAATAGATAACTAGGAAAATGAGAACTTGAGATATAGGAGCCAACATAGAAATCATCACTATGATTAATTGCAAACTAGTTGAGAGATTACCAATTTTGTCAATGAGCCATATTTCCACTTATTTCTTGACCATGTCCTCAAGCATGCAAATTACGTTTTATCAGATGATAAAGAATGAGCATTCCATCATGTGCCAAAAGTCCAACAATCTACCTGTCTACATTCCTTGCTTCTTACATAACACAATAACCTGGAATATTCATTCATGTAAAAATATTATTCAACTATCTCTTAATTTGGAGTATCAATATTAATAATGCATAGCCTGTCACATGGCTTGAAGCAAGAAGCTACCCAAAGCTGCAAATTGCTCCATTAGAGGTATAGAGTCACAATCATCCTTGACATAGTCACATCAAGAATGAAATGACAATCTGCCTTTGTATGCTTGGTGTGCTCATGAAAAACATGATTAATATAAGTAAAACATGATTAATGTATATATCATGTTACTTTATTGTCTCAATGCATAAACGTTGGTTCTGAAATTTGATGCCAAATTCTTCCATCAGAATTCCATATACTCTCACTAGCAAATAAGTCATAGCTCAATAGTCAGCACTCAGTTACTCAACCTCACCACTATAAGGAGAAACAGCATTTTGTTCTTCCTTCCAAGTCAAGAAAATTTTGTCCAGAAGTGTGCAAAATGCAGGTGTAAATTGTGACAAACCTAACATGATCAACATCAGCAAAATCTTAAATTTGTAGATGTCTTTTCCTTTTATCTAGGGACCCTTTTTTATAGTTACAAATTCTTGACAAAATTTCCATTGACTTTGGATTTGTAGATTGATAATCACTAAGAAGTTTAGTTTAATCAATTTTAGCATAAATTTGGATGAGTGGTTGTCCTTTCTTCTTATACAGTAATCCTTTTCTAGGCTATATAGTGAAGAATCTTCAACACAATTTCCTGCTAACTTCTCAAGAACTTTAATTGACTAAGTACTCTAACTCCAAATGATATCCCAATTAGATATGCATCATCACCATCATCATTTAGATTTAAATAGACAACCACTAAAAAAAACTCAACATAGTAAGCATAACATGAGCTTGATATCCTTTCTTCTTAAATAGCAATCCTTCAACAGGGGTCTTTTTGAAATAGCAAAAGAATTATCAACACAAAACCCAGTGATTATTTGATATTGCTATAGTGGCCAGCAAGTAATACCTGCTATGATATGTGTGATCATGCATAATGTCATTGCTCAAAGGTGTAATTTCACTTACCAAAAAATACCCCACTTGATGACAATATAATAAAAGGTAATTTAGAATTATAAGAGCAGTAAATAACTCGGCATAAACCAGAGGTGTCCATATATACTCTGTTTTAATGAATATATATATATATATATATATATATATATATATATAGAGAGAGAGAGAGAGAGAGAGAGAGAGAGAGTGGATATACAATAGCAAAATGTGAAACAAACAAATGAAAATTAAAGTACAGACAAACTTGATTTAAGGATCTCTGAGCAACTCTATAAATTGACTGCCGACTAAGATTTCAAAGCATCCCTTGCATGCAAAACTAGAAGGAGAAGAAAACAAAAAAGGAACACAAATTGGTAAGTGGGTAAATAGGAAAGAGATGCAAGAATTTTAAGAGTTTAAGAAAAAGTTAAAGTCTTCATTCTTGGTACAACTCTAAAGTTTCAAGTTAAGGTTTTTATTTAATATAAAAATTAACTCATATTTTTATGCTACTTAATTATGAACATTTGTTTTTCATAAGACATTGCACTTAACTATTACCATTTACTTCATTTAATCCACTTTAATTGTCACCATTTATTCTCACAACTAAATCCATTTTAAATTATCATTTTTAATTGTCACTAATAAATCCACTAAGAAGTGAATCAAATCTATATAGCTAGTGTCATGTGACATATGGGATACAACCCTTACGGTGATAAACGACGAAACACTCTCGCATATATAAATACTTAATCGTGGATGACTCACACTGCCATGCCTTTATGCGGTATTGTGTTAAAAGGCTAGGATAAGAGATTCACTTTTTAATATTTATTTTTTCATTTATAATACCTATTGTTAATTTTAAATCTTTATTACACAATAGTTATTCCACTTTGGGTTTACATATTATTTAATTATGTCATTCTCAAATAATGGTCATTTCTAATGACTAACCTAAGTTAATGTTTGACAAATGTTGCATTAATTTAACCATATATTAAAAGATGCTATCTAGATAACAATAGGGATAAGGATGATGGTAAGAATGGGAGGGTGTTTCAAATCATGCATGAACAGGGTGAGATAAATGATGAGGGGTTGATCCTAGTTGTACATGAACATGAATGGCGGCAAAATAAGGAATATGCTCGGTAGCTTTTGTTTGTTAACAAGGCGTTCTCTTCACAAGAAGGGGGCAACAAGAGATAAGTGGTGGGGGAGTGGGAAGATAGGAGTTCATTAATGAAGGAGGAAGACAACACTTGGGATGTAAGTGTGGGCTTTTAGTGGTAAAGTGTGATGTTGCTTCAGATGAGCAACACTCAAGATGGGTCGGTTGCAACAATAGAAGAATCCCAACAAGGTGAGGCGGTGTGAAGGACATGTGAACCTGGCTTTGGATCTATATTCAGCGAGCCTACTTCTAATATCAAGTGTGCACAAATTGTGTGCCTCATTCTACAGCCATGCCATAGGAGAATAAAAAAAAAAAAAGAGAATATGAATAACCAATATGCTTGTACAGTAGTTTACAACAATCTGATCTTGTTAGACTCAAACAAAATAGATTAAGAGTTGAAAATAGAAAAAGGAAAAGGACTGCATCTTTTACTTTTATATGATTTATTTAAATTTTTCTAATTTGTTTGCATCATAAGATCAGTAATGTATGGCTTTGTGGAACAGGAACAATTCATTTGTAAATTTTGTGTGATAAGATGATCAATACAGGAATAGTAAAAGAGACATATTCATAATCATAAACTTAACCTAGTATATGGAAAATTCACAAGAAGGGAGGATGAGATCAAGACAGATGAAATTTTAGGAAGAAGAAGAAAGCCCATTCAGTCTTCTTTGCATCTTACCCCCTCACTTTGAAATGCAATGTAATTAAAGCAGAAAAGGTTATATTATATACTACAAAGCTTCAAAGTGCTTTCTTTTTAATTAGTTTTTACCAAATGTAACAAAACTTCCTCTTCCTTTTTATATATGCTCTGATGAATGTTTTGAGTTCCTAATTGGTTCAATTCCTAAATATAAGGTTTCAATCCACTGCATATTGTAGTTTAAAAAACTAACAGATTCTTGGAAATTTAATTAGGCATGGAATCAAAGTTCAAACTCTTAAGCCGGTTGGTATTTTGGTCTTTAACTACGACGATACTATGTATCATGTTGACGTTCCTATGTATGGTGTTGATAGTAAATTGAAGATGGAAAGAGGAAAGAGATGAAGCAAAAGAAAAAGATAAACAACTACATAGTTCAGTGTTTGTTTCCCATTTGGAACGTTACGATTTTGGCATTATGTAGGGAGACAAGCTACAAAATAAAAAATAATAACATTATCTCAATTTTAGCATAGTAAGGGATGTTGAGTGTTGACATGGCTCGTCGACATGATTGATACAATGACATCGAGATAATCATACATGGTACAAGACTTCAAACCATGCATGGAATTCAGATGAAATGTTCATGTTAAATAATACCGTTATTGTTTCATCAGCACATCCTAGCATTAACAACTTCTATTTTAAATAGGCATGGTTATCCAATAATTGTAGTTAATTGAAAACCTTTTTTCACTCTGATGAAAATATGTTTGCTGTAATGAATGTTAAGTCAACTTGATATAAAGTTTATGTATTATATCCGTTAGAAAGGGAAGGTATTTTAAAGTCAAGCCTTTGGCTTTGGTTGTAGTTTGAATCATAATCAAAATGTTTGCCCTTGTTCAGAAAGCTCATTTTGTCTTCTTTACCATCAAGAGTGATCTGAGACGCAAAATATGAAACTGATCACGCTATCATGTTGTATTTTATTTTATTGTGATTTGGAGGATTATGGTTCACATAAATATCTTGTGCAGATACATCAAGATGAGATCAAGCTCAATGTTAGACTTCAATTGTTTGCCCTAATAGCGAAGCAAGCAGCATTCCATCAGCTTCGAACAGTTGAGCAACTTGGTTATATAACTGTGCTTATGCAAAGGTATGAAAACTATGTATTTTACTGGCGCTGTGTAGATTCACTCTTTCCTGACTAATAATAGATAATGAACACTCAGGAATGATTCAGGCACAAGAGGAGTGCAAATTATAATTCAATCTTCAGTAAAAGTAATTCTGAACTTGTGTTCTTTTAGTGTTATGCTTGTTTTCCTTTTTTTTCAGTGATAACTTATTTTCAACTTTCAGGATCCACAATACCTTGAGGGTAGAGTTGATGCTTTTCTAGAAATGTTTGAAAGTAAACTTCAAGAAATGACAAACGAAGAATACAAGGTTGGTGACACATGTTTTCTGACATATTTCTTGTTGCCTTGTTTACCTGTCATAGGAACAGAGTAGTAGTTAGAGAATTTGCACTGTTATTCATCATTACATGCATAAATTAGAATATTAGATGTATGCAAATACTGGTGCTTAGGACTGCAAATCTTTTAGTCAGGATATAGGGAAATTTCTTTTAACATATTGGAAACTACTGGTCTATTTTGATATGAACTACATGGGCATACTGAAGAAGTTTAAGCCTTCTGGGATTAATTATCACTAGCATTTGCAAGTGAAATAGAAGAATACTCTTGAAAATCTTCTCATTGTAACGACAGAACAGCAAACTTGTAGTTTGTAAATCAGGAAGTGGTATAATACTAAGCCATGACACCCAAGTATTTACAGTTGATTACATCGATTATCCCTCCATAAGAATTATTCCTATTAATATAAGCACATGCTCTTAAATCTAAATATCATTGCATCTTTATTTACTGTTCGTTAGCAACCACCTATTCATGACTGCAGAAAATCTTGTTGCTTCATTTTTATTATCATTTGCAAGTGAAATAGAAGAACACTCTTGAAAATGTTCTCACTGTAACCACAGAACAGCAAACTTGTACTTTGTAAATCAGGGAGTACTATAATACTAAGCCATGACATCCAAGTATTAATATAGGCACATGCGTATAAGAATTTGTTTTAGTTGGAACAAACAGCTTGGTTCAGGAATGGTGTAGCATTTGAATATAGAGGTTTGAGCTCATCAATCTAGCCAGCTATTATAAGTAATTGAAAATCTGATCCTGTGACAAATCAGAGAATAGTAGCTCTGGATCCCGGCTATCACTTCTCTGAGAACAATGCATAAGATAGAGGACTAGACACCAAGGTAAGGGAGAACCAAACAACACATTGGTGTATACAGTGTCGGGCATTGTCCAGCTTTGACATCTGGACTGCCAATTGCCAGCTTTATTTGCTCATCAATCTTGTAGGTAAATAATGTGAAAGGTCCCCCTGCTTCGATGTGCCAGGTCTCATCACAAGGAATTGATGAATGCGAAGCACACCCTGATCACAACAAGAAGTAGATAACTAATTGACTGGTTGATTGACCTTATTATATTCATGTAGCTGAGATTTAGAGAGCAGAGCCCCTTTAGTTGCAGTTAAAAGTTTCCATCAGGCTGAGGCTGCAGATCCTATGAACCCTTATTCTTTGATGAATCTGATCTAGATAAGTAATTTCACCAAATGCTTTTACATTTTTAGATCTTTACCAAATTTTAGGTTTAATTTTTGACCATTTCTTACACTCCCTGATGTTGTGAATTGCCTGATAGATTTCTTGGAATTCTGATTAGCGATATTTATATCACCATTGTTTTACCATGTTAATGGCTCAATTTCCAGAACCACGTTAATGCCCTGATTGATATGAAACTTGAGAAATTCAAGAACTTGTGGGAGGAGTCTGCATTTTATTGGAGAGAAATTGATGATGGGACTCTCAAGTTTGATAGGGTAGACTCTGAGGTATGGCCTTGGGAGATTGCATTGTGCATCGTTTGTTGACTACTATTGCACCTCTAAGTTCTATGAACGTGTCACAGGTTGCAGCATTAAAGGAACTTGACAAGGATGAACTGATAGATTATTTCAACAAGTACATCAAAATTGATTCACCACAAAGAAGAACACTGTGTCTCCAAGTCTACGGCGGGCCCCAGACTGCTGAATACAAGAAGGTGATCCAACAGGAAGATACGCCCAAACTTCATCAGATCAAAGATATATTTACCTTCAGAAGGTCAATGCCCTTGTTTGGTTCCTTCAAGGGGGGCCTCGGCCTCACGAAACTATGAGCTCTTTTAAGATGAACAGCAGGCACAAAACCTCCCCATTCAAACCTCATGTTCTCATTCTTAATCCATTTTCTTGTGATAATCTTATAAACAAGTCAATTCCAACTACCATATCATTTACCATTCAGATTGCCGCAAGGAATGTAATGTACAATGACACCAACAAAACTCCTTTACACTCTATTTGATTGTTTCAGGATGCAGTTAACGGATTTCCCACTACACTTCCTTGTACAAGGATAGCTCTTGCTAAGTGGTAATATATTTTGGGTTTCCTTAGGTGTATTTCTTGGAATTCTTATTTGATATATCGTAGTGCCATGCCTGCCAGACCAAAAATTATCGAAAAATCGAACAATGTGCTCATATCACCAGGAAATTTAACAAATGAGAGCACGGTATGGAACACCCTATGGTTGGCTTGCGACCAGGAATGTAAGGAATACAATGGAATTGTTTTATTATTTGTTTGTTTTTAGTTGTTTGATTAGTGGAATAACATGAGATGATTCATTCTTGTTTCTATGCTTGATTGATTTATATATTCTTAGGATATTTTGAATCAAGTGAGAAGTAATTCGTATCTAGTTTTACATGTTCTTTAGAAAATATAAAATGAATCATCGAAGGCCGATAAAGTAGAGTTTTTACTTGAAAAAATGAGCTCTTGCAATAAGCTGTAATTGAGATTCGAATCTGAGATGTTTGATTATTCGCTGGAGGATTTAACCCAAAATTAAAAATTAAAAAATAATAAATAAAAAGTTCTTGCTTATAAATAAATAAGATATACATAATGATGCTATCATAAATATGCATTACTTTTTAGCTAATCAAGTTCTACAAGTACAAAATCTTCATATAGTTTAGATTAAACTAGTATCAAACACTAAGGCTATAATCTTAAGATTTCATATCAGTTGATAACTATTATTCTTTTCTAATAAAATATTTAACTAATATTAATAAATATTTAATAGTGTCGGATGAATAATGAGCAAAATGAAAATAAAAGAGTAAAACCTTATTGGTATTGTTCATTAAAAAAAAACCTATACACTGTTTTTATGAATTTTTATTTTCTGAAAATATAAATAATCAAAATTTCCCCTTCCCAAAACTACAAACAGGCTGCAATTCTTTGCTTTAAAAAAAGTCATCGCAGGCAATGAAATCAGATACAAGAACTTTTTGATAGCACAAGCAACTTCCAAGTCTTCCAACAACACTACCAATCTGCACAAAATATTAACTTTACTCCATTCCACACTCAAAGCAGATAAGAAATCAACACGCAAATACTAATTCAAAATGCAAGACATTCATCACGAACTTCGATTATTATTTTACAAATAGCATTCATGCAAACTAGATCAACACAATTAATGTGCAATCAATCATTAGCTCTTCGACTATCTTTCAATCAACATACAAGTTTACAATAAACCTTAGGAGAGCAAAGGAAAAGGAAAAGGAAACGGAAGATGCAACACGAGTCCTTATGAGATGGAAGGAACAAACTCGACACCGCTGAGAGATTTACATCTTACACATTGAGAAGCTCCTTGATCTGCTTCTCAAGCTCGTTCTTCTTCACGCCAACGATCCTGCCCACCTCCTTCCCACCTTTCACCAAAAGGAACGTTGGCATTGCCTGCACCTTCCACTGCTTTGACACTTCCTATACCATTTTTTTATTCCAGATCAGCATTACGAGGCTCAAATCCCAAAATCAGGAACTGCATGTATAATGAGCAATAAATTCTAAAAAAAAAGGAAAATAAAAAAAATGATCCAAGTGCCTGTCCAATTGACAGGTGAACATTTCCAGGAAAAGTAGCATATTCAGGAGGCCATCAGAAACCATTAGTCATTCAGGTTCGAGAATCCAACATGACTATTTCTAAATATGTTTTACCACTAATCAATAGGATATCAGATGCCACATGGATCCGACCCGTCAACCCAACTAGAAAAAAAAAAAATCAGGTTAGGGTCGAGGGTTTTCGGGTTTGGGTCGGATTTGGATTGAGGGTTTTGGATTGGATTAAATTCGGATGGATTCAGGTTGACCCGGGTTGATCCGGATTTAGGGTTTAGGGGTTTTTTTGGAGGTGAAATCTTGGTAATCCTAAGAGAGCCTTATGGCACTACACTGAGACTAGTAAAAACCTAACTTCAATCAAGGGATGGAAGGAGATGGCACTCATCCACTAACAATGTGACCTCATCTATGTTGACCACACCACCACCAATGGCATGACAACCTAACTGGCTGTGAACCTGATGATGTGGAGGAATCATAGGCCTAATCCTACAACAAGCCAAAAATAGTCAAACATGAACAATATGTCATGAAGGAGAAATTATAAAACGATAGATAAACAGTTGGAGCCAATTAAAACACCAAACTACCCTACACATGCCAGAACCTTTTTATTCTAGAACAGAGGGAGAGCCCATACCAATCATCTTCTCAATGCCCATGGTACAATCTTAAAATGGAACAATGAATCACTGATCATATAGAAGTCTAGATAGTGGAAATGTCCCTCTTCAGTGACTCAAATCTCACATTCATAAATCTTACCAATCACTCTCAAAGGGAGAATTCAGTAGAGTTTCTCAGCCCTGTTGACCCAAATCCATCACTGGTTTCATGTCATTCATATAATATTGTCTCACGCTTTGCCACATTGAACATACAACCTAACCCCCCAACTCTCACTCATTAGCAGGAAGGAAAGTCAATGCCCCACTTTAATAAAGAAGTGAAGCAATTGGTTATTCATATATTCTGCTTAAACCTCATGCTTAATCAAATTCTGCTCAAGTCTCCATCCCCACGTTTCAGATACTTGGAGTTTCACTAGAAAATTGAGTTTTGCAAATTGGATAACTCAGTGTCATAACTAGTCTAGAGCCAATTACAAAAATGGAAGGATTGAGCTACCAATCCCCGGTAAAAATGCCCATCCAGGCCAAGAGCAACCTAACAACAAGGTTCAAGAGTCCAAAAGATGTCATACATACTCCCTTCAATCTCTGAACAAGGGTGCAATTGAGATTGAAAAGACCAGATTCCTCAAGAAACTGCACCCAAGGAAAACACTGAGAACACTGAACAGAAGTGACAAGACAAAATACTACCTTCGAGAGTTGAGACCAAAACACTGAAAAATGTTTAGGATTAACAAAACAAATATAATAATTCACTAAGAGAAGTCCACTCTCCCTCCAATACCCTCAATCCATGCTATGAACACAAACTCTCCTAGAAAGGGGAGCAGGTACAGTAGGACCATAGATAGGAAAATCTGGCCCCAGAACCACATTCTGTAAGGCCACCCTTAGAAGGACCTGATCACAAAGACATTCTATCATGTTGATAGGGACAACATAGTACCTGTCAAAACCTGATGAACGCTTGATACTGGTGGCCAAATCTCAGACATGAAGGTTGAGCGAATCATACAACAGTAATCTGGCAGTTTGAATGATCCCCAGAGAACACAACACCAATGTCAACTTCCTAATGGTAATCTTCTTCTCATGAAGTGATCACAGAGAGGACAACACTTTAACAAATTGAAGTTGTGGTTTCATGCACAGTTAGCAAAGTTATCAACCAATAAATGGCATCACTTTCCTATGCTATTAATGAACACAATCAAGGCCTACAAGAAAATCACAAAATAACTAGATCCCTATGAGAGTACTCTTTAATCTACCACATGATCATCATCACTAGAACGAATCACGAGGTGTAACTAAATCATTCAACTCCACAAGGAACAAAATACCTATGTGAAGGACAATTTTATTCAAATCGTTTATTCAATTTAACATCACGGAGAAAATGCCCAAACGATAACCCCAAAAGTGATCCTTTTTTCAACAAAATTAGCATCAGGGAACACAATTTACAAACAAAAAACTATCGAACCCTTGAATCCGATTATTTCATCCAATTTAGGAAGGATTGGAAGACAAAACAATTTTAAGCAATTTTAAAAATAAAAAAGTACCACGCGACCGGAAAATTGAAGAGAACAGAAGAGGAAAAAAAAAAGAGGAACAAGAAGATGCATCACCGGCAACTCGTCGACATCGATCTTAAGGAAGACAGCGTCAGTATACTGGTTGGACATCTCCCGGAACACCGGCTCAATCATGCGGCACGGTCCGCACCAGGACGCCGAAAAGTCGATCACCATCTATCATCGAGAGAGGAAACAAAACAGCATCCGGTGAATAATCAACCTCGGTCAAAGGATACTATCGATGAATCCATAGATCAGCTAAAGAAAAGGGTTAAAGATTTAGGGCCATTTACCAGCTTGTTGGTTTGGGAGTGTGCTTGCCAGTTCTGGGACCATTCGCCAGCGGAGTGGACGGCGACAACAGCGGATTCGCCTTCTTCGGAGGCACCGGCCGGCGGGGCAGCGAAGAGATTGCCCATTCCTCTTTCTCTTAGCAGATCCCGATACCAAGACGAACAAGGGCGAGTGGTGGTGTGTTTTCCTGTACATAATAGGTTGAGTGAAATTTACATTAATGCCCCCCGGATAAATTTCCTTAATTACACTATTTAGAAATTCTTCGAATTTCCAAAATAAAAATATCATCTTATTTTATTTTTTTTAATTTTATTTTGATAATTCATATTTTATTTTTTTTTAAATTAATTAATCTTGGAGGTGTTTGTCTTAACCTCATGAAAAATTTTCATCATCTTAATTCCATAAAAAAAATTTATTAATCATCAAAATAAATTCAAGAAATACTCATGTTGACCGTTGACAATCCACCTCTATAGTTATAGAACATCGTACTAAGTAACATAACATTTTAATATTATATTAAATGGTCATTATTTTTATGTTCATTTCTTCAGTAAAGATGGAATCTGCTATTTTAACGGTTTTACACGATCGATTTACAATTGATTACAATTATCTTGACACTTTTCTTGTGCTCATATAATAATTTTAAGTTGATTTTAATTTTTTTAAAAATAATATTGAATAAGTTACTAAAGAATTTTAGACAAAAATTAAAAGAATATCTTTTTATTAAAATTGTCCATATACTCATCATTATTATTATTATTATTATTATTATTATTATTAAATCAGTCTTTCATTTGGTCTCATTGCATTTTTATTCTGGAAAATCTTTTTATTTTCGGAATTGTTATTATAGTAGTTATGATCTTTAATTATTTATAATATGATATATAATATAATATTATTAATATTTATCAAAGTTAAAAATATTTATATTATAATATATATATATATGTATTAAAAAAATATTAATCTCAGTTAGTTGCATTGACTCAATTTCCTGAGGTGATCGGTCAGATCCCATGAAAATTTCTCACCGGCCATAATATATATATATATAAATCATAGGTATTATACAACGTCAAACAATAATATTTTTGAAATTAAAAATAAAATGTAGCAGAATGAGATATTTTAATAATAAATTATTTTAAAAATTATTTTTGCCTTAAAATATATCTACTAAAATTGTTATAATTTAGATATTTTTATTCTAACCCTCACGTTTAAGTCATCTTTAACAAAGCAACCTCCCCAATTTAATCCAATTTAATTTTTCAAACGACTCAATTTCGTAGAAAGAGAGAGAGAGCTCTGATGCAGTTTCATAATCGAGCATTTATATTCTCTTTAATTAATAAAGCGTTCTGAATTCTGTTTGATTCGATTTTGTGGCTGAAGGTCAGTTTCCAGATCCGGCGATGAAGGCGGCCTTCAACTCCCTGCACGGGCGGCAGGCGGCGGTGGCGGCGGATCGGAAGTGGATCGCCCCGCTGGCCATTGGCGCCACCGTCTCCCTGGTGCTGCTCCTCTTCCTCACCACACTCTCCTCCCCGGACTCCCCGCTCGCCCTCCTCCCCTCTCGCTCCTCCCCTCCGCTCTACTCTCCCACCCATCTAACCCTTTCGCCGCCCTCTACGCCCCCGTGTTTGTCGAGTCCAAGCTCCGTCCCGCCCCTCCCGCGTCCCTCCGGGCCACCGACCCGCCGCCGCCGCCCCGCCTCGCATACCTTATCTCAGGCACCGTCGGCGACGGAAACATGATCAGGCGCGTCCTCCTCGCCCTCTACCACCCCGCCAATCGCTACGTGGTCCACCTCGATCTGGAGGCTTCCGCCGAGGAACGCGAACAATTAAGGGATTACGTTGCTAGCCATCCGCTCTTTGCAGCCGTGGGGAACGTCAGGATGATCACAAAGGCCAATCTTGTCACGTACCGGGGGCCGACCATGGTGGCGAATACTCTCCATGCCGCGGCTATATTGCTAAAGGAGGGTGGGGATTGGGATTGGTTCATCAATCTCAGTGCTTCAGATTACCCCCTTGTCACCCAGGATGGTAATCGAGTTTCTTTCTCATTTTATTGTGTTGAATAATTTTCTCTCTTTTCATGGACTTTGAAGTGAAGGCTGATATTTTTGTTGTTTGGATTAGATCTGTTGCATACATTTTCATATTTGCCAAGGGATCTCAACTTCATCGATCATACAAGTAACATTGGGTGGAAGGAGTACGCTATTTTCTATTGCATGTCTTCTAACTTGTTAGGATTGGATGATGTTCAGAGCGATTTCGTTCATTTTGTATAGGTTCCAGAGGGCGAAACCGGTAATTATAGATCCAGGGTTGTATTTAACTAAGAAAGCTGATGTCTTTTGGATTCCACAGAGGAGGAGTGTGCCCACTGCCTTCAAACTATTCACAGGTAAATGTCTCAAACCATTTTTTATTATTTCTGATTGCATTCTACAAGAAGGACTATTCAGATTTAGAGGGAATCTGCTCCAAGCTTAAAATTTTGAGCCAGATGTGAATCTAGAAAATGACCTTCTAGACTAATTATACATCCTCAGCTCCTCGCCACATGAAGAGTTTCAGACCCTTTATAGACATCATGAACAAACTAGATGTGAAAAATACATGGTTCAATAATTTTCTGTAGTTGATTAACTAGAGATCCATTTAGCCACTTGAATTGCTATTATGACCTCTGCAGTGCCTTGTTCTGAGAGGTAAATATTATTGTAATGAAGTCCATCTTGTCTATAAGAACTCAAATGTTCTTATTATACCATCAGTTTTTGTTATAGCCAGACAGTTATTCTTGATATATGTTAGATTTGCACGTTTTAGGTAGGTTGGTTAGTATAATTTGCTATGGCTTGTTAAACGCTGATGAATGAATCCTTTCGGTTACTTTCAGTTGTCATTTGCTGGAGAACTTGCTATGGATTTTTAAATACTGAGTTTTACTTATGGTGGCGTTTGTGTACAAGATGGGATAGCTATGTTGATTTGGAACCAAGGATGACAGAATTATCATTCACCATGGTGATTCAATTTTAATTGTCTGATTAGTAGGTGCCAAAATCCTTCAGGTGAGAATTTAGGTTCGGATCCATCTAGGTCTTTTTCCTCAACTTAGGCAATAGGTAACTAGGCTTTCACTTAGTAGGAATTAATTGCTAATGGAATAATGAAAGTGAAAAATCAAGAAAAAGGAGAAAGAGAGGCTATAAGTTCATAACTCAGTTGGTGCCAGCTAAGAAAGCAAAAAAAGTTCATTGTTTCCTGTTGTAGCTTGGAAGATCTACCTAAGGGTAACATAGCATTGAATACCACATACTGGGATTGTTTCTAGTGCAATTTGATTATTCTCATCATCTCTACCAATAGAGACAACAGAGCGAAGCATCCCATAGTTGCAAGGAGAGAAAGGTGTGCTACTACTACTTGATGTTGCAGCAAAGTCTTCACTGTACCTTCTCTACTGAAATAGAACAGGTAAGCAGCAAGTGATATTTGGTGATTACAAGAAGATTAGGTTAAATAATCTCTATGATTTTTTGTTTATATTAGACTATATCAATTTATGAGTTAATTAATCTTATTAGTGCTTATTTATAGGTGTATGTATTCTTTAAGGAAAAAATTTAAGGAGCGCTAAGCCCCTTGCTTTACATGGGGAAGTGCTCATTGCCTTGATCAATAGAAGATATAAAGGCCATTTGGTTGAAAACAGCCCAGCAAGTTTCCTAGTAGGAACTAAATAAACTAAGCTTGAAATAGAACAAATCTGATGATGTAATTGTACTGTGCATGTGGCAATGGGAGCAGCATGAACAATTTACAGATTTATATTTACTAATTTTTATCCACTAAGCAGAAGAATTTCTTATGAAGTTGATATTTTAGGAGGTTATTTTTTCAAGAGTAGCCGGATTAAAGTTGAATTTACAGTTTCATAAGGGTGTCCCAAGAAGATAAAGAATCAATGATGTACGAGTACTACATTTGTTAAACTGACCTTATATTGTTTCCATGCTATTTTTATCATAGAGAAAATACCTTCATCAACTATTTATAAATCTAAATCAATAGATAATTGTATTATGAACCATATTGTGACAATTTATGATGCCCTAGCAATTGTTGCGGAAACATATGAATTTGAAGGGAAGTTATCTATGTGTTTGATATGGTAAGAAAGAAATAGCTGAGATGTATGTGGAAATAATGGAAGTTTAGTTCATAACATACTTTAGCCATGTGCTCACAGCATGGTGGACTAGCTTCTTCAAGCAAAGTACTCAAGCCAAGCTTTCTTTGGGTCATTATTGACAGATTCCTTGATAAACCAAGCTTTCTGTGGGTCATTAGTGACAGATTCCTTGATAAACATCCATAGCCTGTTGAAGTCACATAAACTCTGAATTTCTTATGAATATAAGTGTGTTAGTTTTTTTTGCATTCTGAAATAGAAGTTGGACATGCCCATGCTATTACAGAACTCAAAAGGACTAACTAGAGGTTTTTAAATAATTTGAACTTAATAGTTTTTCTTCCATCACTGTAAGTCTGGATAAAGATTTGAGACCCAACCACAAGCTGTTTGTTAGTTAAGTAGGTTAGTAAGTTCTTTTAATAGTTTGCTATGCCTAACCCAGACCGTGCTTCTTGTGTGCCTGGAGTGAAAAGGCTATGAATGCAGACTAAAGGATTCTAAGTATTCTCAAAAAATATGAAATTATAAATGTTATACATAAATCAGTAATGTGTGTGATTTTCTATTTGGAGTTGTAACCATTCGTGCGATTATATTTACTTGCTTTGAGCATATGGAATCACAATGCTTTATCATAGCCTATTGCCAATCATTTCACAAATCCTACTGTCAAGATATTACCATATAAAAATTTGATTCAGATTGGAATCCTGTTCAAACAATAGTCTTTTTTCCTTTTAATATATTGTTTAAACGATTATTCTCTATCAAGGCCTATTGGTCCTTGTCTACTAATATTGTGCTGTGAGAGGAAACCAACACTTTGAGCCAGTGTTAGGTTGTTGGCACCTTTTGCCTTTGATCTCTTCTATTGCTTGTTTTCAGTATAATCTTTTAATTCTTTTATTTTGTGTATACCATGTTATCTGCCATAGGATATCGGCTTATGATTGTATGTTAATATTGTGTTGAGGGCATAGTTATTTAAGGCATGAAACGCCCAAAAGCGCATAGGTGCTATAGGAGCACACGGCCCAAAGTGAGGGGCACGCCTTACCGAAGTAAGACGCTTTGAGTATAAACTTTTACAATTCAAATATACATAAGGAATTTTTGCCAAAATATTTCATTAACAAAATTATAGTCCATAAAATATTAAATAATAATGTAAGTATAAAATTCATAGAAAATAAATACATTATACGCATAATTCAAATTTAAAAAAAAACTTCAAATATCTAAATTATCAAAATCTTCATCATCTTCCTCAGTCATATAATTATCATCATCACCGAATGTTTTAGATTTGTGTAGTTAAATCTTCATCAATTTCTTCAAAACTGATTTCTTCTTCCTCTTCATCAATAAGTTGGTTTATAGAAGATCTTCTCTTAGTTCCTTTTGATGTAGTTGCCCTTACTTCTTTTAAAGAAGATGAAACTCGAGATTTGATATTGTAGGCATCTTCACCAACTCTAGAAGCTCATGCAACTTTACTCCAAGTCAAATTGTCATCATCAAATACTAAATCATTTTCTTCATCAATGTTATCATTCAATCCTCCCATCAACTATTCATTGTTATCGTCTATCTCATCCAAAGAAATAGGGATAGTGTCACGCATATCATATCGACGTCTCAAAGCCCTATTATACTTAATAAAAACTAAATCATTTAGTCTTTTTTGCTTCAACCTATTTCTTCTTTTGGAATGAAGCTTCACACAAAACAAAAAATTATTTTAATTTTATTTTTTATAATAAATTTATTTAATATTTCCTTATATATTTATACTTACATGTTCAAAATCACTCTAGTTTCATTCACAAATAGAGAAATAAGTATATCATGCATGCTATGTAATTAATTAAAAGGATAATTAAAGGTGTGGGTTGGGCTTTTAAAAGTTTGTTTTGACTTGTACGTCTCGCTTCAATGAGACGAGAAAAATCGAGCCTCAAGCACGCCTATCACCTCTCACAAGGCGCGCGCTTAAGGCGCCCAAGCACAAGAGGCTCGCCTGGCTGCACCTTGTGCCTAGGCACAGCTAGGCGAGCACCTTTAATAACTATACTTGAGGGAGAGAACTAATACATTAAACCAATGGTAGATTGCTAGTGATGGTACCCTTTGCCTTTGCTCCTTTTTATTGCTTGTGTTCGATATATCTTTAATATTTTTTATTTTTATTTTTTTGTATACCATGTATCTGCCACAGGATATGGGCTCATGCTTGAGTCTGTTGATATTGTGTTGAGAGAGAGAATCAATACATTGAACCAATGAGAGATTGTTAGTGCTGGCACCCTTTGCCTTTACTCCCTTTTGTTGATTGTGCTCAGAATAAATTTTCTTTGTATATTCCTTGTTATCTGCCACAGGACATTGGCTAATGCATTATACATAGTGAAAGTGATGCGACACCAGGTTGCAAGGAGACAAAGCACCATGCTTTCACAATGAATTTCATCAATTAGAGAATTTTATTAACTGAAAAGATGAGGGAGAGGGTTGGAATCTTTTTAGAGGCTCCAACCTAACTGAAATTATAAAATAAAATTAAGCAAAAGGGGTAAGAAATAACTTTGAAAATAAATTCCTTACAACCTAAAACTCTCTCTCTTGAATTGGAGAGACTGCCTCACTAAAATATACTTATTTAACTCTAACCAAATTGAAAGATATTATTACTTACCAAATCATTTATTCAGTTTAATTGCAACAGAACTTTCTACATGCTTGTGAGTGAAGGTTTCTTATTCATATCTGTAAGTAGTGGTACCCAAAATTGTTCTGTTGCATCGCCAAGTATAACTATACAACTTTCACATTGGTTCTTTTGCAGGTTCGGCATGGATGGCTCTCTCCCATTCCTTCATTGACTATTGCATATGGGGCTGGGACAACCTTCCGCGAACTGTCTTCATGTACTATGCCAACTTCATCTCCTCACCAGAAGGTTACTTCCATACTGTCATATGCAATGCACAGGAATTTCGCAATACCACTGTCAACCATGACCTCCACTTCATTTCATGGGACAATCCACCGAAGCAGCACCCGCACTACCTCAACCATAATGACATGGCACGCTCGGTAGCTAGCAATGCGCCATTTGCACACAAATTCCGGAGGGATCATCCTATACTTGACAAGATAGACGCCGAGCTCTTACTTCGTAGGCCCAACATGGTCGTTCCAGGAGGCTGGTGTGCAGGCAGTGGAGAAAACGGCAGTGATCCTTGCATGCTTGTGGGAAATACAACCATTCTTCGACCCGGTCCCGGTGCAACCAGGCTGGAGCAACTTATGCAGTCACTCCTATCGCACGAAAACTTCCACCCAAGGCAGTGCAAGTAATCGCATGGAAGCCATTTCAGTAAACCAAAAGTATACCTCATTCGATCCAATTTGTAGGTTGTAAAATTTAATGTACGCACATTGGTTAGCTCAAGTCTCAAAGTATAGAATCGAGCATGAGGAGATCGAAGGGATGCACATAGAAGCTTGTTCCTATGTTTCCACGTTGGATTGCCTTCATGTTTGAGGCCCCCATTGGACTTTTAGCACTTCACTCTCTGTTTCTTACATTTTTCAAATCCAGCAGAGGTTGTTTCTTTCACTAATTGAACTTGTTCTACTTGAAGATTCTAAAATCTTTGGTGCAAATTGGAAAGTTTTAATCCATGAGATTATTATTCAAAGTAATGTTTTTTATTTTTTTCCATTTTGTCAATCTTTTTCAGTAGCATCTAAAGTTGCAGGACAATGCCCATCCACCATTTGAAATCTGCATATTGGCTGTCAGGTAGGTGCAATTGGTAGCTCCCAGCGGCTGCTGCTGGTGTGTCCCTCTCTCGTGAGAGGTTTATTCCAACAATGATAATTGTCTTTCAATCCAAAAAGGAAGCGACTAATTTTCAAACTTAGAAGACACTTTCAAATTGGAGCGGAACTTTGGCACAACAGTAAAATTATTATCGTGTGATTTAGAAATTACGAGTTCAAGTTTCAAAAATAACTTTTTAAACAATATAAATTGGCATATAATAGATTTTTTTTTGAGATCCCATATTGATGGAAACTTTGTGCGGTTTCTAACAGTTAATCGTGGAGTCGACATGTGGAACAGAAATGGTGAATTTCATTTTTTTTGTTAAAATTTTAAAATGATATAACTTTTATTAAAGTTGTTTGGAGTACAAATGAATGTTTCAAGCATCAAATTAAGAGTAAAGGCATTATTTTAATAAAAAAGCACTAATATTAATAATTAAGAGTATTTATTTATTGTTCTTGGAGCATAATTGAGTTGGTTATGACGAAACAGAGTTATAAAAGTATGCAAGGATTCGAATAATAATGTCTTCCTCTGTCATGGTTAACTACAATTTTTTAATTTATCTCTTCATATATGATCATGAGACTCGATCGTATGAAATTGTTAGGGTGGCAGATTCTACCTTTTACAAAATAGTATTTATTTATTTATTTATTTTGCTAAAATAAACAGCCTGTTTAATTAGATGATTATTTTTTTAGCCTAAAAAAATCACAAATTTAGTTGAGAAGCAGTATTCCTTCTTTGTATCTCCTCTATAAAAGACTTTGGCAGTAAGAGAGGAGGAACCAAAAGTGGAACATCTCTTCTCTTGCAGCTTTGCTTCTTCCTTCTCCCTTTGAGCTTGCTTCCCAGATCTAGCGTTAGGGTTTCCTCCTGGGGGTGCTAGGAGTTCGGATGGGACAGCAGACGCTCATCTACAGCTTCGTCGCGCGGGGGACGGTGATCCTGTCGGAGTACACGGAATTCACCGGAAATTTCACCACCATTGCCTCCCAGTGCCTCCAGAAGCTCCCTGCGGCCAACAACAAGTTCACCTACGACTGCGACGGCCACACATTCAACTACCTCGTCGAGGATGGCTACAGTGAGTCCCTGCCCTTGCGTTCAATTCTGTGGTTATTATGACTTAAAAGTTTGTAGCGTGACCTGATCTGTTCTTGTTGGACTGTTTATGCCATTTTTTGTTTGTCGTGGGTTATTGGATTGTCTTCCTAGTGAGATTCAGATGATTTGCGGTGGATTTGGAGGAATTAGGCTTCTAGTTACATTCGTTTGCTATTTGGGGAAGAAGGATGATACATTGATTGCTTCCTTCAGACCTGAACTGAAGTCCTTTGACTAGTAGGATTAGGTGGACGGAGAAACAATTGATCCTAAGATGTATACTCTTTAGTTATTTACTATTAGCCATTTTGAAGAAATTGGATGAGATGTTCAACTTTGGCCGTGTTTTTCACTTTGAATTGAAGCTAATTATTTTTCTTTTTCTGTGAGAGAAACAATCATCAACCTATCTAATCTGGTGATGTGAGTGTACTCTGTGTCATTTTAGTGTAAAATTGTGCAATTTATATCTACCATTGTTTTACAAGCCAATCTATGTGATGACTCTATGTACGAAGTGCTTTGGTGCATTGCATATGCATCTGCAGTCATTAATTTAATACCAATGGCTTATAGACCCAGTTAATTTTGACAAAGTGATAAAGAAAGAGATCTCTAGGCTGGAAATGATATTATGTGTGAACAAATGTTGTTGAATGGTTTTGGAAAGAAAAGAAGACTTTCACTGGAATTTGATGTACATCCAGCTACAAATCTTCATGGATTGACAACTAATGAGGCATCTTAAACAAGGTTGGACTTCGTGTTTAAGTTGTCCATCCAATAAGATACTTATTATGGATCAGTATGAATAATTTTCTAGGATCTAATAAGGAAATTTTAATGATCTTAAGAAGAGATTTATTACATGAAATCATGTCGGTATCATAGTCATTACTGGTTCCTCAAGTCATTAGAACCGTTCATACTCTCTTCATTTAAATCAAATTGTTTGATCAGTTAATCGCTATCACATGTAAAAGAAAGAAATTAGACCTCAAGCTCTCGTAATTCTTCTACAACGAAGTTTCACATCAAGCTCAATCCCATTGCAGTCTTTCTTGTTTTAAATACTCAGTTGATTCTTTGGCATTTGTTCTAGCACATGTAAGGGATGTTATCCCTGTCACTTTGTTGATGCTTTGTGTATGCATTAAAATATATATATATAGAGATATATATATATATAGTAGATAATTTGTTATGTTCATGCATATGTTTTCATCAACATAATATATGTATTTGAATCTAGTAAATTAGAATAATCTAGATGAACTGAAAAGTTGAACAGAACTTTGTGAATTATGTACAATGCAGTTCTTATTTGCATATACATTGCATCTATAGCTAGCTTCACTGCATGATAAGTCCACTTATGGTATATACAATGCCACGCACTACAGCATATACATATTTGTTCCCATAAACCACTTGTGGGAAACAATGAAGATCATGTTTCCTCCCTCCAATACCGATCCTAAACTGCTTTTTGAAACATTACAGATTGTATTTTAAACTGCTTTTTGCAACATTACAGATTGTATTTCAGGTTCCCAAACCTATCCTGGATTTGTTTTTATGAACTATGTTAATATACAAGGATGATCACAACGAATGTAGAAAATCTAGGTAATTATAATTTAAGTTAATCATTGACTATTGTTACGAGAAACTTGGTTCCGACTATGTATAGTTGCCAAACCAACTTTCTCAAACAAGGCAGATCATATTTTCATTTTCCAATACTCATCCTGACTGTTTTTTCTTAACTATGTTTTGGACAAGGAGTGTTGGGTATAGAGAGATAATTATAGTTCATTGCTATTGAGAAACTTGGGTTTGAATATAAATATAATATAAATAGTTGGAGACAGTGCAAATAAACTTCATGACTGATTATTGAAAGCAAATTTTGTTGCTTAAACAGGTAAATCTCAGATTTTTAGTCATTTATTAATGGTCAGAACCGTCCAGACAAAATTGCATCATTTCTTTGTCAGCTAAATTTCTCTATTCAGCCTTTTTTACTATAATCTGATTATATCGGTGAGCTAAATTTACATTGATCCTTTCCTAGTGGTAACTAATTTAAAATGTTGTTAATTCTTAGTTAAATTTCACTATCTGGTCTTAGCAATGTTGACTTGTATTTGATGGAATAGAATATGTCAATTTCTAGGGATCCTAGGAACAAACAATGACAATTTTCCCTCATCTGTGCCATTCTAGCTAGTGCCTTTCTGATGAACCATTAATCCTTTTGTCCCAACTATGTTGAGTCAAACACTACTTGGTTTACCAAGTCATTCTTTAAGTCACTGACCTGTCGAATTGTACTTGACATTGGTGTGTGTTTGCTTTGCATCCATTAGCCTAGTAGGACCTGATATGATACATCGATTTTGCAGCATACTGTGTAGTTGCAGTTGAGGCAGCTGGAAGGCAGATCCCCATTGCTTTCCTTGAGAGAGTGAAGGAGGACTTCACTAAAAGATATGGAGAAGGAAAAGCTGCAACAGCTGTGGCCAACAGTTTAAACCGAGAGTTCGGGTGCCATTTTAGACTATCCAACTAATTATCAGCATTTTGCTCCATACTAGTTAACTAGAACTATTAACTTCCATTTACATCTCAGGTCCAAACTTAAAGAGCACATGCAGTACTGTGTCGACAACCCTGAGGAAATCAGCAAGCTAGCCAAAGTGAAAGCTCAAGTTTCTGAAGTAAAAGGAGTCATGATGGAGAACATCGAGAAGGTGGGTAATCTAAACCTATTGCAGAAATCAAATATCCCAAGTTGCCTTAATTTTCTAAATTTCTATTGCGGCTTCTACTGATCATAGGTGCTTGATCGCGGAGAGAAAATTGAGCTACTTGTGGATAAAACCGAAAATCTTCGCTCTCAGGTAATGATTTGCAATGTGCAGCAATTGTTCTTTGTTTTGATATTCCAGCACTTTTTCCCCATGATTTTAATTCTATTTAATCTGTGATTTGTGTTCAGGCACAAGATTTCAGGCAGCAAGGAACAAACTTGAGAAGGAAAATGTGGCTACAGAACATGAAGATTAAACTGATTGTTTTGGCCATCATTATCGCTCTAATTTTGATCATTGTCCTGTCTGTTTGCCATGGCTTCAAATGCTGATGGGTGCTACTAATGCCATTGTAGCCATGGCTTCAACTGCTCAAATGGAAATGTTGCATTGATGAACATGAATGATCCAGGGCACAAGGACATCATGTTATAGGTGAGAATTTTACTGAAATTTCTTCAGAAATGAGGTGAGATCGAATACATACGACTTGATGATATATTTCAATGCATTTCTTGTTGCTACGTTAAGAAATTGTTGTCGATAGGATTTATGCTTGAATAGTACGAATCATTTTTACACATTAGGATTAAAACGATCATATCTTCCAATGGACAATTTTGAGGCAATCCCATTCCTTGCTACAAAATTTTGGCAAGAAATTTTAACAACCTTTTATTGAATAAAGGAAATTTGAAATTTAAAGAAGGTGAAATTGAAGGGAGGCCGCAGTTGGTGGACGCTTAATTTGGGAGTTGAAGCGGATGGAGTTGCCGAAGTTGAAGATGGCTTTTATGTACGGATGCGGCGGGGGGACGCAAGGGTGAGGGAGAGGAGGATTAAGAATGGATCTTGATGAAGAGGAGCGGCGGCGGCCATGGGGATCCGTGAGAGTGGTGGAGGCGACGGCAATCAGACCTAAGACTTGGTCAACGCACTTGGGTGGAGTCCTACTTATGTCTGAACTCGAGTCAAGTCAGTTGACTCATGGTTGAACTCAGGTTAAGTCAAATGACTCATGACCCAGCTCAACTTGAATTAGATCAAGTCATATCCAAGTAAGTCCAATCAATTAGAGCTCAGACGTGATGCGACAATTACAACGGTGCTAGTTACAAAAAGATTGTGTCCTTTAATGAAAAAGAAAGAGGTACGTTTTTTCAAGAATCTTAGTCATCTCTTCGCTCCTTGAATAAGATAATAGATGGTCGTATCGAGTTGGTTATGATAAAATAGAATTGTTGAAGTGGACAAGGATTGAATCTCGATGAAGTCAAGTCAATACCTTTCTCTATCATGATCAGCTGTAATTTTTCGATTTACTTTTTCACATATGATCATGGGACCGATCGTATAGCACTGTTGAAGTAGCGGATTTCATCTTTCATTGAAGAAGTGGATGGCCGTATTGAGAAATACATTGTGATATTGACATTTATAACTTTCACTTGATAACTGTCATCTATTTCTATTAGACTTTGACTTAAGCGTTGCGTTACTCGATCCGTTCGGCCCTCTATGTTATATATATGATCGAGTCTAAGTCTACGTACTCTCTAATAATATTTTTGGTTGATCAAGTCCTTCGGTCCTCTCTTTTATGATAGAGGACCTCAAGCAAGTCATTCATGACAATAATATGAAAAACTACGAAAGATCTACCCTACCACCCTTATGGTCAAGCAGGCCTCAAGCAACAGTCGTAAATGACAACGAAAAACTATGAAAGAAAAGACCTACCCCTGCCACAACCTTCAAGGTGTACAAGGAGGATCAAACACCTGCCATTTTATCGGAGTACAAAAGGCTTTTCTCAGAAAATACTAGGATTGCATCGATACTGGTTCATACAAACACTGGAAGGGAATCGGTTAGTCTTCAAAGCTACACAATCTAAGATATCACACATTTTACATCCATCAAACAGCAATTAGACGACGAACTCGGAGCATCAGCCTGACGGTTTATTCGCATTACTCATTTTACATTTACTACTAGATCAATTTAGCTGCACATTGTATTTCACCGGGACATGGTCGATTCGCGGGGCCGTTTTCCCTCCATGGCATCTTTCTTTCTCCGGCAATCATGGCAAAGGTAGGGACCTTCCCATGCGGTTGATGTTGCAGAAAAAGAATCACTGGAATTGATTAATAGATCATCATCTGGCACTCGGTCCGTCTGGCAGATAGCGCATCGAAGAGTCCCTGAGTCCTCCGTCGACGATAAATTTTTTCCCAGTCTGTAGACAGAATGTCATTGGCAAAGATCAAGCTATGTCTGAATTGCAACTCTCGCTATTTTTATTTCTGAGTTAGCTTCCTTCAGAACAAAAGTTGACAGTAAATGGAAGTGATAAGAGCTGAACAACTAATGATGCTCCTTCCTAAATCCTACAAGATCCTTTTCCCAAATGAACAATTATTGACATCTAACTGTAAAACAGTACTAAAAACATATTTAATCTCTTGGTAATATTTAAATGACACAAGCGGTCTGTGGTCGGTCGACTAACGGCATCACTCATCCTATTAGAAAAGATCAAGTTATCGTATAAACTACAAATCTTGCTATTTTCATGTCACATACATGGCTTCATTCAGATAAGATTGGCAGTAGAGTGTTGAGAGGTGAACAGCAATAGAAATGATGCCCACTACTAAATCTTATAGGATCTTTTCGAAAATGAACAATTATAAGCATTTAAACTACAGTAAGAGAAACACATTCAACCTCTTGGTGATAGTATAGAAACACTTAAAACCAAGATTCTATAGCATATATTGGGTAGGAAAAGGCATATAAAAATAATTGTAACATATATGCAACAAAGCATATTAATCAATCTGTCTAAAATTGTATCATGTCCGCATCGCAACTTTCAACCTGTTTATTAAATTGATTGTGGATCGTGTTCAGGTTAAAGTTAAAATTACATGTCATTTTCACAGTCCATGGACTTAAATTTGTCGTGGACCAAGAACCGAGTTCACAAGGGATTCCTAGATTGTGAACCCTAATGCAATATACTGTTGCAACCAGATCTAATCTCCTGTATGGTTGTTGTCAGAGTTGAGGAGCCCACAGCATCAGTGGTTGGCAGTTGTCATGAAAATAGGTACATGTGCTGCCTGCTGGACCGAGCAATTCTTGATGCAGATCTAGTGGCCAAGCATGGTAAGGGAGATACAAGCCCTGAATGAGCCTAGTGTACTTTCCCTCCTTGGTTCACCACAGCTCGACAACTATATGCACAAGGTTAAACGACACAAGGATGACCTTCCCTCGCCACTAAATTAAGAGTCTCACTGTTGAGCATCTTATCGATGATATACCAACAGAGAAAATGTCCTAAGGTGTCACAGGAAGTTTGATGGTTTTTCAAGGTGCCATTGGAGAACCAACAAGCCAACAACAAAGGAAAGTATTCACTGAGAGTCCGCTAACCATCCAAACACGTTGCATATTAGCACATATCTGAATCATCTAATAGAGATCAAAGTCAGACAATGAGTCTTCATATGCTGACCCCTTTTTTGTTCCTTTGCTGTCCCTTTGCTTGTGGCCTTTGTGTCAGTTCAAGTAGCTCAAGATAATTCCGTGTCATATGTGGCAAAGGAAGTCGACAATTCTACATGTCCAAGGGTCAACTAGATACTGGTGCTACAATCGCACAATATTAACTGCAACGTGCAACAACTTAATCCTCTAAGCTATGCTAGACATAATTAAATTTGATTGGATGATTTCTTGTACTATAGTTGAAGCTATTAAGAAAAGACCAGATCAAGATTTTCTATACTTAATACTCCCTCCCCTCCTTGTGGGCGGCAATCCTGTGTCCTACAGACAATACGTGGATATTTAACTAAGGCTATTTTATTATAAGAAAAATATTGACATAAGAGTGATCCAAATACAAGGCTTGCTGCATGTTGCCTCCATCTAGACATTTGTTTTTGTAATAGACACTACTCACATTAGCTACACTGATATGTTACTAGTAACAACTAACAAGATTCCTACAAACAGAGTAAGCTACCTAATTCCATATGTATATGATGCTTGGTTGTTGTTACCCAGTTGATACTAGCATCTGAAAAGTTGATGAGAAGGTAAGGCTAAATTTTTATCAACTATTTTCAATTACCAATAGTGCATATCAACTTTTTGAGCTTTTTGCATATGCAACACATTGCTTTTAATAAGCAAGTACTAGAAGAATAGAACATGCTTTTCACCATTCAACAGATAGTAAATAAAAAAAATCCTTTAATAATTTTAAGATTGACCAAAATCTTAGCAAAAATATAAATTATATTTTATAATATCATTGATTAGATATTGATTAATATTTTAATAATTAATAAGTTTTCATCAATAGCGCTTCTAACAATCTTAGGTTCTTGCAGTATCTTCAGTTTGAAGGGGATGTTAAAAAGGAAACTGCTTTTAAAACAGATCAAATGATGTCTTTAGCCTGAAGCACGGCACCACCAAGCCTCTAATTTGTTGGCTAGCTATAGACTGAGCATGATCAATATGTGCAACAAACATCTTGGTAGGACTTATGATGCGGATTAATTAGGAAGTTTTAAACTTGAAATCTTAGTTCTAAATTGAAAGTGAAGTTCTAAATTTTTATGGGTCATTGAACTTTTTAGAATATGTAAGATTTTATTTTGGTTCAGTCATTGCAAAATTGGAAAAGTTAATTATTATTCAAGGGACTAAGTTATTTTAAGGAAAAATTATTCATTTACCAAGTTTGTAAGATTAGGTGATTTATTACCAAGTTTTAGTTGGAGCTTTTAAAAGAGACCCCACTTCCTCTTGTTAATTTCATCATTTAGTTAATAAAATTTTGAATTCTCTTCATAAGTTTTGGTTTTCCTCTTCATGATTTTTGTTCGTCTCATGGCTACATCAAGTGATATCAAAGCTGAATTCCTAGTTTGGCTGTGTTGTGATTTAGCTTCAGCCACAACTCATCCTCTCCACCATGTCTACCTTTCCATTCCCACCTGCTATTGCATCCAATTCACATCAATCAGTTGTGTTCATCCTTCTAACCATCTCACATTGTGCATCTCTCCACAAATCCATGTCTACAAATCCAACCAAATCCACATGTTGTAACAACCACTCCACAGATCATGCCCTCCACACTTCCCCTAGGTGCGTCTTGCTGCCTTTTGCAGAACCCAACACCAAGACTCCAAGAGGTTCAGTAGTAATAATAATAAAAAAAAAAGGCATTCCTAATTTATTTGCATCAATCTGTTTGGAATGTGAAATGAGTTGAGCCGCATAATTGATATTTATTTTCTAACTTGAGAGGGACTGTTGGATTGATTCCAGATAAACTAGAACTGTCTCTATAGCTATCTTTACCATCTTACCAACATCTCTATAGCAAGGGGTTCTAATTCAAAATATTCAACGGTTAGTACCACTTCACTATGCTGAAAGTTTATTTAAGAGCAAGAACCCACTAAGTGGCGTATATGCTAAAATTAAATTTTGAAGTGGTGAACTTAAAAAATCCTATATTTTAAAGATATATGTGAAGTTTTGCCTTATTAATCAATCTACATGAAGCCTGATACAAGTTGGCCTCTGTTTTGTGCTCAGCTGCTAACCACATTCCAATACACATCATATTATTTTTAACTAACTTCTCCTTTTCTAAATCTGTATCTGTTATATTTGAAGTAACAATATCACATCTGATCTATTCCTAAACATATACATCAAACTCATAGGATAAGCTAACTTGAGGACAAGTCTCAAAATATTTTATTACTACCCCTTAGGCAAACCAAATTACTAGAACACTCATACACACAACATACTTATCTAGCAAAAACTGGAAAGGGGCATTGTCTAGATCCAACAGGAAATGAATGAGTTTTGGATTACCAAGCACTGGATAGCAAGTAATGAACTATAAAAAAGCATCAGTTTTGACGGGTCAAGTAAAAATCCAATGGCAGATAATCATAGTATAACCACAGTAGTACCTTTCTTCCAGCATAGCCGACCCTTCCTCAAATAACTCCTCCACAGCTCCAACAGAAGACAATTTGGTAGGTTTTCCAGTACCATTCTTTGACTTGTTCCCGAAAATAAGGGATCTGAATTTGTTTTGCTGCTTTATTGTTGAAGATTGTACAAATGTATGTTCTGGTGGAATTATATCAACAACTAGGCAAGTTGTATCATCTTTTAGGCCACTTTTTCGCAAAGCTTCCTGACCAAGTTGATCATACAAGAATTCTTCAAGTGAACAAAATGGAGGTCCTGAGAAAGAAATATGTAATCAAATCAATAAAGACAAATTGGCTACACTTTGATCACCTTCACGACAAGCTTTGCAGCAAGTTCTGCAGGAAGTCCTCGGCAAGCTTTGGCAGCCAGCTCAGATGGAAGAGCATCCCATATGCCATCAGAAGCAATTATCAACCGTCCTCCAGCAGCAGAAAGCTGATCACCCAACAACAAATTAGTTCAAAAGACAGGATAACTACGAATAACTAAACTCAGCAACTTTCACCTTCACTTGCTTCACATGAGGAATTGGGACGATGAACTCGCCTACATCTGTATCTCCAATTGACCTCGAGAGGCAAAGCCCACCAGGCCAGCATCTGAGTGGCCCAACCTGAGAAGCAGAACGAGATAGATCAGATAATATGAAACACAAGTCTTCGCTAGTATTGTGGCGCTGCAACAAAGATTTTCTGCTGATGCTTAACCTCTTTCCCCCCGCAAAGGTTGAGTCTTCCAACCTCCCCACCACTAGCAGTGACACGCTCTCTCTCCTCAACATTCTCTTCCAGTCTATGGTCGACTGTAAGCAACGAAACTACACCATCCTGTGAGTCTAGTATACAGCGCGAATCACCAACAGATGCAACTGTCACAGTCCAACCGTCAATGACAACGAGTGTTGCTGTCGTCCCGGAAGTCTCCCCTGAAAGAACAAACAAAGCTCAGTTTTAAGTTTGGTCAAGAGCGCAGAATTAAGATCCTAGATGAACAAAATCTTGCCTTTGCGCTGGAAATCGGTGTCTGCCTTAACAAAACCAGCAACAAGCGCCCGAGGAAGGGCTTCAAGCCACTCTTCTCTACTAATTCCCTGAGGAATTGCGCTCATGACGTGGTCCAGAAGGTGTTCCTTTGCGAACACAGCAGCTGAAGCTCCATTGTGCCCATCAAAGATCTGCCAACTAGCGGCTGTCAAATGCAAGGAAACTGCAGACAAACAGAATGCATAGTGGCAGCTCAAACCGAAAGGGAGAAAGGCTACCGCGAAGACCGAGAACAAGGAGATAGGGTCGCCAGGAACCCGGAAGCAGTCGGGCCTCACAAGAAAATAATCTTCGCCTCTCTTCGCGAAGGCGGCGTGGCCGTACTTAATGGAGGGCTTCTCAGACTTGCCGCCTCGGATCTCCCGGCCGATGAGGGTTGCGAGGGGGACCATGGGAGACTGAATGCTCGGATCTCGTGGCCGTACGTCGGTTGCCATCGTTCGCCGGCGAGGCGGTCACCCAAGGAACCCTAATACATTTCCCTCCAGTGAAATACTCATTCCCTTTCTCCCCTTTCACTTACCCTCGTCCGAGCAACGCACATTGCCAATCGAAGCCGAGGACGAATAGACAAAGGTCGATTCTTTGACCAAGAACTGGCTCCGACAATAGGAGCCCGAAGTCTCAGCTGCACAAATCGATCTCCAAGATCGAGAAGAAACAAGTGTACGCCGTCAGATTTAGATGGAAATAGAACCCCCAAATTGGGCGAACAAATCGAGATGACAAGATCAAACAGAGAAACGGAAATGCTCCCACACCCCAGATCAATCAACGCAACCAGCAAGCTGCAAAGCAGAGAGGAATTAGGGGAAAAGCGAGATTTTTACCAGTGCAGAGAGAGAAAGGGCAGAAAAGCAGCACCTTTATGTGTCATCCAGTTGTTTTCGCTTTCCATATCAACGCACTCGCTCTTCTTTCCCGTCAAAGCTCTGGATTCGACTGGGATGTAGCTGTAGGCCTCTTGTGCGTGGACTGGGACTGGATTGGGACTGGGCGCATGTGGTCGGCAGCAGCATGATGCATGGACCACCGCCCACTATCGCTCGCAAAGCCTTAGGCCTGGAATGGAAGGTCAATCCGATTGGATTGAAAAACATAGGAACATCTCCGATAACCTGATTCAGCCACAAAAGTTAGGATCCGTGACCTTAAATAATTCACCCCAGCCTGACATCCAACTCCTAGGGTTAGGGCAACAACACCTCTTTTTCCAAATGGGGGATGCAACCAAGCGGAGCTTCTGGATTGACTACTGTGTACGCTTCCCGATTTATCCTGATGGTCGATGAGAAATTTTCATGGGACCGAATCAGTCACCCCAGGGCTAGCTAGGATTATCATTTTTTAGGGCAACAACACCTCTAAGACATAGTTGAGTCAGTTGTGATAAACAAATTTATTGAAGTGGACAAGAGTGACAAAGCTGAGATAATACTCTCTTTCTACCATAGTCAACTGTAATGTTCCTAATTTACTTTTTCATAGATGATCATAGAACTGACTGTGTGGTACCATTACAGATTCGATCTTTTACTGAAGGATAACAACAATTCTATTGTTTGTTGTTTGCTACATTCTTAGTCTCTCTCGTTGCTTAGGTATTTATTATATGATTATATTATCTTAAGATACTACTTAATAGAATAATCTTATCAACATCAACATAATTATGATTTTTTTTAATTATATAGTATCGTTAGTAGATATGGATATAATATAGCTCCTATAATATATAGTAGTTCGACGTAGATGTTAAAATATATAAAAATGAATAAATTTAATTAGATCAAAATTATTTTACCCGAAGTATTTTTATATTAATTTTTTTATTAATTTGATCACTTGTGCCATGTTTAATATTTTTTAATGGCGCATTAATTTACATCAAATACTAAATAATAATAATAATAATATTTTACATAATAACTTTTAACAAATATAACTTCTAATAAATCTATTTTTTAATCTAAATTATTTTTATTCTCACTAATAATTATTTCATTTAATAAATAAATTAGTTTTTGAGAGCTTCTGACTTAAAATTGGAGGCGATGAAAAATTTTTAATGGAGTTATTAAATAAATAAATAAAACTCTTCTTCTTCTTCTTCTTTTTTTTTTTTTTTGACTTTGACTGTAGGTCACGCGGGAAGGTCGGGAAGAAGGCGATCGCCGGTCGCGTCATGGAGGCGAATTTCTGACGGCGGCTTTTCCTTATCGTTGAAGAACATGGCCGATGCCGTATATCACTCCCCGCAGTTCTCTGAGGTTAGCTAGTCTTGCACTCGCTTTTCTCTTCTCTGTTCTCGAAGTAGAAAGCGAGGCATTGGCGATAAATTCTCTCAAAAGGGTTTCCTGTCATCGCCTTGCGAGATTGTGATGGTTCGCGGCTTCTTATGGCTTCATTCCGTTTCTTATTTGGATTCTTTTTGTCATTTTGAAAGCGGTATATAGGAAATCGAGTATTGATTTGAAGCTTCTTGCAGCTTTTCTTGAGAGGAGTTTAACAACCCTATTCTGTTTCAGAATGCCGCTTGGCTCCCCCTATGGCTTCAGCCAGATTCAAACGACAGTTGTGATCATGAAAAGAGCAATTCTTTGCTGCGCTGTGAGGTATGAAAGCCTTACTTTTGCTTGCCTAGCCGGGGGTTTCGGATGATTTTTCACTTCACGGAATTGTCCAGTCGTCTCTTCGTAGCTTTTGCATAAATTATTTCCTTGAGGTTCCTACTTCAGTATCTATCTCCTGCTAACATATGACAAGGAAGTGATCGTAAATCTATTGTTGCACAACTTATGAGTTTTTATAATTTGAGGATAACACTTCAAATTACATGCCCTGTTTTGTCAGTCAAAAATTTGATTATCTGTATAGCCCACCGAAGATCTGTAACTACTATTAGGGCAAGTACATGGCAATAACTCTCAAGTGATCTTATCCTGTCATTGGGTTCTATGCATAAGATTTTGTGGTCTGTATAATGGGTGGCTACTTTACCTATTCCTACTTCCTATTTGACAAATTTTTATTTTGACATATTGTAAAGATTGATGATCAATCACATCCACTACGTATTGATAAATTTATTTTACACGTAGTCACAAAACAAGCTTTCATGTGAACTTTATGATATCATTGTAATATGTAAAGCTGTCAGCCTGTTCTTATGTGTGTTTTTTTTTATTTGTGTATGAAATGAACAGGATTTAGCATATCCTCAAGATGTTACAATCACTAGAAAGAACATCCAACCATATGGGGAACATGCAAGATATGCAGATTGCCATTTACATTTGTCTGGGGATGATGATACTCCTGGAGGATGTACTTCTGAAACAGTATGATTTTGTTGCTTTGCTTTAACAAAAGAAAAAAAGTTTGCAAATATCGGAGTATTCATATGTCATGCTGATATGTAAAGTCCATTCTTCTATATAAAAATGGTAGATACACATAATTTTATGTTAATCATGTATGCACTACATAATTGTGCCTGCGTTATCCAATTACACAATATCGAGCTTACTCTAGAACACTTTCTTTACCTGAAGTTTGCAATTGATTCATATTGGAGTATTTGGACGCTGGAGTAACATATACTACATCTTTTTTCTGCCTATCATACTAAAACCCTTGTTTTACCTACCAGGACCTTTTGGTACTGAACTTCCCCATATGGGGCATGAGTTCATTAAAAAGTCCCTCCTACAGTCTTCCCCTCTTCGTGCATTTCCTTTTTGATTGAAGCTTCAAGGTGGAATCATGTATATGTGAGAAAATTTAGTATGATTTAAAAATTTAGGTTCAAAGAGAACTCCATGATGTTGTTTGTGTTAGATAATTGAATTTGACAATGTAGTTTCCAGTCCATGATGCTGTGATGTAAAACAAATTTTTAGCATATATTTGTGATAGATCCATGATAGGCACAGTGATATAGATTTGTTTTAAATGGCCCAAGTTTCCAGTCCTTCCATATATTAGAGATATTCTTTATGCTTAAAATCTTTGTTCTCTCAACTACATGGAACTAATCTGTATTACTTGTTACTACATTACCAATTCTTGATGAGTTACAATAATAAGCTTCTTACATACAAATATAAGTCTTGGACATCTTGCAAGGAGATTTACCAACTGGTTATTCAAGCTGATGCTAACTTTTCTTGGCTACCTCTTTTCCCTCACAAATGTCAGTCAATTTTAATGTATTTAGTGCATTCATAAAATATTAGACTGGAATAATATGCTGATGATACAACTTCGTGGGTGCAATTTGATTGATTGCATATACAAGTAAAAATTTACAGACTAAATTGATTCCTAATGAGTCAAATTCATTAGTTTGTATGTTGTATTCTCATTTTACCTAGCCAACACATTTTATATTTATTGTTTCATGAAAGAAATTGCTACAAAGAATATGACAGTTATATATGGATTGTCTAAGAAGGAAATTGAGCCAATCTGATAGCTTATAATCTACTCGTTACCTCTTTGTTGATTCAACATCTATCTTGGTGGAGCTCCATTGACATCAAAGTTTGTTCCGAGTTAGGGTATCTATTTAGCCCGTGTTCGAGAAGAAGAACAAAGAAAGAATGGAAAAAGTAAAGAGAGAAAGGGGAAGAACTTATGCTCAGCCTCAACAACCTTCTTCTGCCTCAACATGTTGCCTTGCAATTTTGCTCCGTTTCACCTTGACCTAGAAGAATATTGTTCTTCCTCTACCTCCCTTCTTCTCCTCATTGTGTAGTGTTGCTCAGTACCTTGGTTCTCAGTTAGCAAAGTCACCTTGCTGCCTTTGTGTGTTGCTTCGATGCAAATGATCATTTCACTTGTTGCATTTTGCTTCAACATGAGACGTCGGAGATGGAACCTGGGATGCATCTTCTTTAACAAGGAGGATGACAACACAACATTAAAGAGGAAGGAGTGAAGTTGTTTCATATCTTGACAGTGTTCTGCATGTCAATCAATTGACAGGACGATATATTTTGTTTGAGCTGACATGCTTTTTTATTTTATTTTTATCTTTTGAACTCCACTATTTTATTTTTATGCTTGATCTTATTACGGGAAACACCTAATTAAGCAGGAATTGTTAAGATAAGATCTATTTTCAGATGCTATTATCATGAGCAGTGAGGGGCCAAGTCAAATTTCTATATGATTGTAGCCAGTAGTTCATTTGATGTAAAAGAGAAACACATGTACTTTTTGATGGATATTGTAAGCTTATTGTTAGTCTGTATCGGGGCATAACAAGGCATGTAGTTGCTGCAGCCTATTCATCTTGCAGGTCAAGCTGCTCATCCCTAGTTGTTCGGTTTTGACAATAAGAACTTGGATATTTTACTTGTATAGCTCTATAGATTACTGCTTTCATGTTCCATAGCTAAAATTGTTTTCTTTATAGCATTTCTTGATAGGTGGAGAGTAAGGGTGCTTTTGAGAGGTTTTTGTGTTTGATCAATAAAATTGCACATTTGTTTTTATCAATATATGCAGAACTTGCCTTGAGCCAAAAAAATGTCACTGGATAATAATGGTGATATGGCATTCTACTTAAAGAATAGAGATTGAAAAGGGCTTCAAAAGTTTTGAGCCTCAAATACTTGTTTCTTTTTCTTCGTTAAAAGAAGTTTGTTGAATAAATTTACAATCTTTTGATTATTAAGCCAAGCTAACTCCATGTCTTTCTCTCATGTTTCTATTTCCTGTAGCGGCTTCATATTCCTCTGTATCTTTCCTCGTCTTGCATTCCAGATACCACTTCAATTCAATTTAACGATGTAAATCAAGATGGAAAGGAAAAAATTTTAGTGCCAATGTGGGAAGCTAACCCAGAAATTGCAGTTATACAAGGTGGATCCAGTGGCCAGCCTCAAGATGAAACTGGAGAAGCAGGGAAAAATGTGTCACTGGTTGGCTGCACACTTAGTATGCCTGAGAATATAATTGGAATACCGCTCAGCAAAAGTGACCAGAAATATTTGCCAGGATGGAAGGGGATTCTGGAGGTTAACAAGTTCAGGAAGGATGATGCACATGATACAGTCAAACTTTGTGTAGCTGCTTCAGAAGCAATGGCAATCTCAGATGTCATTAGCAGTGGTCCATTTGAAAATTTAACTGCTACAACTGTACTAGAAATAGCTCTTCGTATGAAAGAAATGCGAAAAGCATGTGACTTAGATGTAGAGACTGGTCCAGCGTCAATTGATGAAGTTGATGAGCTTGATAACTTCTTTGATATTGACGAACAAATTATGGAAGACGCATATAATGATGTAGGCATTTCTATTACTCAAATATCTGAATCTCCTAGGAATATGTGTAGTGTAAGAGATTCTTCTCAGAATATAAGTGATTCAATTATTGAAAGGCACTATCTGCAGCCCAATTCCTTGAGTGACACAAATACACATGTCTCAGAAACACTTTTTCAGTGTATTAGAAAAGCAGAAAAACAGGAATTTGAGGATCTAGAGCCTGATAAAAATGATATGACAGTCCAAAAGTATGATTGTTCTGCTGCTGCTCGAAACACATTTTCTTCAGAAGCTTCATCCACAAAGAAAACAAGGTGCCTCCAATCATCTGGCTTTTCAATTCTGGCAGATCAGCATGGCCAGTCTATAACTCAAAAACAAGTAGGCAAGAATCTAGATGATACAGCTAAAAATAGGAAAGGTTCAGAGCATAGGGAGATTCTTCTGGTAAAATACTTTTCCTATATTTGCAAGCTAAATTGTTTATTCTTAGCTTAGTATTTGTATGTTTTCCTGTTTAGCCAATGAATATAAATAAATGTGCAACATTGTACTTGTGAATGGCTTTCATTTTTCAGTTCATGGACGAGACTACTGCTAAGATTAACCTTATTTCTTTTTCTTAAGGACGGTAACTTCTCCAGAAAAGTCAAAATGTTTGCAAGAAAAAACATGAAAGAATCACTTAATTGGGAGACCAGCTACATTTCTGAATCAGAAGATGGTATGGATGAGAACCAACAGGAACCGATGGAGCAACTAAGAAATGAGATAATTTCATCTTCAAGCACGCCTCTTCAAGTATCTACTTCTGTTTGCAAAGGAAAAGTGAATGATTGGGAAGCAATTATCTCTTCACATTATCTAGTGCAGTCATCCCACTTATCGTTAGTGGATCCATTTAGTTCCTTTGTCCCATGCAGTATTGTATCAAATGATGCTCCAAAACTTGATGATTGCAATAAAGAAATTGTTGGAGGGGATAGTAAATCATCTAAAGAAAGGTTTGCAGGTGAAATATCTTCTAGTGGAAGGGTCACACTATCGCACTGTAAAGAGACTTTTCTGTCTTATCATTTATCAGAGGATGGAGAATGTGATCTGCCCAAGTTTAGTTTTTCCAACGAAAGAGTTTGCAAGCCATACAACATTCTTATGCCGTGCTTGATCTCTCCAAAGAATAGTATATTACCTAATAAACAAATTCAGTTGGATACTGTTTCTGGAAAAAAATCTGAGTTACCTTTTGCTGAACATGGTAAAACAGCATCTATTTACATTGACAATCAATCTGTTAGTTTGAAGTGCCTGAACAAATATGCTGAATTGAATGCAGATGGACCAAGGCATAGTTATATTATTGGAAGTAAGGATCAGCAAGATCTTAGACTCTCTCCTGTACTAGAGACTGAATTTGATAAGCTGGTGGCCAATGATAAGAATGAGAAAATATTTGTTAATATTAAGAAACGTCGCTATCAAGCTTGTCCAAATGATGATGATAAAAGTGACAAAAGATGTTCATCACTGGAAATGACCAAACATCAAAGTTCTCCTAAGCGAGTTCATTTTCTGGATGCAACATGTATGGACCAGAGTCATGGTATGTTAAGAAAAAAGTAATCTAAGTTCTTGTTTTAGTTTGTTATTTTTGAAACTGTTGTTCTTCTTAATTTATCTCAAAACACACAAGTACAATTTGTTCAGACTCAGATCACAAAATCAATACGAGATCCAAATTGGCTAACAAGTTTGAAGCTAGCAAGAAGAATCACAAAAGTGGCACAAGTTGCATAAGAGTTCCAAAAGAAAGAATATTGCATGGGCTAGAATTTTTATTGACTGGATTTCCTACTGAGAAGGCAAAAGAACTTGAGGCTTTGATCTTTCAACATGGAGGTTATACTCTGGGAAATGTACCAAGGGAAACACTAAGTTTAAGAAGAAAGTTGAAGGAGGACTTTACAATCAGGAAGCCTCCCATTATTCTCTCTCCAAAGAAGGTATGCCCAAAGGTTTGTGAATATTTATTTTGTATTTTACTATGTAATTTAGAATGATAACTATGTAATAATAAAAAACATTTATAAGTAAAAAAATAGATATGTCATTTCATATTTGTTAGGAACTTACTGTAACAGTTTCATCCTTACTTTGAAATATGCGAGTACACAAGGTTGTATGTGTACAGTTATAATAAGGTAGTGTACTGTTTACATAATAGAGGTGGAGGTGATTATCTAGGGGATCAAGTGTAATGCAATCAATTTATTGAACCTAACCTACATTGAATTCAATTTATTGTCATGATGAGCTTCACTTGGTCAGAATAGTTGATAACTGATTCTTTTGCCTAGCCTGGTATTATGGCATTTATAAAGGAGAAAACCATAATGCAGAATCATGTTTTTTATGATACCAAATTTGTTACTTTAGTTTATGATAAGCTAAATTTGATAGGTTTATAAAATTCCAATATACAACTATTTCTATCTAGTTTGGTGCTTGGGTAAAGTAATTAATTTTCAAAATGTATGCTTTCACAGGTGAAAACAACAAAATTTTTGTATGGATGCGCTATTAATACTTGGACCCTAGAATCTAAATGGCTTTTTGATTCAGTTCATTCTGGCTCCATATTGCCACCTTGGAAGTAAGTCCTTTTGGCAGTTCGTTATGCTGTACTGAAAAATATATCATTCCGTTTGTTCTTCTACCATGGTTCTTATTCTTTAGTAAGGTCACCATTTACTTCCCAACGAAACAAAGCATTTATTTTAAACTACACAATGTGATCCTGGTACTTATATTGTCATGGGGTGTCTCTTAAATATTTCAACTTTTGATTGACATTTCAATCTTTGTATTATTGTCAATTTTGTTTAATAAAAGTTAGAGCAAGTGGTTGATATCCAATTAACGCCACATTATTGTGCTAAGGTGGAAGTGGATTATTAAACTAGTCTCTCTTCTGCCTAGCTTTTTGTGCATCTCTCCTTAATATTTTCTTGCTTGATTATCTGGCTGTTTATTATGTGCAAGATCAGCGAGGATGCTTGCACTAAGCCCACACATGCAGGATCAGCAAGGATCCTTGCACTAAGCCCATGCATATTTTGTTGCACTATTAAACTTATATATTTTCCTTTGTGCTTAGCTAGTATACATTAATGTCTTTGCTTTGCCAGTGTGATTTTTAGGCTTTTCTTGATTTCTATTTATTTTTATTTTTCTCATTAGCTATTACAATAAAGCAAGCTATTTATGGTAATTCATCATACAGCTAATTGGAATTTCTTTTTTCTTTTTCCATGAATCTTTGTTCAATTTTCTGCATTTCTTCCTGCTTAACTACTTCAAATCTTAAACGATTTTAAATTGAAGAATTAGAAATACACTGCTTAGGCTGTCAAGTGTGTTTTACTTGTCACCAAATATGAAAGCATATTCATCAGTTAATAAATGTGAATCTATAGATTTAGGAATAGAAGACTGTATGCATAGTCTAAACTTACATGTTTAGATTATTTTCTCTAATTATGCTTTTTATTCTAGGTATATGACTCGACCCATTCAAATCACTCCAAGACAACTGAGGGTTAAAGATCTACTCTGTATCGAAAACAACTTCTTCATCTTTAAGCAGCTGCATGTAATGTTTGATGGAAAACTCAATTTCTGCAGGAAATTTTCCAGCATCATAAAGGTAGAGTTCTGTGGACATCAGTTTGCTATAGTTTGTCCAGTTATCAGTTGTAGAAGTGAAAATTTTCTTAAAACTCATGTTAAATAATGCTCCTATGAAATCTTGTTTCTCCATGTGTATAAATATATATTGACTACGATTGGTAGAACTTGGATTGACACCTACAATTGGAACAAACACTAATACGTGATTGATGATGCATCTCGGGTTCTTTGACTCGGGCATCACTCTTTTTGCTACCGCTAGTGCTGCATTTGGTGCTTCCTCTCTTCTCTTTCTCTCTTTTTACAGCCAGAAAACATGAACAAAAGACGAGGCACAAGAATACAATTTTCATGACTTGGCCAGTTTTAGCCTTACTATTCAAGACAAGCTCTCCTTAGTTGGTACCTCTGAAAATTGTGTTGGCATAAGAACATTTTCAACATGTAGACACTACATTGCTATCAGTTGTCAGGCGGAGCAATGCATTTTGGCTATATTGATAGATGCCAATTGACATTTAAAACCTTTCTGGATCTGGCAGTGGTTGCTTGTCTAATCAATTAAATTTATGTAACTTAATCTTCCACTTATGTTCTGATTCTAGACATTGTTGTCTTGGATAATCAATTAGTATTCAACTATCACTTTTGAAGGTATCCCATGTAGATGGACCAAGCCTCTATGACTACACTAGCTCTGCTTGGAGTGTAGGTTGCAATCTCTATGCTTTTGGCATTTTCAGCGAGATAGTAGGCTGTGACAATGTGTGTAGGAAATTGACAATGATAACCAAATTACAAACTCTTGACCTATATTTATGAAGAAAATATTACAACCCTCTTGTGTTATTTAGTAGTGATTCATATGTAGACAACTCTCTGTTTACATTTTAACTCATACTTTGATGCATAATATGATAGTAATTCTGATGAAATCTTTTATATCTAGGGGACTTAATCATCTAATTTGATGCTTGCTATCCTAATATCATTTAATAAATTTATTTCACTTTGGGTTTGGAACTTTGTTGTTAATCTTATGGTGCAACATTTCAGTAAGACCTATGAGTTCATAATTTTGCCAACATGTGATTTGAGCAAGTGAAAAATTAAACAGTATGGAAATATGCTACTATCAATTTTGGTTTTATAATAGCCATTTTATTAATTTTCTTTACTACTTGTAGTTGATCCCCTTGATTATATAGGTCTTTGTGCAACTTGCTTAAAGTTTTGGTATTTTATCCACTTTGCAGCATGGTGGTGGTAGAGTATTCAGCACTTTATGCCAACTTACTGAAAGCGTAAAGGTTAAAGAAAATACAATAGGTGTTGTACTTGTCGAGAATGAAGCTGGTGTTTCCCGTCATCTAAAGCACTGTCTGTCTGAGTACGATATAAATGTAGTGGTTAGTATTCTTTTCCTTCAAAAGTGAATATATTTGAAAAGTTAAACCTATTTCTATGCTTTAGTTACAATTCCACTTATATGTATGTGGGATATTTATCTAA
Organism: Curcuma longa; assembly: GCF_044706935.1. Lineage (NCBI taxonomy): Eukaryota > Viridiplantae > Streptophyta > Magnoliopsida > Zingiberales > Zingiberaceae > Curcuma > Curcuma longa. The sequence continues at coordinate 16,460,472 of NC_133864.1, forward strand.
TAAGCTTCACTACAAAGATTTACTTCCTGCATGAGTAGCAAATACTCTGAACTCTTGCTCTTCTATATACATAATTTATTTCCCCTTAAATTTTATGCTCATATTCAGAGCTAGCTGAATTTCGACTCTGTGTGTGTGTGACTATTCTGATGTATGTTCACAGAATTTCTACCTTTGATCATAGGCATATCATGAACCTTGCATCAGCCAAGCATTACCTGGGCTCATTTCGGTGCCTCCTGCAATGTTCTCACCTGACCAACTCAACTCTAAATAGCTTGTGCTGCGCACGACCTAGGGGATGACATCTCCTTCAGGCACTATGATCTTTGCACATCTCCATGTGAGACTTATGTGGAAGTGCAACCTTGCAATGGTTAAATTCATTCATACAGACCCCTCATTCAATATATCCAAGTAGAACCTAACTGTTGACAATCTTATTCAAATCAACTACGAAGCACAGATAGCATTCAGTAATTTCTTGAATTCAACTTCCCTTAGCTAAGTCATGAATGAACTCAACACCTAGATACGTACATGGTTTGAAATCTTGTATTGTGTTGGGCAATACGGTCAAAATGTATTGTGATAAATTATAGAAACTCAATACTACTCGACACAAGAATTGTCTCTTTTACCATTGTGTATCTTGGCACTGTGTCGATTATGTCAATGAGTATTGCCTCGTGCCAAAACTCCACCCCTCTTTGCATGCAACAACACGAATGAAAATGAATTGAGATAATATTGTTATATTTTTTCTTGTGTTCATATGGATGATGTCCAAACTGCATCATTCTAAATGAAATACAAATTTTAAATTTAAATATATAGTTGTCTTATTCTTTGTTTTTTTTGCTTCACCTACTTTCCCCTTCTGCCTTCAATTCTTCGTTGACATCATATATTGAATAGTGTCATTCTACTCAAAAATAGATACTCTTTTGAACTTTGGATGCATAACAGTTAGAAAAACATACCTACCATGGTGGTTTGAGGCATGCAACGACGTTATCTTAGTTGTCGTTCCAATTCTTCTGTTTGGCTACCTGTTTTTTTTGCCTGATACATGTAAAGATTGCTCATCATTTCATGTCTTGAGATTAGCTCTGTATGTTGCATTCTCCTAAATGTTGGATGCCCTTTGGTTCATGATACTTTTTTTCCTTTTTGTTTGCATTTATGTAAATACATTGAAATACAATCTAATGCGTGGTTATGTTTCTCATTTGCAGCCAGTAAGCTGGATCATAAACTGCTTGTTTTCTGGTAAGCTGCTTCCTCTCAAGAAGGATCTCCATGCTCCATTCCAAAGAATCAAAGTGCCTAACCGTCCCGCGGACATGAGCCAAGAGATATAGAAGTCAGTTCTCGATTGAACTATCTTGATTTCTCTCCGGCGAATGGTTCTTAATTCGAATGACTATTTCAAATTCGCATTTCGAAACTCGGCTGGGTCGAAGAACTTTGATTGGTGAAGAAAGTACGAGTAAAATGATGGATGATATCTCATTAACTGGGAAATTTACATGTCGAGGATGATATTAGATACCATTTAAACTAGTAAAGATTCCAATTTTTTCAGTTGAGCTTCAAAACATCTCATGGAATCTTGTTCTTCAATTGTAATTTGTATCCTTCAGAATAAAGATATCATGAGTGAACAGAGGCTATGCTGCCACTTGCTTGTTATGGCCTTTGATTGAAGAAAGATTCATGTTATTGAATTAACGGGCAATCGAGATTAGTTGTTCACTAAATATATTAATATATCAAAAGAAATATTTTAGAGTATTATAGATTTAAACACATTTTTTAATCTTAATGAACATCCTGGGTAATGGTAGAGTTATTTATAGATTCTTCGGATCATCACTATTTTGATTGATCACTTTAGCAAAATATGAAATCTGTCACCTTAGCAGTCTCACATGATCGATTTCATAAACAAAATCGAGAAATTGTAGTTGACTATGATAAAAGAGAGCATTGTCTCAGTTTTATCAAGATTATTTCAATTAATCAGTATTATGGTTTATGGTTCTAATTATCTAAATCTAAATAGAGTATGAGTTTTTATGTTCAAGATTAATTTTAATATTAATTGATTTGGAAAATTAGAAAATTGGATTATAAAAATAATAATGATGATGAACATTTTTGACATTCATATAATTTGTCTTGAAATATCAGAAACCAATGCCATCGATTAATGCCGTCCGTCCATCTCACATCTCGACTTCACGTCAGCCGTACAAATTGGAGCATTCGAGTTTAACTCGAGGAAATCAAAGAGCCAGCAGAGTTTGAGCGATCGCCCAAGCCCCCGAGCCCTCTCCGCTGCGCCGCCGCATTCGCTGCTATCCGATCCGACCAGGGAGGAACCGACGAGGAGAGCAGGAGAGAAGACGAAGCGAGCGATGGCTTCCGCGCTGCGATTCGCCGTCCTGCGTCACCTCCGTCTCCCGATCCAAACCCTTGACCGCTCGAGGCCCCTCTCCTGCCTCAACACCTCCATTCGGCCCATGTCGTCCCACGGCGACGACCATCTCACCCGGGAGGAGGTCGTCGAACGAGTCGTCGACGTTCTCAAGAGCCACCCTAAGGTCGATCCGGCCAAGGTGAGTCGTGGTCGCTGCTCTGCGTGAAAATAAAACAAAATCCGTTCTTTTTTTTTCCCCTTCTCTTTCAGGTGTCGCCGGGCGTTCATTTCCAAAATGATCTGGGGCTTGATAGTTTGGACACCGTGGAGATTGTCATGGCGCTGGAGGAGGAGTTCAAGCTGGAGATACCGGACCTGGAGGCAGACAAGATTGTTTCGTGCCCCCTTGCGATCGAGTACATTGCTGCACATCCCATGGCATGTTGATCGCTTCGTTTTCCAACTCTAGGTGTTATCCTTCTCTGTTGCGCTCTTTTGCTTGTTTATTTTGAATTCCCTTCGAAAGATGGGATTTTTAAGCTGATCATGAATAATTCCACTCTTTCCAAAAACTTGCTTGGAATTCATACTTTGAAGCTTTACCTGTTAACTTGTATTTGAGAATCTTCCTGGTTATCACCTTGTTCGGCATAATATTCTGAAGATGGATAACAAGGATTTGTTCCTACATATTTTCCTTAAAGATTGAGGTCAGCTAGTGTCCATTACTACATTAATTGGTTCTTAGGTGTTTGTATCCACTAAAAAGCATTCTAATCCATAAAAGTAATGCATCATTTATTGGTTCCCCTAGAAACCGTAGATTCGGTTGCTGATTCAAATACAAAGGACTCCCAATAGGTTAGAGTGCTTCTAGGTTACGAGTGTCACCAAGTTGTCATATACCAAAAGCTTCATGGGGTTAAAGATGGATGCTACCTTTTTTCCTCAAAAATTCAAGTGATGTTAGGTTTATGGGTTTTCAATTCCTATGAGATTGGAATTGGCAAGGATGTTCATATTGATGTTTGCTACTTATACAATCAGACTTCATGTGATTGTATGATAAGTGATTCGCTGAAGATGACATAGAGTCGACTGGTTGAAAAACTTATGCGGCTTATCAGAAACCAATGCATCAAAGCTGGTTTGTTGTGTTGCCAACTTATGGCTGGGCTTGTTGGATCTATAGAGCATTCTGATGCTCAAGATAACAAAACAAATCATCACGCAAGACAACAATGTCGGTTGACAGTCGGGCATGACCAAGATGGGCATATAGATAGCTTCAGTAACTCTTGCATATGTAGATCACTTCCCTCGTTAAGAATGGAGGGTTATATCTTCAGGTGTTCGCTTGTGCTCACGAAACTGAGTAAGAAGTATATGTAGTCGTTGATTGGTTCGTTCTCTTCATAGCATTGGTATGGTGGATACTGGCACAATATCTTGTTAAGTATTGGCATGTACTATACTCTATGTTAACATCTCCAACTCACCTTTCTTAACATGTTCAATGCTCAGTTTGAGATGATAAATTTTCTAGGTTTATTCTGAGGATTCATAGAATCCAGTAATGCAGTAGTAGCTCACATTTTCAGTACAAAAACCTAGCAGTTTCAATGAGCATTTCTTTTGGTGAAAACTCACTTCTGAAACCAGAAATAGTTTCACTCCAGACATTTTAGTATTCCTTTCTCCTTTAAGCTGGTTGTAGTTGGTGTTACTATCGACTTACAAAGCATCAACTGAGATGGTGATCGAGCCTAGTATACTATGCATGGTAAAGGGCATCATTGATATGTACCGGCACCGTTCATTGTTGCGGCACTCCAATTTGCTTCAAGTGGTCTCAACCTCATCCCATGGCCCTTCGATGAATGCTGCCTCGCCTGATGAGGAATAGTTCCTCAAGATCAGACTCCTTCCTCCCCTACTGATTCCCTGTGTAAAATCTGTTTTCGACTTTGCTGGATTGTATTTCTCAACTATCTCTTCTGAATGTTATCTTAAACACTCAACATTCACTTAGTTGGGTTCATGAAGAACTTCAAATAGGCTACTTTATGCTAGTTCTTCCTTCTAGTTAATTGCTATCTTTAGTCGACATTCATCTCAAATGAGTATCTTTTGCTGACAATCTGCATTATGATCATACACATTCTTTTGATACAAACAATTGGAAACTTATGATCATACAATTGGTTTTGATACAAACAAATTAGAAAGTTCAGAATATGATTTTTTTGTTTATGTGCCCAGAACTATACAGGAACACACTAACTATGCAACAGAAAAGCCATCTGTTTCTAAATGTTCATCCAAAATCCCTGTGTAAAGAACTGGAACAGGATGATGATACATTAGATTTGCATTTATATAACTAAGCCATCCATCGTGCTCTAGAGCGCGGATGAGTTCTTATGCAGACTTGTGTGTTTATCAAACCTGAACAACAATGCAGCTTCGTCGATGTCTACTAGACGAACGCTAACCTTCGAAGCCTTTGGCAATCATATCGACTATTTCTCGCTCGAGATTTTGAAGGCTCAAATACATTTCAGCTGTGAATTAGACGCGAAGATGCAATGGAAAAAACCGGTATGCCTGTCTTCACACAGCCTTTGGCTGGATTTGCTCAAAATCAAACACTTGAAACATCAAGCGCCTGACATCCGGTTTGCCATAGACAGTGTATGCAAGCCCGTGTATGGCTTGCTGGACTGCAGTCGTGGCGGGGTTTCTCAGCCTCCGGTTGTACTCAAACCTGTCCTGAACCGACTCTCCGTAAATGATGAAATGATGAAGGTTCTTATCCCTCAAGTATCGGCCGCAGAACTTGTTCATCAAGGTGCGCCGGTGCTTTTCTTGTAGCCATCTTCCGGGAGCATCAAGATGCTTCATTAGCAACCTTTCAGCCATCACGAGATCCTGAAGGGGAAATAATTGGTAAAATGATAAGGATTGATCGAACATACTTCCCAAAATAACTCGATCCTTTTTTGCTAAGACTCGCACAAATCTGAGACTCGTGCGAGTACAGCTAAAGCAACACTATTAAGGTGACAATAACCTTACAAGCAATTTCACAACAAAAGTTGTACCTGGATCTTTTGCCCGACATATTCCAACCGTTCGAAACAAAATCTAGGATGCTCGAACTTGTATTTGGATGGATGTAAAAATGCCAACTGCCAACATAACAAATTGTGTTAAAACCGATTTCCACCCAAAAGATTCATCTCAAAGTACTTAAAACAGATGCCATAATCAACAAGCATCATTATACTATACTAGTTTCAGCTTAAGTTCCGAATGTAGCCTATTCGGGTACGGCCATAGAAGACCTCTAACGAGATAATATTTAGATCTTCCGTTCTGTGCGACCGCCAGATTGTATGGTAAACAAATCCCATGGATGTGCATCCTTTGGATGCCCTAGTTCATTGCCTGCTTGTCTTTGCTAAATGAAGATTGGTCTCCATCATTCTCCATTTGGAGAATAATCTGACAGAAACTAGTGCAAATATGAATAATCTAGGAATCTGAAATTGTTTTAACAAGTGTTGAAAATTAAAAATTGGGATTTGGAATCGTCGTTCGGTTCGTCTCCATCACAATCAAACATGTACTAACTGCTTAGGTGCAAAGAACTCTTGCAAAATCAAAGCAGAATGAATATTCAGAGGTTACCTGAAGACCAAGGCCAAGTTCAATATTCCTTGCCTCGGTGATTTCTGGAATTCGATCGTTCATTGGCAAAGGGTACCCCAACGCTTCCATGACTTTACGACTACTATCAAAGTCCCAGATATTCCCGCGAAATCGATGCATACCTGGTGGTACACATGCTCTAAAAAGCCTTGGATGAGCAAAAAGAGCATCTTGTGGAGGCTGCACGGAAATGGAAAAATGTGAGATCAAAGATTTTCGACAATCTTGAAAGTAAAGATATAATGAGAAATTATGAACATGGAACAGACAAGTCTGAAATAATGCATCTGAAGAAACAATAACAGTTGCATGCCTTATATGCAGCCATGTCTTGCCAGTTAATTTGTCTGTTCTCAAACTCGACCGAGACATAATCAACATCTTCTAATTGCCGCCTCAACTTCGGTTGACAGCTTTCATCTTCTGGGTTCATTCCGAATGCCTCAAATAGTACGCGGTATACTTCAGGCATACCAAAGCACAAATATATGGCTCCAAACAATGCCCAAAATACAGACCTGAAAAAATGGGTGTGTGCAGACACATTGTAAGTAGTGGGTCAATTGACCCTACAAAAATTGACAAATTAATAATTTACCTTTAGAAAAAACAATAAGCATAATGGAAATATTGCACATATTACAAAATTTTCTTAGCTCAACCACTACCTGAAAAGCCATTGAAAGAGAGTGGTGCGTGAAACCTTGAGTGCTTGTACTCTAAGAAAGCAAAGGACTATCAATAGGCCTAAGAATGTTCCTCTGTTCCTCATGAAAAGCAAGCAGGAAGGAAGAGCAGAGGCACACAAATTTTAATTATTATTATTTTAGCTTTAGCAAGGAAGGCATTCTAAATGCAGTATCACCAATTGTTTCACAAAGCAATTTCAAAGATAATTTACCCAAGTATTAAACTACTTTAAGAGAATGTAGTTTGGCTTCAAGTCTTTTTGATAAAAATCAATTCTTGGAATGGAATGCAACCCACCCTTATTATTGTCTTATTTTCTGTACTCTCATTTGTTAAAGAGGTGTTTTCCTGATATAAAACAGAGAAGGTAATTGTTACAATGATATATCAAAGTTCCATCTATAAAATTGTTCTCTGAATTAAAATTCAAATTAGACTAATCTCTGCTTAATCTCCTTTAGTTTGTATATTAGTTTCAAATTAACTTAGACGGAACAATTTTAGTCTAGCTTGGATAAGTCTGAGAGGAGGAACTAGAATGTCCAAGGACTGAAACTTTTTAGCAATGGTCAATAATCATTGGATGAACCAAGCAACTTTTACCATAGCCCTAAGCAAGCTTGACTAGAATGAGTCATTAAAGAGTGTATAAGATGACTCTTCTCTGATGAGTTAGAAAGGTCTTAAGACTTAGCTATTTGAGATGCTAGCAGATTTGATACTTGACAGTGCACAAAGGGAATGAGTCATGAAATTTGAAGAGTAGCATCTCCTTTTCAATCCTTCTCTTAGAAATCCTAGATAAACATCATATGAAAAAGAATGTCATTGTTATAAGCAAAATCAACCATTTGAATCATTGATTAACCTTTTGGTGCATTCTGTACTTACATCTTTATTATGTACTGCTAGACATAAATTATCATCTGCCTTTTGGTGCATTCTGTGCTTGGTGTCACTCTTGCATATGTACTATTCCTACTATATGTATATGCATGAACATCCATCAAATTCATATAAGAGCATCTGCAACGCTCGTGACGTTATAACGCCTTTAACCAGTGGTCGATTGGGTCCACTTAACACGTGGTTGAGTGGTGGTCGACCAGTGGTCGATCACCATATGGTGGTCGACCAGTGGTCGACCACCACTCACAATCTGCACCCTTGGTGGTCGACCACGTGGTCGATCACCATATGGTGGTCGACCACCACTCACACTATGCAACCTCTACGAACGCGTTAACATTAAAAAAATAAAAATAAAAAGCACGGGCCCACCTATTAACGCGTTCAGAACTCTGAACGCGTTCAATACCTCACTCCTCTCTCACTCCTCTTGTTCTAATGCCTGATAATTTAGTCGCTAAAATGATTGAAACAACTCTCACCCAACCACTCTATTGAACACAAGAAGGTGATTTGTGTGACATAACACACGCATACAGCTATGCTGAATTGGCCTTCTTAACTCCAACATATGGTGCTGAAGAACTCAACTCCATGTCTACATAATTGAGCTATCCACTAACTTGCAAATTAGCAGATCCTCCTCAATTCCAAGACTTGGATGGAGAAGAAATTGAATCACAAACTAAGTTCAATGCTAACCTATCAAAACTTACTTCACTGGAGGCTCCCTGTCCTTGCGAATCATCTTATCCATCTCATCATAAGGAAACACAAGGTTGTGCAAGCTGGCTGCATTGATCCATTTGGGCAGATTCCTCTTTCCTATCAGTTGGAAAACCCTCTCCCTCATTGGCGCAGGCGACTCTCGTGGATAACGCTGCAGGAAATACTCAGCGAACGCAAGCTCAAGCACGTACTGCCCTAGGAAGCCGAGTCTGGAGTGTCCGTTCCTGACGTGCTTGGCATTGGCGCGCTGGCAGTCTGGCGCCGGGTGTTGAAACGCTAGGTACAACAGTGTGTCGAACTGCTTGGCTGGATTCCCATCGTCGAGTTGGTCGGACGGCTCGAGGGGGTACCCCAGGGCCTGCCTGGCCTCAAGGAGGTACTCGTCTATCCAGGTCTGGTCGGCATTGTTGAGGCGGGCGGAAGGGAGGCAGGAGCTCAGAAGTGGCAGGGACTTGAGGGACAACTGAGGGCTATTGAGAAAGCGCTGGGTGAGCTTGGCATCATCGAGGGGCGGTTTGAGGATGAAGCGGCGCGGAGGGACCTTCTTCTTGGGGAAAGCGACCTTCTTGCGCTCGGCGAGCTCACGGAGGAGCCGCTGGGGGCTGTTTGGCGGAGCTTCCGGCGGGGGCGTGCTGGCGACGGCGAGAGCCCGGCGACGGCGAGTCGGGCGGCGGGATTGGGATGATTCGATGTAGGAACGGAGGCAGAGATGGGAAATGGAGGCAGAGAAGGAGAGGTCGACGGAGGAGAGGGTATGGAGGGGAGAACAGAGCTCCATCTCTCGATCTTCGACTGAGATTGGAAGGAGAAAGAAGAGATTTTTGTAAGGGTTTAGGGTGAGAGAGAGAGCGTCGGCGATGATAAGGGAGACGCTGGATTTGCTGTTTGGGCTGTTGGAAGATTAGCCCGTGCACTTCCATTGGATTTATGACAAATGTTACAAATGTTCCACATTTTACATTCCGAGGGCGCCTTCTTCCGCCTCCTAGATCATCGCCACCGGCCTCGCCGCCTCCCTACTCCGCTTTGCCGCCGCCTCGTTCCTTCCCAACACCCTCGTGTCTTCCCTCGCCGACTCCGGCCGCGCCGACCTCGCCCTCTACTCCCATCTCCTCCTCCTTCGCCCCCGCTCCCCCAAGCCCACCGACCACACCTTCCCATCCCTCCACCAAGGCGGCCGCGTGCGCTGCGACGCCGTCGATCACCGTCTCCGCCGCGTCGCTCTTCTACTGCCGCAGCCGCCGGATATTTGTCCGCCATGCAGAGTCTCTTTCTCTTCCGGGGATTGCAGCTTTCCTTTTCTTTTCGCCCTAACGAGCCAGTGATCGGCGCTCGTGGTGATCTGAGCGCTCTAGGGCAAGGAACTTGGGCACATGCGTACATTGAGCTCAAATCATCGGAAGCCTTTCGATTCATGGTCGAATTGCTCGTGGATCACAAGGATACACAAAAAAGACATCGCATTTTGTAGATTTTGATCGAGTTACTGTTTAGCCTCGAAAAGGAAGTGCTGCAGATGAAGCAAGCCATCCTCCACGTTTGTGTATCTACAAGTTCTAGTGTTCATCAGACCGAAGCTCACCTTCTCCACCCTCCTATAAGCGCTTCCGCCGCCGGCGACGCCGTCGCCGCCACCAGGCACCTCGTCGGAAAGCTCAATGAAGACTTGAGCCTCGATGCCAGAGGCCTCCGCCTCCGAGCAGCAGCACGCCGATGGACACGGCAACTTATCCGAGAACCACGTCTCTCTGTTCCCAACCGACTTCCCGTTCCCTTCAAGCTCCATCAACGCGAAAGCCTCTCGTCACTCCGCCGTCGCTACCGTCCATGCGACCTTCGACTCCTCGCGGGCGTCGAGAACCACCGCTTCGTCTCGGCCGATCGGCACCGAGAATCGGAAGATGCCGTGGTGCGCGACGAGCTCGGTCCCTGCTCGGGCCAGCGAGAGCACCGGCGCGCCGCTCTGGAAGATGTCGAGGAAGAAAAGCAGGCGGGAGAGGGAGAGGGTGAGCCGGAGCGGGGAGGGGACCCGGAGGCGGCGGTGGCGGGCGGTAGCCTTGTGCAGGAGCCGGAAGAGATGGTGAGGCGAGATGGCGGCGGCGGCGGCGGAGTGGGCGGAGGAAGGGAAGAGGGAGCGGCTGAGGCGCGTCCAGAGGCGGTCGGAGGTGAAGACGGCGTGCCACGATTTGGAGACGCAGCAGGCGACGGCGACGGACTTGGGGTCGTCGTCCATGGACTGGGAAACGAGTTGGAGGACTTCCCACGGAGGAGGGGACGCAGCGGTCGCCTGTGATCCTCTCGGTTGCGTCGTCGCCGCCATTGCCGATCGAATTTTGTCTCCTGATCGATCCGATGATCCCTCGCTGCGGAGTGCTGCATATCAGAGCGCGGCGCATGCAGACACGTCACGAGGAGTTGCAGACACCTGTGCTTACGCTTCATGGCGGCGGCGCATGCAGAAACGTACACGAACACGGCCACTCGTGACGACGACGACACTGGCAGGAACGACACGTAGTGCAAGAACATTGTCGATTTTTTATTTTCTTAACATTTTAAAATCATTAACTGAATAAATAAAAATGCAGCTGCAAACGATAAACTCTACAGGTACATGCAAAACTTGGCAGATCTTTGATGATTTATGTTTATTCTGTTTATTATTCTCCTGCAATACCAGTACCAGTGTTGCATGTACTGAGTCTATTTTCATAAATTTGATATGTTTTTTCAATCCATTTGCTTCCATTTCAAACTACTTAAGGCTCATGCAAAGTGTAAGCGCAGACGATGAACATATGATATTTCTAATGTAGTAGTTAGAGATCGAATCTCACAAAAAACTCATTCATTCTACTATGTATTTTCTATCTTAGCTTCCTCCATATCCATAGAGATAGTTATAGGAGGCCATTAATGAAGTGGCATATCCATAGGGTGTAACGTAGGTGATAGATGCATAATATTTCTGATGTAATCATCACGGATTGAATTTCATGAGAACACACATCTGTCATTCATCATACCATGCGTTTCCTATCTTACCTATCTCCATATCTATAGGGTCAATTCTAAGAAGTAGCTGAGGTGACAGATCCATCTTTTTAAATCTCATGCATGTGAATAATATACTGAGCTAAAAAAACATCTTTAAATATGTAAATTATTAAAAGGATATTTTAAAAAATATTCTCTATATTTTATATAAAAAATATCATGTATTTTAATTTAGTAGTGTTTTAATCAAAATTACTTTCATAGAATTATTTTAAGGAAATCAAATTACTATAAAAGAACTGTAACAGTTGTTTTAAGTAGCTAATTGTTATAATATTCAATCAACTTGATTAAAATTATTATCAAGTTGATTAAAATTATTTTTTATTTTAAAATAGTTATATTAATTACTTATGAGTTATAACAACTACTAATTAAATAGCTACTACAACACTACAACAATAATATTATTATAATATTATAATACTTATATAATAATTATTACACGTTATAGTAACTACTGATTACTACACCGTGATTGGGGAGCGGAGTTAAGCGGGGACCGAGCTGAGCAATAAAAAGTGGGAATATGGCAATAGGGAAAAACCGCAGCAAAGTGGGAATATGTTCATGATGATTTTCTTCTTTTTTTTTATGTAAAAATGAATGCATTTCATTTGTTGGAGTAAATTTTACACGTTGGAAATTGGAATAATACTCTGGATCGGTCCTTCTCGGTACACTAGTCCTTACGGCCAAGAATCGATTCAGTTCGAATCGTTATCTTCCTAAGTTTCCATTTTTTTTCCTCCAAAAGGTGATTTGGAGTAGGATTTCGATTCCCTGTTACTCCACTACACGTGTTGTTCTTGTTCTCCTTCTTTAAGAGCTTTTCCATCCTCATCGATCTCATGTTTTTTTTTAATCTCTAATATTATGAAATCCAAATAATAGGGAGCAAAAGTTTAATTAAATTGAATTAATTCGATTTGTTTGATTTTTATCGAAAAGATAAATCGATTCTATTAATTTGAAATTTTTTTAATTTATTACGATTTAATCGATTCGATTCAATTTTGCACGGATTGCTCAGCGTTAAATCCAAGAGAGGCAAAGCTGTGATTAATTACCAAAACAATTACTCATTTAAGGTTCATTAATATATTTAGTTTAGTGTTCAATTTAATAAAAAATTATTTATATTCGTGTACAACAAAGTTAATTAAATGAATATATTTTAACAGATTGAACAACAAAGAAAAAAAATCAAGTTAGCATGCAGCTAATTAATTAATTTTAAACTCGATTATTTTGCAAATAAATTTGAACAACATAAAATTTGGTCCGGCTTGACTTATTTACAACTCGAATGAGACGGGTCAAGTGGAAATGAGTATATTTTCCAATTGATCGAGTATTCTTTCGAATCATATCTATCCTACAAATATAAGCAAATTTGATAACCCTCACTGGATGGCAAAATTGTGTTATCTCCTGATAAAAGCATCTTGTGCTCAATCATGTGAAAACATAAAAGTCATTTTGGCATAAAATTTTTCTTTAGACTTGTTCGAGGAATCAAAGATCACTTAGTAATGGAACATATCGTGGAGTATAAATTTACATGTCTCGTGATCAATCACGATTGTTGCGCGATAAGAAGATCATGCATATCGAGTTACACTTAGCTGCATAAATTTGAATGGACTTTTTCCCGCCTTTCATAAGTACTTCAAACTATTGCATGGTTTCATATCATCTCTCATTAACTTGCATAGATAAGCAAAAACAGTTACATCGATAGGTTTCACAGCTTCAAAACATCATCACACATATATAGGCAGTCTTTCACTCGGGTAGTAGAACACTCGCTTAGCATGGAAGAGGTACGGGGAATGATAGATACTCTACATGTCGATGACCCTGAAAGAGTCACGATTCTTGACAACGATGTCGTACATGTGGATGGACTTGAAGCGGGCAAAGTCAATTGGGAGGGAGATGAGGTCAAGTGAGGAGCGTTTGTGGAATTGGAGGAGGTCCGGGTCCTCGTAATAGCGCTCCCAACCCAAAGCCATAAGCCTACATTCAAGGGAGGCGTAGGAGCCTATCACCTCATTGGCAGGGGTGAAGACGAGGACCTTGCGCCGCGCCGTTGATGGCTGCTCGGCGCCGGAGGTGTTCTCGACCAGACGCACAACACCATTCTTGAACACCCAAACGCCGGCCATGAGGTTAGGGAGCTAGAGAGGTTGTTGTTGTGGTTGGGATGGAGGAAATTGTAGCTCATTGGAAGCATATTTATAGACAAGAGTTTCGATATGTTAGATGAAGATATGAGGAATTGCATGGCATTTGCAGTCAAAATTGAAGGCAGAATCTAAACTTTAGAAGAAAGACTTTCTTTTTGGATTGATGAAGGTCGTTTTCCTCATCCAAACTGCCACATTTTTCATTCACTAGCAAAGATGAGGAATCGAACTTATGGGAAAGGTGATAGACTTCATTCACTAGTAAAGATCTTAGTCTATGCATTCGCATTCTGATCGACATTCCATAGATCGAGTAATGTGACCTTCCATGCCCGATCCCGACTTACTTATCCTCGATCTCTAAACCCTAAGTTCTCGATCGAATTACTTTGCTAGAAAAATTATAATTGGTAAATCGAGATTCAATTCGTATGAAATAAGTGTATAGTCGGTTCCTAAAGATATTGTTCGACTTTTGTTTTCATTTTTACCATTCTAACTAGTAGTGTCTTTTTCTCTTGGAAGATCTCATCTCCTTCGTTAGGCATATGTACTCTACGTATATGTTCTCGTGTGTATTATATAACATTAAATATAACGTATTCATTCTTTAAAAATGGAGATAGAAAATACAATGCATATTCGTAGTTAAACTAATTAAAGTATTAGCTAGGTTAATGAACCTGTTTAAGAACTAATCTTCAACCAAAACAAGTCAAAAACATAATTAGGAGAGAATATATAAAGTGTGTGGAAATCGGAGAGTGCGAATTCCTTCAAGACTGTTGATAGCGATTGTCTTGGAAGAGTATTTATTCCATCCCATTAAATTAAGAATCTATAGGTTGCAATCCGGTGCATGTGAACGTCACGTGGGAGTTTCCTTTTGCAAGAGAAAGGAGCATCCACTCAGATTGCATTGTTTTAGTTTCCCTTTCCCTTCTCTTTTCCGTTTGGGAGAGAAGAGAACTGAGAAAGGGGAGAATTCTATGACGTCCTGAGGTGCCAGGAAGGGGGGCACCGGAGGCGGCTGCCATTCGCCGACAGATACTTTGCCCTAGCGGCGTCGGCAAGCAGGCCCTTTGTTTCTACCCTACATGCCAGTTTTTCGAGTCTGTCGTATGGAACATTGAACTAACAACGGTAGGAAAGTAAGGTGTAAAAACAGGTCAGTTGGAAGTTAAACAATGGCAGCATTAACAATGTTGCATTTGCATAACTGGTTTGGAGTGTTTTGGGCATTCCCTCCCAAATCGAAGGTGACTTAATGTTCCAACAGCCTCTTCTGGTAAACAAGAACAGGCGAGTTCATTCAAACCGTTCCATCTGAAACCAAAAGCAATTCAAGCATGAGGACTCTTGATCGAAATAACTGCGATGCAGAATGAACTTCTCGAGCCAAGCACATACAATTCGACTACTAAAATTGTGAAAATAAGTAAACGAAGCCAATTCTGAAAGTGAATTTGATACGGTTTGTCTAGGTCGACTTGTTTGTTTAACTTCTTAGTACTATAATAAAGCAACAAATAGGAAACAATTTTCATGAAAGTGAATGATATCCTGTAAAGCAGAACAAACATCGACCAAACATAAAAAATAAAACTACCTTCCAAAGGCCATCATTCAGATAGTGCATGTTGTCAACTGCAATTCCTTTGTTGATAGATTTTCTGCACCGAATAGAAAACAAATGTTCATTGCATGATAATTCAACATAATATAGATCAAGATAGATGCGCACGGCGTTAAAATGTCCATATGCTGCAACTATCAATATGATAAAACCCATGATATCCTGCATCTATTATTATATTGAAGATCAGAGCTTGGTTGAAATAAAATTAAGATTTTCAAATTTTGTGATGGTGGTGTCAGTGTGCTCTTTAGGCTAAAAGGAATATTATAATACTACAATCCACCATACTTTCTGAATCAGAGTTTGAGTAATTAGAGACCTATACAGATAAAAATAATAATAATGTAGCTCAGGCAATATGCTTAACCTGGATGGAGACAGTCACTATATCAAAGAGTAATCAAGTGTCATTCAACTAGATGATAAATTGAGAAGATTGAGATGATACAAAATGTTTAGAGGCAACCATTAGATTTGATAGTTGAGCTAAATTTAGTAGAGATAGAAAGGAGTGGATGGAGACCATAGAGAACTATAGTAGATTTAATAAAAATTGGTTTAATAAATCTAAATATTGCTAGCCATACAGCCTAGCCAAAAGTTTACGATGCGCTAAGATTCATCTAGCCGACCCAAATAGCTGGAACAAACATGTATCATACTTTCAAAGTTGGCGGGTTTTAACCTTTGTACTCTGAAAGTTGTGTTGATACAATTTAATGAATTTCACTCAATATGGTGCTTAATCATAATCATTACTGGAAATTGAACTCCAGATACAATCTTATACACAAGTTCTTGGATGTAGATTTGAATGATCATAACCACTCGTACTGACTACTCTGGCTGTATATCATAATGAACTTACCAAATATTCTTTGAATGCTAGGTGACTAAAATGCATCAATATTTTTTTATCCCAACCGTATGTAAGCACATTGAAATGTAGACATTAACATTAATTGGACTTTATATTAATAAAAGGGCAACTCACATATCTTTTGCTGAAATTTTTGTAAATCCAATAGCCAAAGCATGTTGTTTTCCCTCTGCCATTATGGCCTACAAGAAAACATGAAACAGTTCAACTAATGATTGTCAACTTAACGACATCAAAGATTTGAAATCCAACATACTTTCATAGGCTCAAGCAAACATTTATCCACAAATAACAGGTGCATTATGAAATAATTGCAGAGCTTGCATGTTTAATAGACTAAACAAACCAACTGTTAAAAAAGTAACTATCTCATAATCAAGGACCAAGGATGGGTTTGATATTTTAACTGGAATACAAGGATATTACAACATACAAGGCGAAGGGTACTTTCTTTCTTTTCTATCCAGACTTGAAAGAAAAAGTTACTATTGCATATGAGATCAAAAAATTCTTCAAGTTTCAAACTAAATCAAAGTTTTCACTTCGTTGGGTATCTCAAACATGGGATTTATTGCTGAAATAGATTCAAGGATTTCACATTCCCCCAGTGTCCATGAAGCTTCCATCCTGGGAGGGGTTGCATGGTAGAACTAAAACTTGAAAGCTTGAGGATGTCTGACTCAAATCCAAGATGAATTATCTTGCATTGTTATTTCAAGTTTTTATATAAATCATTGTTGAATGAATTCAAGAGTCGATGATAACAAAATGATTCTCAAAATTGTTATAAAAAATTTAAAAAATTAAAAAATAATAAAAGTTTAAAATATTAGAGGAAAATAATTAAGATATATGCTCTTGTGTTTGGACGGTATTCGAATTTTCATCATTTTATTTATGCAAAAATCAAATTTGTAAAGGAAAATATGAAAATTGACAACTTATTGCGCACATTAAAATTCTCTTAGCTAAAAAATAAAGTACATTTGTTTTCTTATCAATAAGTAATTATATTTTTCTAAAACTAAGTTTATCAATGTATTTAAATTTATCACATGATACTATGAGATGAAGTAACTAGCATGGTGATTTAAGGGAACATACAATTAACCCTTAGTTTTATTGCTCACTCAATGTCTTGTCCATGTTTCAAGAATAAAGAATTTGATTATGCTTCCAAATATTTTTTATATGTAAATGAACATGTACCACAGGAGTTTCCTCCAATACTTCTTCATCCAGAGCTCCACCAGGTGACGTGAGTCCAGGACACATTATGTTTGCACCTGATAGGACAAATTTAATAGCACCTCTGTCTACCTGAAACTTCTTCATTATATCTGGATCTGAAAGAGGAAGAGTAAAGTTGAGAGAGTAAAGAACATCAGGAAAATATATATGTGGTCACAATATATGAGATTCAGTAAACAAAACACAAGAACCATCATTCTTCTTGTTTCATGTTGTCGAGGATGTCATGCAACATGAAAAGCATTTTCAGACTTGACAAAGTCAAGTCTATTTCCTCAAAAAGAATGCATTGCACTAAGTTGCTAAGGTCATATGAGTTTTCATAGATATCATACAAAAAAATAGCTGCAAGTATATTGTACTTTAATCAAGATAAGTTTTATAATATAAGGTATATTTAAGTTATAACAAGCATTTGTTTATAAATAACAACTAATCAAAACTGATAATAGGACTAATTATTGATATTTAGTTTAAAAATCTAGATAAAAGAGGCAGTCTGCCCAAGGAAGGGTCAGACCATATCAGATCTATTGTACGCAGTTTTACCCTATATTACTAGAGGTTGTTTCCACAATTCAAATCTATGACTACTTGGTCATACAACAACTTTATCATTGTGCCAAGGCTCCCCTTCAGTTTAAAAATCTAGATGGAATATAAAAATGTGTTTGTGGCTAGTAGGTGTCTAACAGACTTAACTATGTGATACAATTACAAACTAAAGGTCTTACATATCTTATAATAAACCAATCTAGATTATGCAGATTGTCTAAGCTGAGTACATAATAGCAATATCTATTATAAAAAAGAATACTACCAAGAAGAACAACAATACAATTATATTTGATAATGAAAAGGATACTAAGGACTCTTGGTGGACCAAATTAACTCAATGAATAAGGAGTAACCATGCATAGGATATATAGATCATCTTTAAATCATGCATCTGAACATAATAGTAAAACAATAAAAAAAATGATATATGTGATACATTACATTGATGAAGAAGCCTCAATGTTGGCATGTAAGGTCCATCACGAATGTTGAAAAATAGTGGCACATTGTTCACCACCACAAGGTTCAAATGATTTTGACTAGATAAAGGAGAAATATTAATTAGAGTGTTAATTCTGTTGTGATTTCATCAATCAAACCAAACACATTAATAGTGGGCAAATGCTATAATTTCTCAGTATCCATATGGTCCATAGATTCAAGTCCCAATACAACTTTTCAATTTCAAGAGTTATGAGAGTGACAAAATGCTAACAAAAAGTAAGTAGAAATATAAATTGTCAAATACATTTATTCTAAAAGCCCCACTAGAACAAATTCATTTTATCAAGCTACTAAAATTGAATAAAGAATGACAGAAACATAAACCATTACAGTATAGCCTAAGGTAAAAAAAAAAGAGGAAAGTACTCCCTCATTTAAAAAGGAACAAGGTTATTGTTCCTATTAAGGAAGCACCAAAATTGACAAAAAGAGACTCATCATGAATATAGAACGAGGATATTATAATAAATTTGTAATAAAATATAAATATATCACAAGGAAACATCAAGAAACATGTTTAAGAACCAGCTAGCAACTCAAGTTTGTAACCCTTTGTAGTTGAAACAGACATCAAAATATATCGCATAGCATCAACACCTTTTCCCCCTTCTTCAAACTAGATTGGGTTACATCTACTAGAAAACTCTGATCTTTTCTTCAATTATAGTAGTTTTCGATTCCTAGAAAATAAATTTTGCCCTGTATGCAACTAATTATATAGTATAATCAAGTAGTGTTATAACCAACCCCACTTAGTGGGGTAAGGCTTGGTTGTTGTTGTAATCAAGTAGTGTTATAAGAAATATCTAATTATAAAAATTAACCTTATAACGAAGTAATTCTCTCAATACAGTCATGCTTCTCAAGATGATTGATATATGGGTAGAATATCCAATCAATTGAATCGTTTAAAAACATGTAAAAAAAATCTAAAAGAGCCTACAAGTTGACTTGATTAAAATCTAAAGATCATATCCAAGTGAAAGTTTACAAAGCTATGCACAAAAGAAAGGATGTACCAACCATTTTGCAACAATGAGAGGCACCTTTTTGGGAAGCATGTCGTCCAACAAAGGTTCCAGACCAGGATACTGTAGTTAAGTTATTATATCAGATATAAAAGCATACTATCGTGATGCGACAATAGGTTAGTATTAACCACAATAGAAAGGAAAAAGACCTCATCAGCTATGCTTTGGCGAATCTTCCGTTGTACAGATGCCTTTACTTGGTTTTGTGCAGATACATCTTCAAAAGAGAATCTTCAAGTGACATGAGAAAATTAGCAATTCAAGCCTATACGACTCACAATTCATATTCTTAAAGTAAATTGAATTTGTAACTAGTTATGTTTCTAACTGATGGAATACTAGTACAGATAAAGCTTTTGCAAGTTAAGGATATATGAAATACATGACACAAGGAATTTGTTGAGTACAACCTTTTAAATGAAAGGTATATTTTCAAAATTACCATAATTTTTTAAAGTTTTTATCTTATTCCCTTTTCGCATAGTCATGCTTTCAAGTTTATATAACAAAAGCAAAATTGATACAGGAAGATTAAACATTCAGTGATCATCAAACTATAAACTTAGTGAGAGAAGCATGCAGAGAGATGAACTACAATCAATGTCATTCCTGCATCACCTTCTATTTTTTTACCTGATTCTGGAATCTTCTTTAAGACACGTCTCATATATGCACCATTCATCAGCATCATACATTTCCTCTGTAGATCTCTTCTATTTCTTTTGATTATGACACTCACCATGTATTTAGTTAATGACGTTAAGGTAACCAGGTTAATTGCTAGAACAATGAAGGTAGCATGGTCTTTTAAGATCATAACATCAATGCTACATTTTTTATCCAAACTTGTAGGAAAATTCCTTGCATTCACCAAAATCATGTTTTTCATTGAAGAGGTTTCAGTATAGTGGAGCAAAATTAGGAGGACAGAATCTTCAGAAAATGATGCACATGGATTATTGTAGATTTCACAATCGAAATCAAAACATGCCCATGGGAAGTGAGGATAAAACATTTGGTGTTAAGTAGCTGAGACATTTCTAAAGACCCATCCTTATTATATGTTTGATTTATTACAATTTCATACATCATTGACTACATTTTCTCCTTCCCGGATAATTGTTATCAGTTTAGTGTTTCCTAGTGATGAAAAATTACTATAGAATAATGGCTAAGCTTTAAATGTTCATCCCATCAAAGCTAACAATAATAAACAATTTTATAAGTGTGTTTTTTTAATGACCTTACACAACCAAAACAAGGTCCAGAACTGCAAATTACAGGTCTACGATGTCAACATCAACCAAGAATTTCAACTAACAAAAGAAAATTCAACATAATCAATAAATTATTACCAAATCAGTCGACAATAAAAAAAACCAACTCAAAAAGCACTAAAATTGGACTCAAACATGGTGTTCTAGGATCAACTCAAAAAACACTGCCCTCCAAAAAAAACCACCCCTACAAATATATTCCTTCAAGGAATAGTTCGATTCAAGTCCTTGATCTTTTTTCCACAATATTTTTACTCAAATATTTCAATAAGAGTTGGAAATGCAAGGGGAGGTGACTTTTTTTCCTTAACAAAAACTAGAAGCAAACCTAATCATTCAACACTAAATTTTATTTTTAAAAACATTAAATTTGGGGCTTAAATTTGACAAATTCTCTCTTTCATATTTAGTAGATCATACATGAATAATAAACTTTATATCCTTATTCATAACTGAGAGGATTAGATAATGAAGAGAGAACTTTTTTCCATGGTGCAATTCATTCTAGAAGCTTTCTACAGTGCTGGGCATAGGAACTCTTGACAAACCACGTAAAGTTGTGCCTCCCTTTTCCATTGTGATTTTGTATTTCTTCTTGCCTTTCTTCTCATTGATGCTATGTTCTCAAGTTTCCAAAACAGTTAGGAGCAATTATTTTCCTAGATAGAGAAGTCACATGGTCTTCAGTGGCCCTCAATACAGTGATTGGAGAAGATAAAAGAGGAAGGAATTTTCTTCCAAATCCTAGATTTAATTTTGGCCCAAATTGGGGAGAAATGTAGGGAACAAAGTCCAAATCCCTTAACAAACAATTTTCCTTTTAGTTCCATCCGAGTAAAAGGGACAGGTGGAAGGTGGAAGGTGGAAGGAAGATAATGTAGTGCCTAGATTTCAAGGTAGCAACATCTTCATCCATACCTCCTGATCTATGTAAAAGGAGACTAATAGATGGGTTGTTAACCTTAACTTCATTCTCCTAATCCAAATTATGCGACACCTTTTTATTGAGGAGAAACAACCTTCGGCTTCGACAAATATAGTAAGATAAAAATGGATTACTTCCAACACCATTTCCCAAAAAAAAAAAAGAATCTAAATAAATTCATCTCTAGTTTGTCCATCAAAATTGCCTCTAAAATAAAAGAGTGAACTATCCCATAGAATGCTTTAATTATAAATAAAGTATATCAGCATCATAAATTTGTCCCCAACTACTTAGAATCAACTATATGGATCTTATCATCCAATCAGCTCTGTGTCGGGCTTATCACCAGTAAGTCAAATCAGTTACATCATTTTATTATATTAACTACAGATCTCTCCCTACCTCGTAGGCCTTCCACTTTAATTGATTCAACTTTTAAAACTGCAAAATCAATTCTAAACAAAAGCACATGACCCAATAACATAAAAATGAGAAAATCCGAACAAAGGGAAAAAAACTGACATTATTCATAACTTTAGTATCAGAGAGTTTCCACGAAATAGATCATATTTTGCCAAGCAAACTGCTCCCCGGACGCATGAAAAATACAAATTAGCATCTGAAGTTTGAACCTAAAAAACACTGATTTCAAGTTCACAACGGTGATAAACATCATAAAGTATGAATCTAATTTGGCAAGCAGAAACCGTGCATAATAACTAAGCAGTAGACAACAAGTAGGCCAGAAAACCCTAAAACATAAGGGAACGGATGGAACGAGAGGAATCCACAAAACTGTCAGCGGCACTTCTGACGGACAAATGAAGGAGCCATGATTCAAAACTCGGATGAGCGATTCCACGGACAAGAAAAAAAATAAATCATCAAAGCCAGAGAAGAGATCAGATTAAACTGAAACGCGTGCGGTATGGAGGGTGAACTCACTTCTTGAACATGTTGGAAGAGAGAGCGAGAGCAAGCGCGATCCGGCGACAGAAGCAGAAGCGGAGAAAGAGCGAAGCGAACGAGACGCGGTGCGGTATGGCGTCGAGATGAAGCGGGTCGAGCCACAAAGGACCTTCTTGTGAGGCGCTGGAGTGTGGAAATTTCCAATTTTTTTCAGGAAATAATTTTTAAAAAATAAGAAAATAATTTTTAACAATTATTTTACATGGGTAAAAATCAAAGGGCTTCTTTGTTTTTTCAAATAGTCAAAGTTACATTTCACTTTCATTTTTATTTCTATTTTTTTTATAAAATAATATAATTATCCTTAGTACTATTTTTATTATTATCTATCTATATTTTCCATTTAAATTCTAAATCAATCGAGCACATTATAGTAGTTATGATTTTACAACTAAGTTACTACATAATTATAACAGCTACGATTTCATAACTACTATATAATTGTAACAGTAACTGCTATACTATGAAAATAAATCTTTAAAAAAATAATTAAAATTATTTAGAACTTTTAAAAAGTTTTAAATGATATTTTTTGAGTCGTTATGGGTTTTATTTCATAATACTTATAGATAAAATTTCAATTTAATATATTATGTGTTGTATAATTCAACTGAGGTAAAAATTATGACATCTTCAAGCTTATCCACTCATGACAATCTCTCCTCACTTTTTTAAACTCTACACATGTTGTATTTATAGTTATTATAACTCAATTTGTTTATCAAACATTCACGTTGTAATAGTTACAAAATTACATTTATTACAACTCTATAACAATTACAATTTCATAGTTGTTATAATTGTATAACAACTAAAATTTTGTAGCTATTACAACACACTCTCAATTTAAAATATATATCATAAGTGAACATTATATCAAGAGTATTTGCACCATTTTACAAGGAGTTAAGTCATCCTTTATAAAAATTCAAAATGAAATTCTTTTTGATGATTTAAAAAATAATATATTTTTAAATTTTACCCAAATATATTTGAATTTCATAAAAATAATAAAAATAATTGATACAGAGGGTCAGATTTAACAAGATAGATAGTAAATAAGTTTGTATAATTAATTGGATTGTGAGAATTTAATATCTAAATTATAAAAAAAAATAAGAAAAAAACTCTTTTAATCTAATTTGGTAAGAAAAAAAATGAAGAGTGAAAATCTAAAAAAAATCTCTTTTAAAAAAAATAATAAATTTGGTAAGAAAAAAAATTGAAGAGTGAAAATCTAAAAATTCGATCGGAGACAAAAAAAAAAAAAAAAAAAAAAACCCCTTAATGCAAATCTCATACAAGATGAACCCTAAACAGGATCCACCGAATATGAGATAAGACTGAGAGTCCATTTTCCTCTCTCACACTTCCCTCCCTGCTCTCCAATCCATCCACCCAAACGCATGGATACCAACCCGCCCCCTCCTCCTTCCCAGCTCCAGGAACTCACCGCCACCGCTTCCGCCGCCGCCGCCGCCGCTTCCGCCGCCGCCGCCGCCTCTCAAGACGAGAACCAAGAAGAACTCCCGACCGCCAATCTCCCGTTGGCCTCTCTCTCACTCTCACTCTCCCTCTTCTCCCCCTTCGCCAAGCCTAGCTCCGTCGTCCCCTCGCCTTCCCACGTAAAATTCAACGTCCCCTCGCAAGTCTCCTCCCTCTCTCTCTCCCTCTTCCCTCCCCCGGCGAAATCTTCGTCCAAGCTCTCCGCCCCTTCCAACATCTCCAATTCCCTCCTGCTCTCCCCCTCGCCCTTCCTCCGCCGCCGCCCCGCCGACCCTTCCGCCGCCGCTGCCGTCCGCCGCTGCACCATCGTCTGGTTCCGCGCCGATCTGCGCCTCCACGACAACGAGCCCCTCTCCGCCGCCAACGCCGATTCCCTCTCCCTCGTTCCCGTCGTCCTCTTTGACCCCCGTGACTTCGGCCGTTCCCCTTCGGGCTTCGACCGCACCGGCCCCTATCGCGCTCGCTTCCTCATCGACTCCGTCGCCGAGCTCCGCCAGGGGCTGCGACGCCGTGGCTCCGACCTCGTGGTGCGGATCGGACGCCCCGAGGTCGTGCTGCCGGAGCTCGCCCGTGCTTCTGGCGCTGACGCTGTGTACGCCCACCGGGAGGTGTCCCATGATGAGGCGCGCGCAGAGGAGAGGGTTGCGGCGGCGATGGAGGCTGAAGGGGTGGAGGTCAAGTACTTCTGGGGAAGCACGCTGTATCACATAGATGACTTGCCGTTTAAGCTGGAGCACATGCCGACCAATTACGGAGGATTCAGGGAGAAAGTGAAGGGGTTAACCGTTAGGAAGACGATCGAGACGCCGGAAGAGGTTAAGGGAGTGCCTTCAAGAGGAAATATTGAACCTGGGGATATACCGAGCTTGCAAGACCTTGGGCTTAATCCAGCTCCTACAATGTCACAGGTTTGGTTTATTGGTTCAAGTTCTTTCTTTTACATACCTGCATTCCATCAGTCATTTCTATCATGAATGCTTCATAGATCATAATTTTGGTTAGGATTTCTGCTCAATAAAGAATTACGGCGAAAGCTGATGTACATTTTAATCTACTTAAAGACGAGTTGTAGGAGAATGTCAAAACTAAGATGAACATGAACATTTGTAGTAGGGATGTGTCTTGACAAAGTAGTGCGAAGACAACTGGTTGGAAAATGAGCAAATCAAACAATTTTGACTAGCAAAATATAGTAATCAAGTTGCTGTTTTACTTTTAGTAATATAAGCTGATATAATTGTCAAGGATTAGTTTCTTGACCAATTTTGAGAAAATTATATAAGCTATCCCTTGACTGCTTGCGTGCAATAGCTATTTATCAACTATGGAAATGTTTCTGTCAAGGAATAATAAACCGTTTTATTTGCAATAAAAATGGATAGTTGCATCAATTTCATGGGTAATCATTTTCATGGTTCTTTATAATTGCATTTCAATCTCAGATATTTTTATCTCACTGTACCAGAGAGAAGAGCTAAAGTTTCTAGGTAGTGCATGTACAACCTTAGAAATTGTTACACTTTCATAGATCAGGAGAAAAGAAGGAAATTAAGAAGTTGGTAGAAGAAAAAACAAGATTTTTGCAGATGACAGTTTGAAAAGAAAAGATAAGTGGTCTAGAATGATAATATGTTTCATGGAACTTAGTCTACAAATAACTAAGATAACAATGCACTTCTTTTTGGGATTAGATTAATTGGCTTACAAGGGTTTAAAATTACCTAAAGTTCATTTTATTTGAGAAATTTATTTAACATTCGTTGAACAAAAATCTAGATTCTAAAGAATATGGAGCATTTGGATGTGTGTCACTCATACTTTTGATAATAATTCACTTATACTTGGGGATTAAATTATTTGGCTTGTAAGGGTTTATAATTACCTCAAGTTAATTTTTTATTTGAGAAATTTATTTAACATTTGTTAAAAAAGATTAGATTCTAAAATTCTAAAAAAAAAATGGAACTTACAGCAGCCTGTTCAATTCGAAGGTGATATACAACAAATTGAATGTTAATGCGCTAAGTTGCAAATTGAAGACTCACTATTTTTATTTGGTTTAGGACATATTAAAATGCCAAGAAAAGGCTCTTAGATTTTTGTTCTGTAATAGCTAACTTGACCTTTTTGATCTCACATATTTTCAATTTCCCTATGACATGATTCTGTCTTCCTTTAACTGGTTGGGAATTGGAACAAATCCATGAAGTATTATCATTTGGCATGGATCCATATTTCTATTTGTTTGTTCTCAGTCCTGAGAATAAGTCAAATCACTTATTCTTACCGATAAATGGTTACTCTAAAGGAAGCCATGTATAAGATAGTCATTAACATTTGAAATTTCTTTACATCTAAATTAAGATTGTAGCTGTTCCTATTTGGTAGTGTTTGATTTGTCTTACTGTCAATTTGTCTTATTGTTTGAATCTGATACACTAAAAAATTGTAAGATTGTGTTCTCCTGTTATTAATTTATAATGTGATATGAATCAGTTATCCTCCATGGATGTGGAAGAGTGTTTGCAGGCTCATCAGAGAGAACCACTGATGTGGTGAGCTCATTGGAGAGAACTTACCAATCACGTGATACAAGAAGAGATTTGTAGAATAATCAAGCGACATGTTATATTATATCACTCTGATCACTTTATTATACAATCAAAACAACAGTTCTAACTCACAATAACTCAACGATGTACCTAGTTAAAACATCATATATACCCCCCCCTTTCACCTGCAATTGATTCAGAACTCTACATCACTTTCAATGTTTCAGCTGGTATGCTCACACCACCTAACCATGTATTACTATTAACCATGGTTGCTTGCAACTTCTCCAAGATGAAGCAACCATGCTCCTTGTCCTATGTTTTAATACGCCACTCCTGCTGACATCCTTTAAATGGCTGCATGCATGGTTGTACCATTATGTCACACCACATCACGGATTTTTCAGCCCAAGGAAATGCCCTTATTTCATTAGTTTCTCGTACCTATGATTCATGGAACCATGATTTCAGGTGTTGGTATCATTGGCCTCTAGGCAGGCTACCATATCTGCTACCATTTGTTTGGTCTCTTTGCATCTTTTATACCAGTGTTCAAATAGTTTTGTGAAATCTTGCTGCAATAAGTTTCTAATCAAATATTTTGAAACTGGTGATATTTGGCTTTCTTCATAATACAGGATGGAAAACCTATTACAAGTGCTTCCCTCGTGGGTGGTGAGACTGAAGCATTAGAAAGATTGAAAAAGTTTGCTATTGAATGCCGCACCGAAACAAGCAGAGGAAATATGGATAATACTAGGAATAGCATATTTGGTGCTAATTTCTCATGCAAAATCTCACCTTGGCTAGCTATGGGATGCCTTTCTCCTCGCTTGATGTTTGAGGAGCTAAAGAAGACTGCCAATAGGTATATTTTGCTCCACGTCCAACTCTGAACTATTTTTATCAACTTAGCAAGATGGATTACTGCACCAAACTGATTCCTTCTTTGTGCCCAAGCTTTTAGAGTAGTAACAATGCAATGTGGTTTTATGTTTTCGTTTTGTTCAAAGGGTAAGCAGTGAAGGTTATCTTGCTTGTATACATAACAGGACGGTTTCTCCTGCTTCATCTCCGAAGAGTGGTCTGAATTCACCAGATAGTGGGATGAACTGGTTGATGTTCGAGTTATTGTGGAGAGATTTCTTCAGGTATCATATCGAGCAAATTCTCCTTCGATTTACTGAGTCATTATATGATAGTCTATGCTAAATATTCTCATGGTATAGTAGTAGATGAGTATTACTTCTTCAGTATCAGAATTCTACACTTGAGAAAAGATATTCACGGAGTTTGGATTTTGTATACGAAAACAGATTATTTTGTAATAGCAACACTTGAAATTTGATTCGTGATTTATGCTTCTTAATGTTTGTTGATTTATTGTCAGTAAATAATATGATCTGATCGCGTTCCATCGTCAGGTTTATCACCAAGAAATACAGCTCTGCTAAGAATGGTGCAGCTGCACCAGCCACAGCCTGCACTGGTGCCCTGGTGTAACTTGCTTCCTTGGCCAGCCTGAAACTTCAATCTACTTGGCTGTGAGATTTTAGATACTCTTGAGTTTTATATAATTCAGGTTCATGTTCATGGAATTCTTCACATTGTCTGTCAAAATTTAATGCAGACTTCAACCTAAAACAAAAACAGTGGAGGCTCGCTTTGGCACCTTCAACCTCAAAGAATCTTCACCATTTGAATTACTTCAGCAATAAAAAAAAAATCAAGGAATCTACTCTCACCATTTGAATCGTCCTAAAAAGTTCTCTGTTTTTGATCTTTTAGATAAGAGTTCTATTTTTTCATCAGGCATATTATACCTCCACAATGCTCATATTACTAGTGATATTGGATTTAGGGGTGCAAACAAATCAAGCTTATTTTGAAAAATATTTGATCTATATTTAAATTTATAAAATTCAAGTTGAATTTGAACGATAATTTTTTTAATCAAATTTGAATTCATAAAATATTTTATTTAATTATTCATGAATTATTTGTAAATCAGAGTTGAATTGAATTTGAATTATTTTTATATAATTTTAATTTATATATACTTAAATTATGATGTAAATAATTTGAATTTGAAATTATTTAATTTTATTTGAATTAAGAATCCAACCATTCGAATTGAATTAGAATTAGAATTTTATTTCGAATTAAATTCAAATTAAAATTATTTATATTTTTAAGTTTTGAATATTTTCATACTATTGCATCCATAATTGAGCTGCCATATCAAGATTGGTTTGAACTTATGAATTTATTGGATAGGTGATAACCACGATGAAATATTATAATAAAAAATATTTTTTTTTGAAATATTTAAATTTTTAAATTGAATTGGATTAAATTTTTTTATAATATTTTTATTTCGATCCAATACTATCTATTCTATTCGAATTGACATCTCTACAGTGAAGTGTCTAATTCACACGTGAACTTGCTTTCCACGTAAAGTACTGAAAGTATGTTGTTTTCCCCTGGACAAGTAATTCCATTATTATTATTATTATTATTATTATTATTATTATTATTATTATTATTATTATTACCTCCACTAACTAGTTAGTTAGTGTAAACTTCAAGATAGATATCATCCCCGATTTCCTTCCCGTATTTTAAGGAACACAAACCACCTCAAGGACACAAGCGTGCGTGCACGCACGTGCAACAACAACTCCCTTCTTCTTCCGTAGGCGAGTGAACAAAATCTTAAAATAATCAAAATTTTTAATTTCTTTTTAAAAAACTTAAATTATTTTCAATTTTAAAAACATATAACTCTCCTTCCTTCCTTCTTCTTCTCTCTCTCTCTTCTCACAGTTTCAACTTCCCATGGCAGAGCAGACAGAAACTGGCGCGTCCTTTGCTTGCGATCTTCGTCGCCATTACGAATCGGGCATTGCGATCGAGAGGTTGGTGGAGGGCACGTCAATCTCTTTCAGTATCCCCCGCGAATCCCTCTCCTCGCGATGCGCGCCCGACCATCCGCCGCCTGCCTGCCTGCCCTTCTTCCTCCCTCCTCGATCACATCCTTGTCTCCCCTGCCTCGCTTTCTTTATTCTCGATCGCTCCCCGTCGCGCACAGTGCGTGCGCAGTTGACTGTCGGGGTGGTGAAACTGCAGACTCGATCGCCCTCGCTGCTCGATTGACGACGCCGATCGATGCATTCTCCATCTTGCTCGCCTTCAAATACTCAGCACACATCGATCTATCATTAATTCATATAAAAATCAAGAACGAGAGAAGATCTCTTCACTTTTCTCTCCATTAATGGAGCCCTTACCGCGACCGAAGGGAAGCATGAAAAACTTGGAACCGGGCCGGCCGGCCGGCGGAGCTGCTTGCTTTAATTGCTCGGAGAGGAGGTGGCGGAGAAGCCTCAGTTGGAGAAGGGGAGCACGTGCAGAGAGACGGAGAAGAGAAAGAGACCTTGCACGTGCCCTGCTTCTCCAACAAAGGCTCCCTCACCCTAGCCATCGACCGCCATGCATGCGCACTTCCATCTTCCACTGCAATTCCTGGCACACAGACTGCTATATACGTGTATGAAGAAGACGATGATAACTGGAAGGGGGGCATGCAGTAATGATGATGACAATAATAATGGAGTAATGAATACAGATTGCAGAAATTTTCGCAAGAGATTGCGTGAGGAACAAGCCGAGCATTTGATGGACAGATGGACAGATGGATGGAATGGATAGCTAGAGAGAGAAGACGAAGACGAAGACGAAGCGGCAGCTGAGCTTCCACCGTCGTTAATCTCTCGTCGACTCATAAACATGATGACAATTTAGCAATATTGTGGGAGTTGATGATAATCCTTCCTTTTGTCGACAACTCTTGCCACTGTTTCTGTATAAGCCAGAAGCATGTGAAAACCTAAATCTAAACCCTAACGCTAGAAAAATATTTTTTTAAAGGGAAAGAAAACCCTCGATGACTAGTTCATTTGGTAGCTAGGTGGGGTGGTTTGATGAGACCCTCCTAACTTATAATATATTCTCACCGTTCATTGAATATGGATATTCATATACTTTAATGGTTGAATTAGTTCTTCTAATCTAAAGAGATTTATCTTTGAGAGGACAGTGGAAGTGGAAGGACGTTTGAGGTGAATGTTATTATTATTTTTTAATATGAGAAGGTTTAGGATTTAGAGATTTGTTTAAAATTGTAATTGAATTTACTAGATGTTGAAAAAATATTATAAAATTGAATAATTTTTTGGTGGTACTTTAAGACTTAAAGATAGATTTTTCTTAAAGACAGAATTTTTTCAATTAGGGGTGGGCCCTATTCAGGTGCTTAATTGTAAGTCTAATTGCAAATCTAGAGTTAAATTTAAGTTTTTTAACATATAATATAATGTGATTAAAAGAAGACTGTGTTACATTGAGATTCTTGAAAATGATACAAATATGAGGTTATTATTGTGATGCTTTTCTAGGGCAATCTAAGCTATGTTGTGCTACTAGCTAGGTTATGATGTCCCAATTGAAAGAAATATAATTCTAGACAGAATCAAGTAGTCATATGCCCCTTGTCCCCTTAAATAATGAGACAATGAAGAGAATCAGATTTAACATGAGCAGATGAGAGAGCTAGTTGAGGATAAGTATTCTCCCCTTGAACATGCACAGGGAATGATCCAAGAATTAGAGATGAATTGGACTATGAATGTGAAAGGAGTCAGCTAAGTATCAAAATAAAATGAACAAAGAAAAACAAAATATATATCAATTCTTCTTATATCAAATTGTAGACTATAAAATACTTGTGTAATTTTTTTAAGATTGGAATAGATCCCAAGACAGTTCTATCTTAGATCCGTCTTGGAACATGCATACAAAAAGCATCTCAAAACTTATAAGAAGCCTAACAGTACTCACTCCTTCCCCACCTAACAATTTCTCATCCTCTAATTTCCTCTCATCTCTTGCTAACTCTCTAGCTACCTAAGGCTTTTTTTTTTTGTTAATCAAGGCATTTGAGCCTTGAATCCAATTAATCTTGGAAGTGACGACCTGACCCCATAGAATAGTCATCAAGTAAATTCAGGTGGATCTTGATGCTATGTGCATTATTAATGTCACTTTAGCATTTAGTTATAGAGTTACTAAAATGTCCCGATAAAGTAATATTATCAACAAACAAGCTTGCTATTGTACATATTCGTGTAAGAGATTTATTGGAATACAATTATAAAGTTAAATTCTTATCCAACCTAAGTTGAAAGTAGACTTAATTAGCATGTCACTTTCAAGAAGTTCCTTCATTTTAGTTTAGTTTACTAAATCCAAAAGTGATTATTAGGATTGAAAGAGAGATTTATCCATAATCTTGTAAGGATCCTGCTCCTTGACAAATGACTTCTTCTTTCTTAAACCCTCATATATAAATTGAACAAGTTATTGATAATTAAGAAGAAGAGAATAATTACAATGAATAATGTGGTTTTCTAGGATAAATACTCAATAATTACATATTTTACCTCACTTGATAAAAAATGTTTTTGGGCAAAAATCAAAAGAGCATTCTAAATTAAGAGAAATATCAAATGAATATCTATTTTTTTTTTAAAAAAAAGGGCATTACCCAGCACTGTTGTAGCAGTTATAGTAACTACTACAATGTATAGAAGTTACTCAGTAGCTGTTATAATATATTTAGGATGAGTTTAAAATTTAAGATTTAGGGTTTACACTGTGTATAAGTTGTCGAATAAGCTACAACA
Source organism: Curcuma longa (assembly GCF_044706935.1). Taxonomy (NCBI): domain Eukaryota; kingdom Viridiplantae; phylum Streptophyta; class Magnoliopsida; order Zingiberales; family Zingiberaceae; genus Curcuma; species Curcuma longa. Next base: position 16,493,027 of record NC_133864.1, read on the forward strand.
TGTAGAAGTTACTCAATAGCTGTTACAATATGTTTAAGATGAATTTAGGATTATAGCAACTACATAAAAACTTCTATAATTATTTTATAGTGATTTTGATGAAGTTTAAATAATTTTGACTAAGTTGGTAAATAATATTTTAGTATAATAGTGTTTAGAGACCCTAGTCCTAAACTCATCTTAAATATATTGTAGCAGCCACTCGATAGTTTCTATACATTGTAGCAGTTATTTAGTAATTTCTACACACTGAAAACCCTAAATCATAAATTTTAAACTCATCCTAAACACGTTGTATTAGTTACTATTAGCTTCTATATATTATAGCAGCTACTCGATAGTTTTTACATACTGTAAATCTTAAATTCTAAACCCTAAATTAGTTGTAACAACTATTGGACAAGTTCTATATATTGTAGCAACTAAGTAACTTTTACAAGTTATAGTAGTTATTCAGTAACTTCTACACGTTATATAGCAGTTATCGATAGCTGCTACAATAGTGTTGGATCAAAGGATATTTTCGAGATAAAGTCATTGAAGGGGCGCCTTTTGTTTTTGTTTTTTTTGAAAAAAGGATGTTCTTTTGATAATTTATAAAATTTAGATTGCCCTTTTAATTTTTGACCAAAATTTTTTTCTAAAAACACGTGGTTTTTGTGAGGTGGAGTAATCAAATCATCAACATAGACGAACAAATTAAATTTAGATTCTACTATATGCTTTCACTTAATTTTGGCGAATTCCATGGAATCACACATTAAAAAGAAGAAAAGACCAAACAACTATTGCACTTGACTCAAGGTGTTATAGCAAAGACCAAATCACTACAAAGGTGGCACGAGGAGACCTAGGCAATAATAAAAAGATGAAGGTGAAAAATGTAAATCGGTACAAACGTAAGCAATACGTAAGTAAGCATCAGAGGGCACGAGAGAGAGGGGGGGATTTCATCAATTTTCCCTATCTCTTTCCACTTCCTCAGTCTCTCCTTCCCTCTCCTTTCCCTTCCTTTGGAGTAAACGGCTGCCCACACGAATAACCGCCAACATTTATGGCAAATTTTCTTGCTTTTCTAATCGTCCTCCGTCTATTTGTTTTTCCTTTTTCGGTCTACGTCTCCAAGTAAACATGAAAAAAGTCCGATCTTTCTTCCCTAATCCGATTCAAAGCCCTACCCTCCTCCCTCGGCCCCCCTTTCCGGCACTCGAAGCCCTGACGGCCGCCGACGGAGATCGCACCACTGGCTCCCATTTTCGCACAAGGTGACGGGGTAGTTGCCGCGATCGACTGAATTCCTTCGATCTGAGCCTCCTTCTCTGACGCTGTCCCTTGGGGATGGCTTTGGTCCCGCCGCCATCCGTGCAGCCATCTAGGCAGCCGCCGCCGCCTCCTTCCCCGGCCCTCCTCCAGCCCCAGCCGCCGCCCGATAGTGATCGGAGCAGCGGAGAGCTTCGGGCCATGGACTGCAATCTCGTCTCCCTCTGTGACCATATCCAGATGGAGGGATTCCACTCGGGCGCGTTCTCCGATGTGGTGGTGCAGGCGATGGGCTCCACCTACCGCCTCCATCGCCTCATTCTTTCTCGCAGCTCGTATTTCAGGTGCAATTCTGTTCCATACAAGATTGATTTGTGGAATTAACTTTCTTGATCTCTACATGTTCGAAGTGAAGGACTGTGTTTTTTTTACTTTTTTCCACTTTGGATCCAGGTACAAACTTTGCTCAATCTCTGTGTGTGGGCAACTACGCTATATTTCTTACTGTTTTTTTTGGAATAACTTGATTGTTGGAACTTAAGCTCATGCAAAAGAGTACTCTCATTTTTTCATCATGAAATAATGGATTACTTTTGATCTCTTTCTACATCATTTTCTTAATTTTCTATATAGGAATATGCTTCATGGTCCTTGGAAGGAAGCTGGTGCACCTACACTAGTGTTGAATATTGATGATTCGAATGTTAATTCAGAGGCAATTGCGGTGGCTTTAGCGTACCTCTATGGGCACCATCCCAAACTTAATAACACCAATGCTTCTCGTGTTCTTGCGGTTGCTTCTTTTCTAGACCTTCAGGTGTTGTGAATTACTTTTGTATGGATTTAAAATCTTTTTGAGTCTACTATTTTTGTTTATTTATATCATTTTACTTGCAGGATCTTTGTGCTATTTGCACTGATTTTATCATATCTGAACTTTCCACTTCAAATTTTTTATCCTATCAGGTGAGTATTGACTCCTCAGACGTGTAGAAATTATGAAGATATCATTTTCATTGATAAATGATATGCATTCTTAATTGGTTAGGTGTTTGCTGAAAGCCACGACTATGGCATACATGGTGAGCGAGTTAGTAATGCATGCTGGGGATATCTATGTCAAAGTGCAACGAAGGAATTGATAGAGGTCAGACATTGTTTTTATTCAATACAGCATGGCCTCTAGTATTACATATTATGTACCCATTTTTTGTGCTTTATTGAACATTCAGGTTCTTCTTCTACCTAAGAAATATTGCAATTTGCAAGTAGAATGTAAAAACTTGGAAACTCTAAGGGGAAAATTGAAATTTCTCTAATTGAAGAAGATTCAAAACTATCATGAATTATTGTTTGATGGCTTGGAAGAAAATAAGGTCACACTTGGAATAAGTTACTTCATATTAAAATTAGTTGCAAAAGAATTGGAGAGCTAATGAACCAACTCAAATAAGAGGATTTTGATTCATTTATACTTCCCAATAGACATCGTTAAAATAGTTTGTAATATGATGATTATAAAAAACTGAATGATAATGATGCTTCCTAGAGAAGATTACAAAATTTGTACAGCATTTTAAATTTTTTTTTTTTTTGCATTAGTATACATTTTCTCTATTGGTAATTGTTAAAGATTTGTAGTAGTTGTAAACTATGATTCTATGGATTGCTTATCTTGATTATGTTCTTAACCAGTACTTAAATTATAGTTTCATTTAATAATGCTAGATTATTTCATGAGATTATAGTTGTAAAACAACTTTCCTTTTCTGGCCCAATTCATTACATAAAGTTTACACCTGGCACAGGTGGCACACATGCAACTCAATGAGAAATTGATCTGTCTTCCAGTCAGCCATTGCATCAATACATACTATGATAAAAGTTTCATACATGCCAAATCAGCCTGTAAAATGTCTAAAGAAAAAAATCACAGAAAAGTTTAGTAAAGAATGGAGGGTTTAAGAAGATTCATAAATATAGTGTTGATTTGAAAATGTTGGTTCACTTATTTATTTATTTATTTTTATTACAATTCAACTATCTTAGTAAAGAATGGAGTGAAGTAGCTTCTTACTAACTCACGTTTTTATCTATATCCATCACACATGGATATTGCCTCTGCATCTTGATGTGGATAATTTTATGCACTTAGCCTCTTTGTTATGCTTTCATGTTTTCTTTTCTTTTTGCTTGCTTGTTTTGATCATTGTTGTTTGATTTCTAAAAACTTATGTCGATAGGTGTTACCAAAACTTTCTTCACAAACTCTGCATGCATTGCTTACCTCCGATGAACTATGGATACCAAATGAAGAGAAACGGTATGTCACATTCTGATTGTTATAATTCTCTTTACTAAGATGCAAGTTTATTAAAAGGCTGCTTATTATATTTTTGAATGAAGGTTTGAACTCGCACTATACACACTACTAGCAAAAACTGCCATATCCGAGGCAGAGAATTCTGCACAAATAAGCTCTAGTACAGAGGCAGGTGTTACAGGTACAACTAGGCACAAGCATATGAGCACGATTGATAATAACTGCAGTGAACAGCTAATGGAGCCTGATTTACAACGATTGGGCATCCAAGCACATTTAGAAGGACAAAAAACTGCACATAATATATTGGTCGAGCTGGCTGATTATGTAGTGGACTTCCATGCAAGTTCTTCAAAACCAATACATGAAGGAACTTCTAGTCCAGTGCAAAATTCAAGGTATTCCATCTCAAAGACAGATGTACTCCTTGCATCTTTATCTGATGTAAATGCAATAAGAGTATCCTATTCATAAATTGCATCAGGAATGGTATTGAAACTACTAGAAATGAGGCTGCCATGGAAGGACCATCTGGAGAAAGCCCTTGTTCCAATTTAAACAATAATGTCTGGCTTGCTAGGGAACAATCAAGAGAGTCTCTGATCAGCCTAACCACAAGTGAAACAGCTCGGAATGATTGGGGAAGGTCCAATGTGCCCATATGGGGTGGTAGAATAGTAGGTAGGAGACAAGCCACAAGTGCTGATGGTAGCTCATCTCTAAGGGACGAGGAGTTTGATGCTTTCATGAAAATATTTGAAGGGGGCTCTCTTCTTTATTGCAACATGACCTTTGAGGCACTTTTAAATGTCCGAAAGCAACTAGAAGAGTTGGGTTTTCCCTGTAAAGCTGTAAATGATGGCCTTTGGCTGCAAGTTAGTATATAAACTCCATGAATAGTTCTAATTGCTAATATTTATTTTTTCCTTCTTCAATTTCTTCAAGATGTTATGCGATAAGATCTAAGAAATTTGTTCTGTTGTTACAGATGCTTCTGTGTCACAGGGTTCAAGCAATTGGAGCTGATACCTGCAAAAGTTGTTGCTTGCCAAACAGTTCATGTGCTTGTAGACAGGCTTATGGATATTCACATGGAGGTAATCCAGGTGGCTATTATAGACAAGAACATGACAGGAGAAATTCCAGTAGGAGTGGGAATATATACCTTTCAGATGTCCAGGGTGAGGGAAGTGGTCTGTTTGGACCTGTTCGTGTTCATGTAAGGGGAACAATTGATGGACTTGCAGGCATTGGGCGTGGAACTGCATATGAGCCTGGTGCAGCATGGCCCCCTACACGATATGTTTATTCTCGTGTTCCAACAGCTCTAGGCACTAGGAATTCTCAGCAGGGACTTGCTCATGATGAACCAGAAGCACGGGTTGATCTTAATGATGTGCCAAATGATGGCTTAACAGCTTTGGTTGGCCTTGTGCAAGGAAACACTCTTGTTCATGTTGCAGAGCAAAGAGGAAGAGTGTATGAAGTAGACGTCCAGAACACATTTTCTGGTGGTGTTTCTCACCCTGGAGCATCTGATATTTCATCTCAAATGTTGGACTCACAGGATCATTCTATTGGCCTTGAGTGGGAAGGTTGTGAGGGTTCATCAATATCATTAGATCTTAAAACTCCACTACGCCATTTTCCTCCATTTCGGTTTGGGTATGCTATCAGCATTTCCCTTTTCATTATTTGTCTTAGTTGAGATGAATTGCACTGAAGTATGATCATACTTAGGGATGGAATGAGTACTGAATTGTAGTTATTTGAGGTACATGGTCCATTTAAGTAGGTTCGAGTACTTGATTATGCTTAACAATGGATTTCAGGTGCCATTCCGGTTTGCTTAAAATCACATACATAACTTATTTGTGGGTTCTTGTGGGTATGAGAATCCATTTATCACCCAAAGCAAGCATTTAATCAGGTTCTAATTGCAAGTAAGATAATCGAGTTTTGGTTCAAATAGCATCCAAAAATGCAAGTTCTCAAACACACTACCAATCCTTATCATTCTTTCTTGCATGCTATCTCTTGTTGTTTACTGCTATAGGTTTTTCCATAGTTAATGGATGTTGACTTTTTAAGATCGTGTAGCACTTTTATTGATTGGTATGCATTTTCGCTGTGGAGAAGAGAGCTTTTGGATCCATAAATCAGAGATACAGCTTATGTTTTATTAGACACTGCTATGATTTGTTAAGCACTTATCAATTTCTGATACTAAGCAACTGTAGCGGAAAGGTTTGCTCTGTCCAATGAACAAACATAATGGAATTTGCTTTCAGAGCAGTTGAAAAAGAATGGTTTGCTGTTGCTGTTGATTTTTATTCCCAATATGATTATATTTCTAGAAATTGAAACATAACATTGTCAATATCTCATCCTCCTGTTTTGTCATAGTGTTACCTTTTCTCTTGTGGACGCACCTAACCTATCAATTTGAACTTCCTGTTGACGGTCTGTCTTATGAAATATCAGGGTGGAGTTTGAAGATGTTGACAGACTTGAGGATGGTCAAGTGAAGCACTCCCCTGAAGTATTTTATGCAGGATCACTATGGAAGGTAAACTGCTCCTAAATTTGGTCCCTTCAACATCATCTTTGCCTTTGTCATTCTTAAGAAAATTGTTACAGGTAAGTGTCCAAGCTTTCAATGACGAGGATCCTCAAGGACGCCGCACCCTTGGTAATCTTTTGCATATTCCATTCATATATGACATCATATGTATCTTATGGTGCATTTGGTATGGTGGCCTGACCTGGAATGTCATCATTTCCGGTTTGTTCCAGTCAAACATTTGGATTCCTCCATCTGATTGATGATTTCATATTGCCATTTTAGTTAGTCTATGCCCATACAGCAAATGATTATTGATAATTCAAAATTCTCTTTACTCAATCACCCACCCCTTATAGAGAATCTGAAACGATTTGAATTTGGAAAATTGCTACTGATTTCATTCTTAAAAGTTATCATAACTGAATGAGCCGATCTAACCAGATATAAAACTGAAAACAATTGGATCTGTCATTCTAGTTTACTTGTTATTTCATTTTCTTTTGCTTCTTTTTTATATTACCCCTATAGCAAAGATGGGTTTAGTAATAAAGATAGATATTAATTTGGATCCTTCACTATGCAGGTTTGTTTCTGCATCGACGGAAGGCAGAGCTAACAGATTCCCTAAGAAAGGTTAAATTGATTTTGTGCTGAAACTCTAATTTTGGATTGTAATAATTTTAATTTTTCTTCTCTTTCCCGTAGGTGCACGCGTATGCCGACTCTCGTGAAAAAGTCACCGCCCGATATCAGGTAGGCTCAGTTGAAACTCTTATTTAGCTAAATAGAATCACCTTCTTTGTTTCATATGTTTGTTCATTGGCAGTTAATATGCCCCTCAAAGCGAGAGGTGATGGTATATGGAAGTTTTAAGCAAGCAGGAACTTTGTTACCCAAAGCTCCAAAAGGATGGGGTTGGCGCACTGCTTTGCTATTCGACGAGCTCAGTGACCTTCTTCAAGCCGGAACCCTGCGAATCACCGCTGTAGTGCAGCTAGTTTGAGGTTCAGTGTCAGACACTTCTCATTTTTTTCTGCTGTTTTTTTCCCAATAAATCAATGCCAAGTTTATAAAGGTTCTACAACGTTAGACATTCATGCTCCTATCAGTGGCCTAGCATACTATGATTAGTTTGCATTTGTATATAGCATCCGAAACTCGTGTTTCTCTAACGGGAAGGCTTCTCATCGGCGTAGAAATTTCATTTGCCTCCGGCATAAAGAAATTTGGTCTGAGTTGCAATCGACAGCCCGTAAATTGTTGGATAGTATTTTTTTCTGTAATTCTCGTAGTTATATATGGTTGATGCACTAATACTTGTATCCTATAATTTCGGATTGTTGTATGAAAGACTTGGGGTTTGCTTGGATAATGCCATATTCAATTTCCACAATACTAATGCCTGATCAATTCTTGTCTAATAGCGAATTACATGATTTACTACCAAAATACATGATAGAATCTCCATGGAAGATGTGCTATTTGTTCATAAACTGCTAATTTCATTATTGCATACATATGCCAACATTATCTTATTCAGTATCGGAGAAAGTGAATGTTCTAATAGCTGTAACAATCGCGAGATAGATCATTAAAACTTCTGAATGAAGTCGTATATGAGGTCTGAGATCTCATGAGGCTTCTCCTGGTTGATGAAGTGGCCAACTCCTTCCATCACGACGACATCTTCGAGCAACGGAACCATCTTCTTGAAAACACCTTTGTGTATGTAGTCTTGGACGCCTGGGGTATGGTAAGTCAGGTCAAGATCCCCTATAATAAACTTGGTAGGCACTTTTACTTGCACCCCAGTCCAAGGTGCTGTCAATTCCCAGCTCCTGCATTTTGATACAGGTAGAAGAATATCAAAATAGTTCCAGTGATTCAATACCTGCAAGATTTGTTACTTTGTAAACTATCTAAAGAAACTTACAAGTTCATGCACCGATAGTAGTTCAATCCTCCAGTAAAACCTGACTTCTCAAATTTACTAGCATAGTAGTCTATGTCTTCTTCTGTGAGCCAGGAAGGCAAGCTGGCTGGAGTCTCAAGGGAATCTGCAAATCCTTTCTCCTTCGGTACGATGAAGGCTGCTGGAGTGCGGTAGGTCAAGAACTTTTTAAACACAGTGGCAGTGCCAATCTGCTCGAATTCAGCTTCTATTGCCCCTTGTTCCTGACAAAACTTAGGGTTATATGACTGCAGTGATGCCTTCATTATCTTGCAATTTAGATCAAGAAAATGGATTGGCTTGGAACTGGGTTTGTATAAGATCAAAGAATGGGGGATGCTGCTGCTTTCAATTACTCTAATCAATTCAATGCTTCTATTAGTCTCTTTGAAGATGTTCATAAGATCTCGATTGATTACAGAGTTACCTGGAATCGGCAGATGTAGTGGTCATCTCCAAAAATAGCTCTGATCCCGTCCACTGTATTCCGTTTGGGATTTCGTGGGCTGTAGGCCACGCTGAGGTTCACCAGGGCCTTCACCTTGTCGGGCCGCAACACGCAGAGCCACCAGGCGACGACCGCGCCCCAATCGTGCCCCACCACGAACACCTGCACGCGATCGAAGAACAGGGCTTCAGCATCGTGCTTACGGATCGGGAAGATGAAAAAGGGGAACTCACTTGGTCCTCGGAGAGGGCGTCGATGAGCGCGACGATGTCGCCGACGATGTGGAGGATGGAGTAGGAGGCGGCGGAGGGAGGGGCCTCGCTGTCGCCGAAGCCGCGGAGGTCGGGGGCGACGGCGTGATAGCCGCGGGCGGCGAGGGAGAGGATCTGGTGGCGCCAGGAGTACCAGAGCTCGGGGAAGCCGTGGATGAGGATGACGACGGGGCCCTGGCCCTTCTCGGCGATGTGCATGTTGATGCCGTTCACCGGCAGCGTCCGGTGGATTATCCCTTCCATCGCTGCTGCTCTCTCTCCCTCCTCCAACGCTGGTTCGCTGCCCTTCTTAACTTATCTGCATCAACGGCGATGGAAACAAAAAAATTATCAAAATAATCAAAATACACCCTAAGGTTTCATTAATATCAAAACATCCCTCCTTAAAATTAAAAGAGTGTTGTTTTAGGGAACGCCCTCTGACCGTCGTAACTTTTCGATTTATTAAAAGAGTCACCCTAAAAAATTGAATCCATAAGACTGATTGAGATTTATCAAAAGAGTGTTGTTTTATATAAAATGATTTTTATTATGTATAAATTATGAGTGGAATGTTGTTTTAATAAATTTTTAAAAATGAATCTTCTTTTGACAATATAAATAAAAATAGCACTTTTTTTAATTGTATGCCAATTAAAATATTTAATATAGCTGAATAAAATAGCATTAAAAGAGAAATGTTAGGCATCCGCCAAATATTTCTTACTTAAAATAACAATTTCCATAAATTTGTCGAAAGTTGATTTAATTGTCCTAACTATTTAGTCATCTTACTTGAAAAAGAAAAAAAATAGAATGGTCGTTTGAATGAAGGAAATCTATAATTAATTACTAAAATAATTTAAAATTTTTTGGATGTCACCTTCCACGAGTGCAATTTTTGAATATATATATATATATATATATATATATATATATATACTACTGCATGTTTGTGTGCGTGGACGTGGAGTGTCTGTGATAAAAGATTTTGGACGTCTAAAAATATTTTGGATGCTGGGAATAAAAGAGTATCATTTTATAATTATTTTTTTTAGATTAAGTTATTTAAAATTTTTTTAAGGTTTATGAGTTAGAGTGTAGTATTAAGAATAAATAAAATTTTAAAATAAAAAATTTAGTTACTTGGGATGTGCGGGATAAGAAGCACGGGATAACAATCCGACATACCCTGTGAGCATCTAAATTTTTTTTTATTTAAATTTTTTTTTTTAATGTTTAATACTATAACTCAATCTCTAAACAGAAAATCTTAAATAGTTTAATCATAAGAAAAAATAAATTAAAATAAAAAATACTACTATTCTTATTCTAGACACCTAGATCACTTTTGTTGCGCACCTCACGTGCACAAACAGACGCGCATGATATCAAATTTATATATATATATAGAATTTTGATATGTCACGCAGAAAATTCAAGGTGCCCGAAATATCCGACCACCTGAAAGTGTCTAGGTGACCAGAATAGGAACAGTGTCATTTTATAATTATTTATTATTATTATTATTATTATTTTCTTACAGTTAAGTCATTTAGAATTTTTTTTCTTTAGAATTTAGAGATTAAGTTATAGTATTAAGTACATAAAAAAATTTAAAATAAAAAAATTAGTTGATCACTCGCAGAATAAGAAGTGTAAAATAATAACCTGACTTTCCTTGAGCACTTACTTTTTTTTTATTTTGAATTTTTTTTAACAATATAACTCAATCTTAAATTTTTAAAAGAAAATCTTAAATGACTTAAGTTAAAAAAACATAAATAAAAAATAAAAATATTATTATTCCAAACATGCACGTAGGATGATTATGTGTGTATATATAAGTTTAATCCTTCACGTGTATATATATATATATTTAATTTAATATATATAATACTGTTATATTAAAATATTTTTTTTATTAATTTATCAAAAATATTTTAATTTAATTAACATCTTAATTTGTAATACCTTTATTCCAACCTAATTAAACATTTATAAAAGATAAAGTATTATCATATTAAAATATTCAATATTAATTTGGTCAAATTATTCAAATTTAATTTAAATCGATTTATTTGTTTATTTGTTTATATATAAACATTGGAAAAATCAAGATTTCACCATCGACATTCGAATTTTTTTCATATTTTTTTCTTCTCTTTTTGAAAAATCAACTTTATTCTGCACTTGCAATTTAATTAAGCCGAAGGAAATTGCAGACAGGAAGATTCGGAGAGCTTTAATTCATGGAATTAGGCGATAAATTGACTTAATTATTAGTTAATTCAAGCCTAAAGTAATCGGCACCGAAGTGGAGGCCAGCCACTGGGCGCCCTGGATGAACTCCGCCACCGTGAAGTTGCCGGCCTCCGCCGCGCTGGTGATGACCCCGAACCCCGGCCACGCCACCCGGTTGGTGGTGTTCGCCCCCGGCCCCCGGTTCATGTACTCGCCGTAGTACAGCGTGTCGAGCGCGAAGGAGCCGTTCCACGGCATCCACCCCGCCGGATCGATCAAGCTATCGAGGTACGACTGCATGAACACGGTCCGGGAGTACTCCTTCCACGGCCGGCCGAGGAAGGTGGAGAAGTTGGCCTGCACCGGGACGAGGTCGGCGGCCGCCGCCACCTTGCACTTGTGGATGGAGATGCCGGTGTTCTGGTTGGGGTCCTCCCGCCCCTGCGCCGTGAAGATGTTCTGCTGGTTGGGCAGCGGGCGGCGCGCGTAGAGGCTGCAGCCCTGCAGCACCACGGCGGCGTTGCCGAAGACGAAGTCGACGGTGCCGTAGACGTTGCACTCGCGGTAGAACTGGCGGAGGGAGTGGACGTAGAGCGTGTCCTGGTACCCCACGAAGCTGCACCGGTAGAAGGCGGAGAGGTCGGCGCCGACGCGGAGCGCCACCGCCTGGTGCTTGCTCGCCCCCGCCGCGTTCTCGATCGTCATATCTCGCATCAGGAACCCGCTCCCCGCCACCGCTGCAAATCACACACTAATTCCTCCCATTAAAAACAGATTACTACTGAATCTAAAACAAAAAACAAACGATGAATTGCATGATTCAGGCAAAGATATGAAGATTGAATTAATGATGAGGTTGGTGAGATGTGCCAGTGCTATCGTGTGTGGAATCCATTAAAACATGGAACAGGGGAAACCAATTATATTGCGTCCAGTTATGCCATGGCCAGTTCGACAGCTGGTGATTTTGATGAAGAAGCACTTCCAAATGTCGCCCCTTTTCACCGCAACGAAGCATCCAAGACAGGGGAACATGATGAGGAGGAGGAGGAGGAGGAGGAGGACTGGGTTTTGTATCAGTCGATCGGCAGCTCATCGTCGACATCCCTCGAGCTACCGAACAAAGTGGAATGTTTTCTAATGGCGTGACAGACAAAGCAGAGTAGTGGAGTGGACTACCTGCTCCCTCGTGTTCACGTGGAGATCGCCAGTGGATTTTGAAACTTGGAAGCTGGATTTGAGATTTTGGAGAAAAAGAAAGAAAAAGAAATCTAAACCTGTTCTTCGATGTCTTTTTGCTGAATTTGTGTGTTGTCGTGATTGAGAGTGATGGATGGAAGGTGAGAGAAGGGAGGAGAGTTACCGAAGGTGGCGGATCGGAAGGTGGTCCATCCGTCGACCACGTTACGGCTGGCCTTGACGACCGTCTTCCCGATGCCGTCGCCGATCATCATCAGGTTCGTCTTGCTCTTGCCCACCTCCACGTTCTCGAAGTACGCCCCCGCCTTCACGTAGATCACGAATCTCCCCGCCGTGTTGTTCGGCGCCGCCGCCACCGCGTCGCTTATCGTCGTGAAGTTCCCGCTCCCGTCCTTGGAGACCACCAGATTGGGGGTGATCGGCGTCGCCGTCGCGTTCGCCGCAGGCGCCTGCAGCAGCTTCCGGTCCCTTGCCGGCACCCAGGCCGGGAATCCCCTCGCGTCGACCGCCTCCAGCGTCACCCGGCGGCGCCGCCGCCGGATGCGCTTCACCATCGCCAGCGAGTTGCTGACGAGGCGGGAGACGTGGAGTAGACGCCGCTCGATGGCGGGGCGGTACCCGCCGCCGCGGCCCACGTAGGCGAAGCCGTCGAGGCAGGTGTACTGGTTGGTGATCGCGGCGGAGAGCACCGTCTCGACGTCATCCACGCGGGCGCCCGGGTCGCCGCCGGCGAGCCCTCCGGACGCCGCCTCGAGTTCGTCGAGAGTCTGCGCGAAGAAGAGCTCGAGGCAGTCGGCCAGCGCGAGGCGCTGGCGGGCGTCCAGGTGGCCTCCGGGGCGGCGGAGGTAGTTGGTGATGTTCCTGGCGGCGTTGCGCACAGCACCGGCAGTGGCGTTGACGGTGTGGCGGATCACCTCAGGCAGGGACTTGTCGTGCAAACCCGGAACGGAAGAAACAGCCGAAACGCAGAGATCCGGGTACAGAGTGCCCTGGCAGTACTTCCCGGCGGCGGCGACTCGGAGCATTCGCCGGCGGGAATATCGCAGACCATCAATCTGGCGCCCCACCGAAATATCCTCCGCCGCATTGCCGAACAGTGCCATCGGCAGCATAAAGAGGGAAGAAAAAGCAAGAGCCGTCAAGACCGAGAGCACTTGGCGCTTCCCTCGGCATTCAGTACCGTTCAGCGTTGGCATGGCGAGTGACTACCGGCGATCGAACAACACCACAGTGTGGAAATTGGAAGGAGGAATCAATCCTTGTTTAATGAAGGAGGTGATGATTGAATTGCGTCGTAATGCAGAGGAATAAATAGGAGGAAGAGTGGAAACTTTGTGAGTGTGGTCGGTTGTTGGGAGTAGATCAAATTGAGCTGGAAGCTGAAGAAGAGAAGAGAGGAGAGGGGAGAGGAGAGGGGCGAGGAGAGGTGACAGGGTTCACGTGAATTTGTAGAGTCATTATAGAGACAAAGGAAAAGATAGCGAGCTCTGTGAATACTGACTTTTTTACTTTTGGTGATCGATTTGGTCTTAAAATTCAACAATTGGTTATGAAAGGTGAATTGATTAGAATAGATTTATTAAAGTGGATAAAAGTTAAATTTTGATGAATAAACATATAACATGCTTATACTAGAATAGAGGGTTAACTTAAATCGATTTATCTCTTCATAGATGATCGTGAAACCGTAGATGGTAGATTATACCTTTTGAAGAAGAGAATAGAATTCTCATTGCATAATTCCATCCTATAATTTATCATTCTACTAAGGGTGGAATCATTAATTGAATATTTTTCTTTTATATTTTTTTTATCAAAAGATGATCATAAAGATGATAGTATCCAATAGTCTTAAAAAAAAGACAACTATCCTCAAATGTATTATTCGATGTTATTGTCTCTTATCCCACATATTAAATTTTAATCGGTCAATCAATTGTATAAATATGATAAGTTCACATTGTAACAGTACGAAATCATAATTACTATCTAGTTATAATAGTTACGGTTTTGTAATTATTATAACATGAATATTATTTAATATGATAAATTTAAGTTATAACAATAATTATTTGTAACTTCTACAACGTAAATATTATTGAACAAGATAAGTTTAAATTGTAATTGCTACGATTTTATGATTTCATAGCTACTATAACATGAATGTTAGATTAAATAAGTCAAATCTACATTGTAGCAACTATGAAATCATGGTTACTACAATGTAAATGTCATTGAACAAGTCAAAATCCGTCCAAATGATTTCAGAATTTAAATTTAAAATCGACTTATCAAAAAATTGAAATTGATCAAATAGAAAAACTGCCATTTTACAAAGAGGGTTGATGTAATTAGAAAAATAAAAAAATGCGATGATTCCAATAAAAGGGACTCCTTCCTTTTGAGTATTTACACCAACGTGCCATGATATAGATTTATGGGGGAATCTAACACAGTTTGTTTAGATTTTGACTTCAAATTATCGTATTACAAATTCAAAATTCAACAGTTTATTTAGGGTTTAGGGTTTAGAATTTATTTAGATTTTGACTTCAAATTGTAGGATTACATATTCAAAATTGAGCTGTTTGAAGGAGGAAATAATCAATTTGCAGGCACATGTGATAGAATCTTTATCTAACTTTGATAGAATAAACAGGCACCTCTTAGCTTTTGTATACAAGTATCAAAGACTGACTTAACAATGCTCCCTCCTCCATCATATTCTAAAAAGTGTTCGACAATGAGAAGAGAAAACTCTTTTATGT
This sequence comes from Curcuma longa, assembly GCF_044706935.1. NCBI lineage: Eukaryota > Viridiplantae > Streptophyta > Magnoliopsida > Zingiberales > Zingiberaceae > Curcuma > Curcuma longa. Next base: position 16,508,038 of record NC_133864.1, read on the forward strand.
AATAAATGAATGAGCTCGATCGACTACATGTTAGTCTAACAATCTTGGCCGGCTTTGACGAGTCGATCGAACATGCCAAATTTAATATGTATCCCTGACCTCACCTTGGTTTGAGCTCATGTACTAACTATATAGTAGATAGAGTGCACTATGACTAAAAAGAACATCCACATGTTGTATATGGATATTGTCTAACTCTACTAGCTTAATCTCATTGACTTAAAAGAATCATATTCGTTTAGGTCATTAACAATAATAAGTTTGTATTGTTCTTTGGATGTTTTGCCTTTTAGTAACTATATGTCATGAACCTAAAGCATTAAGCATCGCTTGTGATGGTCCTAAAATATGGTCCTAAGTATGGTACTATATACTATATACCATCTCCAAATGAGGACCTTTAGGTACACTCGGTTCACTTGCCATGTTATGGCTAACTATTCACAAGACATAATTTTGATGTATTAGTTGCTTCTGTTTGGCCATCGATTATCAACCACTTTGGTTGATATCTAATGATATGTCGTTGTCTTTCGTCAAGTATAATGCACAACAACAACTCTTTTATAGAAGATAATATTATTAGTAATCTTAGTGAAGTTTTAACGTGTGATTAAATAAGTAGGAAATTAGATCTGTATTATGTTTGATGCATGTGTCTAAGTGTAGAGGGACTTAAAGATAGCACACGTACGCACTCTAGATGGTGAATCTTGTAGAAGACGCATGCAAGTGAGAAGGATAATATGAGAAAGGAGTTGACGGGCTTGGTGCATCAAAGATATGAGAAGTTGCGGAAGAGTACTTTAACGGAGTGAAAAGAATATACGGGAGCAAGCCGGAAGGGTTCGGTGCATTCAAAGGACGAAAAATCGGAAGGAAGACTACACAACGCGTGCGACCAAAACAAAACGGAGGAGAAAAAAATCAACCCATGGTTGATCATTCCAGGCGACTGGGGTTGTTCCAGGCGCCCAAGGATACTTAGTCCTAAGTCAGCACATTTGTTGCCGAGACAAATTAGGATGCAGTCCACATCAATAGAATCTAAGTGCCTCAATCGTTTGCAAGTGCCCAGATCGCAAGAAGTCATTAGTGGACCGTTACTAGAGTGGATTGGGTTCGATGAATCCAAGTACTCAAAAGACTTTCAAGCGGAAGTACCACGTTAGCATAATAGTCACATCTAGGTGAAGACTATAAATAGATTGAAGCTCAAAGAAGAATTAGGACATACACTCGATTTTTATTCTCGCTTAGTTTGTTTTTATAATTTTATGCCCAACCATTAATATAAGGTTTCTTCGCTTTCGGATCATTTCCGTTGAGGAGATTTTAGTGAAGCTTTCATAGTTTTTGGACTAACATCCTGAGGATTATAACCCAATAACCAAGTAATTAGTGTATGTTCCTAAAACATTAACAAGAGAAATTATTTTTATATTATTCATTAGCGATCCAAATTTTTAATTAGTATTTGTCCTAAATTACCTAAAATATTAGCAATAGAAATCGAGTTTTTGATTTACTTGTTAAGGTTGCTATGTCATCCACAGTTTAAATTAAAATATCTAGATTGGCCGCGGGGCAATGGTGCTAATGACATCCGGATTGTGACCTAGGGATCCGCAGTTCGATCCTCAGCTACGACGTATTTGTACCAACAAATATAATAATCCTAAATTACCATAAAGAGAATCTAAAGGGGACCTCAACTAAACCTTTGAACTTTAAACAAAAAAATCTTTCGATACTTACTAAAGTCTCTATCAATTTTTCCAAGGATCCATGTGTAACTTGTAATGACTACTCTAATCACTATGAAAACCTAGATTCGATAATTTATATATTACTTAGAGACTACTCGCTTGTAGTTATAAATGTATGTTATTTATGAATTAATCCAACTTGACTAGAAATCAACCCATGTTGAACTAGACACCTATACCATAACCTTGAGATCAGATGGGGCATGGCCTTAAGGTAGATACAAGGATCACGTACCTTTTGAAACCTCTTGAAGAAGAGTGCCAATTGAATTGATTGAAGTTTCAACTTAAAGAAGTCTCTTTCTTGGAGATGATTAATTCACTCCCACGAAAATTTTTCTATTTACCATCAGAGTAAATCGAAAAACACTTACGGAGACTCATCCAAACGGCCAACTTCTGATTGGAGGGAAAATCTTCTGTAATGTATCGCAACTGAGATTTAAATCTAAAATATCTGATTATCCATTAAAGGATCTAACTGTTGCACCGTGGCCCACATATGATGCATCAATTATAAAGGGATGCTTCATTATTAATGTATCATCCCTAGCACATTCAATGCTTGGACTAGACAAGGAAAAAGGATACTCCTCATCATACACCCTGACAAAGGGGCCTATAGAACACCACCAAGTCAACTCACTTTTTGAAGAAAGCATCCACTCTTCATGCTCAATCAATTTAAACCTACATATGACACCGGTTCATCTACTCTCACTTGATCATTGAGGTCCATTGAATTGGATTATCTTTAAACCTCGAATATTAATAAATACATGTTGCAAAAGGTTAGAATCCGCCAACCTAGCGGCCCCACACGATCGGCCCCTCGACCATCTGTGGAGAGGTAAATCACGGTGAATGCGGGACTGACCAGGGCATAGTGGTCGAGAGATTTGGAAACATGGCACAGATTGATGTTATCGCAAATGCAACCATGAGCCCTCGAACCGCCCACCTCATGCTGCAAGCACCCATGCCCTGACGAGCTGACCCCGCCCGTGGGGGCAAAACTGTAGTAGGTAAACTTTTTATAGTGACCGACCCCACCACCGAAACGACCCCATATCAGAAAACCCCCTAAAGGATTTTTTGGAGGCACGGTACCACTAGGTTGATAAGCACTACTAAATAAATACATAACCTAATGCAAAATTGCTTCTACCATAATATCAATCTTTGTCTGCCGTGATAATAATTTAAGTCTCTTAATCCTTTTTAGATTCTTCTCTTAACGCTGATGAGTGATCATAAATGAATAGATCCTTCATGGATCTTAAAATCTAACGGAGATTCCTTTTGTCCGACAGGAGCGTTGGATCTTCGCAACGGTCATGAGCCGCCCTGACAAGGAGATCCGCCCACCAACGAATCTAATCTAATGCGTTCCGCTTCCGCGCGATCGAGCTCGTTTCTCCCTTCTCCCTCATCCTCATCGGAACACTGACGAGAAAGATCAGATTTTTCCGGTCATGGCGGCGGCAAAGCTCTGCTTCCAGGTACGCTTCTCGTGTTCCCTTCCCTTCTTTTCGTCGCTCGTGGGATGACCTCTCGCCTTCGCGCTAGCTGCAGCGGCCGCTCGATTCGCTCCGCCGCAAGCTGAAGAAGCCCCTGTTCAAGGGCGACGCCGGCAGGGCCAGGGAGCGCCTCCGCCGCGGCGGCGCGGGGTGGCGGTGGAGGTCCGCGTTCCTCTTCTGGAAGCAGAGCCACGAGGGCGGCGGGGAGTCCGACGGGCGGTGGCACTCCCGCACCGCGCAGTTGTGGCCCGTGTACGCCATCGAGAGCAGCGGCGGAGGCGGCGGCGCCAGGCGGCCGAGGGCGGCGATGCTGCTGGCTGCGGCGGAGGTCGGAGCGGCGGCCGCGGGAGGGGTCGCCTATCGGAGACTTAGGGACGCCGGCGGGGACCACAGGGCGGCGGCTGCGGTGGCGGCGCCAGTCTACATCGTCACCTGACTGAATCAAAAGATCCTTCCTTCTTCCCCTTCTCTGGAATTATCAAAAAGATTGCTTTTTTTTTTTAGGTTTTTTTCCCTTCGCGTTCATAGATCTCTCGAATCCAGCGCTCGATTGCTGAAGCCTAAGCCGAACAGGTGAAGGCGTGGACTGGGAAAAAGGCGGCTTTTGCTGAAGCAAAGTTCTTGACGTGGAATGTCTCGTGCTTGACGATGAATTTCATTAAATTGTCGTGTCGAAATCCGATAAAGTGCGAACTGGAGCTTTAGAACTCGAATTTTGAGCCGAATTTTTCATCAGGTACGTATCCATCAAGATCCCGATCGTGCGGAAGGCATGAATTGCTCTCAGGGCATCGTTTAATCGGTTTAATTGATTATTATGAATCAGATTTATTAAAATAGATAAAAATTAAATTTTAATAAAGTCAAAATAATTTTTTTTTATAGTGGTCAATTATAATTTTTTAATTTATTTATCTTTTTATAGATGATCATAAAATTAATCATGTAAAACTGTTAGAATGATAAATTTCATTTTTTACTGAAATGGAAAACTGAATGAACAGACACCCCGGTGCCTCTGAAATACAGTAATTTTTAAACTAGACACCTAAGCTTTGTAAATATTTAAATCACGCTTTTTTTTATAGAAAATAGATTAGTTATCATTTTTTAAAATATCCTTACTTTAGTTTCATCCTCCATCGTTTGCCTTCCTCCTATCCGAGGATGGAGCCATACCCATATGTTGCCCTTTCCAAGTTTTAGCTTGGAGGGCCGACAATGTTAAAGAGGAGGACCGACAATGGAATACGAGAGAGAAAGATAATTTAGAGATTTTTTTTTTTCGATCAACTCATTCACAATCAACTCGAGGTTATGAAATTTTTTTTATTCTTAATAGTTAAGAGAGTAAATAATATTTTTAATTTTATAATAATTTATTTATATTAGAGGGAAAACTTAAAAATAATTTTAAAAGAGTTTTTTTAGTTTAAAATTATTTGATCAATTTTTTATAATCATTATAATTTAATATTTGTTATTCTCTAAACTCTATAAAGACATCATTTCATCTTTTTTTTTACACTATTTTATTTACTCTCGCCTCTCAATTTTAAAATCTCAATCATATTTTGATTTCTCTATATCATATAGAGTACTTAGACAATTTAAATATATATATATATATATTTATGAATTTATAATTTAAATATTTTTAATATAGTAATATTGAATCATGATGAATCGTGAGCGGGCGATGTCGAACCGTGAATTATAATCTTAGACAGTTAAAATTAAAGGTTGATCTGTTCTGAACTGTCGCAATTTCAAACTTTCAATTCCGAATTAGAGTCTGGATTTACACGATTACAATATCGTGATTAGCTCTTCACAGTTACTTAGATGCAAAACAAAAAAGTTGTTTGTCACAATAGACTCCCGTCATAAATTTATGACGGGAATCTACACCGTTTGATTTTAAAGTTAAAATTAAATTCAGACTGTAGATTGAATGAGTGATTACGATGGCCTGAATTTAATCTTATATTTTAAAATCGAACAGTCCAGATTCTCGTCACAAATTTATGACAGGAATCTGTTGCGACAAGGATCCCAACTGGATGCAAAATAACCGATCGTGTAGCGGCTACCTTCGTATAGCCAACTGAGGACGCAGCCATCTCGACCGTTGGTCGACCAAAGAGCGGAAGAAGATAGACAACTAAAGACGAAGGGGTATTTTAAAAAATAAGTGATATGTTGATAATTTTTTTTAAAATATAATATGTAATTTGGTTAAGTAAATTGTCAAAAAAATCTAATAAATACTTTACATTTAAAATAGTGTTGCAACGCAGAAATATACATAAAGAACAGATACTTGGATGACTTGAAAAAAAAAAACATTCTAAATATTTTACCATTTTAATTATTTAATCAGTATTGCTGAAATAAATACTATTTTTAGTTGCATTTGATAGTAATGCATAAGATAACAATGTTTTAATAATTAGTTTAAAACACAAATTTAAACTAATATGAAGGTCAACATATATCTTCCAACAAGACCTCTTTTGATTCTTCTACAACATAGAACATCAAAACTTCAATATCTTAATTATAAAAATAATAATAATAATAATAGAGAACTGAGAATAAAAAAGCTACTAGAGATGATGAGAATGGACAACGTCTGAATATTATTGTTAGGTTGAAAAATATAGAGGTGTGAAAGGGGAACGTGCTTCTGAAATTGAATGAACAATGAACATGTGCAGTTGAATCACTCAAACCATTTCGCCACTGGTAAATTCAACAAAACCTGAAAATGGATTGGAATATTGCTACGAGAAAGCTTTGTCAAACCACATAATATGAGAAAAGGTCAGCATTTGGTGAGGAAACTAGCAACAGCTTTGACAAATTCTTCCGAGTGCTAATTAATGGAGCAAAACGAGGGAAGTGAAGTCCATAAACCAAAACAATCGAGTCTAGTTACAACAGTGACCATGAGGATGAGATATCGTGCAACAATTGTATGAGAAAGATTCAACCTTTTTGTATAAGTTTGTACCTGTGGTCTGTTCCAATTGTCGAACGGGCAATTGGGTGCGACATCACTGAAAGAATCAAGGAAATGGAAACTGCAAGTGGTAGCTACTGATGCAGGAACAGGAGAGATGCAACGAGGAGGAGGAAGCCAAGGGCAGTGAAGGTTCCTGGTCGGCGACTCCTGAATGCCCAACTGGTAGGAAACATGTCCGGCATTGAGCACTCCTCCCCATTGAAGTAGACCTTTGAAGGGTAGCCGTCGCCGGCAAGGATGTCGATGCCCGGCGTCGACTTCTTCGTGAATGATATTACCGACTGTTGCTTTCCCGGCACTCTGGGGTCGCTGTCGCTGTTGCCGTCCGTTTCCCCGTTCAGATAGTTGAGTCCGGCCATGCCCACGATGAAGATGGTGTCGTCGTCCATCTTGGTCCCGTTGAAGGAGTACAACTGCTCGTAACCTGGATATGCCTTGTCCAATTTGGCGGCCATGAACCAGTCGGCGAACTGGTCCTCGCCCCAGTTGAACAGCGTTATCCTGGCCGACCACCCCTTCTGGTAGTTGGTGAGGACGTGCCAGTTGATGCTGACGCCGCAGTTGTCGGCGCAGGGCAAGGGGGAGGGAACGTTGTAGTGCTTGATCTGCGCCCAGGCGAGGGCTTTTTCCGTCCGGTTATCGAATGGCACCAGGAGGGATTCGGGCGGGAGGAGCATCCCCGGGGCGGAGACGTTGCAGGTCTGGGCGCGGTTACTGGCGGAGCACCCGCAGGCGCAGGTGTTGCAGGGGACGACGGAGTCGTTGTAGAAGGCGGAGAAGGAGACGCAGCACTTGGGACTGGCGCCCTTGGGCCGGGTGATGTTGCAGACCACCTGCCAACTGGCGAGGGCGAGGATCTCCGAGTCGAGGCCGCTCGGATCGGGGAACCGCGCAGGGCTTACACGAATTGGCTGACCGCACTGGTAGTGGGGGTTGAGACCGGAGCCGGAGATGTTCCAGTTGACCGGAGGGAAGAGGACGGAGCGGTTGAGATCGGGTGGCATCTTTTGCACCTGGATCTGGAAGGCCGAGACGGATTGCTCAGGGTCCATCTCTGATGGAAGAAGAGTCCCGTTGCGGCAGCAGTGAGGGATGCGGCCAAGCTCGGTGTCGTTGTACCGCCACGGGGATAGGTCAGAGATGGTGGGTTTCTGCTTGCAGCTGAGCACCTTGGTGAAGTCGAACTCCTGGTAGAATTGTCCCTGCTTGCCGAAGATGCAATCGGAAGCGTCGACGACGGTCGGGTACGCGCCCCTCATGGAGGAGATGAACTCGTCGCGAGCCCACTCCCATGAGAGCTCCCAGTTGTCGAGGCGGCCGAGGGGGTTAAGGTTTTCGATAGTGACGAGGGCGAGGTAGCTGCTACCGTAGGACTCCATCACATCGTAGGCGATGGTCAGGTCCCCGGATTGGCGCTCTAGGAAGCCGGTGGCGTTCACCGGCTCGTGAACGTAATTAGGGTTCGGGAGGCAGCACCTTTGGACGGAGCCGGAGTCGTTGAAGCCGGGCAGCTGCGCGCAGCTGTAGGAGGGGTCATCAAGCTCGAGAAACTCCGGCAGAGGCACCGCCGGGGGCGGAGAGCCGAAGAGGGTCCCGACGAGAGAAATCTTAATTTGGATCTGCGACAGATCGTTCGCCGTCTCGATCGGGGTCTTCAGATCGGTGTTGGGGTAGCCGGAGAAGGCAGTAACATTAGCATCGAGAGTGGTGTTGTAGGGTAGAACCGAGTTCGAGGCGTTGGCGAGAACACCGCCGTCGACGGAAACGAGGAGCTCGCCGTGGCGGAACGGGACGAGGAGCGTCCAGGCGACGAGGTCGGCGGTGCCGTGGTTGAGGACGGTGGCGGTGGCGCGGAAGGAGTAGGGCTGCTCCGCTGGGTCGCTAGTGAAGGGGTGGATCCTCTCCCGCTGCTCGAGGACGTAAGAGAGGTAGATGCCGTTGCATAAGGACTCCGGCGACGGAGCAGGGGCAGGCGCAGGGGAAGGGGTGAGAGCGGGGGTCTGCGCCGGCGGCATTGTTCCCTGTGACCAGGAACTCTCAACGGAAAGCAAGAAAACCAGAAGAAGTACCCAAATCGGAGGCCGACAACGCGAGCAATCCATCGTGAGCTCGCTCTGCGATCGCACAGAAACAAGATTCGTGAAACTTGACGAGATCGATGCACGATTGTCGCGACGGCCGAGGAAGAAAGCAGAAGCGCGTTAGGGTTCCCGACCAGTTTGGTCACCGAGGAAGAAGCGTAGGAGAGAGAGAGAGAGAGAGAGAGAGAGAGAGAGAGAGAGAGCTGTGGATTTGGGGAAGGGGAAAGGGCGAAGGAGGGGAGCTTGATGGAGGCGTAATTTTAGGGGAGAGAAAGAGAGGCTTTTGGACTATTTCCAAGTTTGAAACGGCGCTGACGTCATTGGCGTGTGAGTGACGCCGTGAGAAATCAATCTTCTTGACATCTTTTTCCTAATTTTGTGAAAAAATATTGCACTTTACACCAAAGTTTGTCATTATTTTCCGCTTCGACCTCGGAGTTAAAAAATTTACACAACGCTCTAGTATAGTTTTAAAATATCCTTATTCAATCCATCGCTATTATAATATATATGGAATGGATTCAATTTAATTTAAAATATTATATTTAAAATATTTTATATTATAAGTTGATAAAAACTTCATTAAAATCATTTAAATATATTTAAAATTAATTTAAAACTATTATATTAATCATTTAATTAAGCGGTGTCATCGATATTGTAAGAGTATCTATATCAAATGTTAAGTGTTATAATATTTAAATGATATTACAATCAATATGGATAGATATTATAATTCATCACACATATATTAGCGTTTAATTTTTTAAACATAGTTAATGAATAAAATTTAAAAAAACAAAATCATTCAGGTGTGTATGTGCACTTGTGATTGATGGACAAAAAAATTGAGAATGATATAGAATCAGATTTTATGTGCTCGGATACAATGGCAGTCAAAATCAACGATTACCTTGAATTAATCAATAAAATTAAATTAAAATATTTTAATTTTTTAAATTATTAAATTGAAAATTGTTGGACTGCACTGGGCTGGAGCCCAGTGCAGCCACCCCTGGCTACGCCAGTGCTCGGATAGTATTTTTGAATGTATTAATACTCTCAAATGACAATTTGATACATTATAGTGAAAGTAGTGAATTTTTCATAATTTTTTAATCGATTAAAGTTACTCTTTATAGTCAAAAAAACATACCGAATCGCTTAGTATACCGCTTAGTATACTATAGCAGTCGATTCAGTAAGCAGAGTGTAGGATCGAGTTAGAGCGCTAGAAGGAGTGAATAATGTTTTGTCGTTTTTTCACTCGTTTAAAAAAACTTAAGTAAACTAGAGTAAAAAAGCATTGGAAATAAGTAAATGGAATACTTTTATTTACTTAGTTCACAACTACATACTGCTACTTCAAGGCTCATAATCCTTGATCATTTCTGACAGACAATCCACTATTAAATTCTCCTCTTACAAGAAAGAGTTTTCACTTTACAAAATAAGTTAGGAATGATAAACCTTTACCGTCTTAATGATTTATGTATAAAAGTGAAATAACAATGTTACTAATTAGAAAAATAGTAATGAGACATAGAAGTCGATGCAGCTTCTCTACGTTACGACAGTGTTTTAGATGGGTTGTTTGTGCACAGAAAGTCATCATAGTAGCGTATGAAATTATCTTTTAGGGTTTTCTTGCGTAACTGCATATAAAGACTAATCCGGACATTTGGAAGTTATTCTGGACGTCTTTATATCATCCCAGCGATTAGCTTTCGATGCTGACTCATCATCTTTTGAGCGTCTGTATTCCTTCTAGACGCCTATATCCTTTTTGGACACCTGGATGCTAATGTGAAAGTTGTTAGATCAATTTTGACTCCGCAACGTCTTATTTCGATCCGAGCGCTTGGAACCTTTTTGGGCGTCTAGAGGTTGAGGTGTTCCGACCACTAGGACTTAGCTACCTCATCCACCTTGCTGGACCGATTGATTGATGTCTGGGTGCTTGGATTCCTTCCGAGCGCCTAACTGTTTGATCGCCTGGATCCGAATAAGGGCGCTCGAAACTCAAAGTTTCAATTCCTTGTTTCTTGCATCACAAGTTAATCCATAATAAAATATAAACAAAAAAGTGATAATTTTAGCAAACTGTCTGGTCTTGACTTTTAGATTTCCAGTGAAATTCTAAGTCAGATTGACATTTATTATTCTCCTTCTCGGGAACGCATCCTCACTCACTCCACTCGGGAGAATTATTTTTTGTCAATCTGGTCTTTCAGACCTGTTGGACTTTTGATCATCCTTGATCTTTGAGCCCTAGAATTTCCATTGCTAGACGTCTGATCCTCCAAATCAGTCTAAACTTTTTCGTCTGGTGCTCTGATCTGTTAAGTCTTTCTGCACAGTCCTCCTGACCAAGACTTCCTTGCCTAGTCTTTTGACTAGGACTTTCTTATCCAGTCCTTCAGACTGGGTCTTCCTTGTCCAATCATCTTGATCAGGATTTCCTTTGCTTAACTGCAACTAGAATTTTTATGTGCTACCTGCACATTTAATTTAGTTCATTAATTTATTTTACAAACTTAACTTGAACTCTTTATCATTATTAAAATCTAAATTTGATCATATAATACTTTTTCATCAATACGGAAGGTCAAAATGGATATCAGATATATATTTGATAATTTTAAAATTTACTTACGTGGTGATTTAGATATTCCGAAACTTTGAACCGTGAAACAATAAAGTGCTGTTTTTTATCCAACTTTTAATAAGTCAAGTTCAATGAGATACGTGAAATATAATTTGTTGGACGTCAAGGGGGAAAATGAAAATCTTTAATGTGAAACTGTCCGTACATTAATTCAAACACAAGCACATGCGTCCGCAGAGACCAAGGCAAAAAAAAAAAAACAACAACAGTGTAATAGAGTAGAATATGTAGCCGTTGGTGCCGGGCAGCTGGCGATTAGCACGCTGCATGGCAGGTTGGCCTGCGGCCTCTGTGGGCCCCAAATCCTAATCTGCCGCGTTGCCGAATTCAAACAGCCGATGGAAATGGGATCGGGTCCACGTTGGCGGCGGACGGCTTCCTTCCTTCTTTAGGCTTTAATTTTTCTCACAAAATATTTTATATTTTATTTTGGGAGGAAAATAATCAAAAGAGCCCTCTTTATTATTTATTCCATCAAAAAAATATCATAATTTTTAAAAATATTAAAATATTATTATATTATTTTTGTTTTAAAAATATTCTTATTCTAATATTATTATAATAACTTCAGTCAAACTTACTCTAAATAATTTTGATTAAATTATTTCATATTATATTAATTTTGAATAAAGTTTATAATAATTTCAAATAAAATTGATGGAAGAGTTTTAAAATAATTTTATGAAGTAGAATAATTGTAAGTTAAAAAGAAGTATTTTATATGTATCAATTTTAATTTAAAATAATTTAATTTTACTTCTAATTTAAATTAATATAATAATACTAAAATAAAAATATTTTAAATAAAAAAAACATAAGATTCTATTTTAATATTTTTAAAATTAATAACAGAAATAATAATAATAAAGAACGTCTTTTTAATTTTTGACTTCTTATTTTCTAATTTTATTTATTAGATCAAACTCAGTCTCAATTAAAGCACCCGGGTAATTCAATTACAATTCTATTTTTTAAGCTCTAGGTAAGATTGAATTAGTTAGACGGGATAGATATTATTATAATAGATAAAGATTGAATCTTAATTAAGTTGAAAAAAATATCCTTTAGCTCTTCGTCAGGATTGTTATGTCATTAAGACTCCTTACCTTTTGCTATAATAATTTTATTTTTTAAATCTCAAAATATTTTAAGTCAAAATTAAAAATTGACTTTTGTATATGGTTGTGTGCTATTAGTGCTGTCAAATGGATTAACTTGTAATAGAACAGATTGATCCATCAGAAATCCATCATATAATAGGACAGATCGACCTACCATACTGGAAACTCCCAAATCTAATCTAATTCAACTCAAGACGAATCAACTCGTGAACCTATAAAAAAAATTAAAAATATATAGAAAAAATTAAAAATTAAAAATCAAAAATTTGAATTTTGATTTAATCACAAGCTCATTAAATTTTTTATTTTAATTTTAAATTTTCAAAAGAAAAAAAATTCTTAACTTGTAAGTCAATCTAAGTCTGTCATGGACTGATTCGTGTGAGTCACGAACTAGATGAGTCAGTTCGCTTATATTCATGTTATAATGAGTCGATAAAATTTTAATTGAATCTGTTTAAATTATTTGACAAGTGAACCAACCCGATATATCTCACCTCAATTCACAACTCTCTTTGATAGGGTGAATCGTGGCTTTTCTTTTAGAATTTTCTAAGAGACTTTTCGCTCTTTGTTGAAAGAAAATATTTTCAATGAATTTCACAGACTCTCTTTCTCAATTATTATTTATTATTATTATTATTTAATTAATTAGTTATTTTCACCTAATTTTCTTTAAAATATTCCTGTTTAAAGTGAATCATAATATATCCGAAATAATTAGTTAATTGGGCCTGGATCCATGGACCGAACTCTTCAACTTCATGATGCCCTCCATGGGCTGGGCCACGCTGCCTTTGCTTAAAAAAGATGCACACCACTGGATAAAGGCAGGCCACGTACAACACCCACTGTCAGGATTTTTATTTATATATTTATTTATTTATTTTTGGATAATCCTCCCAAGTTTCATCCAACTAATTTGCAACTCAAAATCATCTTAATTAGGGATTAACAAAAGATCAATTAAATCAAATTAATTGACTGAATCGATCCAATTTAAAAATTCAATTAGGTTAATTGAAATTTTATTTTAAAAAAAATCATTTTTTCAATTTGATTTCAATTTCAAATTTCATAAATCAATTTGATTGCTCAATATCAACCGATTGATTTGATGATGTCATCAATCGATCGATCGATGAGTGATGTGGCAGAGATAAATCGCTTATATAGGACGTTGAATTAGTCAAAAAATCAACTGAATTGTAAATTAAAGTCAACCTACTTCAATCTATGTCAAACTTAGCCAAGAGTAAGTCAGGGTTAAATTGAGCCTTCAGCCCAAAGAAACTTAGACTCCTAGACAAGTCAAGTCAATTTTCAACTCGATCATGTCCAACATCCTCAGCTCGGTCACATCTGACTTCCTCAATTCGATTACGTCCGACTTCCTCAGCTCAATCACGCCTAACATACTTAGCTAGGCCACGCTTATCATCCATAGTTCAAGCCATGCTGAGTGTCTTTAGATCCTATCATTAAACCTCGCAATAATGGAGAATATAGATATAATAATAGGCAAGAAATGTGGAGCGATGTAGATTTCAAACCAAGGCATGTGGGCATACGTGGCAACTCCACGATCTGAACGTGGGGATCATGTTTCTTTCCTAATGTTAATATAAAAGAAAATCTACTCCCGCAAGCACAGGTACGCTCACAGGAGCACAATCATTTCTCCTTCAACATTTTGATCCTCAAAAATCCCTTACTAACTTAGACATTGGAGTGACTCCGTTAATATGTCTTGATCCATTCTAATCCCTTAAGTTCTTCAGTTCTAATCCAGAATCTTTTCTAAGTTGTTCAAGTTCTTGAAAAATCCTCCTCATAGCCAGAATCTCTGGGAGTCATCATATCAATCCTCGCTCCATCAAACCGGCGGTTCACTCATCTATGGATTTGTCTCCGACGATCATTTATAAGATTAAATCGATTAATTTAATTGCCGATAGAATTAACCAATTTTATATTAATTCGATTCACTTCTAAATGCAAGAGTTGTCATATCAATCCTTGCTTCACCGGTGGTTCACTCATTTATGGTTTTTATCAATTAATCAATTTTATATTGATTCAATTAATTTATTTATTTTTATAAAATGATCGGTTCAATTGTTTTTTTAAAAAAAAATAATTTAATTGATTTTTATTTATTCACTTTAATTTTGAATAGATTACTCACCCTTAACCTTAATGCTGCCAGAAACTGTCTTTGTTTGTAGCTTCAGATACTAATTTAAAACAGCAGCATTTGGCTGTGAAAACCAAACACTGGACACGGCGGCCTGGTCTCGCGACCTCGCATACCAGTTTCCTGACACGGATCATCCAGCACTGCTCGATTGCAGGTCGCAGTGCCCTGCCGCCCCGCCCCGCCCTGCCCTGCCCTGACCCGTTCACCAGAGCTTTTTAATTAAGAAAAAGCTTGACGGATGGCAAGAATCCAATGCCAAGATCACAAAAACAGCAAGCCTGATCACACCACAGTAAGAATCCATTAAAGTCTCGTCGATGGGCACAGGGGCCATCATCCCATTCCCATGCCATGGCAGGGATTATGATTCTCATCCACTCCCTTGGCGACCAAGTGGTAAACCCTAAACCATCCATCTCTTAACCTTTTTCAAACGAACACGGCATAATTTCTTAAAAGATTAGGTGGTGGTAATTGCATCACGAAAGCTCAGCTCATCCAACACCCGTGCTCCATTGAACTGGTAAAAGAATGAAATAAGCTGATGGGAGCCTCCTAACAACCCAGTGGTTAGGGTTTGCCAATCAAAGAATTGACTAAACCAATTCAGCTAACGTATACGTCATTCCTACGGACACAAGTTTGGTCAGCTGCATAACGTATCTACGAGATTCAATGTGCTTCAATAAAGAGAGAGACCTAGCAAATCACTCATCAACACGACAAATTTGATTTCTCTGTCGTCATAATGATTGAAGGCTACTAATCACCCCTTAAAATATTTGATCTGTTGATAAAGGTGAGGGGCTCCTTGCCACTTGCTGAGGGAACTTCCTCCTAAATAAACGCATCCAGACACCTCTCTTCCAGCTCAGTAGGTGCTTGATGAACAATTTATGAGAAGTCAACCACTCGTTTGTTGATTGAAGTTTTGACTTGTGATGAAACAGAGGAGAGATCAGTAAAAAGGTTTTTTTTTTGAGGCCTAAAGGAGATAGGAAGGATGGAACTGCTAAAGAAGGGATCGTATCAGAAGAATAACGATGGAACACCTAACTCTTCTTCGATAAGAAAAGGAGGCACCTTTGCCAGGTATTTCACGGATGTTTTGCGGCGCTTCCGTCGCCCACCTGTTCTTGGCTCAAGGTTGAATCTTTCTTCTCGTGTTGGAAGAATTCTATGGAATTTGATAGATTGGATGAACCAATAAAAAAAAAAAACAAAGCAAACAGAGGTTGAGAAAAATCTTGCCTCCCCTTTATTCAATGAGGCTGCAACAATGGAATGGAGAATACAAATTGCCTCGCAAGAACAGAATCTGGGATCAAAAAGAAAGGGAAGCGAAGAGAGGAGCCACTAAATCCACATGAATACCGTAAAGAATTAACAAACGTGGAATTTTAACAGAGGGGAAGAAGAAGAAGATGGGAACAGTCGGCAATTCTGATGTCTTTTGATATGAAGGTTGATGGGGAGCAGCAGTGTCGTAGAAGAAGATGAGGCAGAGGATTTACCGGAGAGCGGCGGCCGTGAATGTAGCGTCAGGCGACGGCAGGTCCGTAGAGGTCGTAGGGCGCCCAGAGGTGGTCGAGCGGGCACGGCCGATTTGAATCAAGCCGCGCCCACGGTTTGCCGCTGCCGCTCCAGTGGAGGAGGCTCACCGGCCCTGCGTGCAGGTCCCGGCAGCTGCCTTTGACGTTGTCACCGCCGAGGCCGTGCTGGTTCCATCGGTGCTCGATGGGAGCGACGTGCCCTGCGAAGACGAGCAGGAAAGGAGGCAACGAGCCCAGCTCGTAGATCCGCCCCGGGCCGCCGGGTGCCTCGCCTCCCTTCTGCACTTCCATCCACTGCTCGATCTGCCGCGTGTACCCGGAGCGCCGCCACCGGACGAGGTCGAGCACCATCACACCGGTGTTGAAATAGCATGGTCGGCGGCCAGCGAACGCCGCTGCAAGCTGCCGGTCAGACCAGAAGCGCGGGGTGAAGTACTTGGTGAAGTTGGCGTGGCAGTACTCGGGCGCTCCCACGGCGCGCGACCCCAACCCCGTCCGCCACAGCTTGGCGATGTCGTCGACGACCACAAGGTCGGAATCCAGGTAGATCACCCGGCGCACGCACCGCTCGAGGATGTCGGCGAGGTAGTTGCGGGCGTAGTTAAGGGGCTGCTCCAGCGCCTGGCGCACCGACGTCGAAATCAGTCCCCGGACACGATCTGGGTCGAAATAGTACGCCTTGAATCGGAGCCCGGGGAAGGCGGAACGCACCACCGGCTCCAGCCCAGGCTGCGAAACCAAGAAATGGAAGAAGACGCTCTCAGGGCACCGGGCGTGCGTGAGCACCGAGTGGACCGCCGCGATCGAACCGCGTAGGTACTCCTCGTCTAGGGTAATGGCGATGTGCACGAGCGACGGGTCGCAGACCGAGGTTCCGTCAGCGGAAGGGACCTCGCAATCGGCGGCATTGCGGAAACTCGGCGCGCGGCGGAATCCATAGCGGTCGGCGAAATCCGAGACGGCGGCGACACGGTGATACCGGCCGCTAGGTGCCCGGAGGTAGTGCGAGGACCGGATGGCCTCGGCGGGAGGGAAGGACTGGAAGGAGGGGGACAGCACGACCATGACCATGGCGGCGGAGCAGAGGCCGGACAGGCGGACGAGCCAGAGCATGGCTCCCGCACCCCAGCGCAGGCCGCGGCCGCAGCCCTTGCGGCGCCGGCAACTGCGGGTCTTGAAATAGAAGATATCAGCAAGGAGCGCGAGGGATCCCCGATTCGCCGCCAGGACGGAGGCGGAGGAGGAGGAATAGGAAAGCCCGCCCCGCAATCAATGGGATCGACCGAGTACCACGGCCTCAGCGCCGCCGGAACCGATTGGACCCTCGTCGACTTCCCTTGAGGCCGAAGCAATCGCCGGGAAAGGTGGGAAGCAGCAAGGAACCCTAAAGAGAGAGGGAAGAATCCATGGACGAGGACTGAGGCGACGAAGGAAGCGGGTGCGGTAAGCCCACTCGCGGTGAGCTCCTCCGCTGCTTCTCTCTGTCTCCCCCTTTCCAAAACCTATTCTAAAGCGGTTCCAGCGAAGGAGAGAGAAAGCGAGCGAGGAGAGACAGGTGGATAACGCGATTGAAATGAACCGAAAGGCCGTGGACCGTGGCGCAGATGAACCGGTTCGATTGGAAGTGGTGGTTTTAATTTGTCACGGATGTAATTTATGAAGGAGACTTGGAGGGGAGTGCCCGTGATGAAGATTAATGATCACTCGTGATCTTAATTATTGTGGTTTATTGTTAATTATTTTATGGACATAATTAACCTTAATGATCAACTTGAATTAGCATGACTAATATATGAGGCTTTATGTCTCAACCTAAAGGAATATCTCTTTTATAATATTGACGATGTTATTTTCACTTGCTCGAACTCCTCCTCTCTTGAACACCTCTTAAGTTTAGATTACGATGAATTATTGATGGGCTAACGTATGTCAAGATTGATTGACTCTACTGGCACGGTACCCACTCTGATGCTCAAGTTAGAATAAGAGCATAACAAAAAAAAATTCACGAAAGTGAGAGATAGAAGAGAGAGTGTGTGTGTAATATATAGAGAATAGTTATCTTCGTGTGAGAGAATAAAAAAATGATATCTCTTATTTACCCTTATCGACTGTTATATAGTCATCGAAAAGGAATCTCCACGTGGATATCCTTGGAGAGACAATTAGGAAATAAAGGAGTATCAACTTCTAAGTCGCGCCTCTGAGGATGCCCTTGCGAGTAGCGCATGTCTACCTGCTCTCCTTCTAAAAGGCAGTTGGGAGACAATCATTGAAGGAATCTCTATGTCAATTGTCACGTACTCACCCGCTATCCATTAGTGAAGAAGTTAAGGGACCAAGGAGCGACAGTCATGGAAGAGAATCTCCACGTGGATGACATATGTCTGTTCGATTGCTCAGAATTGAGGTCAAGTACCAATTTGATCGAGTATCTAAAATGTGACTCTCGAGCCCTACTAGGTTGTCATTGAATGAGCGCTAAATATTCGGAAAATGGATCCCAAGTGGATTTCCTTATCTTGAGAGGGAAATCGTTGCATACAAACTAAGTGCTCAAAGATGTTACTTCATTTAGTGTTCATGAATACTATCATACTTAGTGCTTGGGGATGCTAATATATTTAGTGCTTGGGGATTCTGACATATTTAATACTTAAGGATGCTGACTCATTTAGTGCTTGGGGATGCTAACCCCTTAATGTTTGAGGGTGCTACTGTACTTTACTCGGAATTGGAATTGGCCGATCCAGAAGTGAGATCGATCACTCGAAAAATAACCTGGGTACCATCAAATATCAATTAAGAGTGACATTTATTTATTATGATGTAACCCCAAAAGGCATCATCAAACTAACATTCAAGACATGCCTTTCAAACTAGGAGTATGTTTTTAAGAAATACCCTTGAAGTTATAAAGTAGATAATTGATTAATCACGAAAGAGTTTGTAATTCAATAAGGTTAACTATTAAGGAGAGAAACCCTTTATTGTTTGTTCCTAAAGTATCAAGAATTCTTTGCACACCAAGGCTTTGTTAAACTAGCAAATCAATTCCAATGTTAGCATGGATATACTACACATAAGGTGTTTAACATAATACCCTTTGGACTATGTTAAGTGATAGATGCATCCATACTTAAATGTGCAAACTAAATGGGTATTAGTGCATCTACTACTAATACTTAATGGCTATACTTTGATCTAAATGTGTGAGAAAAGGTTAGAATGAACACAAACTATTGACTAAAACTAGATAAAAAGGTAGCACTGTTCTAACTAAAATTAATGACTTGGTATCAAGAACTAAACAACTAATATAGTTTGTAATCAATACTTAGTCTTATCAAATCACACTATCAACCCTCAATTACAAGTAAAATAGTTTATTTGTTTTTGCCTTGGGCAATGGTTTCTCGGGCATAGAGAGACATAACAATTAATGGTGGCATTTGAGGAAAGTGCAAGCAAATCTTGTACCTTGTGGTGAGGTTGAAAATTGAGTTACCTTTGCCCTTCCCAAGGGAGGTGGAGGGATTGCTTTCAACTACTGCAATGCCTTCACTTTCCATTCCATAGAAACTATCAACATGCACATTCAGTTTAATTAAGCACTGTACTTGGAAGAGTCCTCCTCTTCCCTACCTTCTTCCCTATCAGCTAAACCCTAGTCTCCACCAATCAGGGCACATGCAAGACTGGTGCAAAGCCAAAATAATAACTGAACTACAATGCCAGTCCCTCACAGAGAAAAGTGAGTACGTTGATCATCATAATCAAAATACAGCAAACAATAAGAAAGATTGATATTTTTTTTATTTGTCAGCTTCTCCAAAAGAAGCATTGAAGTTTTATGAAAATTGATAGTGAGTTAGCACATTCTTTTTCCTTGGGAAAATTTTGGTGATGTTTTGCAATAAGGATGGATAATTTTTGCAAAAGAAAAGAAAACCAACAAACCTACTACATGATGCTCCTTGAATGACAGAGAGTGATGCTCCTTGAATGAAAAGGACAGAAGAGTTCCATCTTTCATCAGATTATTTAATATGTGGAAATTGTTGTCTTAGGAACTGTAGAAAGTAGCTTTATCTTCAATTATGGGTTAGTTAGTTAAAAAAAAGATGTCTACCTAAATATTTTCCAGGGGAAATAGATTATTTTTAATATTTGGTTGTAACTTTGAAACTATTTTTTTGGTGCTTCTTTTCTTTTTTCTTCCTTAGATATGTAATCATTTTGCATCTTGTAATTGCAAAGCTCAATTGTAAAACAAAAACAAAACATATGGCAAAGCAAGGGGGAAAAAAATTAACTCACAGCCATCAATTTTCCCTTGTCCTCAGGTCTCTGTGTGAGTTCAATAGCAGCCGTTGTAGCAGCCCCAGATGAAATTACAATCTGTAAATGTTTCACCAGGATACATTTGTATTGAAATGGTCGAGCAATTAAAAAAATAGGATATAGTAACACTCACCAGAAGTTTAGCAGTCTTGAAACCTGACCAATGAGCATGCATTAGATTAAGAATTCTAAGCACATAGCAATCAACTATTTCAAAATGGAATGCAGTTTGATCTTAGTAAGAGAGGCCAACTTGGATGACACTTCATCGATGAGATCCACATCAAGGACACGAGGAATGAAACTGATATCATATGAGGATCCAATCATCACAGCAGCAGAAATTTGAAGTAAATGAAGATATGATTTGGAGCACAAAATACAAGCAATGCCATTGCACAAATTACCTTATCGTGATACACATAACGAAATTGTTAGTATACCTCTATGAATTTGCCTCATTTTGCTCTTCCTTTTCTTTACAAATCGTAGACACGATGAAAAGAATAATACAACAATACACGTTTATCCATTGTCACAACTCCAGTGATACACTCATCATCTGGGATTATTGCTACTCATTAACTCTGCTTGAGAATGCCTCAAATCGATTTTTCCACTCTAATAGAAAGAACAAGCAGCAAGCCACTATATCAGAAACACCTCTATTTGTAATTGATAATCTTGCCAACCGATGGAGTTGGTTAATGTTTCCGGTCACCAGACATGGTCTGCCTTCCTATCCGGTTGGGCCCGTTGGATTTCTTGGAAGATGATAACTTTGTATGATTTGGAATCCTAAGTTGCAGATTGAAAAATAATGAATAATCGTGTAATACCTTTCACAAGAGTAAGAAATTTATGGCAATTTCAAGTCCGATCGACCAAATTACCTTGTATCAGGAGTTTTTGCTTGTGGCTTTGTCTGAGGCTTCTTGATCTTTGAACCACTCTCATTGTATGTGTTATGTACATTTTGGAGATTGAATTGCCATAGCATATCTGCTTCTGAAGAATCACTAGTTGTAACATCTAGGTCGTCTGAACCATCAGTTGCAGCGTAAAATGACTCTTTTCTTTGCCTATTTAGCTCATAGCTGCTATCTTTTCTGGTGATGACATTTTTATGACACTGTTCATCAGGATGAACCCTCATATCAGAAAGACATTGATGGTAAAACGGGTGATCAGGTGAAGTCCCATAACTCCCCTCCCAATCTATCATGTAATTGTCATCTGTAGCAACTGTCTCTTGCTTGTTTACCATAACCTTATCAACCCAGTCGCTGTAGACAATTTGTTTATCATCCTTGTTTGGATGATCCATTCTGGAACTACTTACTGTCCAGGGAGAACAGTCATTTGTTGTCAATGGATCTTGGAGATCAAAACTTGGAACTTTACGTCTCATCACAACATTACCCCTGACCTGAAAAGAAAGCAGAGTTGCTATCTATAAATAAATACAAACAACATAAAGGAAAAGTACATATTCTGAATTAAATCATATTTCAAGCAAGTTACTAGAGAGAAATTTACATTATTGCTTCAATATTTGTAGAAATGATAGAGAAGCATCTTCATGTCAACCAGACAATTAGCAGATACCGCTAAACTTGTAAGTTCATCTAGAAATTTTCAGAATTGTACACTATTGTACTGCATTTTTGTGACATGTACATTATCTAACAAAACAATTACAGCTAAAAGGAGGGTACTGGCTTGAACTAAAACAGAACACTTACTTCAATATTGCTAACTTCTTCCATAGGTTGTCTATGAGTAGTTTGACTGCTTAGATAAGCCCCACCATGACTGGAATGTCCGGGTGATGGTGTTGTAATATGGATGGAATCTGAACTAGGCAGCATATTCTGGTGAACAGTTTGTTTCCTTGCTAGGGCTGCTTTCAAGCTAGCTATCTGCATTATCGAAACAACTGTTTCTAAGAAACTCAAAAGAGACACTAAGAAGAATACAACATATGTATATAAAATGCACAAGTTATTGGATTATAGACATGCTACTGAGAGAAGAAAATATATAACCTGCTGCCTTAGTTCTTTGACTTCTCCACTTTCTTGATTCACTTGTGCAGCACCAAGCTCAACTGTGGAAACTCGTTCCGCAAATTTAAGTGTGCTAAGGGTTTCCCCAACCGCATCCATTTCTGGACTTATGTGGACAAACATCAAGGTCTTTGCTTGACCACCTATTTCACACAGGATATAAAATTTAAGTCCAAATATAGTATAACTTATTGATCTATATCCTTGGAAGAAAGCAACTTACCAAGAGAGTCTTGAAGAAGTTGTGTGAGTTTGCTATTTCTATAAGGAACATGTGAATTCTTTTGTGCAAGTGCAGATATCACATCGCCTAGAGCTGACAGAGATCTGTTTATATGTTGTGCTTCTTTTAGCCTTTCTCCTGTGACTTCAGATTTGTCAACCCTCTCACTGCCCGCCAGATCTACCAGATGTAAGCATCCACGGAGAACAGTTTCGGAAGTCAAGTCTCTTCCTTTAACATGAACAGTCAAGCAGCTGCATGTAAAGCATTCAAAAGACTTACAGGTTGAGTAAAATAAAGTCGATAATAAGGGGAAACTTTGGACATTACCTATGAGATCGACTGCTACGATCATTCAAAGCTGTAGCACCAACAACACGATTCTTGTGCCCAATATTCATTAGTTCCATTACATCAGATGTTGACGCAACAGGTACTAAGTTTGCATTGGGAACATTAAGTCCTTTCTCCGAAGTATTCCGAATTTCTAATGTACTTACTTGTCAAGGGAGCAAAAATACAAAGGCAATTATAGCATAACCGACAACATGAAGGAACACTGAGCATGCATAATCCATTTGCCTCCATTCAAAAATTTTCACAAGGTAAGTATAGACAGATATCAACAAAATAAACAGTAGATTTTAAAATAAAAAAGTTCCTAGGTGAGAGGATATCGTTTGTTAATGCCTTCGCTGAGGAGATCCCTAACTTGCTCGTTGTATATCTCAATCATTTGAACACTGATCTCATAACTAAATGTACACTTCCTTTGTTCAGCAAGTTTAAATAAATCACTTAAAGCTCTGTAATTCACACCTAGTGTTTGCTCATTTAGAACCTTGGGTCCACTCTGCGCAGCCATAAAAGAAATTGTATCATTCTTTAAATGCATTTAATCATCAACAAAATTAGCTATACTTTCATGCCATGAAGATTTTGTTTACTTCAAAATGAATAAACTTCAAAAGTAATCAATAGAAGGTATGTAATATACCATAGTGTAAGTCTTTCCTGATCCAGTCTGGCCATATGCAAATATGCAAACATTGTAACCATCAAGAATGGATCGGATTAGAGGCTGTGTATCAGAAAATACTTGCTCTGCAACATGATTACATGTAAGAGTGATGCTTCACCATTCTATGAATGTGAATAAATATGCATATCATATAACAAAACTCCAACGACCTTGTGTTGCAGATGAGCCAAATACTTTATTGAAGTTGAAAGATCTACGTCCTTCTTTTCCATACTTCGAGGGAGTTATTATCGAGATACTACCCTCATCAAATGAACCTATGCAATTATTACTCAACTGTCCTGCTAGGAAGGGTCTCACTCGGCAATAGACCCTAATGCTCCCTGATATTATAAAAAAAAAAGAACTCACAAGTTAGTAGGAGCACATTTCTCTCCTAATACAAAGATAAAATTCTTTGTTTTTTTACCTTTAAGATCTTGAACTTCATTGTACAACTTTCTGTTCTCCTCAAGAGCCTTGTGATAACCTGAAGCAGCATTGGCAAGGCTATATACACACTCTCCTAAAATTCAAATTCATCAGCAGGATAATTGGTAATCAATAGCAAGGCATTATATAATATTTTCATACAATTTGTGCCTTACCAAGTTTACTAAATTCCTCGGTGCGCATCATTTGCATTACCCCTATTCCAACTTTTGTACTTTGAAGAGTATGCTTAAGTTCCTACAGTTTATAAATAATGCTACCAGTTTATTACTCTAATGCCATAACTCAATTCATTTAACTAATAAACAAATTATAGCCTAGCCTTCAAACAGGAAAAGGAACCTGAATAGCTCTATCTTGTTTGAAAATCAGTTGTTGCATTAAAAGCTTTTCTTTTGACGGCTCTCCTTTGGATATCTTCTTATTATAGCCCTCTTCTTTCGACTTTGCAAAAATGCTTTCTTCAATTTCCTTTTAGGAAAAATTAAATTAGTCTATTTGCTAGTATTGCATCAGTATTTAGATAGTAGCAATTGTGCATTATACCTCTGTTCCACTGTCAGCAGATAAAGTACCTATTGAAGCCTTTGTCTTGACCAATGTGCAATTGTCGATGCCCTTTGAAGTTGATTTATCCTGTTTGGTTAAGTAATCATATGAATCAGTTGATTGATGATGCTTTTTCAGTGATAAGAAAGTAATGTTTACTCATATTACTATGACATGTTTCCAGATTTCATTCAAGTGAAGGAAAGATTATTACTTCATAGTTAACAAAGACTGCATGTTACTTGGCCAACATCAACATAAGAAATCTAAGGTTGGATATAAGCAGAAGCAACAATCACAAAATAGAAACATACTCGTATGTCTGAATGGATTTTTCCATAGCTTTAAAAAGATAACAGTTTTCTATCTACTTCATCAAAACTGCTTTAAAAATTGAAACATACCAAGTTATTTTGTTTTGTAATACGATGTTCAAATTCCTCCATTACTTTATTCAACAATGACTCCACAAGCTGCAACAAAATATAATATTTACAAAACCTAAATAAAAGCAAGTTCTTTTAAGAATAAATAAAGGGTCTTTATGGAGATATTTAGCAAGCTTTACCAGAGGAAGTTCTTCAGGCTTCTTGTTTGATAAAGCGGCATGGACAAGCATATTTAAAGGACCCGAAGTGGTCTGTTGCCAACGAAGACATCAGTGAAAAGTGGAACTAATATACCTTTTATAATTTATTAATATGTCAATTACTAACCATTTCACTGGACTCTAAAGGGACATCCCCATCAAAAAATTGTTCAGCTCGTAGATGATCATTGTCACTCGTATATTGATTTTTTAAAAATGAACTCTTTGAATTTTCTGAATTTTTCTTCAACAAATGCTTGCCTGAGATGGATGGTTTAAGGTTTGCACCAGATCTCCAAGTACCATGCCCACCCATTCGTTTCCACTCAGCATAACCCTTGAGAGCAAGAATGCAATCAAAAATTCTAGCACTCTTGCCTCCCTGGAGTTCAAGCAAACAGAATACAAAGTAAGAACCAGATGACTTCAAAACTGATTTTGTTAATAATTGTAATTTCGACAGGAAAAACAATAATTCTCGAGCAATCAGTGTTACAATATCCATAGCTTTGAAGTAACATTAAGTATTTTAAGTGCCTAAATTTAACATACAGAAATTTCATATTGCTGAACTTTTACTTTTTAACAGTTCCAAGCACTACCTGTTCTAGATCAGATGCCTCAAAAGTGGGCAGACCCATTTCTTGTGCTGATACAAGGAAGTTCCTCACGTTTTCAAAATACTGATATGCTGAGAGCGCTGCTCCATCTGGTTGTTGAATTGTGTCTCCAGGATTGACAACCACCTGCATTTCATAGAATGAGAAAATCTCAGGAGGAGAGAAGGAAAAAAAAAGGATCAACGTAGTCTAGAACATGGGCAACGATAAAAAAAAACATACTCACTTTTGGTACCGCACCGGGTTGAACCTTGTTGAGAGCATTACAAAGGATTATCCCATTCCTCAATCCAAGCCTGAATTCTTCCTCCGAAGGCTCGTTGGGCAAATCTTTTGCAACTACAACTCCAACCACCGTTCTCAACCATCCGGCTGCCTCGTACCTCCTCGCCGCTGCCATTAAATCGAAAAATACCTCTGATTTGAATCATCCGTCACGAACTCAAAGGAAACCATACATCCACAAGAAAATCATTGGGGAAAAAAAATTCTACAAGAAGCAATCGCCAATCTTCCCCGATTAAAATAGATTAACAGTAGTTATTACTTATTACATTTACTATGACAAAATCAAATTGGAGAAGGGGTGAAGAACAGATTTACCCGCTTCCTCGGCCTTCCTCGAGGCCAAGTTGGTATCGCTAAACCTAGCACCATGCTCCTTCAAGACGTCTTCAACCACCGAAGCTAGCGAAAACGACAGAAACCCCTCCGACGCCGTCGCCATTGCCCACGACCCGCGATCCACGGAACTTCCAGCGGCGTCAGGAATGGAGACTTAGAGATCGCCGCAGGAGAAAATCAAGGAATCCAATTCCTCCTCCTCCTGTGGCCTGCTTTGCGGAGCGGAGACAGGAAAGGGTCCTGGACTGAACCTTGCTGTGTCCACTTCGTGCTGCTGCTGCTGCTGCTGCTTGAGTTATAGCTACTCTTCTTTTCCAGTGGCTTTAATATTTTATAAATTCCGAAACTAGTCGGCGCTAAATTGCATATTTTGTACCGTAAAATTTACTTCTTCGAGGGCCTCGGTAGATAATTTTCAAAAGTCGAGGGGTAGGCGTGGGAAGCGGCGGTTGGATTTATTAACGTGGTGGTGTCAACTGGCGCACGTCGCTCCCCGGTCTGACCCACCACACCGGACCACCCCCAACGGTCAAAAAAAATTCAAAAGTCCTTATGCGAACCAAATCAAAATGTGGCTCGGACTCTCTCTCTCTCTCTCGGCTTTTGTAACAAATACAAATCGAGTGGGTAAAGTGAACCCGGTTCAATTGAGTAGAAAGTACAAGTAGACTATAAACAAGTTAAATTGAGTTGAATTTTATATGTTCTGGGACATAACTGAGTTAGTTATGACAGAATAAATTTACAGAAGAGAATATATAAGAGTTCAAATCTTGACGAAGCCGAGCAATACTCTCCTCCGTCGTGATCAATTGTAATTTCTTGATTTATCTCCTCACAGATGATCGTGGACCCGATCGTGTGGGATTGTTAGGGTGGCGGATTTCATTTTTTGCAGAAGAAGAGTTGAATTTTATATTATTTAAATTTATTTGATAGAATGGAATTTAAAATGAACGGTTGTTCAAATTGAATTTAAATTTTTTTATAAATTTAAAATTTTTTATTTAATGTAGTGAAAATTTTATTGATTCGAATATAAATATCAAAAATAATCTTTTTAAAAACCTATTGATTTTGTCCAATATTACTAATCAAAAATCTCAAAAAATATTATTGATGATCAAAAAATATCAAAAATCAATTAAATAAATATTTTAAATAATCTCAAAATCCTAATTTAGTAAAAGACGAAAATAATCTCAAAACCCTAACTCTCAAACCCTAAAATTCTTCCTAGCCTTCAAAAAATACTTCAAATGATATTTTTTTTAATCTAAAATTGGATCATTACAAATTACATACGATAACAAATATAAATTTTTAAACGAACTTCGATATGATATATTATATATCTCATGATTCAATCCAAATAGAAAATTTATAACACTAAGTTTTCTCACCAATTGCTTTAAAATTATATTATAAAAAAAAACCATTTAGGGAATCTAAAGTAAAGTAAAGTAAAGGAGATCTTCAACCTAACTTTATCTATTTCATCTAGCTGTTGAACAAGTTAATCTTGTTGATTTACAATCAACAAAACAAAATCCATGGAGGCTCCCCTCCTTGCACTTTGCAAAAGGTAGGTCATTTTTGCAATCATTCAACTCACTTGCTTGCAATGATGCCGATAGCTCTTTAGCTTGCACAATGAGAACTAAATTTATATTTAGCTAGTTGGCAAAAGTCGATGGATGGACCCGAAACCCCCTCGATTGGTGGTGGGTTTGCCCTACACTCTTCTCCTTTTTCCAACCACATGACTCTTCGTTGCGTTCCTTTTCTTTCCGTCCGCAATTAAACTCGAAGCCTCTTCATTCGCGAGCACAACTAAGTGAGGGAGGCAACTAAGCAATCGATTATCAAATTGCAAAGTGGCTCAAGATGGACAGCTCAACTCCTCACCAACGGCCATCGAAGAGTTTAGAAAGAAGAGATTTAGTCATTTAGATATGAAATTAGGGAAGTTATTGATTGAACTTTGTCATATTAATCATGATGCTTAATCATGTTCTTAGTAGAACACTTGATGGGGCATCTCTTTCTTTAAGTATATTTAGCTTAATTAAATTCCTATAACAAAAAATTTCATTATTTCGATTTTGCTCATGGGCCAAACACAGTAAGGCCCAATAGAAGCCCAATTAGTGTTTGGGCCAAACCCAATATACAAATTTAGACTCACACCTAACTTGCAAGTCAGTCTAGTCGGAGTCGGGTCAGATCTGACATAGCCTGATCCATTCTAGGTCGTGTTGTGCTAAGCCTGACTTAATTTGTAGGCCAACCCCTACACTATAAAGTGCAATTTGAATATTTAAATAATAATAATAATAAATAGGAGAAAACAAGGAGAATTTTTTTAAAAGAAAATAGAAAAGTATCTAGAAAATTTCAGAGGTAGATTTTTTTTATTTTCTTATTTAAGCAAAAATCCAGAGGGGCACTTTTTTTTTTTTTTTTGTCAAAATGGACTATCGTCCCAACTTAAATGGCATAACTATCCTCCATTATTATTTCTATTATTATCTCATCTATATTTTCTTTATAAATCCTGAATCAATCAGGTACATTGTAGTAGTTATGAAATTATAACTGCTATATATGTTGCAGTTGCTATAATTTCATAGTTGTTATAATTTGTAGTTGTTATAATGCATCATTTATGCTTTGTTTCGGAGGAGGTGAGGGAAAGGGAGAGAAGGGTAAATAAGGAGAAGGTGAAATTTGACCCATATTTGGGATGGAGTGAGTTAAGGAGAGGAAAGGGAAAAAAGGGTAAGCTTAATCCTTCCACGCTCGTTAGAATTTCTTACACTTCGATTTAAAGGATAAGGAAGGGGAAGAAAAACTTAAAAATATTTTATTTCAATTTTATCCTTATTTTAAAATATTAATTCTCAAATTAATTCATCTATTTAGATATTTCATTTTTGCGTTGTCGCTTCTCACACAACGCGTGTCGTCACCGTTCATTGTCTAACTGCTCACACTCCACGACGTCAGCGTTGGCGTCGGCATCGACCCTCGTTGTAAATCTTTTTGAGGATAAGACTTAAGAGAACAAAGACAGATAAACCTAATCTTCTTTTTCTCCTTCCAAAACAGAGACTTATTCAAAGAGCATACGTTGTCTATTTTAGAATCTTCCATATCTTAACTTTTACAAATAATATTGATAAAATTTTATAATTTTCCATCTGTCCTTTACATACATAATTTTTTTAGATATTTTTATAATTTTATATATTTAATATTCATTTTTCTTCTTTTTCTCCCAATAAGGTAACACTTGTTATGTTAACGAACCTATTATCCATTTCAAACAAGGGGAATATAATTATTTTACTTTTTTTTTCCCCTTCTTTCCTTTTTTTTCCCTTCCGTTAATGAACTTTCTCTCATCCCATCCAATCAGAGCATTAAGAATTTTTCGAAAGCTCTGAAGAATTTTAATCATAATTATTTTTCATATTATAATAATGATATTTTCATAACTACCATAATTATTGTAGATTTGTAATTATAACCTTTATAATTATATAGTAATTAGAATTTCACAATTATTATAATAGGATTTCTATTCAAAATTTAAATAGAAAAATATAAGAGAGAGATAATAATGAAAATAATATAGTAAAAAGTAGTGGAATACTTACATTTTGTTTGAGAGGAGGTGAAGGAAGGGTAAATAAGAGGAAGAAAATTTTGAAACTTGTTTGAAAAAGAATGAGGGAAGAGGAGAAAAGGGTAAGTTTAAACCTTTTTTTACTCATGAAAAGAGAGATTTTTTTATACTCCAATTTAGGATGTAAGGAAAGGAAAGACAATTCTAAATATTATTTATTCCAATTTTATCCCTATTTTAAAATATTAATTCTTAAATAATTTTTTTTAATTTATTTAATCTAAAATTTTTAAATTTTTCTGGATGAGCAGAATCTTTTCACTCCTTTCTTATATCAGTAAATTTTTATAGAAATATATATATATAAATACTGATTTATTCTTTGTCGTACCAAAATATACATATTCTATATTTCCCATGCTTATTGTATGTCTACTCATTATTTTTTTAAATTTTTTATTAATTTTAGATGATCTTATAAGGTGATTTTAATAAGAAAAATCTTAAATCGACTTAATGACTATATATATATTTTTTATATGTAAATTTATTTTTAAAAATAAAGATATTTTTTATAATTTTATATATTTAATTTTCATTCTAATTAAATATTACTTTCTTTTTTTCTCCTCTCTTTCTTCCCATTAATGAACCTACTTTCTCACCTCATCTGCGTTAGGGTTACGAAAAAGCTTATTGTTGAAAGGAAGAAGAGTAGTACACGTCACAGCTACCTCGTGTTTTGACCCCACACCGGATCTGAATCGGTCTTTAGTCAAACTCGACTCAAGCGATCGCTTCCTGCCTTTTTTGGTTTTTTTCCTTCCATGGCGGATCTCGCAGTGGCAGACCCGTCCCAGAAGCCCTCCGCCCCTCCGCCGCCGCCCGCGGCAGCAAGGCCGTCGAGGGGCGGCGAACGCGACTTTCTGCTTCACCTCGAAGCTTATCTCGCCCGCCGCGATGGCGTCGATAAGCTCCTCAAGATCTCCCGCTACGCCGCCAAGGTCGCCCTCGCTGCCCCCTCCTCCCCGCTGCCCGCGGCCCTCGCGCTCCGCCTCAAGTCTTTTGAATCCAGCGTCGGTCTTAGCCGCAAGGCCTTCCGCCTCGGCAAGTTCGTTCAGGATCTCAACGCACTCCGTGCCGCCGTTGACGGTGCGCTCGCCCCCGCTGATCGCTTCCTCGCCGTCGTCGCATACGGCGGCGAGGGCGCCTACTATTTCGTCGAGCAGTTCGTGTGGCTTTGCAAGGCGGGCCTTATACCCTCCGAATACTCGCGCCGGCTCCAAAAGATCAGCGCTTGGACGGAGCTTATCGGCTACTTCGGCAGCGTCGCCCTAAAGGCAAGAGAAGTACGAAGAATCCAATCTTTGATCAGATCAAGGATCGATAGCATGAAATCCAAAGAGGATGATGAGGAAATTAGGAAACTGAGAACGAAGCTGCTGCTAAAGCAACTCTCCATCGTTCAAGACCTCGCTGATGGTCTGATGGCGCTCGGAGACGTGAGAGATGGAAAGGGGTTTCTCTCAAACACTCTACTGATGGCTTCGGCCGGCCTCTTCTCAGCACTCATCAGCACTCACAAGAATTGGACTTCTTCCTGAGGTACTCTCTGTTCATTTCTCTCAGAATAAGCAAGGCCAAGGCCATTAGAATCGAAATGCCTTCTGTAGCTCCATTTGTCTACATTTTCTTAGACTATATGATTGATGATACATTACTAGCTGTGCTATTTGTGTCATTTTTGAAGCTGAATTTAATGAATAAAAGCAAATTGGCTTCTAAAAGACAACATGATAGCTAAATTTGGATTAAGAAATTGCCTTTTCACTGTAAGCATCACAAAGTTATTCTCGATTACTTGCATTTGTATTAGTAATCAGATTGCTTATTTGTGTAAGAAACAAAGTAGGCTTGGAGCTTGATTTACACAAGGAGAGTTCAGACATGAAAAAGAATGCTAGAGTGCTACTGAAGTCATTGAAGTGTCTGTATATACATTTTCAGATACATATGCATACAGTTCATCAGATTCTCGACATACTTTTCGAATTTGTTCTCCATGCCTAAAGCCAATTCTTTCCACTTATTTCATCTTGGCTTCTAATTGACAATACAGATTTATGTCTGAACCTGTGAATTAGGTTAGATATTTTATTGACTTCCATTTTTTTGCTGGTTGTGTAACTAATACACTTATTAATTTAATATTGTGACAATGTTTGTTAGGCAAAAGAATCAAATCTTTTTGAGTGGAGGGTGTAAGGGGTAGATGGAAGCAAAACAAAAAAAAAAAAAAAAAAGCATTAGAGCTTAATGAAGAGATAAGAGTAAATTGGAATAGCCTCAATTTGAATGTTATATTTGGATTTCGCTTGTATTATAGGTTTGATTAAGTAATTGTGTCAGTAAGCTTCGTGTTGGGTAAACTTCAATTTGTATGCTCACAAGGCGGTATCGCCTTTTTGAATTGGCTAGTTCATTTTCTACTCTAATACCATTTGCTATCAGCCCTTGAATCCAATTACATTTGGTTTCTTCATTCTTATGATGTGTCTCTTAGTGAAGTATCGGATTCACCGTACTGCAAACTTGGGCGTGTACATTTGCTTTGCTTATTACATCAGAAGAGCGGTAAACACCGAAACTTTTAATTTATTCAACTAAATCTTGATCCTATTTCTGGTCTCAACCTGACTTTAGGTCTTGGTCTCACCCCGAAAGAGGCATTTTTTTTAGCAAATTCAGAGTCCCTTGGATGTTTTTCATACTCGTTCACAAGTACCTCTTCTTATATTTCGTTGTTGAGCTTCTTTATCCTCCCCATTTAGTGTTTACTTGCTTAAATCTAGTTGGTTTAAAAGTGAGTTACCTTCTGGTGTTTATTGTCTATTGCTCCTTTGTCATCCAAAAATGTGATTCAGCCATCACTGACTTGAATCTTTGAAAGATGCAACACAGTATGAAGTGTTGAAAGTTAAAGTGAGCTGAACTAAGTGTTTGGAAAGCTAGTTTAGGAGCTTGAAGGCCTTTGTGACTGAGATGTACCGATTTATCGGTCAGTTGGTCTAGCAAGCAGGCAATATTCTGAGTTGCTTGAATAACCCACATTCTGTTTGAGTTATGAGGTTGGTTTTGAGGTAAGTGTAAAGTGTCAACCCTAAACCCTAAACCCTAAAATCGAAACTCCTAAACTCTAAATGATGTAATAGAAGTCTGAAAAATTCTGTGCTTTTGGCGCAAGAGTTTCTTAGAACTAAAATATATGATATAGAACTCTCTAAAGAGCAATTCTGTTATGTCTTGTGATTATATCTTTGGATTCATAGAACTAAATGTCGAAGACTTTTCTTTCCCGACAATCGGAAACACCTTCAGGATGGAAAAGCCGATCAAGTTTTGTATTAGGTGGATTCGTTGAAGGATTTTTTGATCTTGTGACCATCCATCAAGACATCACGATCGAATTTGTTGACACAAGCTCTCTCGAATCAGTTGAGTAGATTATAATAGGTCTACTTGATGTTTAACCAAGTGAAACACTTATGGTTGCTAGTAAACATTAGTTAGATGGTACTCCGTCTGAATGAGTAGTCGATTGATGGTCCGAAAGAACTTCGATGGTGAGGTTATCATCGGAGAATATTATAAGAATATTCATGACTATTTTTGATATTTAATGAAAAAAAATCTAGTGATCAGCGGACAAATTTCAAATTACAAATTGACAAAAATGATCATTTTGTTTTTGATCTCGACTCACTCCTATAGTTTATTATCCGTTTGTGCTGAATCTATAGGATAAAGATGGCATACTGGAGAAGGAAATGTTGGAAGGGCGTCAAAAGATATGTTGAAATTCATCAGATCTATAGGATAAAGATGGCATACTGGATAAGGAAATGTTGGAAGGGCGTCAAAAGATATGTTGAAATTCATCAGTTCAACGGTCTCGTACCACAATTTATATGATAAATTAAAAAATTACAATGGATCATTACGAAAAAAATATTATATCAATTTTGTTAAAATTTAATTTTTATTTATTTTAATAAATTTGTTTCATAATAATTAATTCAACTGTCTTCCGGAACGGACGGTGCATTGCGATTAAAGTAAGAACAGAAACATTATCTAACGATAGATGAAACCTAGAAATGAACAGATAAATAAGAAGTACGGTTATGACAAGGCGGTTCTGACTATTACCAAGGGCACTGGCGGTTGAGAGAGAGAGAGTTCTTTAAATTAAATATTAAATCTTAAAATTTAAATCCGAAAAAAGTTTTAAAAAATATTTTCACTGTCATTCTTCTTCATCACTCCCACCGCTCTCCGCCACCCCGCCTCCCTCTCGCCACCGCCTATCTCCCCTCTCCCCGCCCGCCGCCTATCTCTCCTCTCCCCCGCCCGCCTTCTAAACTTTTGTTTTGTTTTATTTTTGCTTCCTTCTTAAGGAAATGAACGCTATTTCTACCCCCCACCGCGATCCTCTGCTCGCCCTCCAACAGCACGGCGGACCGCGCCTTGCCTTGCCGTGCCGTGCCATGGAGGCCTTCTTCGACTCCTGGTTCGGCCGCCTCGACAACCTCCGCTCCGACCTCCTCCACGCCTTCAGCCACCGGCCCGACCTGGTGCCCCAGGCCGTCGACGCCGTGCTCTCCCACTACCGCGACTACCGCGACGCCAAGCTCCGCCTCGCCGACTCCGACGTCCTCCGCGCCCTCACCCACCCCTGGCTCACCCCCTTCGAGCGCATCTTCCTCTGGGTCGCCGGCTGGAAGCCCTCCCTCGCCTTCCGCCTCCTGCTCGGACACTGCCCCCTCTCCCCGGACCAGCGCGCCGCCGTCGAGGTCCTCCGCCGCGAAGTCCAGCTGGCGGAGCACCGGATCTCCGAGGACATGGCCTGCGCGCAGGAAGCCATGGCCGGCCACACGGTGCTCGAGGCCGTGAGAGCCGACCTGTACGCCAACGGGAGCGCCTGGGCGGCGGCCGCTGACGAAGTGCTGCGGGCGCTGCGGCTGGTCGTCGGCGCCGCAGAGGAGCTGCGGGAAGCCACCCTGCGCCGGCTGGTGGCGATCCTGACGGCGGCACAGATGGCGGAGTTTCTCGCCGCCGCGGTGGAGCTCAGGCTCCGCGTGCGGCGATGGGGCTTGCGACGCAACGGCGGGCAGTCCGCCTGAGATGGGCTGCAATCGCCGGCGAACTCTACTTCCGTCGAGAAGTTAATAAGATAAGAGAGTTTAATTAAGAGCACTTAAGCGAGCTATAATCACAAGTATTAATGAAGCTTTAGTTAATTATAGTTTTTTAATCCTACTAACATGTCGTCGTCCATTTAGTACGCTACGATCGATCAAAAACACTGAAAAAAAACAAATGTTAATCAGAAACAAATCACAGCTCTCTGAGGCAACCAAGAAATATCGAAAACATGAACCAGACACGAACAGATAAAGACATCATAACAATTAGAAAAATAATATACTACATGAAAAATATAATATAAAATTTAACATGACACACTTAACTGCATGAATATGGAATCCATTGCATGAAGTATGTCGATTCGTTCATTCTCCGTTGTCGGTCTTATCGAGTGAAGCTGACAAAAAACTCAATATGAAGCCGTCAAGATCGCCGTCCAGAACAGAATCCGGGTCCGAGACTTCATAGTTTGTTCTTAGATCTTTGACCATGCGATACGGCTGCGGCGGTGAATATGAGTTAAAAATAAGTTTTAAAGTATCAGATGGAGGGAGGCAGATGATCATACATGGAGGACGTAAGTTCTTATTTGGTTGCCCCAGCTAATTTCTGAAAGAGATTGAGTGTGCTCTGCAGTTACTTGAGCTTGCCGGGCCATCTCAAGCTGATCTAACCGAGATTGAAGCACTGCCATTGCTGATGCTTTATTTTGATGCTGAGATCTGAATTGATCCCAAACGACTAGTCATAAGTATGTCTATCATACAAACACTATCACTAGAAGCATCTACTTCAAAAGCTTTGTTGCCAAGTTCAAGATCGAGAATGACCAAAGTTCTTAAATAGACCTTTAGAACTCTTAATCAGAAACAGTAGTAAGGGTATGATAAATACCTTTCATTTTGACATTGAGCAGAAATTCCTGTGGGAATATGCACTATTCTGACTGCACTTTCTGTTGTATTGACATGTTGGCCACCGGCACCACTAGCGCGACAACGTTCAATTCGGAGATCTGATTCTTTTATTTGATATTTCGTGGATCCATCTCCAAGTATTGGAATCACTGCAACGGCAGCAAAAGAAGTATGGCGTCGCTTACCAGTGTCAAAAGGCGAAATCCTTACCAGCCTATGCGCTCCAACTTCTGCCTTGGCATATCCAAATGCATAATCACCATCGAGTTTAATTGTCGCACGCTGAAAGAATGTCCAACATTATCATCATCGCACCAACAATAAGAAGTAAAAAAAAAAGTAGAATGAATTTTTTGTGAGTTTCACAAATTTGAAGCATGTGGAGAAGTGTTTCAGAGCAAGATGAACATTTCTGATGTTAGCATTCCTGGCAGGAACATGGGGAACGCAATGATCTATGGAAAATATACTCTTAAAATGATGAGAGAAAAGAATACAAATAGGTGGCTGCAATTATTAATTCATAATATAATTATACAATAATTTATTTGATTGCTAAATCTATAACACAATTTTGAGGTTTTAATCATTCTAATGTTTTTGATGTGGCACATTGCATGACTTTCTACAATCACACTATTTAACAATTTTAAACCGAATATTAGAACTTTTAAAAAATGACTAAAATAAATTATAAAATTTTATTCTAAATTTTGATCAGTGTCACAACAAACTAATCATAAGTATGCTTGATTTGTTATAAACTTGAAAGCGTGTAAATTTGTTAAAGACAAATTTTAAAATTTGCCAATAACGAAAGCAGCACTTTATAAAACAGTAACATTTATAGACCTGTGATCAAGGTTTGAAATCTCGTGCCGTATCGGACGATATGCACGAAATTTTTCGTTCTGATGAGGCACCGACACCGGCACACGAAATCCAGCCGGGAACGCCGCCGGAGGCGTCGCCCGGGCTCGGCGACCCGGAGGCGTCGCCCGGGCTCGGCGACCCGGAGGCGTCGCCCGGGCTTGGTGACGCCTCCGGAGGCGTCGCGCGGCCTCGGTGACGCCTCCGGAGGCGTCGCGCGGCCTCGGCGACGCCTCCGGCGGCGTCGCGAGGCCTCGGCGACGCCGCCGGAGGCCCCGCCCGGGGCCGGCGACGCCGCTGGGCCCGGTGATGCTCCGCGCCGGCCGCGATCGCGCGATTTTTTTTTTCTGTTTAAAACTTTAGGTTTAATTAGGATTTTAATAATTAACTCCTAGCTATAATTCAAAATTATAATTTAGAATAGTTTAAATAGGCTTTATTAAAACCTATAAAATTATCAAAAAAATTTTATTTTTTATTTTTAAATATTTAGATTAAATTTTTTATTTTAATTAATATATTTTATATTTTAAAAATACCGAAACTATACCGGCACGGTACGATACGGTACCGAAACTGTATCGTTCCGGTCCAGGACCGAAACTCCGGCACGGCTCGATATTTTAAACCTTGCCTGTGATTGCCCTAATTAAAGCCCGAATGTTTAAAATCAAAGATTGCCTGCAAGATTGCCATTAAGAGTTTACTTGTTTTATTTATATTGCAGTAACCTTAACCAGAGCCCATGTGCAGAAACAGCCTAACAAAAATTGTAAGCTTGATATTTTGTTCTCATGTGTTCCGGGTAATTTGAGACTAAATGTTATGAGAAGACGATTTTTCTATTTGTATATGAAGTGACGCTCAAGTTGTATAATCAATCTAAACAGATCCAAGTGAATGATGGCAAGACATTAGGGATTATAAAATTGATTAACCTTCAAATTCCTTGTCGTGGAAGTAGAAAAACAAATGAGTTTAAGTTTGAAAAGATACAACAATACATAAAAAAGACTAGACTGCAAGTTAAGGAAATGAACCTTGATTCCTGCAATCTCACCAGGCATTTCCTCAATAACTGTAACTGCAAATCCACGGCGTTGAGCCCATGATTTGTACATGTTCATTACCATGGAAGCCCAGTCCATGCTCTCTGTTCCTCCAGCTCCAGCTTGCACCTGGGTCATGACAAATTTTTAAATCTACAGGGAAGAGATAAAGCTCTATCATGGTGAATTCCCTGAATATGACAGGGGTTCTTAGTAGCTCATTTGCAAAAGAATTAGGTTAACACAAAGCTAGGAGATAGATTGACATGATGTGACAAAAACTTGTACTTGACCATGTCATTTATTTGGTTAATTAGGAACTAAGAGACTATAAAAAGATGATTGAAATATAGACAAATAGTGAGTCATAATATGGAACTTCCATCTCAGTAGATTAAGTGAAAAACTTCCATTATCAATAAGAATCCAAGAGGAATTAAATTAACACAAAAGGCTGTTTATCATGCACCCATTGAACTTTGTTTAGCATGAATCCATTGGGAATGATGGATAAGCTGTCTATGCAGGAGACATGCATCTCAAACTGGAAAAATTAAGATATATTTATTTGAACTAGATATGCGTTAAAGCATACAAAATTTCAAGAAAGTAAGATTAATTGGCAAGCTATGAATTGAAACCGAGTCAGCATGGAGTCTCTGAGGAGGCATTGTTTCAAACCAATCAATTTCCTTATAGTCACCAATTAAAGAAAATAAATTGATGTCAAGTCCTCAACTACATGCTGGAAGAAAATTAATAAATGATAGACAAAGACATGTCAGTTCCAAGGGTCAGTTGACTAGGATACAAGGAGATATCCCAATAATTTTTAAGCTAAAGCAGTAACTTCTGCAATTAAAATAAGTAAAGCAGGTGATGGTACATTTAATACAAAAAGGAACAATTTTACAATTTAATCATCTGTAGGATTGTAAGTGATGGGAACAACCTCTATAAAGCAAGAGCAGGAATCATTATCCCCAGATAACAGAGCTTCAAGTTCTTTCTCTTTAGCATCCCTTCTCATGTTGACCAGTACGTTCATAGATTCCTTTAGGAACACAGAAAAAAACAAAGAGTCAAAATTAAATGTATCCTAAATGTGGAATCCTTGACCAAAAAAAGACCTGGTCAAGTTTGACTACTAACAAAAAGTGACAACTTTGACAGCCATATTGATGTATAATTTGGAACAGTAATACACTTTATCACTTTATGCATACATCACAAATGAAAAAGGAAGATTTTTTTCAAGCAAGTTGTCTAAGTGTGATTATTGAGCCAAGAGCCTAAGTGACTCGTCTCCATTAGTTCAAGAGATCAAGTTGCATCTGAAAGACCATTACATTGCCTCTTATTGTTGTGTTTGATTTCCAGAGGTCGAAGGGTTCAATCCTTTGATAAAATCAAGACAAGAAAAGGGTTCTTATTAAGCATTCTAAATTGCATTCTTATTGCCTTTTGTATGATTATTATTATTATTATTTTGTCTTTGTTAGTTTTGTGTACAGTGAATATTGCATGACACTATCTTCAGTGCTTTTGACTTGTGAGCTCCTTGAGACCTTACCCTAGCTCTGTGAGTGTGAGGGTCACCGAGATCATTGGCAATGTGCCTCCAAACTAGGGTTATTGCAGGGTTTCCCATGCAATATCCTGTAGTATAATGATAGTTTTGGCTATGGGCGTGGAACCTAGTGTCTATTTAGAGTAAGAAATACAAAGCAATTAGGATAGGAGTGAACTAGCTACTAGTTTCTAACTCAAGAGCATGAACAAGTCTCTTCTACCTTAAACACTACTAAGAGAAACCTAAGTTTGAGCAAGTAACTGTCAAATTATGGACACACACACACACACACACACAAAATATTCTGTAGTATGATGATAGTTTTGGCTATGGGCGTGGAACCTAGCTTTAAGTAAGAAATACAACGTAATTAGGATAGGAGTGAACTAGCTACTAGTTTCTAACTCAAGAGCATGAACAAAGCATTCAGAATCAAAGTAGTGTTACGTTAAACAACTGAAAAATTACAGATTTTATACCAAATAAAATAATAGTGGAAGCAAAGAATTAAGAGCAGTTACATTAAGTTGGGATCTTCGGGCCTACATGTTCACTTCCTGAAGGCTTAAATGTCATTAGGAATATGAAAGGTCAATGACCAGACTAATAAAGTGTACAGAGACAAATGATTGTAAAAGATAACCAACCCTTATAACAAGGACATACATGATGGTTGAGATTATGTACAAAAACCCAACAACATCAGTTAGATGTTATTTCTTCAATGCCAGCGACCACAATATATATAACGAAGTCATTCAAAACTCCAAAGAAGATATGCTGTGGTTTAAAAAATAATAATAAAATAATGAGAAAGAAAATAATGAAGACATTTAAGTATATAACTTAGGGGAAAACAACTACATGCCTATAAGTGAGAGCCCACCAATTCCAGTTCTTCATCATTCTCTTCCCGAGCAAGCTTGATCAAGTCTACATGCTCAAGTAGTTCTTGTTCGTAGCTATTTACATCTTTAATCCTGTTCAGAAGTTCACCGTGTTCACGACTTATTCTAGAAGCATAAGTAGGATCATCCCACAGGTCTGGCTTTCTTAGTGCAGCAGATAGCAGATCCAACCTAGCAATCAACTTTTTCCACTGCGAAGTTATACATATGTATCAACTTACTCCAGAACTAAAGATATATAAGAACATAAAGACTTATGTTAATACAGTGTATATAAACATCCAAAAAAGCAAAAAGAGCGTGGACACTAGTACTTTTACCCAACTGTATAAATTTTTATAATTGCTGAATAAATTATACTGACCCAGATAATACTAACTCAAGATGTGTCTTAGAACTATATAGGCCAGTTCAGTGGAGGTGACGTTGAAGTCATTGACAATGCAAATACAGAATCTCGATAAAGAAAATAAGAGATCACAGAAACTAAAACGAGGGTAACTTCAGCAAAAAAGAAAAAAAAATATTGTAAATTTTCAAACAACAAACTACCTTTATCAAAACTCTTATGTGAACAGATTGATGACGAAAGGTTAAAATTTTGAAATAGAAAGAACTTCAGAGTTGCACTAATTTGCTACACTAGGAGTTGTACTTCTACACTAGTTCTGGCCTTCCTTGCCGTCACAAGTTTAAGACCACAACCCACAAGTAAGCTTCCAACTTCTCCTGTTATAGGACGACTAAATCAGAATAGTCAATCTAAATTCCCACCGGAGTCGGATTACCGCTGGTACTATATATCAATAACTGCAGAAAAGCTCAATCAATAAGTAGCGACGGCTTAAGACGACTAAATTTCCACCTGCAATCGCTTCTTAATAAGCTGCACGGATTGTGCGATGGCGGCGGCGTGACTCCGCCAGTCGCTCTCGCTCTCATCGAGGATCGGCCAGCCCTTGGCGGCTATGGCATCCACCGTCAGCCCATCAGCAGTCATGGGCTGGGAAGAGAGCCGTCTGGGACCCTGAAAGCATGAAAAACAAGGGATCTTCCCTATCCCGAAGGATCCGCCGGCTGCTCCGCAGCCGCCCGTCCCATTCGGGAATCGCGCATGAGCTCGGGACGGCGAAAAGATGGAGGATGAACCCAGAGGGATGGCTACCGAAGGAATGATAGGATTGTTCTCCGAAAGGCGGAAGAGGAAGCGAGGAGATTCGGAGGAAGATCGCCATCGCCGTACCAGGGCCAAGAACACCACCATTACTTTTTTTTTCCTCCCTCGCCCACCCAACTGTATTGGACTGGGTCGCGTTTGTATCCCTAGGGTAGATTTCACTTTTTACAAAAAAAAAAATAAAAAAAAAAATATATATATATATATATATATGAGAATATTTTAAAATAAAAATAAAAAATTATTAAAAAAAATTCAAACCTACATCTTAGTAGTTAATAGTGATGGGCTCAAAGATATGCGCCCTGAGACATAGCTGAATTGATTATGACAGAATAGACTTATTGAAGAAAACAAAAATTCGAATCTCAACGACACCAAACAATACTCTTTTCAGTCATGACCAACTATAGTTTTTTGATTTACCTCTTCACAGATGATTATGGGATCGATTGTGTGAGACCGTTAGAGTAACGGATTCCTTTGCATGTGCATATACTAAAACCTAAACGTAAACAAATATTTTTCTAAACATAGATACCAGAAATATCTTTCTCAATT
Organism: Curcuma longa; assembly: GCF_044706935.1. NCBI lineage: Eukaryota > Viridiplantae > Streptophyta > Magnoliopsida > Zingiberales > Zingiberaceae > Curcuma > Curcuma longa. Next base: position 16,550,364 of record NC_133864.1, read on the forward strand.
AAAAATCATTAAATTTTTCAATCCACAGACTATTTATAGAAATTTCACAGTCTTCAGATTGGAATTGCACACCTCACATCAGTTTTGCACTTTAATGTTACACGTCTACCACTTTCATTAAGCCCCAAGTAAAAATAGAGTTGCTGTCCTTAAATTCCAAAGCTGAAACTTAATTGGAAATTTGTGTATGGAATCTTCTTTGAACAATCTCCATAAAAATTTACTTATGTTTAAAAATACAATACACAAATGGATCCTGATGACAAAAATATAACCACAAAAATTGCAGATCTACCACTCCGACAAGCATCCGCTCTGATAAAAAAGGTGATATGAAACTTAACATAATATACCATGTATGAAAATTTTAACACAAATGGATCCTGATGACATAAAAAATGTAGTAGATTAATTTCAGATGACCAGCAATCTTTTAAAAAAAATCTAAATTGTCTTGACGACATCATTATATATCTCCGATTGCCATCTTCACTAGTTTCTTGTAAAAGACATCTGGATCATCTCTGGTGGTCGATGCTGAATGTGCTACTGGGATTATCATTTTTTTTTTTTTTTGTAAAAGAACGATCATCTCTTGCTGAATTACTTTTGAGAAGAGCACTTTGTGCCAGTTCCTGTTACAAGCAAAGCAGGGAGGTTAGTGAAGATGCAACTAAGAATTGGAGGTGAAGAATTTTCTAAAAAAAAGAAGAGGAAAGGGTGCAAGAGAATATATAGAAGCTGGAAATAGATGGTACTAACCTTGACATGCCTGTTCGCAATGAATTTGCCTAAGTTGTGAAGAATGCACCTTAAATCCTGAACCTGCAATAGTGAATATACAGGAATTAATAAATAAATTATAAAACCTATCATTTTCTTCTGCAAAAGAAAAGGGGGCAAAAGCTAGTAAAATTATTTTGCTAAATGACCTTGATGTATCCGATCAGCATTCTGAAACTGCTTCATTGGCATTTGCAGGTTTTGTACGTATTATTGTCAGTATTACTTTCATTCATAACCACAGAATCTACATCCATCGTAACATTAACTTCTGATTCAGCTTCTATTTTTTATGTAAGCTTTATCTGTTGTTCAATCTTTGCCGGAGAGAACAGTGTGGCCGAGTCGTCGATTGCCGAGCAGAGTGGCCAAGTTGCCAAGCCAAGTACCGAGTGCTGAGTGGCCGAGTGGTCGACTGTCGAGTGCCAAACCGAGAGCCGACTGCCAAGCCGAGAGCCAAGTTGTCAAGCCGAATGGCCGACTATCGAGACAAGTCGCCGAGTTGTCGAGCCGAGTGGCCGAGTGCCCGACTACCGAGAGCTGAGAGGCCGAAAGTCGAGTGGCGACTGCCAAGACGCCGAGTGCCGAGAGGCCGAGAGCCGAGTGGCGACTGCCGGGACGTCGAGTGCCGAGAAGCCGAGAGCCGAGTGCCCGAATGCCCGACTGCCGAGAGTCGAGTGTCGAGTGGTCGAGGCCTGCGTTCAACGCAGTTTTCTTAAAACAGATTTGTCCCCTCCGACGGTGCTTAGAAGTAAAAACGGACGTCTGTTTCTCAGGATACAACGACAAAACCGGCAAGACGATCAAGCACATATCGTTACCGGCGAACTAATTACACCAACAAACTATCAATGGAAAAAACAGAGGGAAAAAGAAGCGAGGGATCAAGAATACTCTATTTCTCTCCTCCCATTGCTGCCTCTTTTACAAAAATATTAGTTGATCCGCTTGGGTAAATTCTATCCTGACCGGTCCGACATTCGACGTGCGCAAGTCGCGCTCGCACACAAGTTGCCTTATGGGCAGTGCAATCTGAGCCCTGTATTTTGCACCCCCTACACACCCATGCATGAGAGAGTCTCTCCCCTTGCATTTGTTCACAACATCAATACTTATAATACAATATAAATCAATCAAGTTGCCTGCAACGGTATTCATAGAACCATAAAAATTCAAAACAAAGAGTCATCTCTGTGAAATAGTATCTGCAAATCTGAATTTTTCATACTAAATAAAAATATATACTATTGTACTCTTTTTTCCTTTGTTCAGGTTTTCCCGTTTTAACGAGGCAACGTTGGATTCTCCATTGATTATCTAAGAGGGAGTATTACAATAGATGATTGATTTAATTTGATTATTGATTGGTGAATCATTATATTCTTTATTTTCTATATTACTCCAATCCTATAAATATGAGTGTTTGATAGAGACGATGAATAAGACAATTCTCTCCTCAATTATCTCTTCTTCTACTATTCAATTATAACAATTTTAAAATATTTATTTCTATTAAAATTTAAATTATATTCTCTTAATTATTTTTCAAATTATTGTACTATTACACCATATTCGAAATCATTACATTTTTAAAATTTGAATTTGACCGTTGGTTAGTATTTAGATAAAATTATAAGGACGACATAATTTTTGAAAATAGTATTTAAATAAAAAGGAATAAACTAAAAAATGAATTTGTCCTCTGATTATTTATGTTAATGTTTTTTTCTTTCAAAGTTTTATAAGAAGAGTGGATTAACTAATTTTTACACCGATTCTTTTTTTCTCTTTTCTATTTGTTTTCCTTGCATAAGCAAATTTAAAGTTTTTAATCTGGAGATGATGAATTTGATTCCATAAAAATTTTCATCCATCATCACAGGAATTAAAGAAGTCCTATATTATAATCATCGGCAGTCAACTTTCACGATCGATCTATCACTATAGAGTGCCCATGTTCTATCTGAATATTAGAACTGTGAATTGCAACATGACTGCTTTATGAAGTGGTAGTCTAATATACTGAATTAATCTCATTCCGTATTATTTTTATAATTTTTTATATAAAAATATATACGTTGATGGACAAAAAAAGTAAAATTAAAAAAGTATCACTTATTTTATCATTATCAAAATAACATTTTATTTAAAAATATATAAAAAATTTTATTCTTATTCCTAAAATATTTTTATCCCTATATTATTATAATTACTTTGGTAAATTAAAATACTATAATATTTTTAAATAATTTTAATTAAATTTGTAAAGTATATTTTAGTTAGAGTAAATTTAGCTAAAGTTATTTTTTAAAATTTAAATAAAAAACAGATGAAATATCTTTTTGATAATTTTTTAAAGAGAAATGATAGACTGTATGAAAATGTAGACTTTAACTTTATCAAAATTTAACTTTTATCTATTATAATAAATTTATTTTACAGTAATTAATTTAATCATATTTCGAGGGCATGAACTTTGATTACGAAAATAAAGGCGCTGTTTTAATTTTTATCAAACCTTTAAATTAAATTGAAAATGTGTCACTGAGTAATCCTCACGCGCGATGCACGTGCTCCGACCGCAGTTCGTGCGGTATGCCGTATGCGAAACAATCCCATAATTTTATACGAGGGGAACGGGAGAACGGCGTCTGTTCCGCCTCCGGAAGCTTCCGATTCCGACGCTCGAGCGATGGCGGAAGTCCACTAAACTACTGTTCCACTCGTTCGTTCGCCGAATCGCGCTCAGATCTTTCTGTGAGCTAGCTATGGCATCAGTTCGCCCATGTTCCTTCCTCCTTTTGGCCTCTTTCCTGCTTCCGCTCGCGGCGGAGTCCGCGCAGCAGGCTTTTCGACGTGATCCGGGACACCCTCAGTGGCATCACGGCGCCTTCCATGACTTGCAAAGCACCGTCCGAGAAGATGTCCGCCGCATGCTACATACTAGGGCGGAGGTATCCTCTTCGTTTCCTGATTTTGTCCCCGCTGCCACAATGTTTGATGTCAAATTTGTTTTCCGTACTGTGTTTGTGTGTTTCTTTAGATCTTGAAACTCTGTAGTTCCGGAAGTTCTTTATCTTTTTAAGATGGATCTGGATTCTGGAAGAAAATGCCCCCCTTTTCATTGAAATAAACAGCTTCGGCGCATAATTGGTCAGAGGATCACTTACGTGAGAACCTCATCCGTTGGATATCATTTAGAAAACTTATTTCAAATGGAATCATTTTTTTCCACTGTATAGAATATAGATAGCTTATCTAATTTGCAGATGCACCCACTTGGCCGCACAGGTGCCCACCTAGCTTGCATATGCGGTTGCTACCTCTTAGAACACTTTAGTCAAAATAGACCAATATCCCTAAAATTTGGAAACAAATTTATTTATGGCTGTAGCATGAGCACACTTGTATGAAATGCTGTAATCTATTGGCATGTTGGGGTATGCAATAACTGTCGTGGGTAGCCATGGCCAGGTAAAGAAATGTTTGTATTCCATTAACATAATAAGCTAAGAACTTATTCAAATCATCCCAAGAAACCACTCTTATAAATGTGTGCTCTTTCTCAATGCTTTTTAATATCTTTGAACAATTTTTTTGGTTGAATATCTGCCGAACAATTTTAATAACATGACATATAGTTTTACTATTTTTTGGTTTAACTGTACTTGTTTCATAACATTGTGTTCAATGAAAAATATATTTCTGCTAAGTTTTAGTGCCTTTAGTGCAGGTTCCTTTCCAAGTTCCTCTTGAGGTTAATATTGTACTTATTGGTTTCAACGCCGATGGGGGCTACAGGTATAAGTTAGATGCTCACAAGCTTGAGGAATTCTTGAAAATTAGTTTCCCAACACATAGGCCATCCTGCCTTGAGACAGGAGAGCCAATTGATATCGAACATCATATCATCTACAATGCCATACCTGTAAGTTTAGATTGTAAAACTCACTTCTTACTTCCACTATTTTCTGAATATTAATTAAATATGCTTGCACATACCCCGAGTACTTTCTATCTTGCATGCTATTCTATGTATGTCAAACTAGTTAACTAAACCTGTTATACAGTCTAAGTTTTATTAGCTAACTTCACGTTTTGATCTTATTATTGCTTTTCTGATATTTTGAATCACATTTTAAGATGGTGATCCTTGGGCAAGAATGAATAATCTAAATGTATTCCATCTGCTTAAAGAGCACAGAGGATGCATTAACTATTTAACACAACGAGAAGTCATATTTTTGTTTAAGAAATCACATGTCATGGGTTTCTCATATTTGTTTGGAGGGGGATGGGACCAACATTGACTAAGTAAACAAAATATTGCACCACAAAATGTTCCAGCTATTTTGGATCAGTACATAGATAAGTAGCTAAGTAAAATGCTACAAGAAATTTCAAATTGTAAAATTGAATTTCTAGTTGCTTTTCCATTTGCTTTGTATTAATACTTGTGGTTGCAAAAGTTAGAAACTTTTTCTGTGTAACACCCATTCTGTTATATTCCCTGTATCAGTAATTTATCCCCTTATGATATTGTACTTTTCTTTCTTCTTTACCTATATCCATGAACCTAAACAGTGACAGTAACAAGAATTGTATTTTTTTCAGCAACCAAATTTATCATATTTGGCCTTTGTTTTTCTAGGTCTTGCTATGCTTTCAAAAATTATCCTAAAATTTTGGACTTTCAAATGTCTAGTTGATGCAGCACCAGGCTGCAGGGAGACAAAGCACTAGTCTTTCGTTATGAATTTCATCAAATAGAGAGTTTTATTAACTGAAGGAGGGGAGTTCAGGTCTTTTAAAAGTTTCAACTCAATTAAAATTGAAAAATAAAATTAAGCAAACGTGATAAGATATACCCACTTACTTAAAGGACTTGAACGATTTTGAAAATGAATTCCTTACAACATAAAACATAAAATCTAACTAAACTAGAAAAATTAACACAATTACCTATCACTTTCTTCTAAATTGGAGAGACTACCTATGCTCATTAAACTCTAACCAATTTCTACCATATTAAAAGAGACCAAACTTTTGACACCTAAAATATGACAATTATCAAAATGGACTACAATTTAAAATTTAAAAGATAAATTGATTCCTAATTTGCATCAGGTGTCTTCTACCAAATTTTGTTTCACCTGTTTCAGTTTGTTCATAGTTTCTTTAGGTGCTGTAGGTAGGCCTGGATCTTAAATTCACTGAAGTTAATCTTGTGTCATTATGCAAGTGGCATAAGTTGCAGCCAGTATATTCCTCATATCACTGTCAATTTCCCATTTTTTTCTGTTGCATAATTTTGGACTTGTTATTGCATTAACTTTACATAATACTCTAGATGCGCTAATTTTAACAAATCTAATGCTTCATACTCGACCAATCTTTTTGGGCAAACTGAATCAATATACTTAGAAGGTTTCATATCTTTTGCTCTTCCGTGAACAGTTATACTGCTTAATTCTATCCTTAGATATCTTTCCTTTGACAGGCTGGACAGCCAGAATTAATAGCTCTTGAAAAGGCATTAAAAGAGGCTATGGTTCCAACAGGAACTTCTAGAGAGGTAATTTTTTTAACATCAGTGTAATAAAACCTTTTTCTTACTTCATGCTTCTCTAGTGTACAAATTGAATTACTGTATCCTACTTTTTAGTCATTTATTCCATATTGAAGAAGGATCTAATTTTTCTTTCGACTTAGTCAATTATCCCTAGCAAACATTTAAAAGACTTTAACTGCTAAACATCATGATTGGTTGCTATTTTTCAGAGTGAGTATGGAAGTGAGTTTCCTCTATTTGAGGTTGAAGCAACCCTGGTGGAACCAATATTCAAAAAACTGTACTCATTTATATTTGATGCGGAAAGTGCTGGACATTCTGCTACAGAAATGGGCAGAAATGTTGCTCCTGCAATATTTATTGTGAATTTTGATAAGGTACAGATACAACTATACTTTTCCAAGAAGTTTCCTTTTGTTGTTATCCATGCTGCCTGGAAACTATATACTCATGTCGGAAGAAAATAATTGTTTCTTGTTCTTTTCAACCTAAGGCCCTGGGCGTTGACAGGTTGTTGTCATTTTGTCTTAGTTACAAAGGTCTTGTAAAACATGAAGGTACTTTTCTGCTTGTAAGAGTGGCTGTACAAGTTAATTTTATCTAGACTCAATTGAGAGATCCTATAAATGTTGCATGCATTGACTCTGTTGCAGCCTCTACATTGGACAGGGCATTGTGTCTCTGTCATTGCCTTCTGTATTGCCAAGCTAATTACAAGTATGGTTGCCTCATATCTATGATTTTGTTACGTTTGCAGGTCAGAATGGATCCTAGGAATAAAGAAATTGACCTTGATAAGTTTATGTATGGGCAAATTGGTGAATTGAATGAGGAACAACTGAAAAAGCAGGAAGGAGATTACATATACCTCTACCGTTATAATGGAGGAGGAGCATCTCAAGTTTGGTTGAGCTCTGGGAGGTAAAATGAATTGCATTGCATTTTTGTTATTTACGATAGTTCTGGAAACAGCCTCTTGCCAAAGGCAAGGTAAGGCTGCGTACAATGGATCCTTTCCCCGGACCTCGCATGGCGGGAGCTTCGTGCACCGGGCTGCCCTTTTTTTGTTATTTACGATAGTTATGCTTAAAATCTTCACGGTGTTAAACTTTTAACAGAATAGTTATTTCTATCCTCTTCTGTCAACTTATCAACAATTTTCTTTCATTTTCTATGCATGCTCCTTTCTTTCTAAACTTACTTTCGTATTTACTGAAATTCTGGTTATGGTTCTTCATTCTCCTTTTTCATCTGTCATCATAAAGTTGATTTGGATAAATAAATTCATCTCCATCATCAATGCCTTTATCATGGTGATCATGACTAAGCATCGTTAAATGCAGTAAACTTGCATTTGTTTGGGTTTTTCACTCTCAGCACAACTATCATCTTTCTTCAATTCGATTTTTTTTTTTAAAGTGAGGTAGCCCACTTGCCGAGGTGTAAAATATCCTTCGACTTGTGAGTCATGCTCATGCATGTCGATGACTTGAGCATCCTCACATGCAGGCGAGCAATGCATCCAGATGTGATAGTTGGAGATGTGATAAATGGACGCCACCACACTCTACTGCAGCCACCCTCGCTCACACCTTATTATGTAGTGAAAGTATCAAGGTACAGTTCCCATCTCCATCACATTTGCCCTAGCTGGAGAGGGAATGAATTCTGCCTGCTAGGCAGGTACTCGGCAGGCAGTTAAATGTGTTTGATTTTATAATGAGGCCTATATATACTATGTAATTGTTATTTTCTTCTTCCTAATTTAACAATCATAATATATGGCAGAAATTTCTGTATCTTAGCTAAAAGGTTAATCTTCAAAATTAACTTAAGAGATTGATATGCTTTTTTCCCAACCAATCTCGGCCCATTTTTCTTCTTTTGATTTTTAACTATTCTCAACCTTTTTATTCACTTATTGAATTGGTAAAGATATTACTATTGATCCCAGACAACTTTTGACCAATCCTAGTTAAATTCATGTTCTTATAACATAATTCACAGATACTGAGCTATTGAACACTTTTTGGTTACAGAAGAACAAGGAGAAAGAGCAAATCCTATATTTTTTTATTTGATGGATCCGGAATGCTACTAATTGATGGATCAATCCTTGATTCATGTTGTCTAAATGTCCCACTTTATGCAATGATCTAACTGGTTTTAACTTCAATTATGTTTTACAGTAATTATTAATAGCATTAGGTTGATAATACACTAAGAACATGTATTAAACACAAGTTTTTTGTCCTCAATTTGCAGATTTGTTGTGATTGATATTTCAGCAGGCCCTTGTACATATGGGAAGATAGAAACTGAAGAAGGAAGTATTAGTTACAGATCATTGCCTCGGTTATCCAAGTTAATTTTTCCAAGAGGATCAGGCACTGCTAAGGTAGACTCAACAGAAGCTATTTTCATGGGGCAGCTTAGTGCTTTGGTTTCAACTACAATTGAGCATTTAATAGCTCCAGATATCAGGTACACTTTGATGTTGCATCGACTCTTTTTATTTAGCGGATTATGTGGGGCATAATCAAGAATTAGCCAGAGGAAGTTGCATTAGTTGATAAAACACAATCATACTTACAATTTTGGAAGTCATTGTAGTAGCTCTACCTCTAGATTTCACTATCACACTATTTTTATGTTGATGAATTAGGACGTGTAATCTTTTTTAATTTTATCGTAGTAAAAGAGGACAAGTGCTTTTTTTTTGTTGTTCTAGTAAAAGAGCATCATGATGAGGATTTTTCATCTCTTTCCAGTTAGTTTGATTGGGTCTGTCTTGCTGAAGAGGCCACTAAAATGAGTTTTATACAATAGGAGAATTAAATCACAGCAAAGAAATATACACTGCCAATGTACCTATAAATTAACAGTGGGTCAAATAATACTCAGGTTCGAAACTGTGGACCTGACTACAAGGCTTCTTATTCCTATCATAGTCCTGCAAAACCACAACAGATACAATATTCTTCAAGCAGGTCACAATAGAAGCATTGATATTCGAGCAATTGAAAGAGAGGTAACTAGTCTACTTTACATTAAAAAATATTAGCAAGAACTCAGCTTCTTTCCATTGTATTCTCTACTGATGTATTGATATATCTTTGCATTTGGTGCTTATTCTTTATGAAGTACAAATTCTGTGTGGCTAACATTTAGATGACATTTGAGAAATGAGTTACAACTTGTCACTTTACATGGCCGAGTGGTTCTTAAAATACTCATCACAAATTTTGAAGTCTACAAAAGCATATAGACCAGATAGGGCTATTAGTAAGATTAAGTAAAGGCTAACAGATTTTCTTGTGTTACATTAAGTGGAACATTCACACTGCAACTTCTTAGAATGTATCATCTCAAACCAAAATTTTAATTGTCATTGATGAAAGGACTTTCGAGGGTATCATATCCAAAAAAAATTGTATGGCTTCGTATTCAAGACGTACAAAATTGGTTCAATCAAAGATGGTCACAACATAAGTGATATAGTGTTGTCTTCCTTTGTCTGTTTGTGAGTATTTTATTTCCTTTCACCTATGATTTAAACTTGATAGGATTACCTTCTCTATGTATCACTATGGAAGAGAAAGGAAAAGAACAAATTAGATGTATACAAGAGGAAGAATAGTAGAATCTGGATCAGAGTTAATTTCCAGCAACAAAAAGTTGTTAAGAATCATCATCACAAAATTCTTTAGTGAAGGTGACATGGCAATGGCATCTCTTTATAAGGAATGATTCCCCATAGGCACTTATAATAAATTTCAATTATTTTTACAAAACTCTAACCATATGATAAAAATCCTCATGCAAATAATGATAGGCCAAAGAGGAATAACGGAGCAAGGGTTTGTTCATCTTTGTTCCAAGCAATATTTGTTACACTTCTTCTGGTATTCCAATCATAAATTATTTCTTAGAATTCCATTCCTAGGTTTATTTTTGGTTGCTATAACTTTTTTGATATTCTAATTCTTTATATGACAAAGAAAGTATAATTAGCCTTCGTGATTATCTTGTTCTATGAAATTATTGAATCCAAGTACTTTGTTCTTGTTAGTTGTGCACTTGTGAATGTGATACTCTTCTATTGATGGTTTCTGCATAACATTTGATTCATGTACATTGCCTTCCAGCAAAGATTGTCTAGACTGATTTCATATCATTAACGATCTTTGAAAGACATATCAGGCTACTTTATCTGGCAAATGCACATCATATGGTTGAAACCTACATAATGGTGCTAAGATCTAATCAACACTAGTACCTTATCTATCACCGATTGTATCACTTCCATGAATGTTGATGGGTATGGATTACTAGCACTGCCTTTGACACACCCAATGATTGTTTTGATTATGATACTCTTAGATTTACACTTGAAGAGCCCACAAGATCACCAACATTTCTTGTATCATAAACTATTCAAGAAAGACCTACCCCACCAACCAATACCTGTTATTAGGGTTTTCATTGTCCTCATAACAATGCATCATTGGATTGCAAAACCTTCCCAGTGACACTAATAGCACGAAACAAAACCAACAATGGAAGAGAATTACATGTACTAAACTTAAGTTCTCCGCTTCAGTTATGTAAAAGTAGAACAAGATAATTCCCCAGGAAGACTATCCACTTTGTTACTGCATTCTTGTAGATGAGGAAAGTTCCAAAAAAAAAAAGAAACAAAACTTTGAAATAAATCATAATTTAAACATAGCAAGAAATAAAGATAATGTAAGATGATCAAATCCTTACTCCATTTGAATGAGATATACTTGTATTTCATGCTTCCCCACCGTTAGTTTATTCTTTCAATGACTTCTCTCAAGGGTTGTTTAGAAACTAGAAACATAAGGTACCTTGTTACTTTTCATCCTAGGATTATCAAAAAATTCAATAATACAATATTCTTATGTTATGAGAAATATTCCTTAGGGTTCTCATCCCCCCTTTCTCCTTATATTATTCAGAAGACAATGCTACACATAGGTCCCCTATACTATTTATGTATTACATATCAGTATCTAACAATCCTGATGATTTTTAATGTCTAAATTGATTGGGGTTCGATATACAGAAAATAAAAGCATGTTGCTAATTCTTTACAATTACTTGTGTACCAAAAATGAATAAAAAGGAATATCTAATTCATCCATGAAAAACTACAAATAATAAACTTAGAAAAATAAAGGTAGGTTCATCAGAAGAGTAATTGCTACTCTGTTTAGTGACCCCCACCCCACCCCCACCTTCACCTATAGGGTTATTTTAGTCATAGATTCTATAGGAGCCACTAATCTATGTGGTTAAATACCTAGCAGCGACCTCTCATGTTCCTTTCATTATAATATCTCCGTCTCAATTTATTCTATTTCATTAAAGGGTAACCCAGTGCATGAAGCTCCCATCAATATGGAGTTTCGGGGAAGAGGTTATTATATACCGTTGCGCCAAGGCTCTCCTTCATGAACAAAAAACATTTTTTTTGATTTATTTCATTATTCTATGATTGGAAAGGATGCTCATTGCATCATGATTTTTGTATCACAAGAATCATCTGATGTGTCATAGGAGATTTGCCTTTCATATTGATTCATTAATTTAATTGAATAAGGCTTTCCAAGTAACTTTGTTGTGAAATATGAAAATTTTTAGTGGTGAAGAATTTCTAAGTTATTATTGAACTTGTATATAATTTTGAAAATTCCAATGAAACTATACAATTGGCTTTCGAAGCTGTTCCTGTGTCATCTAATGTGTGTTTCATTATAAATATTGAATATATAAAGAATTTGCCAAAAGGATTAGATGCTTAAGGCAGAGAGGTTCAGCATTACCTTTGTATAGATCGATCACCATTGTTTGCATAATCAGGAGATTTCTATGCAGATTGGCACAAGCTGATCTCTAATTCACTAATAAAATCTTATTAGCATTGTTGACTGTTGAAAAATTGTCAAAAATAGTTGGAGATACCTCAAGTCAAGCAGATCCTATTGGAAATCAATAAAAGCCAACCACAAACATTTTTTGTTTTATCTAATGGAGGTTTGATACAGGTGAGCACTATCATGCAAAATACAACTAAGCTCTGTTGTGCAGTAGATGGTTGAAGCTTGCATGAAGGACAGATGATAGTGGAGTTTGGTTGTGTGATAAATGCTAGCTTAATTTGGAAACAAGAAGTGTTTGATTGAAATTTCTAAGATAAAATTATTAGATTGTTAAATTTATAACTTATTTAAGTAATAAAATTGAATTATTAAATTACTAAGGATTAAATAATAGTTTAATACTAATAATTATACAAATATTAAAATATATGCTATTAACTATATTTAGTAATATTCATCAACTGGTAAACTAATAAATAAAATTTCAAATCTAATTTTTTATTGCTTCAGATAGGCATGATCAAAGGTTGAACCACATATGGCAAGCTAATGTGCTTTCACTGGCAACTTGACTTGATATGGCCTGTGTCGGGCAATACAAGTCCCTGTATTAGTTTATGTCAGGTGATTCAGGGTCCAAGAAACAATTGCCGAGCAACATTGACAAGTATTCTGATGAAGTTAGGGGATAGCAGTGTGATGAAAGAGATACTCAAGGAGGAACTTGTGTCATGTTGGTTCGGTTGCAAGTTCTCCATTATGTTGAGTCATTGAGCCTGATTTGTAGATGTAGTCAAAGAGGTAATTTTAGTCATTAGGTTTTTGACAGTTGGCTATTAGGGCTCAAAACAATTCTCTACTTTTTCAGCCAAACTGGGGGCCAGCATTGACGGTGTTAGAAGATTATATGCAGTTCTTGACTATTAATGAACTTTAGTACTTTGGTTCCCTTCTTTTTTTCTCCTTTTTTAAACCCTAATCTTGTATTGAATTAATCTTTCTTCAGGTCAAGAAGATGGTACATGCTGGGCAGGAGGTAATAATCATTGGTGGTTCCCATGCATTGCATCAACATGAAAAATTAGCAATTGCTGTTTCGAAAGCAATGCGCGGTCATTCTCTGCAAGAAACAAAGAAAGATGGCCGGTTTCATGTCCATACCAGAACATATCTAGATGGTGCTATTCTTAAAGAGGTGGTGTTTTTGTGTCACTTTATGATTGTTTTCTTTGGTAAATCCACTGCTCAATTTTATGAACTTCAATTTGGTTATCCTATAGATAGAATGGCTTTCATTATTGCTATAATCATATTTTTTGTAACTTCGATTTGAAGTTATTCCTATCTCATTAATTGAACTGTCAGGATGTATTTGTTGGAAGCTAAAACTTTGAAATATGGACAGAAATATAAGTTGGACAAAATTGTCTTCTTACTCCTTGGAATGCTACTGAGAAGTCCTGTTCAAGTTATTTAGAAGAATACACCTTGGTTAAAGTGTTTTGATTTATGGTGTGGAATCATGGATTCCTTAGAAGAAAGACGAGTCAAGGAAAATAACATTTAAAGTCCCAAAGTATTCAAAATTTAGGGTTAAGATGACAATCGCATTAAAATTGGCAAGTTTTTAAGACATTCTTAATCTTCAAGAAATCTAAAACAACTATATCACTGCCTTATTCTTGCTGTTTAAACTTAGATACCAAGTCAATGAACATTGTCTTTGATCCTGCTAATTATCATACCTATATTAGTAACTAAGGCTCTGTGCACTCTAAGATGAAAGAATTGTGAGGGAAATGAAGGGAGGGAAAGGAGGTGGAGAAAGGAGAGAACAAGCTGATTACTTGAGCAAAGAAAGAGTGAAAGGGGGTGGAAATGAGTAAAACCACCAGATTGCCCTCCTTCCCCATCTGGTGCTGCTGCAACCCGACTCTAAGATCCTCCATGCCTTCTTTCTCAATTGGCCTCCATTCGTCTCCCCTACCTAACAAAGGTGTTGCTGTGCAATTCTTAACACGACTGAATGGACTCTTTGGATTGTCCTTGTTTACATGCCATGCCAAGGACTCTTTTTTTTTTTTTTGGGATTTCTGAGGTTGAAGAACACAGTTATTTCTCCATGTTATTTTGCTTTGACTAACTTGTTGTTGATTTATTTTTTCTAATATGTCAACGTATATTATATATAGTTTCAGAATATTGACAGTTTTATTGGAGTAATTGCACATAAATGGTGTGTTAATTTAAGTTATGGTTACTCAGGAGATGGAGCGCTCTGCTGATGTGCTTGCAGCAGGTTTACTAGAAGTTTCAGATCCTTCCCTCTCAAATAAATTCTTTATCCGCCAGGTCTGTATCTTGACATGTATACCTATCTGAATTTCATGACGGTTGAAGTTGTGAACATTTTATAATTTAATGCACACTTCTTTCTTGTCTTGTTTGTTAATAATTGAAAAGAATATCTTCCAACTCAGATTGCTTCTTGATTCTTTTCTCTCTCAAATTGCCTCTTGATTCCTTTTTTCTACAGCATTGGATAGATGAAGTAGATAGCTCGCAAGATTCTGCAATCAAGCAGAAACCAATATGGGAAAGCTACACCCCAAGGCATGGCAAAGATAAGAAATCTACCGGGAAAAAGAAGAAAGGAAACTTGTACCGAACATATGGAACCAGAGTGATTCCAGTGTAAGCTTGGCCTATCCTTTATATTTAAAGCTATCTGGATTTTTCAAAACTTTTTAAGATGCTTATATGTTGTCATACAACTTCAGTGAATTTAGGGTTGTCAAATTTGAGTGGGTTGCAACACATCCTAAATGCTTAAGCTGTTTATAAAATGGCTCATTCTATAGTTTGATATTCTTAGAACTCACTCTTAGGTGTGTGGGTGGATGTACTGGATTCGACTAAGCCCAACATGTGCTCTAACTTAATTGGGTATCTATTTTTAGTTATTGAATCAAAGCCAAAACTTCATGATCTAACACTATCTTAAATTTGGTCAGTAAACACTTATTATGGAAACTTATATTGAACAACATAAGCTAGATTGGTTTTGCAGCTGTTTTTTTCATACTTTTCTGTAGCACACCTTGATTTGGTATAAAATGTGCTTATTGTATCTTGCAATCTTCTGCAATGATTCTTTTCATCAGAATGTGATTATGAACTTCCCTTTGCTCGGTTATATGATTATATTATCTGTCATTATGATAGCTCTATAAGACGACTAGTTATAGGGATTATAATGGGTTTTTGACTTCATATTGCCACCTTATATACAAAATGGCATGGAGTAGGGCAGGATGGGTTATGGGATATTCTTCCCTATTCCCGCACCTTGCTTCTTTTGTGGGTTGCATTTGGGGTGAGCCAATAAGATATAAAATATACATGATAATCAATAAAATATAAGGTATAAACTAAATTTCATTCTGAGCATGGATTTTGGTTCTGACCGAAATGAAATATACCGAGTGTGCTAATGTTAGTGCAAGTTGGTGTGAAATGGAGGGGAAGAGCAAAGGAATTTTCTTGTGAACCTTCCTAGGTTTAGCACAGTGGCAACATCATGGAAGCTGCGTGGACCATGATCAACACCTCATCCTGAGACACTTATGTGGACCTTCAGTGACTTGTATTCATTGATTTAGCAAGGAAGTATTGTAGTCTTCCTAGGTTTAGCACGGTGGCAACATCATGGAAGCTTTGTGGACCATGACCTACACCTCAGCCTCAGACACTTACACAGATACCTGCAGTGACTTGCATTCATTGATTTTGCATGGAAGTGTTGTTGAGAATCTTTTTGAAGATCATGATCGATGCCTCGGCCTCGGGTTGAAGTCGCTGCTGCGTTGCATTACACCTTAAGCCTAAAGCACCTCCCTCATTGCTTTGAAAACCCTTGCCATAGAGGAAGCATTTGACTGCGTCAATATTATCACTGAAGAACTTGGGATATTTTGAGGTATCAGGTTATTCATATGCCAATTGATGAAATATTTTGCCGATGCAACCAACACAGAACAAAATTGCAATAGTTGGGGCTAGGTAAAAAAGTCTCATTTCATATGTGTCTCGCGTTTTTATCCCATTTACATAGCAGATAACTGATGGGGCAGCTCAGGGTAACCTTAATTAGAGTGGAGCAGGGTGGGTCTTATTAAGGGCGAGGCAAGTCGTGCTCAAAGGGGGTTAAATTGTAAAATAGGAAATAGAGGAACTCATGCTTTAGATTAATGTTAGGGTCATTTACTACTTAATACCTAATTGAGATGTATACATTTTGTTCTTATGTGTAACAAACTTGTCTTCTTGCATCCATCTTTATATTCATTCATATGTAGTATTACAGCTTTGGATTAAATCGATTAATGATTACAATTAAACAAAACAAATGCATTCATTATGGTATTGGGATAGCTCTAGAATATTTAAAGTGGACTTGTAGAATAATAATGACAAATGGCCCAAAAAGATTAGGCAGTTTCCAAGCTTAGGGCCCTTGTTTGACTGTAAGATCTTTAGGAGTCCTTTGAGTCATTTGATCTTTGTAGAGCCAATGAGAACATATAAAATAAAAATTTTCCTGTAGAACTTTGTACAAACTTGTCAAAGACAGATGTTTGCCTTTCTTTGAATTCTCTTCCGTAAATTGATGAAATAATGTTCTCTGTAAATAATAAAATCTTGATGAGATGGCTGCTAGCCTCAACATTAAATTGCCTTGCAGTAATACTTGTATGTGAAAATTATATAATGATAGTTCAGAATTATGCTTTGTTAAAATGCTTATATGAAAAAAATATATCAAATTTCCATCTTTTTTGGTAAACTATTTATATTTAAAAAATTAGAATCAATTAGAGTGGAAGGTGAAAGGGATAGGAAACCCAAAACAACGTAGTAAATGATTGAATTGATTTGACTATTATTACTAGTGAAATAGTCCTGCATAGAACTCAATAAGGTGATAAGATCCATATAACACCATACAAAAAGTTGAGGCAAACATTGATGATGATGATGTACAATAGATTGCATGTTTAGTTTACTAAAATCTAGGAATAATACAAAAGCTCCTAATTTGCAATCTTAAATCATTAGAAGAAATGAATGGATCCTGCTCATTTAATATTTATCTCTTCGATATTTGAATTTATTTTCGGATATTTTATTAGCTGTTATTTTTTTTCAGGAATTTGTTTACATGCAAATATCAATCATGCATTATAGAAAATTCAATTTTATGCTCACGTGGTTGTTATGTATCTACTGGCAGTTTTGTGCTTTCATTGGCTGATGTTGATCCTAGCCTTCTTATGGAAGATGAAAGTCTTGTTTGGACGAGTAAGGATGTTGTAATTGTCCTTGAGCATAACAATGAGAAGATTCCGCTAAGGTGATTCATGATACTCATCTTTGGTAGTTCTTCAATAAAGCAATTTTGCTGTATGAATAGAAAGCTTTGAGATACTGGTAACAAAGTGAACTTAAAGAGTTAAATATTTAAGCAGCATTTGAGTATTTGGAGTATAATTGATGAGAAAAAGTTGTTAATTAATTTGAATGTATGACTACATCACACAATTTATGTTTGTTAATTTAATAAACTACAATGAAGAACATTAGCATAGTAAATATTTCTTAAGAACAAAAGATCCCTTCAAAATTCTGTACCTGTCTACCCATTCGGAGTTCCACTTTCCAACACAAATGCAACATAATTACCAAAGATCTAGGTGTATATATGTGTATATTATGATAACTTATTACCTGTTGATTAGAAATTAAAAGCAAAGTTATGAAGTGTGCACAAATGTGTAAAGTAGACATCACGTGATAATATGAACGTAATCATAAAATAAGGCACAACATAGATATAACATCAATGCTTCATAAATATCAATATGAATAAAACAAAGGAACTACCAAAACAATACAACAAAACAATCTACTACAATGATTTATTGCACCAAGCACACAATTAATTATCACCTCTAAGTGTATAATTTCTGCCAAAAATATGCACAGAATCAATGAAACCACTATATGATAGTCTGAAATAAATGAAAGTGTGAACCTAGTGTTATTCCAGACCCTCCTATTCTGTGATAGAGAAGCACTGCATGTCTGCTCTAACGTGGATATGGTTACTATTGGTGGCATGAGTTTTGTGTTCTCGACTCACACTCATTGACATGGTCAATATATAGATGAGGATGACTGAATTAGTGATACCAACTTGTAGAGTTCCTGCAAAAACCCATTTCTATATCCATCTAAGGCATTTAATTACCTGTATGTATTTGTCCCAAACCTGTCACCTATTGCTCTGCCCTTAAGGATCCCATAATGTTTTGATGGGTACCTGTACACAATTGAATGGTTAGAGTCCCATTGGTACTTGACAAAATTTCACCTGGTGATAACATGCAATAAAGAAAAATAAAAAATATAAATCAATTAAACTTATTCAGGTACCTGTTCTCTTGTCTTTAAATTCAAACTCATCTTGTTCCCATCACAAGTATTTACTATCTTATTCATACTCATCCCATATCCCTTTTGTGGATAACCAAACCTGTTTAAACGGGTCTGGTAGTCATATGCCCAACCCAGTGCCAGTCATAGAGCAAATTGATATGATATCCCATGGTTTCGGTGGCCCATGAATGTGCCATCAAAATTTTGATTATCCACAATAAGACTATCAATTGCTAGTCTCCTTCTATGTCTATCATACCTCTATATTGTACCATAAGCACTAACTCATATAAGTTATCATACAGTCTAGATGCGAGAAGATAATTGATTGCAAGTTATATAAACATGATACCTTACATGAATAACTGCATAGGCTAGTTCGTTCCTTAGCTGATCATGACTATAGGTAGCCCATAATTCAAAAGATGATTTCTAAATGGATTTGCAAATAAGAATGTATAACAGACCAATAAACAGTATGCTGTATAACTAGTAATATAAAAACAAATATAACTCCAGGATATTCCTGTATGATTGCATGAATATAGGTCTTGAACTTCCATTCAATTTATCAAAAAACAATAGGATTATAAAAGAGTACAGATGTAGTAACAGCAAGCTAAGCAAATGAAGTATATCAACTTCATAGCGTCGTGTATGGGATATGCCAAGATCAAACCTGAGACAATATTGAATCAAACCTAGTCAACCACATAGTCTTAATTGTCTTAAATAATCCCACAACCAGTTTCTAATGGGCCTTAACATCTCTCCTTGATTTTGACTCAAACTGCCCTTTCTTGACCTGCAACTTGTCATGCCCACATATTCACAAGCCTTGCACCATACACATACATCACTGCATAAGAAATCTCAATCATCCTATTTATATTGTCACTGCAACAAAGTCACTCGGCTTAACATCCCTGTGTTCCATTACACTGAAGTGAAAAAGACCACTACCACACTGAATGAAGATCCACACTGCAATTTTATAACCTACCACATTGCACAAAGGTCCACTCAATCACTGACTTGATCTTTTGGCCATCCTCAATACTTAGTCAGTCACCCAACACACGTCTTTCCTAAAGAAACTTTGCTGCATTACATTAGGGTCCACTCAGTCAACCTCACTTTCTGCCCACACGTTGCCAATTCGCATCACTTTGACATACAATTCAGAACACAATGCATATCTGCTAATCATTTGGTCTTTGCCAGTATTTCACACAGCTTGGACATGGAACCCAGGAGATCAAGACATCACTGCTTGATTCAACTGCAACACCACCAAGGAATCATATGCAAATACTATTACTACCTACCTACAAATCTTTGGCTACCATTTCATATGGAGACTTCCCAAAGTTGACCACTCCTCTACATGTTTCTGTTCACTCAACGCCTAGTTAATATGTCTGAGGCTCGATCTACAGAGACAATGATCATTATAACCTTGAATCAATCAACTGAATTAGAAACACAGGAAGCCAATGTCAAAGTAAAAGCAGATTGTGACAAATTTTCCAATCAAGTCATAAAATAGGTATTCCATCTTGAGTCAGAAAGGAGCATAATACTTCTTAGTTGTTCCATCTGAACAAATTGGGCTCTTATTGCAGTTTGTCAACATGCCTGCTCACTGAATCCAAAGTCAGTGTTACTTGGATAAAAAATGTTTGGCTTTGGCCGTTTGTTCTGAAATAGTTTATGTCAGCAAAGAGAAAGCATAAACAAGAGACTTGCAGTTCTAACTAGAGAAGATGAGGAAGGGAGAAACTTTTTTTTTAATGGTCTTATTTGAACTTAATCCAACAAATTGAATTTGTTGATCTGATATCAATCCACTCTTCCTGAAAAATCTGGTAACAAATTGAAGTTAGTCAGAAGTGCTGGGAAATGTAGAAATCATGATATCATGGAGTCAAATCTGTGTACTACCACAAGAGGAACTGTTTCCATTGCACAGTCCATAGCATTCTTTTGAAGGTTAGATGCATGTCGCTGTAGAGATTTATCCTTTATATAACTGTTGCCAAGTTGGTAACCCATCAGAGTGCTCTAGAATCATATATTTGCATCTCCACAAAATCTGGTTCCAATAGTGTTTAGACAAATTGGTGGCAATGGGTCAATACCCATTTCCCACGCATTAATTTAAGAAAAAGATAATGATAATTTTGTAAAAACTAAATCTTCTAAGATGTTTTTAGAATTCTAAAACTATATTGAAATTTGCATGTACATGAAAGGCTTCATTTTTTTTTTATTTAGAGTGTTCTAAACTTGAGTTCCAAAAGCATCATACTGCCCTAAGGCCAGTTTACTCAGAGAGAAATGGAAGGAGGGAAATAGGGAGAGTAGCAAATTTAGTTATTATATTTTTTAGTCAATAAGAAAATAACTGTCAGATTCCTATTTTTGTGCTATTTTTCTACTGGTAAACCATCCCTAATTCCATCTGACTTTCAACAATTGTCTCAGTGTCACTTTGCCCATAGTTTGTATCTCTGAATACATTTTCCTCATCCTTAACTTCTGATGCTACTGTTAATACTTACAGCGTATTGAGTTCATATGATGTAGCAATTGAAGGGATATTATTGTGGAATAAATATTAGATGGTGCATTATCATTGTTATCCTATGGTGGCATGGGAATGGATTATTGTTGAGGAAATATTTTAAGCACCAGACTTAATTATGCAATGGTGCACATAAATTTTCGTCATGGTATTAGTTTATTATGTACCAAGACAAGTATATTTTAACTCTATTTATGAAGTATTAGGTTCCTTAAAGTTGAATATATATTATGTTCTATGATCAACATGTCTTGTCTTTAGAGAACCGATTCTTGCTCATATTCTTCTGTGTTTTATATTTGATTTTAATGGCTGCCTCGCTAACACGAAATGAAGCCTTTGATCAAAATCTTCATTATGCAAATTGGCCTATTGCTTACTCTAAATTGTTCGTCTTATTTTGATAGCTATGTATCAGAAACCAAAAGGCAGCATGCTTTTCCATCCCTAGCACAGAGGCATATTTTGGCAGGCTTGGCTTCTACAGTAGGTGGGCTCAGTGCACCTTATGAGAGAGCATCACATATACATGAGCGGCCGGTCCTCAATTGGCTTTGGGCTGTAGGCTGTCATCCCTTTGGGCCATTCTCCAATTCATCCCAAATCAGTCAAATGCTTCAGGATGTTGCTTTGGTATGGAAAATATACTTTGCTGGTTTAGTTATGCCTTAGTTGATTACCCTATGATGAACTAGAAGTTTACTTGTCCTGAACTTTTAATCTCTAAATGTTGCTGAGGGCGCCAATGGTTTAAATATTAGTTGCTTCCACTGTTTGATCAATTTTTTCAAGAATTTTTCATCTTCGTGAAATGGAGATTGCATCTTCCTTCAAACTGAGTTTCTCTGCACATGCTTCTATTCTTTATTGTGTTAGATACCAGTTACTCACACAGTCCTTTGCTGCAGAGAATCACAATATATGCACAAGTTGATTCTGCTCTTCACAAGATACGAGAAACTTCAGAGGTATCAGCGATATCTTTCCTATTGTTTTGCAGCATCATGAAGTAGATGAATACCTCCTAGATAATGAGGCTCCATGCATCTTATCCTCTTCAAACTTGTAGGCTTGCCACGTGATCTACCAAACCCCATAACTGAGTCTAATATATAGATAGATACTCATGAATCTTGACTACTCCTTTGGTACATGTCAAATTCCATTTCTGGAAGGTTTTTCATGTCTACATGCCATCTCTAAATATAGATGGTCATTTTAGCGAAACAAAATAAATTAGCCATATTTTCCTGACAGCCTAAAACATGACCTTTGCAGAGTGTTCAATCCTTTGCTGCTGAGCATCTCAAAACACCACTGGGGGAGCCAGTGAAAAGCAAGAAAAAGAAGTCAAACACTGAGTTATGGGTGGAAAAGTTCTACAAGAAGACAACAAACTTACCTGAACCTTTTCCACATGAACTTGTCGAACGTTTGGAGGAATATCTAGATGTGAGATTAGTCATTTTGCTATCATAATCCATTTGTCCGTGGTAATTCGGGACTCTAATACTCTGCTTTGCTTTTTGCAGAAGATTGAGGAACAACTTGTGGATTTATCTTCATTGTTATATGATCATCAGCTAATGGAGGCGTACCACAATAGCTCCGACATTCTTCAAAGCACTATATTCACTCAGCAGTGAGTCATCACTTCCCATCTGTATAGTTGACGACTCTTAGCGTGTAGTATTGTCGTCTCCAAAGTCCATATTTATTTTTCTCTTCTTTATAGAATTTAGCTAGGTTGGAGGCCGCCTTCGTTTAGCTAATGCCTTTTCTTGTTCATCGTCATTTGTCCATTTATCGCAGATACGTGGATCGAGTTTTGGCATCAGAGAGGGAGAAAATGAGGTGTTGCAGTATCGAATACAGCCACCCAACACAGACATCACAGGCTTTTGTTTATGGGGGAATTCTTCTCGCTGGATTAGTTGTATATTCCCTTGTTATATTCTTCTCTGCGCCTGTTCGCTGATAAAATGCTCCAGTCAGAGAACTGCCCATACCGACCGCTTGATGCATCAATTATGCAAATTTTACGCAACATTAGAGTATGAGTCGATACTATAATTTATCTTCTCATAGATGGTCGTGGGCCGACCGTGTAGGATCATTGGGTGGTAGATTCTACCTTTTTGTTGAAATGAGTCGGTACTGTAACTTCTTATCTTAGGAAAGAATTTTGCTGATTGAGGAAAAAATAAAAACTTAACATGACCAAATTACTTGCTACATGTTTTTAGGATGCTATGGAATTATATTCTGTCTGGTCTAACCTTGAGATGTGTATTTGTGTTTTAGGAAAGTAAATAGTTTTTATATATCATATGAAGATACATATTAAACAAAGTGAAAGATGTGTGTTAAGATCTTGTGAAACATCCTTTCGACATCAAGGGACATCTCCCTCGAATTAGTAGTGATTATGTTTGTCATAATAAAAAGGTTGTACAAGACATCTTAGTATTTAGTTCTAATCAAGCAATCATTATCATGATATTTTTGGAGGAAAACCTCTAGCGTTTGTGTGGAGGTGATCATCTTGTGTCGTAATTGAAGCCAAATCTTCACTTTGCCACAAAGAGCAATGTTAATGGGACATCTAAGGATGTGGTCCAATGATTCATTAGTCTGGTTGCAAAATGGATAAGTTTGCATGCCATGTATGTCAGTTTGTCCTGGGTGTGTAGGTAATCGTTGTGCTAAGAGTCATGGCACAAAATTGATACTTTGGCATGAGGTAAGAAGCTTTCATATAGCCTTCCTCTATGTATTGGGTTGCTTCGTTGCCTCCCATTGGACAGAACGAACTAAGTGGACAACAGGTTCTGCGATTGCTGTTTGGAGCCGATTTTGCTGCACAATGTGTTCAGAAGTTACAGTATTTTCTTTTCTGCATAGGTGGAATCCGCCACTCTAGCGGTGTATTCGGCCCCATGACCATTTGTGAGAAGTAAATCAAAATGAATAAGTTTTGCATGCCATGTATTTTAACTTGTCTTTGGTACATAGGAACCTTACTCTAACTGTTGCCTCCCGTTGGACAGAACGAACCAAGTGGACAACAGGTTCTGCGCTTGTTGTTTGGAGCCCCCCAGTTGGTCACGACGTGGACAACAGGTTCTGCGCAAGTTCTAGGTATTGCTTGGCTTCGTCAGGATTCGAACCCTTGCCCTCTTATACAACTCTGCTACGTCGTAACCAATTCAGCTATACCCCGGGGGATTACAGTATTTTCTTGATCAAAGGTGAGTTGGAGGTCTTGGCATTTTTGTTGGAGCTTGAGATTCACATGATCCTTTGACTAATACATTGATCTTTAATTTTTCATTAGCAATGTCTCCTGTGTGAGTTCGATCAACTTTTATATATATATATATACATATAACTATAAAAAAATCAAAAATCTATCTATGTGGAAGTCTTACAATAAAAAAAAAGTGTCTGATCCTATTTTGTTAATTTGTTTTCTGAATAAGACTAATGTATTCAATTTTCAATCATCTGATTTTTCTTCCTAACCTTGCTGCGTTCCTCAAACTTTTTTTTACCTATTAAGCTTATTTAATCTTTTATTATTAAATCTTTATTAAACTAGAGCTGAGCTTGAGTTTCTATTGAGCTTAAATAGACAAAGTATTGTTTTATAATTAATAAAAATATTAACCTGATAATAAATTTTTAAATTTAACCTATTATAATTATAAAATTGGTAAATTAATTTCCAATTTATTAAATTTAACCTAGTATAATAATAAACATAGATTATAAAGTAATATATTCGTTTATGTATTTAAATAAGATATAAGTCAATAAAATCATAAATAAAATTTAGAAAAGTTAATAAATAAATTATTTATGCATTGTGTTTATGAATGTATAATTCAAACTTATTTTTATATATTTTTAAAATCTAACATCTTATAAGGTTTATAAATTTGAAACCGTAATATGTACAAATATAAAATCACAGTATGTACTAATATAAGAGTATAATTTATGAATATTCAAAATAATAATATACATATACAATTTTGCTTTAATTATAATTGAATAAAACCTTCAAAATTTATACTAACAGATATTCTAAAATTACAGTTTACATGAGGCACTCCCTCATAGTAGAAAGTAGATTTCATATCATTTTTTATACCGAATTTCTTTCTATTGAAACAAAAAATAATTTGATTACATTGAAACAATTTTCCATTGAAAACTAGACCGATCATGGATGTTTCCATCTGAAATATCAGAAGGAAAACACAAGCGTGTATAATTATTCAAAAGTAAAATCCATTCTTGGCAGAAGCTTATGATGCCTTCAAACATCTCTTACAATTTGGTGAACATGATAAACATATTGATCATAAAAATATCAGGTAATTTCTATTAGTTACTAGTTAATTTACAAGTCCAATGCCAAGAATACTTGCAACAAAGTTTAGATCGAGTCTCGTTCATCACCGCGTGCTTAGTGCCAAACTCGATTAGCATCTGTCAAGAACTTCAATAAATTGAAAACAAAAACAAGGGAAAAAACCAAGAGAATTAAGTCAGGCAATGCTTTCTAGGCAAATGCATATCCGTCAAGCCAAATGCAGCAGAACTGCTCGATCGGAGCCCAGTGCATTTCATCATCCAAACAAAGAGCAAGCATAATCCAAAATAGAGAAGTAGCAGAACAGATTAGAAAACGCGAAGATCAAATACAAGGGTGCCCTCAGAGTCATGCTTGTAGTTTTCATCAGAAGAAAAGAGATCAGGTCTCAAAGATTTCATGCCATCATAGGACCGCAAAGGAAAACCAAAACCAAATTCGTAAGATAATCAAAAGAAGAAAAAAAAAGAAAAACACGAAGATGTCGAACGATCTCGGAGAAAAAATTCGCTGCACCGCAGAGAAAAGGAGGCGAAGCGACTCAAAATCTCCTGAAAACCTAATTTCGCCAATCTATAAAACCAATCCCCCATTGCTGTACTGGAAAACGGAGATTAGCTCATCAGATGGGCTCTCACAAAGATCAAGAAGATCAAACATCGAAAAACTTGAAATAAAGATAGAAAAGATTGAAGAGGCGAAACTTGATTACGGAACATCGAAGACGAGTCTGCCGCCATCGCCGCCATCGCGCTTCTTTGAGAGGAAGAGTTCTCTTAATCCTTAGGTTCGGCCAGTATTTATATAAGTTCTAGAAACTAGGGTTTCCGTCGTTGGGGACTATTTTACTTCTGCATCGCATGAGATGACGTGGCGAGCATTTATCGGCTGATCTCATCGATTACGATTGGGCGTCGTCCGTCCGTTCGAGGTGGCAGCGCGGTTTTGGTCGTGGTGCCAGAACCGGATTTCGAACCGGAACCACAAACCCACTCGATGACGTCATCGATAACGTCACCTCGTTGAACCAGTCCGCCTAATGCCGCAACAGCTTCCTCCCCAAGTTACTACGAACACGACGCGAAAACTTGCTATTTATAGTCAGCCTTGGCCCTCGTCAACCTGGACCTCAAAAGAACGCGTGCCTCCGAAGAATCTAGACTCTTCCTCTCGCTCCTCCGCCCTTTTCGGTAGTCGACGATGTGCCCCTCCGGCCGCCCCCACCGCAGCGATCCCTCGCCCTCCGCCGCCCCGCGAAGTCTCCGCCCGGCGTTCGACGTCCTCGACGCCGATCAGGACGGCAGGATCAGCCGCGACGACCTCAAGGCCTTCTTCTCCTCTCCTCCTCCTCCGGCCTCGGCGCTGCGCCACTCTCTGAGGAGGACATCGCGTCCATGATCTCCGCCGCCGACGCCGACCGCAACGGCCTCGTCGAGTTCGAGGAGTTCGAGCGCATCCTCTGCGGCGGCGGCGGCGCCGCCGCCGGATCCGGCGCCGTGCTGGCCGAGGCGTTCGGCGTGATGGATCGGGACGGGGACGGGAAGGTAGGGTTCGGGGATCTGAAAGCGTACCTGGAGATGGCGGGGCTGCCCGCCGACGAAGAGGACGTGCGGGGAATGATACGGATGGCCGGCGGCGACGCCACCGGCGGGGTGAGCTTCGACGCCCTCCTCAGGATCCTCGCCGTTGATTTCTCTGGCGCCGCTTGAAAATTTTGTGATCCCCTTGATCTGCTTCCTTAATTATTAGCTGTCTGCAACTGCATTGCTAGTGCGAAGTCGTCCAGCCATTTTCTTTGCTTAATGTATTCATTATTTGAGGTTTCTATTGTGCAAACAAACAAATCGCATCAATGTCTTTTCAGATTTCATAAACAAACTGCTGATGACTCCTCAATGATGAGGAAAATTCGATACTTTGTCATATTATTACAGAAATAGGGTGGAAAAAAATTCTTAAAAGCCATATTTTTCAGGCAAAATGTCTCTCTTGAAGCTAAACGCTTTGATCAAGAGAATGTCGCCCACCATACAGGACATCATTGATCGAAACATTTCCTATCTGCTTTCTTATAAGAGATGGACCAGCTTGCTGCAGTTTGCCTTCGGGCAATGTCGTGGTAACAGCAATGCACCTGCAAACGATGCAAGAATAGTTCATGATTAAGGAGGAACACTGTGATGTCTATAAAGATATTGGTGCAACATTTTGATTAAAGCAAAAGAAACCAAGATTTTAATGGGCACCTCATCTGCGCAGCTTTTGCAGCTTGGACACCAGCAAGAGCATCTTCAATCACAATACACTGGAAAACATTTGCAGACAGTAAAACTTCATATCAAGGAAAACTACAATAATTCAAGGCAAATTTACTTAATCAATCCAATAATTCAAGGCCAAATATATTTGCACAAAATAACTTCAGCCCTTGTCCAGCCATTTGGGATTAAGAGACTTGTTGACTTGTGAGTAACAAGATGATACAGATATAATATGACTGTTAATATTATGTTAAATTTAAAAATATATGGTTTAGCCAAAGTGGTCTTTCTTGAGTATATGCTAAAAAGGACAAAATCATATACACTTAGGCTGCGTTTGGTTTAAGAAATACAGAAATACAGAGACAGAAATACAGAAATACAGAGACAGTAGAGACAGGGACGCATTTACAATGGTCTTCGTCGGCGGTGACCGGACGGCGGCGTGACGGTGCCGGAAGCGGAGATGAGTAGAAATTCTGTCTCCGTCTCCATTTCAGTGTCCCCAGTTTGAAAGTGGACAGAAATTCTATCTGAGACGGAGACAAAAATCCTATTTCTGTCTCTGTCTCTCAAAATCAAACGGGGGCGGAGACAGAAATCCTATTTCTGTCTCTGTATTTGTGTCCCTGTCTCCAGAAACAAACGCAGCCTTAATACACAAGAGCACTTTGGGGTAGCTCAAATAGCTAATAAAATAGGTTAAAGATGGTATGGATTCTAAAAGGTGATCAATATATTCTATAGTTAGATTCCGATATTACTATTGAAATAGTATTGCATTGAGTCAAATGGTCCTAAGTAGTTGGGACAAAACAACTTAATCTTCATAATGATAAAGATGATGATGTGCTAACTTTAAAATAACTATAAATATAAATTAAATTATAGTTCAATTTTAATATTTAATTTGCTTTCATAATATGATTCAGTTGAATCTAATCATAGTGTACTAATGAAGTCCATATATTAATATAATCCTTTGAATTAGTTGGTTCCTACTCATCAAATTCAAATAATCAAGGAGCAAAGACTTGAGCTACCTAGCAAGAGGAACCAACTTTCCCATTACTTTCTAATTCAATTCAATTTTAAGAAAACCACAGAAGGTAAGTTTTCAGGTGAAGATATAATTTATGAGAAGAGGTCTTTTGCTTCTCTCTGAAACATAAAATCTTAAAATGTGGAAATAGGGCAAAGGTACATGGTTTATAAAAATACAATATGATGCCTAATTACTGGTGTTCAACTATATGAACTTGTCCAACCTTTTGAGCTTTGTTTAGGACAATAGCAGTGGGAAAGAAGGAACACTGCAATAGTGTGCAAAGTCACTTTATATTCGATATTCTTGTATTCATAATCGAAGGGGAGCCTTGGCGCAACGGTAAGGTTGCTGCCATGTGACCTAGAGGTCATGGGTTCAAATCCTGGAAACAGCCTCTTGCCAAAGGCAAGGTAAGGCTGCGTACAATGAATCCTTTCCCCGGACCCCGCATGGCGGGAGCTTCGTGCACCGGGCTGCCCTTATTCTTGTATTCATAATCAGGATAAGGTCTAGATCATCTATAGCCTAATGGTGTAGAGGCATGCTATTCCATCTGGAACAAATTAACCCTGATTCATTTTTTAGCAGATACACAAGATCCCACAGATGCATTTAGTCTTTCATTGTCACACGATAATCACATTTCAAAACCATCTTTTATAGAGTAAAAAAAATACTCTATAACTGAAAAGACACACCTCATAACCATGTGAAGACAAGCATGTTGATTATGACAAATGTACAACATGTACTATCAAGAGAACTGTAGCTGTGGATTTTCTAGTGGAAATTTTTTCAAATTCTGGAAGGATATATTCACCAAAAAAAACAATTGTTTTGAGTTTCATGTCAGAAGTTTACTAAAATGATGTATTATTTGTATCTTTTCAACAGTGAAATAAGATTAATCAGAAGAATTGTGATAAGAAATACCTCTGATTCAGGTACATTCAAGTTCTTTGATGCAGCTAAGAATATATCTGGAGCAGGCTTCAAATTCTCAAATGCATCAGCAGATACAATTGCATCAAACCTGATATCCATAAGACATTTCAGATCATTAAATTGAGATATTGTAGGAAAGATAAAACCTTGATAATCCTGTGTGCCTAAAGGAGCTGTCTTAAGAAGGAGCTAGGAAATAGTATCGCCAAGATTAATGGTAACTACAGTAATTGCATCGCATAAGTTGAGAAGAACTGCTAGAGCATAAAAACTTCAGTTTACCCGAGCATTGCCATAGAATCATTATCATACCACTGAATATTTGATTCTAGAAAATAGAAATTAGTTTACAAAAGACCTAACATATGTTACTCAATAAATCTCACAGGTACATCCAAAAATCAATAGGAAATTTTTTCAATATAAATTTTGCATAATTAAACAATGCAATCCACATGCAAATGATTGGCTACATTCAATAGAATATATCTGCAGATAAACCTCAAAAAGATCAAACAATTAAATGTTCCGATTATAGGAAAAGTGCTCATCTTCTCAAGTCAATGACTAGCCAAAGATTAAAAGAGATCAGAATACAAGCCTTAGAATTATAATTTTTACCTTCAGTAATGATGGGTTTTTTTCCTTCTTTGCACAGGGAAACTGAGAAAAGGGGTAGGTGATTTAGACCAGCCTTTTAAAGTTCCTTCGTTATGATGGTTGGTTATTTGGTGTCATATATATATAATTTTACACAGATCTAATAGAAGTGAAAACAATAATTGATATGCTAAAGATCAACAATGTGCACAAAATTAAGCATTTATGGTTATGCTATCGTAGCAAGAAATTCACGTATATCCCTCAGAAATATGCAAACTAACTCTAGGCAGGACAGAACCAGCATCATAATGTATAAGATAGTCTAAATCATCAGCCAACAAAATAGACAAAGAATTCATGAGCTACTGACAGAGAAACAGGAAGACCAGCAGCAGCAAGATTTGCATCAACCTTGATCCTGTCAGCACTAGAGGCAACAGCAACCTTAAGCCCTCTTCGTTTGCACTATCATCGAGTACATCAAACCAAAAGCTTAATCGATTTAGAAATAGTTTTAAAAAAAGATTTTAAAAAATGATAAAGGGGCGCCTACTGTCACAAAAATTCATGAATGATATACCTCCATGATGAGTTCAAGAGCTCCAGGAAATCCAATTCCTGCCTCCGGCTTCGCATACTGCAATGAAACAAATAAAATTTAGTTTTTTGATACAAGATCCAAAATAATTATCTAAGATATCTGGTTCAAGCAATGTAGAATGATCATCTATTAATACCTTAGCAAGGTAAATTTCGAAAAAACGTTTTTTAGCAGCCTCTGGATCGAACCCTTTCACTCCCTTCGCTCTGGCAACACCTCCAAGAAAATTGGCCTCGCCTATTAATACAAAAAAATCGTGGGAAAAAGGAAAACAGATCAATTTCACGTTAATTAAAAAGCTCCGAGAAAAAACAATCACATCCTAACACCAACAAATTTGCTCCGAGAGAGATCAACAGGGAAAACGAGAACTGGAGGAGCCTACCCGTCCCCATGAAGGGAATGAAGTCATCGGTGGTGACGGAGACGCCCATGTCAGCGAACACATCGACCGCCGCAAGCCTTGAAAGCTCTTCGCTGTTGCAAAGGACACCGTCCATGTCGAAGAGGACGGCGGATACCTTGCCCCATTCCGCGCCCTCCTCTCCTACTCCGACCGCTTCTCCTTCCGCCTGCTGCGACGGAGAAGCGAGAACGACGGCCGCGGTACTAGGACCCACAGGCATCAGATCCAAGCTCAGCGGCGGGCCGCGGCGGCGGCGGCGGCGGAGAGCGGAGGAGGAGAAGGTTCCAGAAACGAGAGAGGAGTGAGGAGAGTGAGGAGGGTAGATTCGGAAAGAAACAGGTTTAAACGCGAGGGTTGTTAAGCCTTGCGCCATGTGGCTCGACGAAGAACGAAGGGAGCAGGGAAGCGTTAACTAGCGCTGGTGCGCGAGATGACTAAAATGCCCTTGTACGCTGATAGCCACTTCATTGGATCAGGATTTGGGTGGCCCATTTTTCTCAATATTTGTGAATGGGAACAAGTGGGCTATCCAATTTATGTCAAAAATAATTTATTTTTTAAAATAATAAAAGAATACACTAAAAATTAAAAAGCATTTTTTTTTCTAAATTTTTAAGTAGTTCCTATTTTTATTTTTTTATGAAAATGGTACCCCACTCCAATATATATCCTAATATAATTTCCCAACTAATTTTTGTAGCAATTAAGATTTTCATGATTCATAGTAATTACGAAATCGTAATTATTACAATGCACTCGATTGATTCAAATTCTAAACGGAATATAAAAGTGTTGAATAGTACTTATACTATACGCAATTACGCAATTAAATGATAAGATATACAAGGTGATTGAGGGTATTAGGCCAAATAGGTCAATCAAGGTAGTTAGACTTAACATATCAGTAAAGTCGAACAATGAACCATTTGAGTTAATTCGTGTAGTTGATATTTTTCTCTTGTTGTGCCTTTTTGGCATTACTCCAAATACATCAAGATCAGATCATAAATCATTTATTTTACTTGAAATGTTCATCTTCTCTCATAAAAATACAACTTACTACGGATTATTTTTTTAATGAGAAAATAATCCAGATCAGGATTAATAATCGATTTGATTATAGCTGAATTATTTAAGAGCATTTTGATAATCGATCCATAGTAGGTATTATTTTTCTAATTTATTAATAATAAAAGATTTTTTTCTCTATTTTCTTTTCCCCCCTTAATTTTCCATCCCTCTTCATTTTTTTAAAATATATTTTTTCAGCTCAATAAGCAGGGCCAAGTGCGGACCCGAAGCAGCCACGTGTCCACCCTAATCAATAGGGGGCAGGACCAACCTAACCAATCTAGTATAATTAAATAAATATAATTAAAGGTTTCGTGCGCTTCTTAACTAACCCTACATTTACCGATCTTTCTGGAAGGCCAATCTCCATTTGTTTAATCCATAAATACGCATACTAATTAATAAAAATATTTTTCCATTTTCTATTTTCCAGTTTTTTATTAAAATACTTATTATTAAATTGCTGAACTGATTGCCATAACGACGCACGACAGCCACGTCTAATTATTTTAAATTATAATAAATAAATAGATAAAAAAATAAAAAAAAAAACAAGGTTAGGCAGATGTCACTGCCCGACGTCCAATCCCCCTCCAAATGCTGACCGTCGGCCCTCCAACTTGCCGCCGATTCGACGGCTCTGATGCCGCGCCGCTGACGCTTCCGAGAATTCGAGAGATGCCACCTGGCTCGTTGACCTCCGACAGAGTCAAACTTACTGTTTTAATGCCCCTTGCCTCCCTCCCAGACTTTGACTTCTCACTGATCCTCCCCCTTCTCTTTCCTTTCTCTCTGCTCCACAATAATAAATATCATTGTTATTAATCTCTTGCTCCCAAACTTATCCTCGAAGCAACTGCAGCAGTCAACAGTCGCAAACTGTTCTCAGCAGTTTCTGGGCGACGACGTTGATTTAATTTAACTTAATTTAAAGGGCAACGAGCCAATTAAGCTATCGATCGAACTGAGAGAGATGGGACGAATCTGAGAGCTGCAGGAACGTGCGGAGCAAGCAACCTCCAACGTACGTCTCTCGATCGGACCCAAACCGCGTGGGCCAGGGCCCGCCGCAGCCGTCCGATCAGCTCGCCGGACGGCCGACGGACGGCGGCGGAGCGGTCGGTGACCCGGTCCGAGCACGTCGGCGAGACTCGGCTTCACGGGACGGTATTAATTAATTAGTTATTAAGTCTGCGACAGAAGCGACAGAGCGAGTCACGACGCGGATTAATGGCGTAATTAGTGTTCCTGCTGCGCAATTAGGCGCCACGAAAGGCGTCGTCGCTTAATTACTTGTTTATTTAATGCGAGAAGGTGCCCGACAGGAGCGCGATGGCTTGGGGAGGCATGTAATGAACCGAAATAATTATAATTATTATTATTAATGGCGATTAGTTTTAATAAGCGTAAATTTCCTCATTTTAATTAGTTTATTTATTTATATTTTGGGTTTCGCTTTCTGGAATCAACTTTTCGGTGGGTAAATCACCGAGCCGAAATTATTCTCATGGCATGCGGTGACCTAACACGGATGTCAACTGTGCCGGACGTCATCAGTGACGTCAGCGGCGCCATAATCGCCACCTAATTCGCGGCCTAACAATCCGGACCGCAGTTTCGGTTTAACTGTTGTTTTTTTTAAAATAAATAAATAAATAAATAAAATGACGGGAAATTATTTAAATATTAAATATTTGGCGGTGTTTGGCGTGCGAACGGGAAGCAAGCGGGACACGACGACGCCGAGATTGTTGTCCGCACGGGATCAACGTGTCGGCGATCAGGACCGCACGTGCCGGCCACCGTACGATGCATCCGCACGTGCGCGGAGTTTGTATGACTGTTGCACCCTTGAATGAGGGAGCCTCCGTTCACACCGGACAAAACCGGGGAGGCGGTGAGCGGAGCACCGAGTCCGTACGAGCTCCCGAGTGACCCGCGGTGATTATACCACTCCGATGTTTTCCCACTGTTCCTCTTTTTTTTTTCTTCTCTTGTTTATAAAAAAGCTTGGGCGATGATAATACCACTCTTCTCTCTCTTCCTGCTTCTCTAACCGAACCCTAGCCCTCGACTGCAGCGGGAGCGGGAGAGGGCGCGGGGTTGCCTGATGAGAACGATGCGACGATGAGGGAGAAGCGGGAGGAGGAGATGGAAGCATCGTCGACGGCCGCCGCAGCCGCGATACAGCCGCCGTTCTCGTCGCAGACGTCGACGTCCGTGTTTCCGTTCGGCGGGGGGTTCTTCGACGCCGCCGACGACAAGGATTCTCTCGGATTCCTCGAGCTCCTCGGCCTACGGGATCCCCACCACCCGTCTCCTCCGTTCTTATTTGATCACGTCCCGCAGCGGACGCCGGGGCCGGATCCGCCGCGGCCTGCGGCGCGGGGAGGCGAGCCGATCGACGGTGGCAATATCCCCGCGACTCCGTCGTCGATCTCGACGTCGTCCTCCGCGGAGGCGGCGGCGATCAAGGCGTCGACCTCGTCCGCGGAGGCCGCCGGAGATGAGCAGGGGAAGTCCGGTAAAACGTAAGGCGTGTGGTTGCTTGATTAATTTAGGGCTGAATTCGAATTTGATATGGGGTTTGGAATGGGGACGCGATGATGCAGGGGGAAGGAAGAAGGCGGGAAGAAGAAGGGGCAAAAGCGTCAAAGGGAGCCGCGATTCGCGTTCAAGACGCTGAGCGAGGTCGACCACTTGGAAGATGGCTACCGGTGGCGCAAGTACGGACAAAAGGCAGTGAAGAACAGTCCCTACCCCAGGTGCCTATTTACTCCTTTGCCACTGCTGGACCTTTCTTTTGATTCCGGTGCTAATGGCGGGGTGCGATCGATCGTCATTGCGGCAGGAGTTACTACCGTTGCACCAGTGCCACCTGCGGCGTGAAGAAGCGGGTGGAGCGGTCGTCGGACGATCCGGCGGTGGTGGTGACGACGTACGAGGGACAGCACACCCACCCCAGCCCCATCCTCCCGCGCGGCCACGCGCATCAACCGCTGTTGATCCCGCCGCCGCCCGACCCTCTGCTTCCGCCGCCGCCGCTCGGATTCAGCGTGCTTCCGCCCAAGAGCTACCACCTCTCCTTGCTCGGCAGCTACCTCCCTCCTGCTCCGGCTCCGGCTCCGCTCTGAACTTCCTCTCCGCCACCGCAGCTCCTCGTCCTCTCCCCCCGTTGACCCCCAACTCCATGATCACTAACCGGACTGCGGCCGAGGGAGCGTCGTCCAGGGACCACGGTCTGCTGCAGGATTTGATACCGCCGGAGATAAGAAAGAACGAGGAACTGTAGAGATGATCCTGTTAATGGTACGTTCGTTGGCCTCCCCTGGAACAAAAAATTTGCTTTTTTTTTTTTTTACATTTTGAATTTTACTTTCCTCTCTCCATCTCTTTAGGAGTTTGTTTTTTTCTCTGACCTGATCGGTTGGATGGAGCATTCCTAACAGTCCTTGATCTTGTACACTGAATGACATTATTCTACTGTTTTGCCGTCATCGATCCCACTCTCATTCATCCCACTGTACAAGAACTAGCTAGATCATTAATTACTTCATACTCCTTACTTAATCATCCAATTATTGAACTTTAATGATCGGATTGTCATTCTTGAAATGCATAGAGTTTAGTTTTATTGCTGAAGTGACTAATTAATTTGCCCCGTTTCTTCCTATCAAGGAATTAATCCTCTGCATCACTTGGTTTCAATATTCCATTTGCTTTCCTTTGCCGTTCTTGTGCCTCTTTTAGATTCATTGAATGGAATTGAGTAGTGCTTCTACTGCACATTTAGAATTGTTGAAGCTTTTTTAGTGAGCTGCAGCTTGGGCAGCACTTTTACTTTGCATGGTAGGAATTGAGGCAAGTCGACAAGTTCCATTAGCTCGTCCATTAAGGAGAGAGACAGTGAGAGTGAATGAGTGAGAGAGAGAGAGAGAGAGAATATCAATTGATTAATGGCTTGGCTGGGAATGTTAATTAGCCAAAGGTGCAGCTGATTAAATTCTTGCTATGGGCCTGGGGTGGTGCATGGTACACGCACTCATCACTCAGCCAAAAGATTGATAGAAATAGGTTTAATTTGGACTTGTTCTTCATTTTTACAGATTTGTATGTGCACCAGAGTGTAGCTACTACTAGCTGCTATGCATTAGAATTCAATGAACCAATTATTACACCAAGGAGGAAGCCTTTAAAATTGATTCCTGTATCTGTTTTATTACAGCATCTATCATCTATCTTACATGCATGCATCATTAGGTGCATCCTTGGTTTACTTTATGTTTATGTTTGAGATCGAGGATGAGTGAATCATCGGTGAGTTGTCTTTCTAGATTGACAAGTTACCATTGATTTAGTGAAGGATGAGCTCTTTGAATCTCTACAAAACTCACCGAAAGTTAGAATGGAGGCCAATGTTGATCTTGATTTAGCCACTCTGACTCTTAAGTCAAGTCTCTGGGTAGAGAAAAGAGAAAAGAATAGAGAGTACAAGAAAGGTGTGTGATGGTTTCTATATGTACCTATGCTCGTGAGAGTGAGTTTTTTTTATATATTACCCTAGCAGGAAAAATGGTGCCCACGTTCTTCATCATATCTTGATCGAGGGAACGCCACATTCGAGTAGAAGGGGTGCCATATTGTCTCATGTTACTCATGTTCTGTTGATTATGTCGTCCCACTTTTGCCATATTTTATTGATTCTGTCATCTCATTCCTGTTCATCCCATGTTTATCATCTTCTGTTGACCTTGTCATTCCACATTTTGATCAAGGGGACATCACGCTCAAGTAGAGGGGGTGTCACATTGTCTCATGTTCCCCACGATTAAGGGGCTAGTGACTCCATCTAGAAGTATCTATAATGAGCTGAGCTGAAGGAGTCGGGCGTGGTGAGTTAAAGGAGTTAAGGGTGGTCGAGCTGAAGGAGTGGGTGTTGCCGAGTTGAAGGAGTTAGGGCATGATCGAGTTGAAGAAGTCGTGCATGACCGAGTTGAAGGAGTCGGACATGGTCGAGTTGAAGGAGTCTGGTGCGACCGAGTTGCAAGAGTCAAGCGTGGTCAAGCTGAAGGAGTTCGGCGCGATCGAACTGAAAGAATCAAGAGTGGTTGAGCTGAAGAAGTCAGATGTGACCGAGCTGAAGGAGTCAAGAATGGTAGATTTGAAGGAGTCGATTATCTCTTAAGCTCGTCTACGTATATACGTATATATTGGATATCTCAATGTCTGCCTATCTCAAATCCGTCGATCTCTCTCTTTTTCTTTTTAATTTACAATTCAGTTTGACTTCTGATCAACTTAATGGTATCACTTGTAGGCCATCTATCTCCGCCACATTACTTTCATATTAAGTCATCTATCATTTTTCACCACCAAACAGATCTCTTGCTTGTTCTGACTTTATGAAAGAATATGCATGTGTTGCTATTCTAATTCTACTCGAGAAATTAATCAACTACTCTAATTAATCCATTGGTTGAAACTTGCTTGGGAGGCAAAGAGAGGAATAAATATTCTATGCAAAGTTCTCCACGGGACCGGAAGGGGCCCACCGAAGCAAGGGACAAATGAGCGGCTCCGTAAGGATTAAATTAAATGCTGTTGAAGACGACTCGTCGATGGGGACAGTCCGATTACTGCGTGCCTTTAAAAGTTTAATTAAAGATCTGGCTTTCTTAAGTGCGTATGAGAAATAAATTATTTCTACATCTTTCGCATTCAATTTAACTCGATCGTTTGAGAAAAAAAAGAAAGAAAGTTGGACATTCGATATCCTGACAGTTTCATACAATTGATCTTGCGATCATCTATGAAAAAGTAAATCGAAAAATTACAGTTGACCACGATGGAAAAAGATATTTCGTCTCGTCGAGATTCAAATTCTTGTCCTTTTTTACAAATTTATTCCGTTATAACCAACTCAACTATGCCCATGAGCATTGAGAAGAATTCGTCGAGAGTTATCCCAACAAAATTCCTCCTATATGTACAAAAAAATAAGATAAAAAAATTTAAGTTAGGATTAGTGTAAAAATCTATATACTGCTTTTCATCATCATTTAGGTGTGTTTTGTTTATTTATTAAGGTGTGTTTTGTTTATTTATTAAGGTGAATTTTTGTTTTATCTGTGTTAGTATCAGTTTTATACTAAAAAGGGCAAAAAGTGTTTCTATAAAAATTAAAATTAATCAGTTGTTTTTGTAATGACTAGAAAATATTTGTTTTTCATGAATAAATTAATTTGTCTAGTATTACTTTTAAATTTTATCTCTATGAAATTAAAAATATATCATAATTATAAGAAAATTTTATTTTAACTTGCAAACTTCTTTTCCAATATTATTAATATTACTACCAAGAATCCAAGATGTCGTTCTTAGTTATTATTATTATTATTATTATTATTATTTCCATAATTATATAAGGATATTGTCGGTTGATCCTTTTGGCTATCCAGATATTTTTAAAAAATAAATATTAGGAAATAATAACACATAAAAATTTATTTATATAGGATCGACATGGAAAAGCGTTGGAGTGAACTTTAATACTGTGTAGATATATATATAAAATATATTTTTTAAATTCTTATTTTTTAGTTTAAATATTAAATATTAAATCTTAAATATTAAAAAAATATTTTATATTAGATATTAAGATATACAATAT
Organism: Curcuma longa; assembly: GCF_044706935.1. Classification (NCBI taxonomy): domain Eukaryota; kingdom Viridiplantae; phylum Streptophyta; class Magnoliopsida; order Zingiberales; family Zingiberaceae; genus Curcuma; species Curcuma longa. The sequence continues at coordinate 16,589,699 of NC_133864.1, forward strand.
ATATATATTTTTTATTAAGTCTCTTTTCTTGTTAATAATCTTCTCTAGCTCGTCTCTGTCCATTCTGTTTTAATTTTTTTTCTCTTTAATATTTTCTCGACAGTTTGCCTTAACCCTAAACTTCCTTCTCTCCTGACCACCGCCGCCCTCTTCTGTTTTTAGGCAGCGGCTCGAACAAGCACCAGGAACTCAACAGCGCCGCCCTGACCGCCGCTGCAGCCGGGTCGGCCGCCCCCTCCGTCGCCGTCTCAATAGTGCCCCATCCGTTATAGCCGAGCTCCTCCGTCTCACACCACGGCCTCCTCTCCTCTCCAGAAAGGCACGACGAACGTGTCGCGAACAGGTACTTGTCAAAATACCCTATTCCCGAAGTCTTTATTCCCAGCACACTAGCGCGATCGTCCGTCCCCAATTCCTTCACCGTCGTTCTCCAGCGAACGTACCGCCTACGGCCTTACCTCCCTCCTGCACCGACTTGTTTACTTGAGGCAATTTAGTACTCCGGTGGCATATCATGGATGTGGATTCGGACCCCAATGCGAGCAAACAGATGCACATAGATTCGAAAGAACCAGTTGTTGATAAGGTCTGAAACAGTTAATTATCTCTCTCTTTTTTTTATTGGCGATCGTTTTATTTTACTCCCTGTCCCTCATGCCTGTTTGTCAATTTGAAAGGGAAAGGTGAAGGATGATCTCTCAGACTCGATCGAGGGCTTGCAGATATCTGATTCATCGAGTTTTACGTTCAAAAGGAAACCGGTTATCATCATCCTTGTTGGAATGGCAGGTATGTTGTAGAATTGTTATCGTTTTTCTCTCTTTTTTTTCCTCCAAGTTTGTAACTGCAACAGTGGTTTCCCATTTTTGTAGGGAGCGGTAAGACTACATTTCTCCACAGATTGGTCTGCCACACTAAGGCTTCGAACATTCGAGGCTATGTGTTGAACCTTGACCCAGCTGTGATGAGCCTTCCGTTTGCTGCAAATATTGACATAAGGGACACTGTTCGCTACAAGGAAGTAATGAAGGAGTACAATCTTGGCCCTAATGGTGGAATTATGACATCACTGAATCTCTTTGCAACAAAGTTTGATGAGGTTGAATGTTTTTCTGTTCACTGAATCTAGATTTGTGAGAATTTCAGTTTTCCTTCAGACGTTTCTAGTTTGATGGATAAACAAATCTTAGCCTATTTTTTTGGCAATGAGATATTTTAGCTAAGTCGTTCTACATCGTGTTTTATAGGTAATATCGATCATAGAAAGACGGGCTGATGAGCTTGACTATGTTTTGGTGGATACACCTGGTCAGATTGAAATTTTTACTTGGTCAGCTTCTGGAGCAATAATTACTGAAGCCTTTGCTTCGACGTTTCCCACGATAATTGCTTATGTTATGGATACACCTCGCTCTTCAAATCCAGTAACTTTTATGAGCAATATGCTATATGCTTGTAGCATACTCTACAAAACGAGGCTGCCTTTAATACTAACTTTTAACAAGATTGATGTGGCCAATCATGAATTTGCATTGGAGGTATTCTAGTTCCTGTTACTTCCTTGTTTTTCATACTACTTTTTGTCATCCTGATGGCATGCTCTTGAATGTCTTTAGCATGCTTAACTAGTAGAGAACCAAAAACACAAATGCATATCGGCTACTCTGATCACTACCTATCAAACAACAAGCTTACCTCGTCTCCTCAGAATTTATTCTGCCCTCTAGATTTTGTTAACACAATGCATACTTCTTCACTTTGACAATAGCAAGTGTTTTAACTTTTTTGAATAGATACTGATGAGCTTGCTTCTTGTGTTTACATTATAGACAAGACATTTGTATAAAACATAACCTTGTCACTGGCTTGTATATATGCTTATCAACTATTGTCTCTTTGTGTTGTAAGTCTATAGTGGAACATTTTCTATATTATAAATTGATGTTGGAATTATCCATCCATTGGATTAGTTAATTCTGTAAAAAACAAACATGGCAAAGAATCTCATATTCAGCTACTAATTTTGAAATTTAGAATCTCATATAGCAAAGAGTAAAATATAGGCCTAATGAAATTAAGAGATGAAGTAAAGAGCTTTGAATGTGGGAAGTTATTCACTTGCTGCTGTTATTGTTAGCTAAATTTACAAAAAAAAAAAAATGATGATAAGTTGCTTGAAAAGAACACTAGGTAGACAAGGAGATCAGAACACCAAGCAAAAGAGGTCTGAATAGATCTGAGAGAGTGAGAGAAGAAGTCTGCTTTGGCAATGTGTGTGTATGTGTGAGTGAGGGAAGAAAGAGAGAGAGAGGATAGATAATATTGTTTAGTTATTTTCTTCTTGAGATAGCCATCCTACTTCACTAATAACTGTCTTTGGTGTTTCTTCTCCTTTGTCATATAAGAAAAAGACATTTAAACTATATCCTTGCTTTTTTCTGAATTTTACAATCCATAAAAAAATTTCCATGATCTTCCCAAACTTTTAAATCCACATGGTACTTTCAATTTAAAGAGAAGTTAAAGGAGATATTTCTCTGAAGCCTAAGTCAAGTCCTCCAACTCAGTGCAACTATTTCACCATGGTATCTTTTCTCCAAACTGAGCACCGTTAATGTCTCTTTTCTGTGACTAAGGAGGATTGCGTCTATCTTTTCTTGTTTCATTGGAATCCATGTTCCAACTTGAGCATAATATTTCCATTAGTTTCAAATTGAAATCAAGATGACACCAAATTTGTGACTTTACCCACGGTAGGCCTAGTCAAGTGTTTTGCTGAAATCACTCCTAAGATTGAGGAAATCACTGATTTCCCTTTCACTTAACCTTTGCATAATAAACTTAACATAGGCTACATATTAATTTGCATGCACCCCATTATTTATTTTTCTTCTTTACGATTTACAGTTCATTGTTCTGGTATCAGTGGATGCAGGATTTTGAAGCATTTCATGCAGCATTGGACACTGATTCATCCTACTCATCAACTTTAACAAGAAGTCTTTCTCTGGCACTCGAAGAGTTTTACAAAAACATGCACTCCGTGGGAGTTTCAGCAGTTTCTGGTGCTGGAATAGAAGCCTTTTTCACTGCAATTGAATCGAGTGTTAAAGAATACATGGAGAACTACAAGTAACAACCAACCACCGAACTTATTTTGGTTCTAAAATTGACTTCAGCATTATAACTGGGATTCACTCCATTTTCTATACAGAGCTGACCTCGACAAGAGAAGGGCCGAGAAACAGCGTCTGGAAACAGAGCGCAGGAAGGAAAACATAGAGAGACTACGCAAAGACATGGAGAAAACTAAAGGCCAAACAGTCGTACTTAGCACTGGTCTAAAAGACAAGGGATCCCTTAAGATGGAGGATGAGGAAGAGGAGGAAGAGGAGTTGGAGGATGATGTTAGATTCTCTGAGGAAGAGACAGAGGAAGATGAAGGTGAAGATGAAGAGGTTGCGCACTTCGGTTTTTGAAAATCTGCAGTATCTACTAATTTTCCCTTGTGAAGGGCCACTTCTGAGAGGCTTATACTTCCAGTACAGTTTGTTTTACTGAATGTTGTGGAACTGGTAGTAGGTCTTTGTTCAAATTCTGCACTTGTTTATAGATTTAGGTGCATATGATACTTGCTGAATGCTTTGCAAAATGAACATAATGTTTTTATATTTTTTTGTTGGATTTTATGAATTGATTTCCATTTATCTTTTATCATAGGGGACATTTTAGCATAAAATGGTATTTCAAAAAGAATAAAATAGATATATGAGATTAGAGAAATGTTATGCTGTGTGATGAGAAATTCGTGATCCGTGTATGACACCCACGACCCATTGTCGTTGTTGCTACCTTTGCTGTGTTGTCGGTCACCGCCGACCTCTCCCTCAGGCGTGATCGACGCGCAGCTCATCAGTGGCGCTCCGTCTGGTGTCAGATTTCGGCTGGATAGGGGTTAGAATCCGGTGAATTTCGATCGGAAACAGTGAAATCATGCACGCGGCCATTGTCGGTCGTGATTGGCATGAATTCCGGTTGAATCGCGATCGTCGGACGGCAGAGGACCGGTCGTCATCGCACAGCGGTCCTTCCTCGGTCGGTCTTCGATTGTGATTTGGCTGGAATCCGGCCCAATCGCGGTGGGCAGTGGTGTGCGCCACTGCCCCCCGCGATCGGGTCGGATTTTGACCAAATCGTGGCCGGAGACCGACCGAGGAAGGATCACCATGCGACGGCAGCCCGTCTTCTGCCGTCCGATGATCGCGAATTGGTCGGAAACAGGGTCGACCGTAGTCGGTAGTGATGCGCGCCACTGCCGACTGCGATCGGCCCTGTTTCCGACCAAATTTGTCGGATTCCGACCACTATCCGGTCGGAATCTGCCGTCGGATGGAGCACCGGTGAGCGACGCGTCGATCGCGGCCGAGTCGACGGTCGACGGTAGCCGGACGGGGTGGCAGCAACGGTGATGGGTCAGAGCATCACGCACGAGTCGCGCACGGGGGTGTCGCGCAGGATAGGAATCTCGTGTGAGACTAAATTGGAAACGTTATGTTATTAAATATTAAAGGGTAATTCTGAAAATCTATAAATTCATAGAGGATATTTTAGCAGTTTCAATACACTTAAAATGGGCCCAGAATTTGTAGCCCATCTATCGTCAAATAACTGGGCCTATCGAAAGACGATTTGGAGCCGTCGGATCGGATTCCGGAGCCATCTGGAGTTTGCCCTTTTCGATCTGTTTATATGCGCCCTTCTATTGAGATCGGGTTTCCATTTCGATCGAGTTCGATCTTGAGGGAAGATGTTCCTGCGGCGAGTGCTGTCGGGCGGCGGATGGCGGGCTATGTCGACGCAGGTAGGGAAGAAGGTGAAGGAGACGACCGGGATTGTGGGGCTCGACGTGGTGCCCAACGCCCGCGAGGTGCTGATCTCCCTCTACACCCGCACCCTCAGGGAGATCCAGGCCGTGCCGCCGGACGAGGGCTACCGCAAGGCCGTCGAGAGCTTCACCCGCCAACGCCTCAACGTCTGCCTGGAGGAGGAGGACTGGGAGGAGATCGAGAACCGCCTGGGATGCGGCCAGGTCGAGGAGCTCATCGAGGAGGCGAAGGACGAGCTCACGCTCATCTCCAAGATGATCGGTTCGTACCTCCTTGTTATTAGTTCCTTTCGAATCTGTTGATGTTTGTTTTTATCCAAGCGTTGGTTTGATGTTGGATTTAGCGATTTCTTCGTTAGATCTGCGTGGCCAACTCTATTTTTCTCCTTCGCTAGTTTTCTTTTAGTTAAAGGATCATTTCGGCATTTAACAATACAAATTAGATAGTGTCAACAATTTCTTCAAAATGAGATCTTTTACGGTCCTATTATATTTTAACGGAGATCCAACACTGTTGGGCTATTCTGGGTGCCTATTTTGTGTTTTTTTACAGTCCATTTCACCGAGTTCAATTGCAGAGTACTTTGTCACGGTCTGATTTTGGGATTGTGTCCACGTGCGTTGAGGCACTATGTGACAGCTGAGGGAAGATCCTTCAAGAGATTGATAGGACTGATCATTCTCCCTCTTGTTCTTCTGCATCCCTTTGTTGGAACCTGGATGTCTTATAATTATTATTAATATCTATTTACAGAGTTATATCATGAAGCAGTAAAATTTTACTCTCTCAATTGTATAACCTTGTCTTAATTAAAATCAAATGTGGTGAATGAGTTTGGTTGAACCATCTTGACGCTGGTCCATGTGAAGAACAAGTTTGATTTATCTTTCTTGAGCCCAGTCCATCTTCAAGAATGAGTCTCTAACATTAATTTTGTCTCAAAAACTCTGCACATTCTCGGGTGTAAAGTTGGATATTTGTATAGAGCTTCATTCCAGTCTTGGGTGGGACAACGGTGAGGGTGCATCATCATGGGATGATGGATACGTCTGATGTTTGTAATTTTAGGGTTGTCATTTCTACCATGGTTTCCCTGTAGTGTGATCTTGTGGCAATTACATTGAAATTGCATACTCATGGCCTTGAAAATTTCAACTAATAGAGTTTATCTTGTGGCAATTTCATTGAAATTTCATACTCACGGCCTTGAAAATTTCAACTAATAGAGTCTAGGGTGCTCAACTAGTTTATTCCAAGGATGGCAACAAATCCTCTAGAGGTATTATGTTGAAGTCAGTGATGATTTGTTTGTTCTTGTGATGGAAGCATACATTTGTATATGATAGAACAATATAAATGCTCTTTGTTTACAATTTGAACCGATGAGTCAGTTCATTATGGAAGTTGTAGCCTTTTGATAATGCTCACATCAAAGTAGTTGTGCATGTTACTAGACTTGATCATGACTTCGGCATGGCACCTGACCATGGAATCATGTAATAACATAGTGCGAGATTGTCCTCTACTCATAATGAGGTGCAACAAGATCTCTGATTCTAGCATCTCAGTCGCTCCGTCTTCCTCTTCATTGATCTTGATGCTGTTTGATAAAAATAAAAGTTTGCACCATGGTTAGTCAGAGACTTCTCATCACAATTACAAGACCTTGTGCTCTTATTTTCACCATTTGATTGGAGTGAGGCACTGATTGTGGTGGTGCTTCACTAGTATTGGTCTTTTGGATGGCGATGCTGTTGATGGATTCATCTTGTTGTAGAAGTCCAGATGTAGGTGACACTTGTATAATTGTGCTAAGTTCTCAGTGCCTATTCATCTCGCAGATCGATGTATCTTCACGTTGGCTTTCAAGGAGTTTTGCAATCCAGTTATAAGAAATTGTGAATTGGTAATTTTTTAGAGGGTAATAATGTACCTTATCGAGCAAGTAACAATTTGTCTTTCTCTTGGTATTTAGTCATGTTTACCACTTATTAGAGCTTTGATAATTTTCTAAGCGTGATGTGTTGGTTTGCATGGTCAAATCATGTGCAGAGATCTTCTGGCAGATGCTTGCTGGTGGACCTCATTTTGCCTGAATCATAACCTAGGCTTAAGTAATATTTTCTTGATCTGAAAAGACAAGGTTGTGGCGCAAGAGATCCTTGCTTCTATGTGGTTAGGGGGCTAGGTTGATTGGCTGATTGCCTTTCAAACTTAAGGAGGCTCTACCTATGTGTTAAGGAGAGATTCAAGATGCTTCCAATTTCAGGTCATTAATTCGAGGCAATGTTTGATCTCCACCTGTGCTTTATCCTATACAATTGAGTCTTCCTTGTATCTCTTTTCAATGGGTTCGATTTTTTGAAGCAAGATGTTGCCCATGGTAAACAGTGACTCTAACACTAAATTGTCACAGTTGTGATTTTGGGATTGGGACCATGGGCATTGAGGCATTATCAGAGAACTGAGGGGAGATCATTTGGGGATTGAGAGCGTAGATCCCTTTCAACTGTCTTGTTCTTTGGCTTCCCTACGTTTGATGTGGTAGAAGAAGATGAAAGGAAGAAGGATTGGCGGTGTCAAAGAAGAGAGGGAGAGAGAGACCATAAGAATTAAAAGTTATCCTATACTAACAGATGCTATTTGTTTGAATTACTAGTTTACTACAAGAATGCTTTGTACTGACAGAGATTTAAAACTTTGCTTACTTACAGATGCTATTCTTTTAGATTGCCATCTACAAGAAAGTATTCTTTAAAAATGATAACAGAAAAAAAGCATATTTGCTGGTGCTTGTTAATTTCCACAACTTTCAAGACCTAAAATTTGAACCTTTTTAATTCCTTGATTGCTGCTGCTGTCCATCTTTCAGCCTTGGATTTAAAGATATGCTTTGAGCATGTGCTAGTGGTAGTAGTTGCCCATTCACAAGTTATCTTGGTTTGTTCTATTCAGATAGACATTCTTTGGCATCAGTTTTTACAAGTTAGTCATGGTTAGGGTCTGTTTACTTTGGCTGACAATCAATGAGTGAAGAGGATGAGTGCTGTTTACTTTGCTAGATGGGATGGAATAGTGGGAAATTTGAAATGGGGTTTCTTCCTTCATTTTGATTCCTCTAATTGGATGGATCAAGGAGGGATAAATGTTTTCAGATACTTTTGATCTTTATGCATCCTCCAATCTGTCCATCCAAGTAAACAACACAGTGGAAATACTTATAATCTATCCATCTTGACATGGATCTATCCAACTGTTAAAACACAGTAGCTAGTAGGTTCTCTGCCCTTCTTTGCGGTGGACTTGTTAGCTTTTTTTTTTTTTTAAAGGATACTCACACTTAGAGATTTCCTTGCTTGTGGAGTAAGCTCCAATAATAGGAAAATAGACAGTGCATTAGACCCAATCTTTGCATCCCAAATATGTGCATTAAACCCAATCTTTGCATCCCAAGTCTGTGCTTTTTGTATGCTTTTCAGCACTGACAATTGTCAATTCCAATCAACATCCCTTTCACTCTGAGTTTGTTGCGTGACTGTGTTTGTTGCTTAGTTCATTCATCTTCGTCTATTGATGACCTCTTCCACTCTTATCTTCTCTTACTCTCTGATCAGTGCAGACTCAAAGCTGACACAATTCTGATTAACAGAGAAATCTTTCAAAAAGACATTTTTTTCAAATTTTATACGTAACAGTCTTGTACTCATTTTTTTGGTTGAAGTGGGTCTTTCTTATTTGCTCTTTGTGCCAGAATACCTTGAATAATTGACTGTGATCTTGAAATCAGTCTAATCCAATGGGATAGATAGAAGGCACATTGTCAATGAGCAAAAGGGCTGAATATTCACACAGTGAGGGTCTCCAATGTATTGTAAAGCCAATGGTAGATAAAAAAAAAGCCTATAGATAAGTGCTTCCAGGGCGGTCTAGGTAAAAATTTTCACAAGTTAATTCGATCTATTTTTTCCTTCTTTCTGTAGTGGAGTTAGTCACACATAATGACAGATAACGACTATATTATCCAAAGGTTGATAACAATGGATTTTGTTTTCATGCCTGGAAACAATATTTTAAGCCCCCTGCATACTCTATTGCTTGTGTGTATAAGGCCTAGGAATCAATTTCTGGTTGCATAGCTTTATCATAAATTTGTTTTCCACATTGTTTCCTTCAGATTGAGCCAACTTTTGTTGTTACAGCCATTCATTCTATTGAAAGAATCTTTGTTCGAGAACTGTACGTGAAATTTTTATTTCATACAGTGCATGATACCAAAGAAAATAATCCATGAAAAATTCAAAATTGACTATTCTCAAACTGATTGGATCCACTATTTTTATAAGAAATCTCTAGCTGCAAGAGGTGTGTGTGTGTGTGTTTCTGAAAAAACACACCAATTGTACGAGTAGTAGATGGAAATGGTAACTCTTACAGTTTATCTTCAACTTCTCCTAGTTCTAGAAACTAGTCACTTCAATGATCTTTGATGGGGACAAGGACCTAAAATATGTATGATATGAATATGTTGGAACTATTCTTATTAGCCATGACACTGACAGTTAGGCTAACTTAATATGGTCTAATATATATTCATGTACTTCCTAATCTGCTTTTGTGAACATTATGTTAGTTCAAAAAATTGATAGCCAACAATTCTAGTTAGCTTTGCATATGAAGTTGCACCATAGAATATGAAACCTAAACTACACATCTCGTCAAGCATCTATTCACTATGCTCATGGATGTTCCCAATATCTTTATCTTTCGTTAACTATTCTGTATATTTCTTCCTCACTTCTTACGACTAGTTGTCTTCATATTGCAATGCAGAGTGGGATCCATGGGGAGTTCCTGAGGACTATGAATGTGAGGTTATCGAAGATAACACTCCAATTCCTAAACATGTTCCACATCACCGACCTTCCCCGCTCCCCGATGAGTTCTTCAAGACGTTGGGGGCCATCACGGCAGAATCGCTTCCCAAGGATGAAACTGCACCTCAGCCAAAAGCTTGAATGCTCACTGTTTTGCTTGGTTTGACAATATATATATCCTCTTTTCCAGCATTTTTCGGTGCTAATGATGGACCTAGCTTTCACTTATGAAAATAATATTGCTAGGATTCAAAAATGTTTTAATTCCCTGAAGGACACAATTGCAGGACGTTGTTAGGCAACTCCATAATGAATCGCTATGCTTCTTTGTGTTTGTGTATGACTGATCTTAGCAAGGTGATTGTAGCTTTTGCAAGACCTATTGATGTCTTATGAACTTCAACCTGAACCGGGCTGATGCTTGCCTGAGGTGGACGACCGCCTGAGCTTAGACAAAGTAGTTGCCGGTGCCGGCAATGGCTAAAAGTCAAGTGTTCTCTTATTGCAAGGTGAGTTATGCATTAGTTGATTGCTAAATTACTAAACAAAAACCATAAAGCTCATCAGTTTAGCTTAGAAACTAGAGAAACTATCCAAACAAAATTGTTCACATCTATCTCATTTCACATTGTCGATAGATATAAATCGCATTTAATTTTAATGTAATACCCTTAGTTAACAAGTCTCTGTCTAAGTGCCTAATTGTGCATGTAGTGGTGGAGGCTCATGGCTAATGGCTAATGGCTAAACAATTATATGAATTCATTAAAATCAGATTATTGTGGCGGTTTCAAAAGTTTAGCAGATTTATTAATTAGGGTTGGACCATAGTCTTTGCCCCTCTCCATACAATGGGAAGCCTCTTCATTTATGCATGAGTCTTAAAGTAAATTCATGCAAGAGTTTTAGTAGCATCAAAATGGCAATCTTGATAGCTTTTTTATGATACGATTTTCATGGCATTATAATACAATTTTAATAATGTAACACGTTTTAATAGCCCTGTAGATCTACTTTAAAGGTTCCTAATATAACACATATGTGATAGAGCAGAGTTGATAGAAGACGATAAAGGTTCGAATCTTGACGAAGTTGAAACAATATCTTCTTTTATCGTGGTTAATTACAATTTCTCGATTTATTTTACTAAGGCTCACAAATGATTGTGGGGTTAATCGTAGTTAAGAGGAAAGGATATGGGTGTGGAATAAAGGTAGATTTCACCTTTTTGCATAAGAGTTTGATATCTAATAGGGATGAATTTCACTTTGCAACAAAGTAAACATTTGCTAAATTGTTCACATGTCATGCATCCTACTAAGATTTCTAAGTCTAAGCTACAATGCGTAAAACTTAGTTGAAGACACCTTTTACACGTTATATAAAGAATGACTAGATCGTTTTTGTATATATCTTGCAATAATTCTGAATAAATAAATATACCCGTTATAATTAAATAAAAGTATTTAAAATATTTGTTATAATTAAGTAAAAATATATACTAAATAAAAGTATAGTTCTTTTTCCACAAGTTGTAGGAAGGAATATATAATATATATATTATCGCACACAACAAATATAGAGATGGCGACTTCTTCCACTATCGTCAGTTTATAATATCATTATTATCCACCCTCAATAATCTAATAACAAATTGCCAATATTTAATCTACTAATTAATTATCGAGTTGCTTTGTTTTTGAATCCAATTAATCATGCACAGGTTAATCCAAAGAATAATCACAGTTACAGGCTTACACCTCCAATCCATGTAGTCTCATGATAATCCCTTGAGGGTGTATTGATTCGGTCCCACGGAAGTTTCCCACCGACCACCAAGGTAAATCGGGAAGCGCATACGGCGGCCAATCTAGATGCTCAACATCCTTTGATTGCGTTCCCCATTCGGAAGAAAATTCTTACAAATATGTCATAGTTGGGGATCCGATAAATCGGGAAGCGCCGCGGATGCTCAGCATATTCCTGTAAATACGCCGTCTTCTATAAGTCTGTTCCGGATTCTCAAGGGAGAAGGAGAGAGAGAGAGAAAAGGAAATCAATTGAAGAAGATAATCGACGCGTGCAGTTCTTCTCCAGAAGTAAGAGAATTTTGATGCTTCTTTCTTCTTCTTTGTTCATTGATTCCGGTTAAAATTGTTGCTGCAGCAACCAGATGTCGTCCGCGCTCCACAGATCCTCCCCCGCCGGCCACATCATCTGCTCCATGTCCAGGAAGTCGAGGGCTGTCGGCGGCGACTCCGGCCACAGCTCGCCGCCCGGCTGCATCAGGCCGCAGGAAACAGGCTGCGGCGAGAACTGCGCGCTGAGCGAATCCACCGTCGTCGTCGTCGTCGTCGACGACCCGGCGGCGGTCGAATTCTCTGGGCTGGACTTTGCCTCCGTCTCGGCGGTCGCCGGAGTCGCGACCCCGAATTCCACAGCGGCGGACGTACTGGAGCCACCGCCGCCGATTCTCTCCAGGAGGCGGGGCATCCACAGGTAGCGCATGACGTCCTTGAACTGCTGGCTGTCGGCGTCGCATTTGAGCTGCTTCGCGTGCTTCTGCACCCGCGTCCTCCAGTAGTTCTTGATCTCGTTGTCGGTTCTCCCCGGAAAATACCGCGCTATCTTCGACCATCTTCGCAAGAACGCAGACAATCAAATCATCAATCTGCCTTAGCTTTCAATAATTCAAACACACAGTACGTACGAAGAAGAATTCAATGATCAGCCACCTGTTTCCCCAGCGCGAGTGGAGCTCCAAGATGAGCAGCTGCTCCTCCGGCGTGATGTTGCCCCGCCGTACGTCGGGCCGGAGGTAGTTCAGCCACCGGAGGCGACAGCTCTTCCCCGTCCTCCTCAGTCCTGTTAATTCAAAACCCCCCATTTTTCACTCTTCCCCGGAAAGAAATTAAAATTAAACAAAGCACTACGTACTCTGTTTCTACGTACCTGCGCGACGAGCCAGCGAATTCCACTTCCCCTCGCCATTGACGGCGATGTAGTTCATCAGGGCGAGGTCCTCCTCCGTCGTCCAAGGTCCTCTTCTCAACTCCATCTCCTCGCTGCCGTGGACCTCCATTGTTGCTCCTCCTTCGTCCTTCCTCCAGAGAGAAGATGTTGCTGTCTGTGGATAGGGACGGAGAAGAGAAGAAGAAGAAGGGGTGGGTTTGTAGACAGAAGGCGGCAAATAAACACGTGATGAAAGGGGAGCCGCAACGCAAATCCCGCAATGGGGAATTGATTAACGGAGTTTAAAGCCAAAAGTGATCGATGGCTTTCGATGGAAAAGCCAAACAGCGTAGCGTACCAGAGCTTTCAACTTTGACTAAACTCTTCTTACTCTCTCCTTTGCCAAGTGGAAAGTCGACGAAACGGGAAGGGAAAAAAAATCAGTGGAAAGGAAAGAAAAAAAAAAGGAAAAAGAAAAAAGAAAAAGATCTCAAAGTAAACGGGAAAGAAAAGAGAAGAAAAAATAAATTCATTGAACACGTTTAGGTCCCTCGACCAGAATCTGCACACACGTATAACAATTGTGATGGATGGTGACAAACCTCATGTAGCATTCACTAGCAGTAGTACTTCCAAAAATAAAAGCCTTGCCTGCTGAGCAGCCTCTTGAGCAAGTCGGCTCAATGCATGCATGTGAGAGAGAAGAAGGCTGCAGGCAAAGACTCAGAAAGAGATAAACTTAAAGGGCGCCATGCTTGCCAATCAGGGGTTTAAACTTTGTACTTGAGTAACACTTTCAGATGCTTTTGTCCCGGCCCCCAATATAAAATGTGAATTGATGACAAAGCGTAATATTTCGATTAAATATCGTGGGATCAAGATCAATGAAGGGATTAATATGCATATTCTTCAAAGATAGTTATCAAAAAGATAAAAAAATTTAAAAAATATTTTTAAAAAAAGTTAGAATGACATCAAAGATAAATCCCGATAAATTATTCCGACGTTTAAATTAGGATTTTACAAAAGAAAAGAAATTAAAATTTTAAAAAAATTAGAATTTTATATGTACATACTACATATATGTGCTCTTAAATAGGGGCAACCTTTTATAGAGTTATCCATGTGTCAATCTTTGAAATATCAGTGTCTGTTTAAGATTTTATTTGAGATACGTGCTATTATTTATGGTATACTCTAATATACACATTCCAATTGTTTATGTCTTCCGAGATATTTCCCTTATTTTTCGAGTGAAATAGCCTTAGGAGATTATTATCTTACGGGCGAACCAACTTCATGGGCTCAACCTAGAAGTGAACGAAGAGAGCTAAGGCTAAGATGAGGTCAGTTCATGAAACCGAATGAAGCGAGATCGGGATCCGAGGTTTGAGGTTGAGATCGGGATCGAGGTTGAGATGAGGTTGGTGCATGAGATCGAATAGAGGTCGAGATCGAGACCGGAAGCTTGAGGCCGAGGTCGAGATTTGAGGTTGAGATGAGATCGGTGCATGAGACCGAATAGAGGCCAAGATCGGGCCACGTGGCAGCTGTAGGCTTCCGATGTATCACAAACCTCTCCAATTAATCTAGTCGAAAGAGATGTAGTCCGACTAACTAAACTATGATGAGTTGTCTAGAGATATCCAACTTGACGAGCCATGGTATAGACACCTTGCCATGACAACTAGTCAGGTTCTTATTCATGAGGAGATAAGATATTGTATTAAATGTTCGCTAAATCACTTATCAACCTTATCATTAATGCATTTATGGCTATATTAATGGTGACGTGTGTTATCTTTTTTAGCCACAAGAATACCCTGCCGCATTAATGGTGGCGACGTGGGAGGATGTTCTTGCTGATGTGGTCGCAAATCAGATGATGATGCTAGTTTGCCATTTATATGGTTTAGCATCTGACGGTTGAATTTGAATCATCGTGTCATCCAAACTGTTGTTTGATCGAGCATTAATGAGAGAGATCATACCACGATTTTGCTAACTAGGTCATGCGATGCGACAACTAAGATGAGATCTCATCGTTCTTTATACCTATTCGACGGTTTAACGAGTTGATGTGATAGCCCTACCGTGCGATCTCCAGGGTATATCAAGCCATCGTCAAATCATGTCGCTTTCGTTCGTGCTTGTCTTCTTCTGTGTCTTCATCTTCCTCTAAGGTCCGACGACAACCGTAAGTTCAGTTGTACCCATTTCTCTTTTACCCCGATTTTTTTTTACTTCTTCGTCCCCCAATGGTCACTGATGATGCGCCGATTCCATAGTACGAGATCCAACGATTTACATATACCTCAAGTGATGACTTGCTACTTAGGGAACAGTATGATATCCTATTAGATCACCGTATTAGGATTCCAACCTTGGAGCATCGACCCCATGAGCCGTCATCAGGTTATGTTACCTTCTTTCAAGCCAGTTAGTTGGCACCTGTAGGTTTCCTTTCCCTTCCTTCCTTCAAGACTTGACCATCTATTTCCAGTGTTCTCTATCCCAGTTTGTCCTAAACTCCTATTGCCTGATTTGTAGTGCCTCTATCATTTTCCAAATATATCAAATTTCATTTGATTCCACTACATTCCATTACTTTTTCTATCCCTTATGGGAGATCGGGTATTTATTTAGGAAGTTGTAGCCTGGTCTCGCTGCAAAATAAACTACCTCGGGATGATTAAGCCATCGGTCAATGAACGGGTTGATGTGCACACTCCTTGGAGATAGTCATCGGAAAAGATGAAGAGACCTGAAAAACACTCCAAAAGAGCGTTAGAATGACACTGGATGGATCCCGATAAATCACTCTAACGTTCAAATTAGAATTTTACGAAAGGAAAGAGATTAAGGGCTTAGAAAAATTAAGATTTTATATGTGCATATTTGTACCCCCGGGTAGGAGCCACCTTTTATAAAGTTACCTATGTGACAATCTTCGAAACATCAATGCCTATTTAAGATTTGAAATACGTGTTGCTGCTTATGGTATATTTCGATATGCGCACTCCAAGTGTCCATGTCTTCCGAGGTATTTTCCTTATTTCTTTTGGCGAAACTGCTTTAGGTTTTATGATATTACAGACGAATCAGTTTGATGCGCTCACCCTAGAAGCAAACGAAGAGAGACTCGATGCCGAGATGAGGTCGACACATAAGACCGAATAGAAGCTGAGATTGGGACCCAAGAATTGAGGCTGAGGTCAGGGACCGAGACTGAGATGAGCTTGGTGCATGAGACCAAATAGAGACCGAGATCAGGATCCAAGGCTTGAGGCTGAGTTCGACCTGGGACAAAGATGTGGTCGACGTATGAGATCGAATAGAGGTCGAGATCGAGATCTAAAGCTTGAGATCGAAGTCGGAGCCCGAGGTTGAGATGCAGTTAGTGCATGAGACCGAATAGAGATCGAGATTGGGACCCGAAGTTGAAATGAAATCGACGCACGAGACCGAACAGAGGTCAAGATATATCGAGATCCGAGGCTTAAGGCCGAGGTCGAAGTTCAAGCTGAAATGAATTCAATGCATGAGATCGAACAGAGGGCGAGATCTGGACTTGAGGCTTGAGGCCGAGATAGGCCAGGAGCCTGAGACTAAGATAAGGTCAACATACGTATCCCGGCCAATACACCGTAGATGGTTCTAACACCGATTCAAGGATTGCCGACGTGCACACTCCTGAGGTGAGGTTGTGTAGAGAGAAGAAGAAACCTACAAAACAATTAAAAAAAGGGTTAGAATGACGTCGGAGTTGGGTCCCGGAAAGCCACTTTGACACTCAAGTTAGAGTTTGGCGTGAGGAAGGAGTTTAATGACTTAGAAAAAATTAAGGTTCATGTGTGCGTACCTGTACCCGTGGGCATGAGTTACCTTTTTATAATAGTTGATCTCCTAAATATTAGCAATCGTTTGAGAAATATTCTGATATACCTGTTCTTACTTTGAAAGATTCCATTAGTTTTTGTATGTTTTGAGAATATGCTCCTATTTTTTTTCGGAGAAACATCTCTAGGATCCCCTGATTAGGCGGGATGACTATGTCTCTAGATAAGAATCACGCTCTAAGGTTGCCCATCGATCCTCACGGCTTCGGCCCAATACTGACATGCGAAAATAGGCCAAGACCGAAGCAGGAGGTTGACACATACTACAGGGAGCATATCGAAACCGGAGCAGGAGGTCGGCACATGCTGCAAGAAGCATACCGAGACCGAAGCAGGAAGTTGACACATGCTGCAGGGAGCATGCCGAGACCGAGAGAGGAGGTCGGCACATACTGTAGGGAGCTTGCCGAGACCGAAGCAGGAGGTCAACACATACTACGGGAAGCATGCCAAGACCGAGACAGGAGGTCAGCATATGTTGCAGGGAGCTTGCCGAGATCGGAATAGGAGGTCAGCACCTGATGCAAGAAGCACGCCGAGATCGAGACAGAAGGTCGGCACATGCTACAAGGAGCTTGCCGAGATCGGAATAGGAGGTCGACACATGATGCAAGAAGTATGCCGAGACCGGAATAGGAGGTTGGCACATGATGTAAAAAGCATACCGAGACTGAGACAGGAGGTCGGCACATGCTACAGGGAGCATGCCGAGATCAAGACAAGAGGTCGGCACATACTGCAGAGAGCTTGCCAAAACCGAAATAGGAGATCGGCACCTGATGCAAGAAATATGCCGAGACCAAGACAGGAGATCGACATATGATACAAGAAGCTCGGAAGCCCTTTGAAGCTGAAATGGGAGGTCGAATTTGGAGTTTCATGAAAAAAGTTAACCAATAATTATACTTACCCATTCTTCTGAACCCCTCATTCTACACGTTGTTCATATAAACACTAAATAATCCCACCGGATCAGTATGAGATCGAATAGAGATCAAGATCTAAACCCAAAGTTTGAGGCTGAGGTCAAGGCCCGCAAACCTCGGGTTGAGATCATCAACTCGCTATCCCTGGCCTTAAGATTTATCTAATTCTTCTTAATTTTGAATATTAATAACTCAATATCATTTTAAATCTCGAGCCAGGGACAATTTAGACTTCCACGGTATTACACATCAATTCCTTCCTCACCTTAATTATCATTCATACTCTAATCTTCGCACTTAAATATATCCATGCAGAAATTGCAAGCACAAAACAAAGCTGAGTTTTTGCAGATGGCCGTGATGCATCGATCAGTGGCGGAGCTGACTGACTACCTACCTTTGAGTACATCATTTAACAAGTGTGTGTATGAGTTAATTTCTATAAAGAAGCAATCGAGACATGCCGATCGAGTGCTCAAAGTGTTGCGTTTAACCAAAAGAAGGGACAAGCAATCGTTGGGGAGAACTAGTAGTAGTAAACAAAGTTGGTGCATGACGGACATTTTTTTTTTAAAAAAATTCAGATACCTTTCGATCCGATTAATTTTGGAGGGAGACTTTCCTCGATACACAAATTCAGAAATATAAATGACTCCTAATACAGTACTCCAACATCATTAATAGTTCGAATACTATAGGCGTATGATATACCCTGTCAAATAATCTAATTCTTGTTGAATGGGTTATCGATCATTAGGATAAATTTAAAAGTACGAACCATGAATCACTTCGCAATTAATATTTTAAAATTATTTTTTTATTAGAGAAAATTAATCCACGAAATATCACAGTTAGAAATTCTTGACCTACATAAACTCTTTCCGTTGCAATAGAGAGGGAGACAATACAATCAACTTTGGATGCCTATTCCGGAGTATTAATTACTAAGTGATTAACAATCAACTTTATTGTTCATGGAGTAATGTAAACTTGAAACATCCTTGATCATGGAGTTCACTTAAACAAGCTTGCTTAAGAAAATCATTAATTTAAGACAGCCGATTCCATCGCTAATCGGTCGCATATATTCTTATCGATGTGTGCTGCATCAAAATACTCATTGGTGTCGCATATATTCTTATTCTGAACTTTTAGAAAAAAATAAACTAATTTAAATAACAAACAACTTAATTAGTTGGTGAGGTATAGAAAGAAAGAGAAGCTAATTAAAGAGATGGTCGAGAGTGACAGTGAATTAGAAGCATTAATTAGTTAAGATTAGTGTCTACTGCTTCACAATTCTAGAAAAAGGCATCTTGTTCTATTATTGTCTACCTTTAACTTTTCCTCCTTAATTAAGGAACCAGTTACCAAAAGGCCAAACAAAGCTAGTTAGCTGTTCAATCGAGTTCATCTCGTTTAGCCGACCATAGGTTGAACCGATCGATCAGTTGGTGATGTATCGATCAGTATGTATGTTGCGCCAATATACTAATGATTATGGCTCCAAGAGGTAGAAATTTATTTATTTATATTAATTTAGTGGATAATATTTAAATTTGATCAGGTGACTACTCCTACAATATTGTAATAGCCATTGAATGAATTGTTATAAATAATTTTTGATAAATTTGATTTTTTTTAATATTTTTTTTTCAAATTTAAATAATATTAACTAAATTGATAAAAAAAATATTTTGATACAAAATTATTCGATACATAATTTTTTTAATAAATTGAATTAATTTATTTTAATGTGTTACGATCGAAATTCTGTAATTCTACATCATCATTATCATCATTAATATATATATATATTAATGTGTGATAACGGCGGCGATCGGGACGGAGAGGTTACGCTGACGACGAGCTCTCGCAGGACAAGGAGAGGCGACGACGGCGATCAGGACGAAGAGGCAACACCGACGACGAGTTCTCGCGGGATGAGGAGAGGCAACGACATCGTCAGCTCTCTCGCAGAGCTGCGAGATCGGCGGCGATGGGGCAGCGACAGGGGCGACGAGAGGGAGGCGATCAGCACGCAGAACAAAGCAGAGGGAGGAGGGAGGAGGATCGTGATCTTTAGGGTTCTAGAGGCGACAATGGTGAGAGGAGTGACGGGTGCCGTGATGGGATTTAAGATTTTGGAGTCGGATTTTTTTTTTTTTTTGTATTTCGGCCAACTTGCCACGACGGACGCGATGACGCGGCCAGAAATTTCTAGCCACCTCAGCGTTGCGCAAAGAGAGAGTCGCGCGGTGTATCAGCTCTCTCTCTCTCTCTATATATATATATATATTAATTAGGCTTGTTGCAGTGACTTGGTACCTAAATTGTGCCTTGTTACCTACCATGCAATTACTTGAATTTTAAGGGTAAAAGTTAATTAAAGGGGCGATGCGTCATGTTTAAAGATGATTGGTGGTGGCATGTTAAAATCTGATCCCTTAAGTGAGTTTTCATAGCCATGAGCATGGCTTAGAATCGATCCAAACTGTTGTGCGACTCTTATACAATAACCACGTAGGAGGTAAGCAAAACAAAGTAAAAGGAATAACATAATCTTAAAACATATAAATCCATACGCTTGTATGAATCCAAATGAACATAACCCAAGTCAATTAATCTCGATCGAATCAGCCAATCCAAATTGTTCATCCAAGTTCAAGGTCTACTCCAACAACTCAAATGAAGTAAACTTAACCAATCCACTGAAACCCACTTGGGCTGCTGCTGTCAGAGCTGTAGCATCATGATTATGGGCAGCAAGCCCAAGCTATTCAAGTCAACAAGGGACGAGCAACAATGGATTGTTGTAAGCTGTGTTTCTTTTAGGAGTAATACATAGCAGAACACCGTAGCTACGCGAAATCAGAGAGGACTAACAAAGGATACTAAAGATAGAATCGTAGTAAGCGCGTCTCAAGCTGCCGACGGCGCCCGCACCGCCACATACCTCGGCGCCGCCCCGGCCTTGGACAGCGCAGCCCGCAGCGGCTGCTCCGCCGCCGCCGTCGCCGTTGCCGCGGCTATTATTGAGGCCGGCGATTTGTAGTCCAGGCTCTTGTCGTTGTATATCTCCCACCATTTTTTAACCAGCATCTTGATATCCTCCCGGTCCATGTTCGCTTCCTTCCCCGTGTACCTCCACGGCTTCGATCCCTGCAACCGTTCCACCAAAAAAGAATCAGTTCGATCGATTGTTTATTTGACGGAAGTCGATTAGAAGAGAATAGTCGAGTGGTTTCTCACCGCGGCGCAGTAGTGAACCACTTGGACCTTTTCCAATTCCACGTTCTCCGGATGCCTCCAGAGCATGGCCAACACCAGGTTGTAGATCAGGGGAATCGGCTTGTAGATGTCCTTGAAGAACATGTTCAGGAAATCCTGAGACGACGACGACAACAACAACACAATTAGTTTTCCAATTCCGTCGATTAGAATCATGAGACATTTCGTTTAGGATATCTCAATTAAACCTGCTCCGCAAAGGGGGTAGGAGGCGTGATCTCGAGAGTGGCGAGAAGAGACTCGTAGGTGGCTATGCTGGGCTCGTGCACGAACATACCGGCGTTGAAATAGAGAGACGGCGGCGGGCCGAGCTCGGCGGCGGGCCACGACACCTTGTCGGGGCACTGCTGGCAGTAGCCGATCTTGTACTGAGGCGTGTGGTTCCAAGTCTTCTCGCAGAAGCAGTCCATCACAGCATAGAAGTGGCCGTCCGGCAGATCGAAGAGGCGATCGATGTTCTCGTACACCTGGATGTCCGCGTCTAGGTAAACTATCTTCTCGTACTCCACAAACTGCCCCACGCCATTAACAATCAGAAACAGAGAGCTAGCACCACCGATTTAGGGATGAGTTAATCGATTACCTCCCAGATCCGGAGTTTGGAGTAGTTGATGACGTAATAGGCCATGGCGAACTGGGTCTGGTTCTCCGGCGGGTAAACGGGCTCGATCTCGCGGACGATGCAGCCCTGCGAGACCAGGAGGCGGCGGTGGCTCTCTGGCACGTCGGGGAGCGCCGCCACCACCAACGGATAGGCGGATCCGACCTTCCTCAAGCCCTTCGCCAGTCCAACCACCCCCTTCACGTAGTCGCCGTTCCCCGCCAAGAACGTCACGTACGCCGCCGCCCTCGGCGGCGCCTGCTTCGCCTTCCCGAGAAGCGCCACCTTATCGACCGTCACCCCAGCCATCGATCTCGCCTCCGATGAGATCAAGCACGAGAGGAAGAAGATACCTACGAAGTAGCTGCTACGATTCAAATCGCCCGGCGATGGGTCTGGAGGAAGGGGTTCGGGTTGGTTAAATAGACGCGGGGGAAGGCGACCGAAAATGGTAAGGAAGAATCAACGAGGATCACGGGTGCCCTCCGGCCACGTGTACGGCTATCGAGATCGAATATTTATTTGTGGAAACTGGAAACTAAAAGAAGATTCACGATTCATTTCGTGGAATCTTCGAGCTCTCACGAGCGAAAAATCACGACCGCGAGACTTCGCTTTAAGATTGATGATTCAGTAGATGGACGGTCAGGACCTGGAAACTGGATTACTCTACTTGGTGCGGCGGTAAGGGTGCGGGACCCAGCGGGAATCCAAACGGTTTCATCGTCCGTCGTCCGATCGAAACGGACGAGATCGCTAGAAGACCTTGACGGAGAGTGGTGGCCAGACAGTGGGCAGGTGGCCCACAGAACCATCGAGCCGAAGTGTCAGAAGACTGAAACAGACATTTCCAGTGAGTTCCAGTGATTTTAAACCCGGTTCGAGAATTGACTCGGGCCAGAATTAAAGGAAAGAAGTGTGGTATATATAATATATTCGTGTCTCGTTTATATCTTCAAGCGTTTATGTCATAGTCATTTTCCAAGTGGACGGCTAATTTCCCAAATGGCTTTCTGATGACAACCTGTGTGGACTGTAACGTTTTTCTGTCATTAACTTAAAATTTGTAAAATAGATATCATAAAAAAAAACAGAGCTTCATATTTTAATTTTTTTAATCAAATTCTATCCTTATAAAATAACATAGATATGCTCCGATATTATTCTCATTATTATCTCACTTATATATCTTCCACTTAAATTCTGAACAGTATTATACAACTTCTATTTTGTAACTACTATAACATCAATGTTAATGAGTAAAATCATATTGTAATAACTATGAAACTATAACTATTATTACATTTATATTATAATAGTTACATATTTACACCTACTATAACATAAAAAAGTAACTATTCATATTATAACAACTACGAAATTATAACGGTAATAATTACTATAGCAGTTAATTGTAACAATTAAAATAAGTCTTCGGTTCAAAATTTAAATGAAAAATATATAAAAGAGATAATAATGAGAATGATATAGTAAAAGATAATTAGATAATTATGTAGGACAATGAGATTATGATAAAAAATCATAGAGCGTATATCAATGATTCTCACTTTAATTTTTCTCAAAATTTTTTATAGTTTCCAGATATTATAACAGATATTTCCAGCAAGACTTATCCGCAATCAATGAATGGAATAGGAGGACGGCCACCTTCTGGAGGCTGTCTCAGTGATGGAGGCAAGTTGCCCCAGGAAATTTCTGCCTGATTCATGATAGTTGATGTGCCTACCAAAGAACAACATTAGGCAATGTTAAGAAAAAATTAATTAACTATTTTTTAAAAAAAATGTCAGAATGACATATGATAATCAACCGTAAGAGGATTGAGTGAAGCAATTTAGCAGAAAGATCTTTAGTTTGTTCAAGGTATGAATTCTAAGCACCAATATAATATTCAACATGTTTAAGTTTGCTTGAATGCAGTATTGATTACAGCAGGGGAACGAAAGTTGATGGTGAACAAAAAAGACATGTTAACTTGCCAAATCTATAAGGGGTTCCGCGACCTAGTGTGTGTTGAACTGGCCTACCGATACCCGACTTAGTGAAACTTGAGTTTACATGGGTACTAAATGGGACAACAATCAAAGAATATTTACGGATTTGATGAAAATAAGAATGAGATGAATGGTTTGGGTTAACTTCATCACTTGTTGGAGATTCGGGTGATTCGAAAGTAATATCAAAGATATCTTGAGAAAGCTTAAAATGATTGGCCACATATCAAGGTGATGTAGACTCTAGACAACTAGTGCAAGTTTTAACAATACTGCAATAATATGAATAATGCAAATGCATCACTGTATGGAAGCCTTGTAGAATTCTGAAGTATACAACTATGGCTAGATATCATATGCTTCAAGTCACCTCACCAGATTCATGCATGCTAAATGTAGCAAAAGGAAATATGAGGTATTTGCAAGGAACTCTTAGCTTATTGTCCACGCTAATACCGGTTAGATTGGCTGAATTGATAATAACAAAAGTACATGTAAGTTGCTTCCAGTCTAAGCTCATGGTTGTCAAACAAGTAGAAGGTTGTGAAAGTTCTCTTTTTCCCAGCCGCAACAGAATATATGAGTAATAGAAGTGGCAGCGTGAACAAATGAAAATTTTCAGAGGCCATCCATGGAAGGCATTTGACCTTATTTGACAACAAATCAACTATAGAAACCATGCCAGCCAAAAGACTGCTGATTAGGTAATCATAACTAACTAAAAACAAAGATTGAGTAGCCGTGAAACGTAAAGTGTGAAGCATTCAATAGGTTAGGAAATTGGTAGAGTGATTATCTAACACATTTTAGCTTAAATTTGCAGGTTATACTCATTATTTTCTTTCCTTCTACAAGTAAATGCAAAAGGCTAAGCAGGTTCACCTGATAAATTCTCTCCTGATGATAGATTTCTAACAAGACTAGTCTGACATGGTAACATCTCTGGATAGCTCATTCCTGCACAATAAGTATCAATAGTGGCAAGATGAACTTTGTTAACGATATAAACATACAAGGTGCAAAAAAATTGCGAAAGGCAAATGCTACTTATTTACAATCTGGCACAGTGTTTACATCAGAGAGCACCTACAATTAACAAATGATGATGACAACATGACTAAGCTTCACTGAGATAATCTCCAAGTTCATCAACTAACACAAATTTAGGATTATCAACCTTGGGATATTACAACTTAATGATCTGAAAGGAATTATGCCAAACCCCATAACAAGAGATTGTTTGACATTATCGTAATGACGAAAGAGTAATGACAAAGAAAAATGGTCACTAGCAACCAATTTAGTTAGAATTTTCTTTTTCACTTAAAGCTTGTACTTCGTCAAATGAATAGTTTGATTCTGTATTTCATGAGAATCACATCTTCTAAACTGGATTCTTTTGAAGAAGAAAATCCTATGCAGCTGAGATTGATAGACCCTAACCCAGTCTAGCGATTAATTGTATGAATTCTATTGCACTTTCTAGAGATTTAAACATTCCAGCAGAGCAATCAGGAGGAAGGCGATGTTTGCAATTGAATGCCAACCAACTAACCAGTCCCATAAGTATTCCTGCTTCGGGTGAAAAATACTTGCATGCATCCCTATATTTGCAAAACCTCTACAAATGCAGAAAAATTAAGAAGAAGCGAGCTTTCATAAAGTATTCCCGCAGATCTAGATGGGGACGCCAATATCGAGAAGGATCTTACCGATCCGACGAAGGGTGGCAAACCCCCTTTGTTAGGCTTCCATCCTGCTGGAAAAGAGGCGCTCCTCCATGAGGACGACGAATTGCTCGAGAAGATGGTTGACAGAGGAAGGGGGAGGGCATGGAGCAGCGGCAGTACCTTTGATGGGGTCGTGCATGGGGTGTAAACGAATCGGTTCGTGAATTTTTAGAACTAGTTTAAATAATATTTGATTCGTTTTTAAAATTATCGAATTCGAGTTGAACTCGAACATGTTCGATAATTTTTCGAAATTGAATTCAAATATATAATATTATTCATGAACCATTCGAATTAAGTCATTTTGAACTAAAATTTGATTTTGCTCAAATTAAGATTTGAATAATTTGAATCGAATTCGAATAATTTAAGATATTTCGAATTAAAATTTAATTCTACTCGAATTAAGGTTGGAATAATTCGAATCGAACTCGAGCTCGAATCATATTTCGAATCAAACTCGAACTAAAATTATTGATATTTTCGAGTTTCGAATCAAATTCGAATATCATATATATGTTTCGAACTCGAATTCAAATATCAATATTTTTATATTATTCGATTTGATTCGATTGCACTTTGCACTGCCAGATGGTCTAAGATCGGACCGGCCCGGACCACTCAGACTGTGCTTAGACCGGGCCGGATTGGGTAGTAAAAGTGGCATTTTTGTAAATTTAACTGCGAAGCGTGGGCATTTTTGTCTAAAAGTTAACAAGTGGCAGGTTAAACCCTACGCCCTCTTCGCAGCAGCACAAATACTCGTCCACCGCGTTTCAGCACCGCCATCGTCGCCGCCGTCGTGATGCTCTTCCGTCGCTCCTCCAGCGGCTGCCTTTTCCTCCTTCACTAATACCTCATCCGCTCCAGGCCGCCAGCTTCCATGTCCGCCGCCCCTAGAGGCCTTCTCGCCCGCATCCGCCCTCTCTGCTCCAGCTTTAGGATCGAGGCGCAGCGCCGCCGGAGCTTCAGTGACCTCCCCCTCGTCGCAGATGGTGAGATTGATGCCGTGCCTCGGATCATCGAGGCGAAGGCCGGTGTGATGACTCCCAACTCGAGAAGGACCGGCGCCATCGCACTCAAATGCGGCATGACAGCTCTCTGGGACAAGTGGGGAGCTAGGGTTCCGATCACGATTCTTTGGCTGGACGATAACATCGTTTCCCAGGTTAAGACCGTGGAGAAGGAGGGAATTTTTTCTCTTCAGGTGGGTTAAAAAAAATATATGTAATTGCCATTTCGTGTTTCTTCTCGTTCCTTCCTTGGCGAGCCCTAGTGTAATCGGTTAATCTGTTCTGTAAACTCTGGTGGCGGAACTGGAAGGTTTCAATTGACTATTCCTCTGATTATTTCATGGTTCTTAGCTAGTTGCTTCTGATTAACAATTATCCTAAACATGCTTACTTCATTATTCTTGTTCTAAAATGACTGTTGAACTTAATTTTTTTATTGATAGCTAGATTGGAGCTGGACAGAAGAAGGAGAAGCATTTGACTATGGCCGAAGTGGGACACTTCAGATCTCAAGGGGTTCCTCTGAAGAGGAAACTGAAAGAATTTCCGGTTACAGAGGATGCACTTCTTCCCGTTGGTACACAAATTACAGCCCGTCATTTTGTTCCTGGACAATATGTTGACGTGGTTGGCATTACGAGGGGTAAAGGCTTTCAGGTAATTGATGCATGAATTCTTCTGTTTCATTAAATTTGATGCAAGACCTTTTTTCATTCAATTATCTTGATATTTTAGGATTGTCTTTGCAAACACTTATACAAAAGGATAAAAGATCTTGGTAGTAGTCTATTTGGTGAGAGCAATTTGCACTAAAGTTGGATTTTGTTTTTTGGTTATTTCTTAACTTATACTTCCAATGAAGCAGGCCTAGGATGATATAACAGGTTAGTTTCTTGATAGGTGTTTTAGGAGGTACGTTGTATAACAGTTTGCTTTGTGTTGTTATTAAGGATCTTAATAATTGATGTCTAATGGTACTCTCAATTAGTTTCCGTCTTTATGAGAATAGTTGGCTCTTAATAATTGATGTTAGTCTAATGGTACTCTACAATTAGTTTCCATCTTTATGAGAATAGTTGGCTCCACTTTAAAGTCATGGACTTCTCATTCTGAATTTATTGAAAAAGTGCCTTCTGTGTTCATTATTTAACCAAAAAATGCAGCTCTTTTTTCCAAGTCCGTTTTGCTGTTCTTGAATTTCTTTCCAGCCAAACTGATCAGAAACAGATTTCAGAATCAGCTTTGCAAGTTGTAATTTTTAAATCAACTTAAATGACTAATTCTCTTGAAACTTTGTGTATGAGTGGATTCCCCCCTGAAAAACATGCATTTTGGATATATTCACATCCTATTGGTTTATAAACAACTCATTTTATCCAAAGAATGACTTTTGAAAAATATAATCGAAATAGTTTTGAAAAGTTTTTATAATTTTTTGACTTGGATTTGAGCTTTGATGCATGTAACAGGGAATTTCTATCCAAATCAAGCGAAAGGAAAAAAAAAATCTAGCCTTTTCTTCCCTCTAGTTTTTCTGCCAAAGGACACAGATGGAAAGTACACTTAGGAAAATCTTTTTGTCACTTTATTTCTTTTTGTCACGGTGTGCAGTTGGAGAGAACAGTGAGAAGAAAGAAAAAAAAAGAGACAATAGGGAAGATGCTAAAAATTTGGTGCCCTCTTGGATAGGAAGTTTATGAACAGAAATAATACTATAACAACAACAATCAAGTCTTACCCCATTATGTGGAGTCGGCTATATGAATCTTTCTACGTCATTGAATTATAACTCCTACTATATTGTCATTTATATTTAAATAAATTTTATCTTGTTTTATTGTTACTGAGTCTTTTTGATCTTTATCTTCCTCGTTCAATATGTACATTTGTTATAATTTCACACCGTCTAACTGGAACATCTATTAGTTATCTACGTACATGTTCGTATCATTTTAAATGTGTCTCTCGGAATTTTCTCAATAGATGCAATCTCGATTTTCTTTCTAATATTTTTATTTTTTATATTGTTCATCCTTGTGAGGGTTTTAGCGCAATGATAAAGTTATTACCGTGTGACTTGGAAATCATGAGCTCGAGTCTTAAAAATAACCTCTTGCAAAGCATGGTAAGACTATGTACAATAGAACTTTCCTCAGGACTCCGTATTGACGGGAGCTTCGTGCACCAGACTATCTTTTATCTTATTCATCCTTGTATGCTTGCACATCCACTTTAACGTCCTTATCTCTGCAACTTTCATCTTCTGCTTATGTACTCAAGTTATAATCTAACATTCGGCTCCATATAATATAGCAGGTCTAATTTTCGTTTTGTAAAATTTTTTCTTTTAGTTTCAAATGTATTTTACGATTACAAAGAACATTTGATATTCTCCTTCCATTTCAATCTTCCTGTTTGCATTCTATGTAAGACATGTCTCAATCCTTCTATCTTTTTATCAAAATGATCCTAAATACTTAAAGCTTATATTTTAACAATTATCTTTTTTCGTCTAATATTACTAAATTGAAATTTCATATATTATGTCTTTATCCTATTAAGTCTAAATTTTTCACTTCTAGCATTTTCTGCCCAGATTCAAATTTAACATTTATTCATTCACGTGTCTCATTTACCAAAATAATATTTCATCCATGATTAGTATAAAAAGATAGGAACTTAGCTAATCCTTGATGCAGAAACAGTAGAAAGATTAAAATAGGGTAATTCCTTCCTATTTGGTGTTTGTTTGTAGATAAAATTTAGCGGAGGAAAATAATAGAATTCCTAGAATTTGCTAAAACGATTATCATGTCTTAAGACAGAAGAGTGAGAAAATACCAAATGTGATAGTTTTGTGATTTCTTTATGATATATTTTTCAGTTTGTTGTGTTGTATGTCATGCGTATGCAAATCTATTAAAAATTCACAAAACTAGATGTGATGTCTGGCTACAGTGCATACTAAGAATTGAATAATAATCTTGTATTGGACTTACTACCTATATATCTAGTCTAAATTTCCCAAAATTTATTACTCACTAGTCTTGTTGAAATTTTCCTTGGCTTGTTTCATTTTTTACTTATGTTTTGGAACAATAAAGAAGTTGCAATATCTTTTACTCTGATGCTTACAACTATGGTTTCATTAGCTGATCTCTGATTTGCTGTTCTCATTTTCCAAATCATCTGGTCTTTATTTCATCACAATTCGTCCATTAATTGATTGAGGTTAACTTTATTTAGACCATGTTGGAGATTTGTAATATTGTTCATGATATGATGTATGTTAAACAATATCACGGTCATAGAATTTGATCCTGTTTGCAGAATATGCCTCTACAAATGGTTTATGTAAAACAAATATATAGATGTTGAGATCATGATCATGCACCTTAATAAGAATATTAGCCAAATATCTCAAGGTATTGTTCTAGTGTTTCTCTAGTTGTATTTATTTTGTTGATTCTCTCTTCAGTCTCTATAGCATCTCTTATAATAACGCATTGGTGTAGATAAATGTGGTACAATTGGCAAAAAGTTTCTGTGGCATGAACTCTTAGATAATATGAGAAAAATAGTGCTACACTAGAAGCTGCTAAATTTTGTCGGTGGAATTCAAAATCATCTTTCAATTTTTTTCCTAGACAAAGGCCTTTCTTTCAAGGCTATGAATTATGCTAATAGCTAGTTTGGGTAACATGCAGAAGGCTCTTTTGTGCTAAATCATAGTTCATTTCTATTGCTAATAGGGTGGAATGAAAAGGTGGGGTTTCTCCGGTATGCCTGCATCCCATGGTGCATCATTGTCTCATAGAAGCTTAGGATCTACTGGCCAGAGGGATGCACCAGGAAAGGTATGTGTTTCAGGGATCCAAAGTGCTACTTTTCTATTGCTATATTAAATGTGAGTTCATTTATCTCCATGATTGTGCAACACAATTTGTGAAAGTGAACCATTAGTTCTTTTAATTCGCATTGTGTTCTTTTCTATACATTCTACCTGTTGAATGTTGCTACTCAGTGTTCCTGATATTCTGAATTCTATACCTTTGACTCTTTGGAATCAAACATTCTGAACTTTGAAGTTCTTAAGGAAAAATATTTTTCTCATCCATAGGATGCCAACATTAAAATTAGAAGCAACTATACATGCATTGTAAGGGTGTGGCTCTTCTATAATACTATGTTTGAGTAAATTTTTTTTCTAGGATGGAATCGGATTCCTTAAATTGGTTTATGTAATACTATCTTAACATCTCTTAGTATAGAATCTTAATACCCTACTATGAGGCTTGAATCACATTGACACTAATGTACATACTACAAATTCTGATTTGAAGGAATTCTAGTTGAGTAAAACCTTGTTTCTTGAATTTCACAAATTTATGCTAGACTGGACTTACAAAGTACTATTAGAATGATCTCAAGATGCTTTCTTTTGCTTTTGTCCAGTTGTAGGGGTTTAGGGTGGAACTGTATTTTTCTGGTTGAACCAGACCAAGATCCAGTTCAATCAAAAGTTATCCATTAAACGATCCTGACTGGTTTGGTTTTCAGTTTCGGGTTACCTGTTGATCCGGCTGGTATGATCTGGTTCTGAAAACACTGAATTAATTAACTCATGCTGCAAAGAAGCATCATTATGAAATAAAGACTTGATTAGTAAATTTGTCAGTTTGTCACTATACTCACTGCTTTTCTTGAAGAGAAGTTTTGTTGGAATGAGATCAAGAGAAAATCATGGGAACAGAGGGACATCATACCCTTCCATGGCTCGTCTCACTTAAATTCAGCCTCCCAAACAGAAGATATATAATCCCTTTATGAGCTCTATACAGATTCCAATCACTAATGATATTCAAATTAATTAACTTAATTTCTGTTATATTTGAGTAAAGTTCTTTTTGATCTCCTACGACTTACAGCTTTTAGATTCAATTTTTTGAACCTTTAACTACATGTTTACGTCGTCTCAATCTATTTGTATCTATTGTCATATGCCTAATTACTTTTGATTATGATTGTTTTAAACTGTAAGAAATAAATGAAGAAATAAATCCTCAGGTCAATTATTTCAAATGCGTATGCATGGCTGACCTATTGTTGAATAAATAGGTTTTTAAAGGGAAGAAAATGCCTGGACGAATGGGTGGAAAGCAATCAACTGTAAAGAATGTGTGGGTATACAAAATAGAGCCAGCCAGAAACTTGTTGTGGGTGAAAGGCCAGGTGAGCCTATTACTTTTCGATCCGATCGCATAAGCATATTGGATTATCGACACTGTTTCCTCCGCATCCAAGTATAATCTTATTCCTGAGATGGAAAATGCAGGTTCCTGGTGCCGAAGGAAACTTCGTCTTCATCAAAGATGCTGTATACAAGAAGCCGGACATATCTACGCTACCATTTCCGACTCATTTTGGCCCTGTTGACGAAGATCCATCCACACTAGAACCACTAGTGGCTGATCTTGGAGAAGACGATCCGTTCATGGCGGCAGATTAACTATTCTTTCCTTTAGTAAGATGTGTTCCAGATAGGGTTGAGAAGCTTTAAAGAATTTTGGGTAGTGATTGTTCCTTCGATAAGGCCTTTTGGTTCAAGGCGTTTGTTTCTTTTTTATGTTTGTTTTTTTGGCTTCTGAAGGAGAAAAAAAGGGACCGACTGCAAACCACTCATCTCCCATCACTTCTACAAACCACTCATCTCCCATCACTTCTAGTGTAGCCAAAGAAATGTATCGTAATAATTCCTCTATGACTTTAAATGTTATTGAAAATTCATTCACCATGGCATATGGAAATTATATTTGGACTTCCGTCGTTTGTCTCTCGTTATTTTATTGCTTCTGTAGTTATTATTATGCAAGGTCTGGTGACAAAATGGACGGTCGCCCTAAATGTGTTTTTATTTTCGTTTTATCTCAGGAAAACCCTTTTTTAGTTACTCATGTGCCTTGTTTATGAAATATGTTGAATCTTTTTACAGGATAGTACGATTGGAGATTTAAATTAAATTTCAATGGAGTACATAATTGTATAAATTTTAGTTTAAAAATTAAATTAACAGAACATTAAATGAGCATCTGTTGTTTGTTTTTTTACGAAAAGCTAAAAGGAGTTTTATCATATGTTTTAGTCTCACAATATTTCTTATGTCAATTTTGTTGCCGCAAGTAGAAGCTTTTTGACTTTTATCATATGTTTTATTCTAGTAATATTTTTTATTTCAATTTTGTTGTAGAAGTATTGATAAATGTTATAATATATATAGAAGCTATTGAATATTTACTATTTTTTATTTTTAGTATTATTGTAGCAATTAAGATTATCTATTACAATATATAAAAGTTGTTTTATAATTGCTATAAAATATAACATCTAATACAATATTACTGTAATATTGTAATAGCTATTTAGTAATTTTTATAATTATTTTAAAATAATTAAATGTTATAATATATTTAGAAGCTATTGAATATTTATTATTTTTTATTTTCAATATTATTGTAGCAAGTAAGATTATCTATTACAATGTATAAAAGCTGTTCTATAATTGTTATAACTATAACATCTAACAATATTGTAATAGCTATTTAATAGTTTTTATAATTATTTTAAAATAAATTGATTAATTTAAATTGATTTTGATAAAGTTTAAATAATTTTAATAAGTTAATAAAAAATATTTTAATATAATAATATTTAATATTTAAAATTTAAGATTTAATTATAAGTGTATATTAACTATACTACAACATAAAAAATCATCTATTCCATTTTAATCAAATTAAATCATAAATGCGTTATAATAATTATCCATAGTTACTATGAATAAAAGATATTTTAAAAATAAAATATCTCATAGAGTATCTTTTTATTTTTTTTATTTTTTTATTTTTGGAAAAAGAACATCTGTTTGATGATTTATATAAGTTGGGGCAGTCTTTTGATTTTTGCCCTAGATTTTACATAAACATACAAATTTCAGGTATGGATCTATCTCTCTAATATGACCAACTTATTCCTATAGTAATATAGAACAATTTTAACATTGTTGGATATAACACCTTACGATCATTGGTATTTTATATTTTATTTTTGGCAGGTATAATTTAAAAAATATATATATTAAAGGTTCTAAATAATCTGTATAAAAACTGAAATTTTTTAGGGCAATTTTCTAAAAACATAATCAATGAACCAAACAAAATTTGGGGGCCCTCAAAGCAGTGCCTTTCGCAGCCTAGCATCACTTACATGAAGGTGATAAGGTCTCCAGCTGTATCACACTGTTGTTGTTTTTTTTTTATTAATTCAGACTGTCTGATATTTAGAGTTCATCTTATTTTAAATTTAAATTCTGCATTCTTCTAAAAAAAAAAAAAATGGAATCCGCCACCCGGTCGGATTCGAACCCTTGACTTCTTCTGCAAGTCTGTTACGTCGTAAGAGGGTATTGTCTGACTTCGTCAGGATTCGAAAAACTGCAGTTGATCACGACGTAAGAGGGTATTGTCTGACTTCGTCAGGATTCGAACCCTTGACTTCTTCTGCAAGTCTGTTACGTCGTAACCAACTCAGCTATGCTCTGGAGGCTAAATTCTGCATTTTGCTACTGGTATCTCAAGGATCAGACACATAATTTCTTCTCCGATGAAGGATCTATATCAAGAGGAGAATATAAAGAGATTTTTTTATATCTAATTAAATAATTAAATATGAAATTTTTTAGATATAGATAGGAAAGTGGATCTAATAAAATTATTCATATCCAACTCGAATATTCGATTTAATTATGAGTATGTAAATAAGGATGAATAATCGATTCTCTGATGAGTACATGAATGAGGATGAATATCCGATCTTTGATGGATATAAAAATGGAGATGATAATTTAATATTCGATGGAGATGAGAATGAAAAAAATTATTAGTATAGATGATATCGGATCCTCTAATGAATATGTGAATGAGGATAGATATCTCATTCTCCGATAGATATAAGAATGAGTATGAAAGTTAAATACCTGATGGAAATGAGGATGAATATAATAAATGAAAATGGATCAAAAGATATGAACTCCGAACCAAATCTGACTCATTATCATTTCTATTGACGATTGATTGTTCTCGACTCCCCAACTCAATAATTATGATGCTTGTTGCTGGGAATCAAACACTGATCTCATGTCTCAGCAATACACAACATGCACAGATCTCATAATTTATGCTCAAGAAGAGGCCAAGACAATGGAGTGTCATTACGGTGTTCCCAGGCCCACCCACACAATTTCAATGTGCTATCTCTAGTGATGATAGATTCCTTTATTTTCATGATAAACAGTTCGTGTGACTACAAATGATGCCTAGAGAGTAAAGTCAGCTTGATACATGACAAGAAACCTAATCCTGAGCATGAAACTAAAGTAAAAAAAAAGGCAGGCACTTCGTACTTTCAAAGGTAAAAGAAGCTTTAAAAATTAAAGAAGAATCATTTGAATCACTCAATGCATGAACAGAACGTTTCACTTACCTTTGAGTAAAGGGTACGAGAGGGAATCATTTGGAGATGGAGGAGGCTTGAGCTGTCCTTTGGAATACTGAAGTTCCTGCACATGGCAGACTTGACATATCAGATTAAAAAATCTCTAATAAAATTCTGTGGTGTCCACTGTTCCTGTCCTCATATCATCAGATCAATCGATAACAAAAAATGATAATAAAGAAGGGGAAAAAAATTCTTACTCAGTTTTGGCCTCTGGATTCTTCACAGTTTATGTTTCTGAGATCAAGGCCTTAACCATCTACCTGCTAGTAACATATTGCAAAGAAATATATTAAAGCATGTGAGAGTGAACTTTATTAAAGCACAACCAATCAGTTCATCTGGAGGTATCATTCACCCCCTCTTACATTCTAGAAATGGGCAAAAAATATATCTACAATATCAACTAATTTAACCTAACTGAAAAAGATGGAGAAATATTTTTCTTCCTATTTGTAACTATATCTTCGTGATCGACATAAATAGTAAAATAGACAAAAAAGGGTGCAAAGGGAGTTTTATCAAACAGATCCAGCTCGACGGCAAACACCTTCCATAGCTTCAACAACCATTCCGGAGAACCCTGCCAATGCCTGAAACACACCTGGCAGGCCGGTCTGTATGTTGTTAAGGGTCAATGATCTTGTGACCTCAACTGCCTTTGCATGCCTTGTGAGCTCCTCTTCGACCTTTCTTCGACATGCTGCAATCTCTGACTTCTTCTCAGACAATGGGTCATGAGTATCGAATGCTTGCCCATTGTTGTCATGCCCCCCACCAGGAAATGCGAGACCAACCATTGAGTATGACCGGTAGTATTTTTTCTCAATACTTCTCAGTGCTGTGGACTTCTTCTCAAGTTCTTTTGAGTAAGTTTCAGCCCGTTTCTTAATCTTCAGCTCTTCTACCTGCTTCGTGTAGATGGCATGGACGACGTTCACGAAACTCTTGACAGCCTCGGAGAGCACAGTATCAGGTAACCTATCTAGGGCTTGTTTCCATTCATCACAGAAGGCTGTGAGTTCAATTGCGATAGGTGAATAATGATCTTTCTGGGGGTTGTCACTGCTGACCTGAAGAAGTGTAAGCTTAAGCCAGCTATACAGGGTGCGGACATAGCCACGATGATATTTCATAAGTTGGTTGAAGCTTGAATGCCATGCTGAAACTGCAGCCTCAAGTTCACGAGTTGTGAGCCTATGCAAGTTGGATGTTGATCCAGCATTAGAAGCACTATTCACCAGGCCTCGAACTTGTTGCACAATATGGTTCTGTGTTTCATGAAATTGGTTCATTTTCCTCCACATGTTCAAAAGCCTAAAAGATGTTGGAAATCATTTAAACGCAGCTAAACCTGTGTTTTAGGTAATCATAAAGACTCTGTCAAGGAAATTATTGAATCAGAAAGAGTCTCACGCATAACAGATCTGGACAAGTTGTGGAGCAAGTTCATCATCACGGATTTTAGCTATTGCAGTTGATGTGGTAGTGACCGCTTGAGATGTCACTAAGATTAATGACTGTAACTTCTTGATTGAAGCCTTGGTCTTGTCCAGTTTAACATCTGCTTTTCCTCCATATTCCAGGCTTTGTAGTGTTGAAAGTTTCTTCTCATGCTCAATCTTCACACCTTCTCTAGCCTGTAGAAAACATAAAAGGCACATCCATCAGAACCATAAACATCAATTGAAAGCCAAGAAATCAGATAGATGAGTGTTTCATCAGATGCAGATGCATGAGGATGGTATAGTAGAATCTGATAACTCAGGTGACAGAAGACAACTTTTGCATTGATAAGGCAGTTTTTACTGAAAATAATAATAATAAATCTTAGTTATAAGCTCAGATGTGTACAAGTAATGTAAGAAACTAAATAAAAATAACCATAAATTCTAGAGGAATTTGCAGATACTCAACGAATCTCATGACACAATATATGTCAGAATGGAAGTTGCTAAAATGCCTGAATTACAAAACCCCATAATGAGTTTGGACGATAAAATTAATTGACAAAAAACCCTAACGTATTCCAACTTAGTTTCCCAGTAGCTTGAATCCAGCCACCAAGATACAGGATAAAGCTTGAATCTTATTCTTGAAGAAACTTAGTTGTAATTGACATCTTATTATCATAGTCAATCAGGAACAAAAAGTCTCTGTCCGTTCCCTCTTTAAGTTAATTGTATAGTCTTTAGCATGCCACAGAACTAGAACTATAAAAAAGTAGAACCATCTACCAATTCACCTACATTAGAAAATTAAACATATGCATGACTTAATAAAGGCTTAAGCAGTGAGAGCTTCCAAGTCAGGGTAGTTGATCTTGAAGCAACTAAAACTTGGCATAAGTACATTATCGAACCAAGTAGCACGATTACTACTAAACAAAAAGAAATTAGCAAATAACCAAAAAAAAGGAGCAACTGGCAAAGAGTAATAACAAGAGATATTGACACCCAATCAGAACATCAAAATAAAAGGCATGCAAGTGCATTTGAATCATGATAGACAATGGATCCCTAATTACAAATCCTCTAAATTATTCAAAGCTAAGCTGTAACGAATTTTGTGCTGTTTCAAGCATATAAGCATCTTTATCTTGAGTGATAATCTAGGAGTCCCTAATTTCTTTATTTTTCCAGTGATCAATATTCATAGAAGTTCATCATGTCTGACAATGTATACAAAATCAGAAAAAGCAAGGTAAATTTTTTATCTCATATTGCTAAAATGATGGATGATACCTTCACTTCCTTATAGAGCTTCGTCTCCCAAGCCAAAAGCCGCTCTAAAGTTGATCCATGGCTCTTCCCACGGTCAGACTCCTCCAATGCAGACGCATCGAAGCTGTAACGAATTGCTAATGGTGGCTTGGACGTCCAGCTTGAGGATAGTGTGTTCAGGACACTGTTCGAGTGGTATACCGTCTCTAAAAGATGAATATAATCAGGATAAACAATCAACTGAAGCCGTAATGTGACGTAAAGGTTTGTAGTTGAAAGAAGCACGAGGAATGGCCGCGCTCGCTCTTCTACTTACTCTTCAGCTGCCGGAAGCTACCGTCGAACTGGGCACGGCCAATCTCAAGGAGATCTGAGATGGCGTTGCCAGCGTCGGCGGCCTTGACGAAGTACTCCTCAAGGGCCGCTACAATTTCCGCCAGATTGTGGTGGCGCACTGCCAATGTTAACTCGGCGGCGGCGGAGGTGGATGATGACTCCCCCCGCCCGCCTCCATGCCACCTGGCCAACGACGATTCGACTACCAACCTCGGCCGAAGCCGCAACTTCGCCTCTGCGGCCGCAGATGAGGCGATCTCCGACGGCGGCGCCTGACTAGCGGCGAATCCGCTGTACTCAGATCCAGCGGGCATGTTCTCGGATCGCGAAAATGCACCCCTCTGGTTGTCTCCGTCGTCCTCTAGCTCCGGCTCGCTGTCGGATCTGGTGGAGGAGCTGGTGGTGCTCCGGTAATGTTCGCCCCAATCACGACAGCGGACCTCTTCTTTTCCTTCTCCGTATCCTTCTTCTTCTTCTCCTGCATCTCGCTCCTCGTCAGATTGGTCAACTTCTTCCTCCAAGGGTAGATGGTGTTGCATGCGACTCTTCTCCTCGAGTTCGGCCTTTCTACGTTCGTAGAACTCGGAGTCCGGGGGCGAAGGAGGGTAGAAGTTCTCCCAATCCCAGGTGGAGGAGGACTGAGACGGGGTAGTGGCGTACGCCCAGTTCACCGGCGGGAACTGGGGCTGGCCACCAACGGAAGGGGCGACAGTGGGAGAAGGGGACGGCGAAGAGTGGCTTTTTCTCCAGCGGCCCCGGAGCTGCGGCATCGGCGGAAGAGCAGAGGGAGTCGGAGGGGGGAGGGAGGCGGGTGGTGCGGGGGAAGAGGCCTGGAGGAGGACGGGCGGGCAGTGCTCGGAGACGGCCAGTGGCTCCCCTCGGGAGAAGCGCGTGAGGACGGTGCCGGTGAGGCGGAGCGAACGGAGGTAGTCGGAATGCGCGGAGGCGAGGTGGTGGCGCGAGTGGACGATCTCCTTCATCAGGCGCCGCCTCTCCTTGCAGCGCCGCACGCAGTCCTCGTTCTCCACCCTCGACGCCGTGCATCCCATCTGCGCTCTCCCACCGGCGGCAACCGATCGACCGACCGACGCAGCGACGCCGACAGATCTCAGGAGAAGGAACGAGAGCACGAATGTCGTACCGCACAAAACGATAGAGAAACTTCGATTAAGTAATGGATTAACAGATTAATTAACTCAAAAAGGGAAAAAAATGTTTACTTATCAGGCTCACTGCCCGGCGGCTCCTGCTGTGCGTGGTAATATAAATTTTATTTTTTTTACCGAATTAATTCTATTTTTTGTCATGAAAATGATTTGTGTTTCTACGATGGTTCGAAGGGGCACGTTATTAGTTCGTTCGGAATGGGCATGGTCTGGCCCAAAGAAGGGGCGACCACTTGATCCAACGGTCAGCATCTCGCACTTTAGAGTTACATTGACTTTTTTTTTTCAAAAATTATTTTTTTAAATAAGTATCTATTTTTTTAATCAATTAATCCATACACTTCGTAATCAACATTTCACGTCGCTGCACAATCAACATTTTAAATTTTGATTGTTTTTTTCCTTCAAATTCGGTTGGATTAATTTAAATAGTATTGCTATCATGCGCGACACCCCGTGAGCGACGCCCTGACTCATCGCCACTGCCGCCACCCCTATCACCCCATCTGACCACCGCCAGCCGCCGCCCCGGGTGCGATCGACGCGTCGCTCGTCGGCGCTCCATCCGTCAACAAATTCCGACCAGATAGTAGTTGAAATCCGACGAATTTGTTCGGAAACAGGGCCGATCGCCACTGCGCCATTGTCGACCACGATCGGCATGGATTCCGACCAAATCGCGGTCACTCGTCCTTTGCTGTCCGGCGATTGTGATTTGGTCGGAATCCGTGCCGATCGCGGTCGACAGTGGCCGCACGCATGATTTCACTGTTTCCGATCGAAATTTATTGGATTCCAGCCACTATCCGATCAGAATCCGCCGTCGGAAGGAGCGTCGGCGAGCGACACGTCGATCGCGCTTGGGGCGACGATCCGTGATGGTCAGACGACATGGCGAGGGCGGCTGGAGCTACGATAGATCGGAGGTGTCGCGTACGGATCGCACGGGATAAGTTGCGCAGCATAGCATTCCACTTAATTTAAAAGTTTGGTTTTGTTTTTTTTTTAATATTGATTGTTTTGATTAAATTGGTTGAGTTTCGATTTTAATTTTCAAAAATCGAGTAATTTGATTAAGTTTTTTATTAAAAGAAAATATTATTAAAGTATTAATTTAAAATATATAAATTTATTATATTGAGTTTTATCTTAATATATTTTTATTAGTTATAAAATCAGCAACCTTTTTATTATTTATAATTCGTATATATATATATATATATATAATTATGTAATTATTTATGTAATTAATTTAATTTATGGGACGTGGGCGGAAAAATAGGGAAGTGGGGCGGTTATTTTTTGAAGTTACGTGATCATGGAGACGGTAATTTGAATCCCCTCTCCTTCCTCCTCCTCCTCCTCCTCCCTCTACTTCCTCCTCCTCCTCTCTCCAATCTAATTCAACACCAGTATTTGATCTGGTGCGACAGGGAACCAGAACAGCGTACGATGCAGAGTCGACTGATGCGGTTGAGCGGCCAGAGCAGCAGAGCAGGCGGCGGCGGCGGTAGCAGCAGCAGCAGCAACGGCAGCGACAGCGGCCAGAGCAGCAGGGCAGGCGGCGGCGGCGCCGCCGGCAGCGCATTGAGGAAGGGGCCGTGGACGGCGGAGGAGGACGAGATACTGGTGGAGTACGTGCGGAAGAACGGCCCCCGCGACTGGAGCTCCATTCGATCCAAAGGCTTGCTCCCCCGCACCGGCAAATCCTGCCGGCTCCGCTGGGTCAACAAACTGAAGCCTGACCTCAAGACGTACGTGCGTCGATCGTCTCGATGTTTCTATTATTACCGTATTTGGAATGATTGATAATATGCAGAGGGTGCAAGTTCACGGCGGAGGAGGAGCGGGTGGTGATCGAACTGCAGGCGCAGTTGGGGAACAAGTGGGCGAGGATCGCCACCTACTTGCCCGGCCGCACCGACAACGACGTCAAGAACTTCTGGAGCACCAGGCAAAAGCGACTCGCCAGGATTCTGCGCACTCCTCTGCCTCCCAAATCCGCCGCCGCCGCCACTAAGTCGACCACCACCTCCTCGACGGCGGCGGCGGCGACGACGTCTCAGGGAAAGCAGCGGCTTCTGCAACCCCCTTCTCCTCTTCGTCCTCCTCTTCCTCTTCCTCTTCCTCTTCCTCATGATCAATATGCATCCGCTTCGCACATTCTACTGCAGGTTAATCGATTACTTTCACATTAAAGACGAGAAATGATCCAGAGTAGAGTTTTGGAATTCTAACTCTCTCTCTCTCTTGACAATTAGGATCCGTGCTCCGATCATCTCCACCTGTTCGACGGCGTCGAGGATGACTCCAGGTACCGCTGCATGATCATCGACCTGCCTCAAATGCCGGAGCCTTTGAGCTGCTGCCCTTCGATGCTCGAATTCGACGCGCCCCCGCCGCTCCTCGCCGTCTCCGCCGAGCCCTGCAGCCCGTTCCTCACCGCCCCCTCGCAGCCGGCGCTCGACCACCACCACCTCCTCCCCCAGCCGCTGCTCGGCCTCCCGCCCGACCTCGCTCTCTACCAGTGCCAGGACCCACATTTCTACGATCAGCTCCTCCCCGAGGAGCTACCCTTCTTCGGCGTGAAGAGGTCGGAGCAGGAGACGGCGTTGCCAGTACCGGACAACTTCTTCTTCGACGACTTGCCGCCCGACATGTTCGACTTCATCGACCGGCCGCCGCCGCCGCCGCCACCACCACCGACGACCAAGTCGTGCTAGCTAGTTAGCGTGTGAGGCGAGGACCTTAATTATTACAATCTCCCTGCGAGATCTAAGTTAGTGCTTAATTAATGTCATGTATAATGGATTTTTAGTTAATCAGTCGTTAATCATTAGCGTTCTGTGTAGTAACTGTTACTCAATCTTCTACGTTTCCTTTTAAAGAAACTATTCTTATAAAATCTCTGCTTTAGTTTTTTTTTTCAACTCCCAAGCACCTTCTGAATCTAATTCCGGAATACCTTCTAACTACAACTCCGATAGTACTTACCGTCCTACAACTCTAATTTCGCTTTCCTAATGTCTTATAACTCAGTCGGTCCATCCTTGATAATCTCTTACCATTTTTGTAAAAAATATAATCCGTCCCTCCAACGATCTTACAGGATCAAAATAAATTAGGAAACTTCAATTGATCGTGATCAAAGATGGAGCTACGTAAGAACTATCTTTGGCTGTAGCCAAGCTTGCATGGCTCCATCTACTTGGAAAGCATGACTTATTTAGAATTTAAATTAGTAAAAATGATTAAATAATATGATATTGAATTTAATTGTTCATTAAAATTAATTTTTAAAATTTTTCATAATTATTATATTATTACTTATTAATCAAATATTATACTTAATAAATAAATAAATTGAATCATCAAGCACAAAGCGAAGATATTGATTTAAAATTAGATTGTATTTAAACAAAATTTATCGGTAGGTGCGAAGATAAGAAGTATGTTGGTCTAAGTTGGAATTGA
The DNA here is from genome assembly GCF_044706935.1 of Curcuma longa. Taxonomy (NCBI): domain Eukaryota; kingdom Viridiplantae; phylum Streptophyta; class Magnoliopsida; order Zingiberales; family Zingiberaceae; genus Curcuma; species Curcuma longa. Next base: position 16,632,135 of record NC_133864.1, read on the forward strand.
TTTGGATTTGATTTGGTAAAGTTATGGCTGAACCAAATTTAATTAGATTAAATCGGTTTGATCCGTTTAAAATGAGTTAGAAAATTTTTAAAACTTTTTTATTTTCTTCTATGTACATAGCAATTTGCACTTACTATCTCCCCTAGCTGCGATTGCCATGATTGGATCGACGTGTCCTCTATGTCAACGTACCCTTACGAGTTACATCTACGCCAGAGGCGAGCAGCTGTGGATTGAGATTCTACAAGAGAAGCTCGAGCACAACCTCGTGCTACACTCGTGGATCGACTATCTCTACTTGACTGTCAATGTGCTCTCTAACACCACATCGCCAAGCCTTCCACCATGGCCTCTAAATTTCTAACGTCTATGAATTAGATATTATTATTGATAAATTAATTTAACAAATTCATAAATAATGAAAAAAATCATTCAATAAAAATTTAAAATTAGATGAAATATGGAAAAAAAATGAGATGGTAACATGCTTGCATGAAGTGAACTTAGACCTCTTGACGGACTTGGCCAACTTGAGATCAGCCCAACCCACCTCTCATTCTTAGATCCGTCCTTGACCACAACGAAAAATGACATTATCTCAACTTGATCAAAATTCAAACTCTTATCTACTTCTGCGTTGTAATCAACTCAATTATGCTCCGAAGACTAAAATTATCACCACAAATAATAAAAAGGGTGTTGATTTTATAATATCAATTGTCAAACAAGATAAGAATGAGGGAAGCTACTTATACAGACGAACAAAAACGATTCAAGCTAGCTAACATGATGAGAAATCGGGAGCAATGCTATAAAATACACCCATTTGGCCACCACTCTCGTTGAGGACCTTAAAGCCTCTCGACAAAGTGTTTCTTCGCAGGTGGCAACAAGCGCAGTATTCAGCTCCATAAACCATGGCATTCTCCAGGTACGAGGCGACCGCAGTACCAACAGCCTCGCCTGCAGCAGACATGCGAAGAGTACGACAGATCAGACATCTCCAGGTAATAAACATGAAAATTATAACATGAATGTAGCATGACACACTCAATGCATGGATGTGGATCCCCTATGGGAGACCCACTTACATTGAATGTGTCATGCTACATTCATGCTATAATTTTTCATGTTATCTATTATTACTCGAAAAGAAATGCGCTGACCAACCGTGGGAGACTAACAGCAAGTTTTCGTTGGGGTATGCGTCGGCCAGAGACTGGATTATGGTTGCGTATCTGTTCCTGGCTGCCGCAACTGATTCTTCCCATTGAGGCAGCTGAAGGAAACAAACAGACGAAGAAACACATTAATGCAGTAAAAGATGGAACTGAATCGAGAGAGAGAGAGAGAGAGACCTCTTTGTAGATACTCTCTGCAGAATGATCGATTGTTCCTGCTGGTAACGAGGCTTGAAGCTCCGAGATGTGGGGAAACCATTTGTCGTCTTTGGGAGCTATGTTATGGCCTAGGGCTGTTGTGTTTAGCATCTCACATAATCCATACTCAATTGAGACCTGCAGAATGGCCAAACCAAATAATCAGCCAGAGAACCGGGCTATCGGATTAACAGTTCATCTATAAATGTATGTTACTGGGTGTTTACAAAGGCCTTTTGGAAGGTCAATGGTACCAAAAATATATATATTTTTTTTAATTTAGAAATTCAGTTTTTCTGATTAAATTTGGAGGTCAGATTCTATCGTAATTAGGAATTGACTCATCGATATCTAATTAATTATGGAAGTTTCTTACCGTTGCATCATAGTCCAAGGGCAATGGTACAATAATTTTTTTTTAATAATCCAGATATCCAACTCTTACGATTTAATTAATTCTAAAGATAATCAATCTAGTCCCACGGAAGATTTCCACCGCCCACAAAAAAAAATCGAAAAACACAAATGGATCCTCACGAATGACACAATGTTACAAATTATTCAAACTCTCCAGGTTTAATGTGCCATAAGATTTGAACCCTTGTTTTCTAAAAAATTCATCCAACTTCTTACCATCGCATCATAATCCTGAGGCAATGGTACAATAAATATTTTTTTTTATCAAGTATCCAAGCCACACGGATTATTTTTGACGTAGATCATCTAACCTCACGTTTTGTCCACTAAAAAAAATCTAAGAAGTGAGATGACTCTTAATGTGGAATCCCAACTTCATTAGTTGTTCAAACAACGTACACATGTGATGTGTATGTTTTGAACCCTGATTGTTTCAGAAAAATAAACGGTCTCTTACGACTACACTATGTTCTTGGGGTAATGGTACAATAAATAATGTGGCAAAAGGTGATACTCTTACCCCAGAGCCCCTTCAGTATTGTTTCAAACGATCTGGAAAAGAAGTAAATTACTTCAGTATTGGCAGCTCTCATGCACGAACCAACTAAACTAGTCCGTAGGAGCAACGGTACTATAAATATTTCAGTAAAAAATGAAATTCGTCATCCAACGGTCCCATACGGTCACGATGGTACAATAAACATGCGCCTAGCAATGGTGGATGATGAAATTCAATTGATAGAGAGTCAACTCTAATTGGCTAGTCGATAACTACTCGTCCAAGCAACAAATCCAAGCTACAAGAAGGGAAGAAATTGTGCCATTCGCACGCAATAATTGTTCCAATTTTCCTTCCAAAACAGAGATATTGAAATCTTAGAGACTAATAATGTCGTTGAGCTTGAGGCTAGTGCAATCGCACGCCGGCAGCGTTGCGCCACCTTGCCTTCCTCTTCCAGCTCCGTTGGCGACAAGATTTTGGGGAAGGGGCTCAAGGGAATTGGGATTTCAGGATGATTGGGAAGTTAACAATGGTTTGTTTCTTCCCCTGAATCCTTTCTTTCTAGATCCCCATTCAATTCACGATTGGTGAACCGCAGCAATATTTGACTGAAGAATCTGAAACGAGCAAGGAAAAGAGAGGTACCTTGACACGAGAGGGATCGAGGACGGCATCGCCGCTTGTCTCCATGGAGAGCAGGAGCTGGTGGTCGTCGACGACGCAGCAGAGGGCGCGGACGACCTCGGCGGCTGTCTGCAAGCAGCGGAGGAAGGGGGAGACGACGACGCGATGGATCGGAAATCCAGAATCACGAAGCCGCTTCCCGGCGGTCCACGCCCGGATCCGGCCCTCGTCGGCCAGCGGCGGGTCCCAAGGACGCTGCGCGTGCGCCACCCAGAGCGGCTCCAGGTGGTCGATCCGGTCGCCGTGCCGCATCACCACCACATTTTGCTCCCTCGCCGCCTCGCCGCCGCCGCCGGACATCTCTCGATCTGGACTCCGCGAGGTCTCGAACCAACAAACCAAGGTCAATGGGTTAGGGCTCCCCACTCCATTCACCGGATTAAAATTCCCATCTCATTTTTAAATTCTAATTTGTTCGACTAATTCGATTTACATGAAAATCCAAGAAATTGGAACAGAACAAAAAACCACTCAAAATCAATCAAATTCACATCCATTATCCATAATCATGCCGTTGGGTTTTTGTAGGGTGTGAAAGGGCACCAATTAGTCCTTAGACATAACTAAGTTAATTACGACGCAGTAGAATTACAGAAGAAGACAAGAATTTAAATCCTGACGAAGCCAAATAATACTCTCCTGCGTCGTCATCCCTGAGGCATGATGCCGCAATAGAACATCCAGATTGTTATCCAAACATTCATGATCGATCCCCAAAAACTTCCGTGGGATCAAACCAGTCACCCTTGAAAAAAAAAAAAGAAAAGGTACCAATTAGCAAATGCCTCTTGGCCATTGACGAAAGAAATCGTTTATTTATTATCTTCTGTAAAAAGATAAAATTCACCATCCCAACGACTACACAACCATCTGTGAAGAAAAAAATCAAGAATCTATAATTGATCACGACGAAAAAAATATTACTTGACTTCATCGAAATTCGAATCTTTATCCTTTTTTGTAAATCTATTCTATTATAACCAACTCAACTATATCCGCATTGTTTATCATCAAAACTCAACGCGTACTGAACAAATGGAACACCAGGGTTCAATTCAGAAAACTGACATGGCACAAACCTTGTGTGAACTTTTCATGAGACTTGAATAGGGTATGTATGTATGTATGTATGACTGTACATATTTAGTTTACTTCTGTGATGCGTCAAAGGCTACATGAACCGTGTGCGATGGATTCCAGGGAGAAGTGTATCAAGGATTGGTCAAAAAAGCCGCAGAGAAGAGCTTCTTCAGCAGACAGAACATAAAATATAGCAGCAGCAGCATTGCAAATTTCTTGGAGGCCAACACCCTCAAGTTGATCCTCATCTTATGTGATCTCATGAAGTTCACTACCACGTTACCAAACAGACTGAACAACGAACTGACGAGCTCCAACAACATGGTTAGTGCTTCCTTGGGTCCTTCCACATTACGCACTTCATTGCTACTTACATGCACGATGGTTGGGCTGGTTGTGCTGGTTGAGTTGCCCTCGACGACATGGTTAAGGCCAAGAAGCTCGTTCAACCAATTGGAAAATCTGATCAACAGGTTTGCTAACCATGCAACTTCAGTATCAGAGATTGGCCGCTGCATCCAATCACCTTTATATTTTAAATTGGCCCAGGAACGTTCTCCAACACCTGGGTGCTTGGGAGTGAATAACTCACTTCGCGCATGATGGATATCATGAGTTTGAGAGGGCTTAAGTGTAGGCGAGACAGATTTCCTGACTGAACTACCAAAAAGAACAAACATCTGAGATCTAATTGCATCCAAAGCCTGCATGTTACTAGATACATCCCTGGAAGACATTTGGATCTCATGTTCAGCTCGTAGCACGAATAACTGAAGAGACAATAATGATAGTCATCAAACAAAAATTCTTTCTGATATTTAAACCAAAATAACAGAAAAGGAACAAAATTCCAAATATAATAAAATATACCTGAAGTAGGTTATGTGCTCCTTCTTCACCGTCACTGAAAAGTTTCAAATCATGGTTCCAGTTCTCATGTAAGAAAGACCCATCTGCTTCAGTCTCATAAAGGCCATCCTCCCAGTCCTTAACAAAGACCAACATGTACATTCAATCTTTAGCACAAACACAAAGGTGAATAAGAATACAGTTCAAGGTAAAACTAGAAGACCACTATAAAACTGTTTGGCAAAGTCAAAATATAGTGGCGAATCAAATTTTTTACTATCAGTGTCCCTTGGTTATTGAAATATTTCTGTAACAAAGAATTTCATTTTCATTCATCAAAACTTTCTGTGGCTCATGGATAAATTTATTTACCAAGCTTCTTTCTAGTTGAACCAAAAATTGGTGTGAAAATTTACAACAAAGCTCAAAGAATCATGTCAAGACACCAATTGACCAAAATTTGGTGTGTGAAATTTGCAACAAAGCTCAAAGAATTGACCAAAATTTGGTGAGTGAAATTTGCAACAAAGCTTAAAAATTCATGTCAAGACACCAATAACCAAAAATTGGTGAGCAAATTTTACAACAAAGCTTAAAGATTCATGTAAAGACACCACGTATTCACTAACTTGTACCTAGTAGGAAACTGGGTGGTACGTATTACTGATATAATATACAACTTAAAAGACTAGAAATCAATGAAAACAGAATGGGAATTTAAAATACAGATGCCGTTTAAATGGCCTTTATTGTTACTATTATTTCAGAAATGCAGTTTATGTGATATTTCATCCTCCATGACAAGAAACAACTCAGGAAGGATAAAATGTTACCTGCAATTGTTCATGGATGGATGATACATATTTCTGCACGTCATTAAAAGAATATACAGCAGCACTGGCTGGTTTGGAATGGTAAGCAACACTGACTCTCTGAAGAAGGTCCAGCAGTTGTTTGGATGCAGTCATAATGTCTAATACCTGTCAACGACATACAAATGCCATAAAATACAGAATTTACGTTGACATTTTATGTCACAATGCAGTGACTATGAATAAAATTAAAATGTAGGTATAAGTGGACAGAGTAACACTACTTTAGCCAGAGAATTGCAGTATCACAGAAAATTAAGAAGAAAAGGCAGAAAACTAACCTAAGACACGTCTAAGTAAAAGCTTTGAATCCATCATAGTAAATAAGATCAATATGACTATGCTAATTCAAGTTATCCATATTATAACATTAGCTATTATTTACACATCCATTTGCCAAATCAGTGTTGTTAATGTGATTAATTCTACCAGAGGCACTGAAACTATATTTTCCTGGTTCACAGTTACCACATTTGCCACATTTGCACCAATATACATATGAATTTGAAAAGAAAAAAAAACTAATTTCGCCTATTTGTTTCTTGCATCAGACAAGACAATATGTGAATCATCAAAGTACTTGGTTTTTCTTTTATGCATGTAGAAAGATTGTCTTGGGAACAGGAACACTTTTCATAAAGTAAGCTTCCAGCGTTTGATATATGAGGTACTAGCATGCAAAAATTGTAGGTCCAGTAAAAGCATGACTTTCAGATTCTTCTTCTCAAGAAATCTATATTTAATTTACTTTATTCAATGTGCAATATGTTAGAAGTGCTCAGGCCTAGTTACCTAGCTAAAAACATGTACTAAATTCAGCCAGTTAAATAAAAAAACTACTGGTCAACCTTTTCAATAGGCTTAAAGATAAACAAGATAAGTTGACTCCGTACATTAGTAAAAATGTTTTTCTTCCATGATCTTAGCATTACGAAAAAGAAGGAATTCAATGCATCACCAACCAGCAAGTTTTTTTTTTGTTACACGAATGCATATAAATCTACTAAATACATGTTGCTATTCAAGATATCTAGCATATAGGAGATAAATGGCATTCCATTATAGGTACTAAGTAGAACATTAATTTTTAAAAATCATATGACAAAATTAAATACAGAAAAAGGCAGGAAACAACAATAGTAGAACATAAAATTTCTTTATGTTAATTTTGTTTACTTGGATGGATGAATGAAGTGTTGGAGGGGAAACAGTAAGAGACATGAGGTGTGTTTGATTATGTGCTAACTCTTGTTCTTTTCCTTCTTAACCCCAAACTTAGGAAGACTAAAATGTATGAAAATAATACCAAGCACCAACCATATAGATGTTAATAAGAAGCAGACCGAGAACTCAAATTGTATAAATTAAGAAATTTGGGGTTTTCAGAGTAATTCAGACCTTGAGCACCATCTGGATAACTGAATCTGGATTTGTATGGAGAAATTTGTGGGCAAACCCAAGAAAGTGAACAACCAATGAACTGTAGAACAGATAATTTGATAAAACGTAACTTTCAAAAGCTGGTGAATAGTGTAATTCCATACAGTTCCCATCCTTGCCAGTGTTTTTTCTCTCCATGTTTTCTTTGCCTTTATTTTCTAAATCCTTTCTTTCTCCTAATTCAAATTCAGAAAAATCATCAGGGCTAATCTTCCATGGCTCAAGATATGTTATCCACAAATAGAACACTTGTGAAGCATTCTTTATGAAAGACCCAATCGGACAAAAAAGAAAACTCCTCAGTATAAACCTATATAAAGGTCTCTGTATCACTTCATTCCAAGAAACAACTGAATTCTTGCAATAAAGCATCATATTCTTTGAGTTAACAACATTCTGCGTTCTCTTTAGGATAGGACTTTCACCAGACGCCCTGTTATCGTTCCCTCCACCAGCATCAGTTAGGTTGTAGTTCAAATACTTCACAACCAACTTCAACGCATCTCCTAGACCAGGGGTAGGAGGAGTGCCACTTAGCAGTGCCCTGAATGGAAATGTCAAACCGAAAGAGCGGCAGAAGTTCAATCGGAGGGGTGAAAAATCATTATCAAGCATCCAAAAGTGGACAAAAGTATCAACCATAAATTCAGCCTGCAGGAAAGCGGTGTCATCATGGCTAAAGGAATAGTGAAGTAGAGAACTGCGATAGGGCTGGCTGGAAGCTAGCTGATCTCTTGGCACGAAGGCTCGAAGATAGGTATAGAGAAGCTGGAGATACAAATTACCCCCGGACTTCTGGCCATGTCTCCTAGTAGCACCAGATAGAACGGGAAGCGACGAGGACCAATTCTCCAACCTGAACTTCCGGCTCTTCTGAACCACATCGGAGTTGGAGTTTTCACTGTTACCTCTACAAACAGGGTAGTAGGCAAACCAAAATAAATAATACTCAAAAGCATTGAGCTCAATATGGTACGGAGAACCAGGGACTGGGTCCTCCTTAACTCTACCACGGAGAAGGGGGCATAGATCACAGATTTCGGAGCACGGTCGATCGCTCTGAAGGACAAACCGAATCCACTCCGGCAGCCGCTCGAGGGGGAACACGTACCGGACAAGTTTCTGTTGGTCGATCGAGGCGATGGAGGAGAACAACACGCCGTCGGGAGAGAGAAGTGCGAAGAGGTGTCTGGAGAGCGAAAGATCGGCCGCAGACTGGTCGATCCAGGCGGTGGAAGCGGGGCGGGTGGAGCGGGCGGCGGCCACGGAGGAAGGTGGGGGGACGTCGTCGAAGCCGAAGAGGCGGCAGATGAGGGAGGGGAAGGCGATGGAGAAGAAGGCACGGCTTTGGTCCGAGCCGTGTCGGCGGAGGAAGGCATCCACGGCGGAGCAGGCGGCGCCGATCTGGGGCGGGGCGGAGGCCGAGAGGATGGACGCGGCGAGGTCCTGCGCCCGGTTCTGGTAGTCCATGGCAGGGAGCGAGTGCGGTGTCCCTCTAGGGTTTTGGAGAGAAGGGAGCCGAATGGTTAACTTTTAAATGGCAGTCGAGGTGCGGCGCTCGCATTTCGAGAACGAACTGGAAGATGAAAGAGAGAGAGACCTGGCTGGAACACAGCAGTGGAGACACGCTTCCACGTGGCGTATGGATTCAATTAAGTTCATCGACATGGGCCGGTCGATGATGGGCCCGTGTTAGCCCAAAATTAAGGTTTTTTTAATCCATATATATATAATTTTTTCACGCAAAACGACTAGAAATTGTATACTGAGTGTTGATTTTTTATATCGACCACAACTATGTTGATTTTCAAAAACTAAGGCCCTTCTATTTTTTATAAAGTATTTTTATATTTATTTGTATTTTATATTAAAAGTATTATTTTTTATTATTTAAAGATATTGTTTTTTAACAATTTTTTAATGTCATACGTAATAATAATGATTCTGTATGCTAGTTGGAATAAACTTTTTTTTAATAAAGACATAAAAATTTCATTAAACGTAAAGATTAAACGAAAAATATTAACCCAAAAAATCATGTCTTAATATCAATTAAATAAATATTTAATATTTTAAAATCCACAATGTCAAAGATGAAAATAACATTTATAAAAAATTTAAAATTATTCAAAATTTTTAAAATATTTTAAAAATATTTTTTAATCGTTACAAAATTATATATAATAAATATATATTTCTGAATAAATTCGATTTAAAATATTATAGACTTCATGATTCAATTTAAATTAAAATTTATAAATTTTCAAAACTTAATTAAATTTTTATAATTTTTAAAAATCAACAACACACTAAGAGCTTTTATTATTTGTATTATTTGTATTTTTTATTAAAAGATATTTTTATCATTTAAAAATATTAATTTTGATCAATTTTAATGATGTTATGATAGTTTTATTAATTCAGTCAAAAATTAAATTAATTAATATTTTATTAATTAATTTGTTTGGTTTTTTGAAAATATCAATCGGTTGGATTTTATTTTATTTGTTCAATTTTCAATTTAATTGGTTCAATTGATTGTTCAGTTCTATCCACCACAGGATAAATTAAAAAAACACATATAAATTCTAGTAGATTACCCAATATATGGCAAGTGATTTAAGCCCTACTTCTTACTTATCATCACACCAGATCGCATGGAGTATTAGGTTTTTTTTAGTTATTCAAATATTATGATTCGATGAATCTTTGAAGCAATGGACCTCGTCCTACAAATTGCATGGAGTATTGGGTATTTTTTTTAATTATTCAAATATTACGATCTCGATAAATCTTAGAGATGATGAATCTCATCCTACAAAAGTTTTTCACTATCCATTAAGATAAATTTGAAAGTGCAAGTGACATCCACACAATTACTAATAGTACCAGTGGTTCAAATGCGAAAGGTGAATTTCTTGCACTATCTATTTTTCAAACCCTGAAGCATGGGGAGTCCCAAGGTGAGTGGTTCCGCGTTGTAGTTGAGATTCGAATAATAAATACTTCAGTAAATCATTGAATATTCTACTGTTGCAATATCATTCTAGGGCCAATTGGGAGTATTTTCTTCTTCGTCCATTATAGTAAATCCGTGAAATTTGCCACCTGACGGCCCCACTCAATCGGGCCTACAACCATCTGTGAGGAGATAATCATATGAGAAACTGCAATTTCATGAGTGCATTATAATTCGCCAGGATTCGAACCCTTACCCTCTTCAGTAAATCATTAACATCCAACCTGTTCAGCTATGCCTCGGGGCAATTGGGGGTTTCTTCGAACCACCCTCTGCCCGGACCGAGAACAATCGATTTGATCAAGATCCAGTGTGTCTGACTCAAACACGACCCACCAACACTCCATCCAATCACCTGACTCGGCCACTTGTTGTCTGTGCGAGCCTATATATGTGCATCATTCGCACTTTCTTTCATCTCTGCGAAGTCGAACCCTAAAACCCTGCCCGTCCCCGGTAGAAGTTTCCGGACCAGCCCTCCGGATCTCGTTCTCCTCGTCGCTAGCCGTCCAGTCTAGGGTTTCCACTGCCGCCGCCCGGCTTCGGCAATGGCGATCGCTGCTCAGACTCCCGACATTTTGGGCGACCGTCAATCCGGGCAAGACGTCCGCACCCAGAATGGTTCGCTCCTCTCATTCTTCGCTCGTCTCGGTCATCTTTCAGCTTTAGCTGTACGAGTGTGTTTCTAGCTCCATTTCGTGATCCCCTTTATTTCCATGTGTTCGGTGAGACAGTCGTGGCGTGCCAAGCTGTTGCTAACATCGTGAAGTCTTCTCTTGGACCAGTTGGTCTCGATAAGGTGCAGCGCGATCTTAAATCTCAACTCGTCTTTTCTCCGTTATGATATCAAAATTCATGGTTTGTGAGCTCTATATTGTTATTGGAATACTGGGTGCAGTTTCTTAAAGCTCGTAAATTTTGAGATGTTCCTTTGACTTTCCTGATAATTTGTGTATATGCACTAACATGGTGTATCTGCTACAAGCTTGATTGTAGTGTGTCAGATGCATATCTATACTGGTCATCTGTTGTTGATGCAAAATATTTTTATTTCTTGAATTCCCTTTTGGAAAGTACGTAACCAGAGTGATGTCTGATGTAAACATTGTTTAGTGACAACTAGATTTTATAGCAAACTTATTTGCGGAAGATACAGCATTGGTCTTGTAGAGACAGCCAAGCTACCCTGGCCCTGTATTACCTTGGTGGCTATGGAAAGAGAAATAACCTTAATGCTTGTAGGGGTATGGTATTTATTGATGTACCCTCTGCTGACCATGCCATTGGTCGGCTCCTTTGTGGATTTTGATAGACCTTTTTGTTTTGTAAATCCTATAAGTTTAGGCTAAATTAAACACAAGGAACAAATTCAAATACAAGTGGACTATGAAATTATACACTGAAGCTAATCCATTTTATTGATGCCCCATAATGTTCTTTATTTCCCTGTTTTAATGTTAAATGATTATCGTCTGTGCCTAGCAAACGATACAAGCTCAATGCTTGTATCTGATCAATTATAGAGAAGATATGTCAATAAAAACTTAATAGATCTTGGAACTCAATCATGTCTCACTAAGGAGTTCTTAAGTTAGATTTTTTTTTCCTTTAGGTTATTTTCTGTTTAGTACCTGGCATATCATGCATTTTTGAGTACCTGTGATTTTCATAATTTGATTTCTTTTAAAACTTGTATTTAATGGTGAACTACTAGATGCTGGTTGATGACATCGGTGATGTCACAATTACTAATGATGGCGCAACTATACTGAAGATGTTAGAAGTTGAGCATCCTGCTGCCAAGGTCCACACCTGGTCCTGGTTGTGATTCACATATTTTAGTTATGTTGGTTTAAATTTTGGCGATTGTTTATTAACACTATAACGATGATTCTAGGTACTTGTTGAACTTGCTGAACTTCAAGATCGAGAGGTTGGAGATGGGACGACATCAGTGGTTATCCTAGCTGCTGAGTTACTTAAGGTGGCTTAGAGATTGTGTCTATTGTGTTCTTTTTTGTAGTTTACATTATAATGTGAATTGTTGATGGGTTGCTATCCTTTGTTACAGAGAGCAAACGATCTTGTGAGAGATAAGATTCATCCAACTTCTATAATCAGTGGCTTCAGGGTAGTGAATAATTAAATATTTTGAAATATTTATGTTTTTTTCTTCAGTAGTAGCCCACGTATAGCAGAATTATTTTCTGTTAGCATTTCAGTTTTTATGTATGTCGAAGTATATGGTTTATAAAATATGCCAATTCATGTTTCTCAATATCTCTTGATAGCTTGCAATGAGAGAAGCTTGCAAATATGTTGAAGAAAAGCTTTCTGTAAAGGTATGAACCTGTTAATTAGTTTGTCAATATTGTATACTTTCAAAGTACTAGTACAATTTTCAATCTCCTCTGCTCACTCAGTAAGGATGTCATGCCCACAGGTTGAAAAACTTGGCAAAGAATCTCTTACCAACTGTGCAAAGACAAGCATGTCTTCGAAATTAATTGCAATTGACAGTGACTTTTTTGCGAATTTGGTAAGATAAAACAATTACTTTCTGTCTTTCTGTTTAACTTGTCTCTTACTCTTGACCTGATTGTACGTGTATATATCAGTTATGTTTGGTGCTTGTCACTTCCACCAAAAGATTAGCCTTTTGATTACAGGCAATGATCCAAGTGCTATTTCTGTTGACTTGCTAAGGTCCTAGATAGCTTGAGCTTCTTGTTCCATCAAACAGAAAGCTATTTATATGGCATACAAGAAGCAGCATATGTAATCAGCGTGGTATAGCAGTGCACAATTTAATATGGTTTACCATCCAAACTACAAATCATTGAACATTGGTATTGCTTAAGGCTGCGTATTAAGTTTATGTAAAGATTGAGTGAATCCACTGCAAGGTTAAACAAGAGAATGCATCAGATAGTAGCCTCCATACTGACATCACTACTGATAATCAGCCTCAAGTACTAATGAGTAATGACATGATGTGATATCTTTCCTTATTTAAGTTAGTCACGTGTACGTGCTTGCCCTACAGATGCAATGGAAATGAAACTGTGGGACAGATGTAAAGCTAAGCAAATTGCTTCTGCACTAAGAACTGAGGATTGTGCAGGTTGGAAGAGATGTGATCTGCTTGGCCAATCAATTTCTTGAGTGCCCCTGTTTATCTATGGCATGATACACTTGCAGCATAGGGCTGTCTTAGTGATACATTACAAAACTTGAATTTTTTGGTTCCTCTTTACCTAAGTTTCTAGGCTAATATAGTTTTTTGCTACCAGTTTTTGCTTCTATGTGAAACCATATCATAGTATATATTATGATATAATATGCTTGACTTGTGACCTTCGTTGGCTTGATATTTTTTATAGTTTGAGAAAATATCTTCTTTTCTTGAAACCAAAGGACTTTAGTAAAACTCATACTGATTACATGAAATATAGTTTGATTAGTAAGAAAAAAAATTTGAGGGGCTAGTTTAAGTAAACAAACAAGATCCTTTGCAATTAAGGTTTTAGTTATTTTATTACTGAAGATATTGTTAATAGGATAAGTAGCAGATAGTTAAAATGGAAATGAACTTAATTATGTTATTGTCATGTGTCTCTTTGTTTAAAGGGTGAGATTGATATGATTATGCTATGATAAGCAACACTGTTGAGAGTAAAAAAGTAAAGTAGGATGGCTGGGTAATTGGGGATAATATGCACAGAAAAGTATGATAACAAAGATGAGAACCATAAGCTAGAAGTTGTGTGGAGTTATTATAAAAGATAAATGAAGAAAATACCATTATCTGTAGCAAATAAATAGATGATAATTATCATCTATTTATCTGGGAGCAAGTAAGTGTAGCATAAATAGATGCTAAAATAAGAGAATAAAGATGGAAATGGTACAAACCTATCCAATTTAGGTCGATAGATTCTAAGTTGAATTGATTGGAGCTGAAGCTGTGATGGTAGAGGGAGGCACGAAGTTTATTTATTGCAATTAAAAATGAATTGGAAGATGTGGATACTAATAGCTATCTAGTCTTTAAATTGTAGCCAATTCCAAATGGTTGTCTCATGGTATTCATAGTTCATTATTTTGTGTGACATGGTCAATTTGTGAAATCTTGCCAATAATTATGTGACCTTGCACAATTCTATTTTCCTATATGTTATTCTATTTATACATTAAGCTAATTATACCCATGAAATTAGGAGCTACCTAACATTCCTCTAGAGATGAACATGAAGGTTGATTCTTGTCTTTTGCTTTCTGTGCAATGAGCATTTTTTACACTGTATTCTTTTTCCCTGTTTGTTTTCTAGGTTGTTGATGCAGTTCAAGCAGTTAAGATGACCAATGCAAGAGGAGAAGTTAAATATCCAATAAAGGTTAGAATCTACTTGAGTTCCACCTTTCTTTTGCCACAGAACCATTTGAACTCATTTTGCAATGGTTAACCCGACTTGCATAATCTGATACATTCAAGAGTGCATTGGAGAATTTTTTTCACTTTCATTACTTGCAAAATTACTTTATCCCAACTATTTTATTTACATCTAGTGTTTTAATTTGGAAGAAAACTTGGTTTTATAAGACTGAGATTTAGAAAGGGATTAATTTTTTTGATCTATATATGTGTTAGCTTGTTTATTTCATTTCATCATTCCATTTTACTAGAAAAATAAAAGCTACTCCTTTGTTCTGCAGAGCATAAACATTTTGAAAGCCCATGGAAAAAGTGCAAAAGATAGCTACTTGCTAAATGGATATGCTTTAAATACAGGCCGTGCAGCTCAAGGAATGCCAACTAGGGTTTCTGCTGCAAAAATTGCCTGTCTTGATTTTAATCTTCAGAAGACAAAAATGCAGATGGGTATTCAAGTCTTGGTCACTGATCCAAGAGAACTTGAAAAAATTCGTGAAAGGTGATTTACATGTGGATTTTGAATTCTGTGCATACTTGTTTGATAAGGTCAACTTGTAAATTTTTATTTAACACACACACACACAATTTTCCTCACTGTAATGGTTTGAATTTGTTTATGAAGAGGAGATTAACCAATTTAATACCAACAATAGCAATTTTTTCTGCCGGTTATGGAGGAGATGAAACACTCAAATGAGAGTAGGTAAAGAGGAGATTAACCAATTTACTACCAACAATAGCAATGATGAGTGATATCAATGTTAAAGAAAAGATGTATCAATATCTTCTACCTTGTCATCTAAGTCTAGCTCCCATTGGATAATCAAGATATATTTTTGCAACATCCTACAAATCAATTTCAATACCAGATTTCCTTAATATTACTTAATAGGAGCCTTAGAAAGTTATATGATTTATTTTAGTAGAATGCAATAAGAAACAATGCTTTAATTTAATGCACAAAAAATAATTTGATATTGTGAAGGTATAGTAGAGATGTTTGGTATAATTTAATTGATTTTATAATACTGATGCTTATACTCAGAGGCAAACAAGCTAATTTGAAGGGCACCATAAGACTAGTATTTATTATAATTGACATTGGAATGCTTTGAATTTTGTTAGAACTTGCCATGTGCTGTCACAGTATGGAACTGAAATTGTACCATTCTGATCAAATAATGAAACTTTGGAATGGAACGATTGTTGAGATCTTGCTTTTATATACCTTTGTTATTCATTACTGGGGATACGGTCACATACAATTTGTGGTCTATAAGTCATTATAGTCTTCATGAACAATGGATTGCATCATTCATGATTAATTCAGTATAATCAATTGTTCCATTGGTGTATATAGTAACAAATGTGTTTGATTCTCTTCCACATCTTATTCTAACCAAACCGTACCAGAGTTCATGTGTAATACATGCTCAGTGATACATCTGATTATCGCTTTAGTTTTACAATCACTTTATGCACAACATTCACATTATTTTGTGTTGCCTTTACTTTCCCTCACTGTGTGTATTAATATTGTGAAAGTGCATGTTCTTTGCCATTATGTATTTAGGCCAAACTGTACCCGAATTCATGAGTCACATCTGCCAAATGAGATGTTAGATTATTCCCTTTAGTTTTATACAATCAAGTCATGTACTACATCCACATCAGGTTTAATGTTTGTTGCCTTTAATTTCTGTTAACTAACTGAGTAACATCCTAATCAATGCAATCAAGTCATGGACTACATCCACATCAGGTTAAATGTTTGTTGCCTTTAATTTCTGTTAACTAACTGAGTAGCATTCTAATCAATTTGATTTTTTTTGTCGTGATTAATTTTGTGGCAGTTAGCCCTTTAATTTCAGTACTCTTCTAGTCTTCTTTGTGCTTTATTTTTCTACCTTAATTATGAACTCCAGTCTTTTCTTGTTTGGGCTGTGGTTGTTGGAATCATACATGTTCACTAGTTTGCATATATATGAAGCCCACTAGGCACTGATGGCATCATATAAACTGCACAGGGAAGCTGATATAACAAAAGAGCGAATCCAGAAGCTGCTAAAAGCTGGTGCTAATGTTGTACTGACAACCAAGGGAATTGATGATATGTCGCTGAAGGCATGTATTTCTTACGCTAAGTATATTCTTTTGCTAATGTGTATTCACTCAATTCTCGAAGATAAATTTTATGCTTGAATGACCTTTGTCAGAAAGGCTCTTGTTTATATTGCATTTCAGATAATGGCATGGTGGAGTATTGTGTGGTAAATGGCTCAGTAGCATAGCTAGTTACGTTGACAATCTATACTAGCTTCTGAAATTAGAGCAAAGGATTGAAATTTTAAGCCATGTTGTGTGGCTTAGCAGAAAACTTTCATTCTGTTGTTTGACCAAAACACATAATAGGTAGCACACCTGTGCTGGAAGATTGGAATCATGCTGCTGGCCACGAGGAGGGGAAGATGAGATATGAGGAGAAGCTATAGATGGCTTCAAAACATTCAAGAGAATGTATACTGTAAAAGAAGGAACAGGAATTTGGCGTTCAATAAAGAAATCTAGTGATGTTCGCGAAGGATAAATCAGTAAGGTTACCAGAGGAGATTTTCAGATATTGCGAGCCTCACCAGCAGCCAGATTTAGCAACCATGAAGGGGCAGCGGACTAAGCACAAGGAAGACAAGAGTCCTTGACCCTTTTTTAATACTAATATATTAAATATATTATTTATATGTATCGATTATTTATGTACTAATTATAATGTAATTAATTGATATTATCTATCTAATGCATAACTTTATATAATTGATGACTCATGCTGCATAATTAATTATTTTTATATAATTAATTAATATATATAGTATAATTAATATAATTTACTAATATCTATTGGTTGATATGGTATTGATACTGTAGTGTAGTGTTTCAAAAACTTTGCGCTTCTCTATATTTAAAATCTAAAATTAGAAGATATAATCATTAGGTGTTTATACATTCACCAGCAATAATGGGGTATCACACATATTTTATCATTTGTTTACTGATTTTTTTCCCCTCAACATATTCAGATTCTTTTTTTGATTTCATCCACTGTCAACATCAACTTTTCTCCTATATAAGTCTGACAACATATCTGGATTCTATGGTGATTGTGACATCCTCATGTATAAGTGTTATGCTGTTTTTTCTGAATCTTTTGGAGGATAGATCTCAAGTTATGGTTCCTACTTTTCTCCTTCAGAGATTGACCATCTGAATTGAATTTAATTGCAGTATTTTGTTGAAGCTGGAGCTATTGCTGTGAGACGTGTTCGCAAAGAGGATCTACGCCATGTTGCAAAAGCAACTGGTGCAACTGTGGTAAGATCTTAATTGTTCTAATTGTTTTGTCATTGCTTATGGTTGGAATATCACATTTATAGTGTTCTTGAATTAGCTTTCACATTTACATTTCCTTCTCATTTGTAAACTAAGTTTATCCAATTGTTCCAAGCATGGAATTCTTCAGTCTTCATTAAAACTAGATTCTCCCTTCTTCTACAGATTATGTAATTCTTTTTCCTGTCAGATTATAGACTTTGAGATCTAAGACAATTTTAGCTATTTTTGTTGTATATTCATTTCTTTAATTAACTGACATGCATATTCCCATGTTTTGAAAAGAAAGTAAATTGAATGATTTTCCCCTCAAATTTTTGTTGAATATTGCATATAGTTGCTATGTACAATATGAAAACACTGCTAACTGTTTGAAGATTTTGCATGAAGTTGAATTTTGTCTATAAAATGCTATGTGCCACTGACAAATTAAAGCTTCAGTATTCAGTGTCTCTTGGGTTTCATAAAATACTTCCAGTTTCCCATTTTGACCAACAGTTTTTTATTTTTTTTCCCCTGAAAAAAATATTTTCTTATAGATTGGGAGTCACTATAGTGTAGATTTTAACAATATATAAAATAAAATATAACTAATGTTTTTTATAGCTTTTTAGGAAAGCAATAAACTTGTATGCATAAAATGTTTTTAGCACATTTTATTTTATTTTTAGTTTTTTATGTTATATTTCAATGCTGTTTTATTTACATTTTTTTGCATAAATACATGCAATCTTTAGCATTCGGAATTTTATTTGCCTTCTGTAATAAATTATTTAATTGAATTATACTTTGTCCATTGGTATGTGCCTAGTACTTGGTACAGTGTATATTGTGAAAGAACTAATGAGAATGACAAAATGATGTGGTTCCTGTCCACACTTTTGTAATTTATCTTTTTTGTAATCTTTTTTTTCTTGCTTCAGAGTACTATTCGACAACTATGGATATGGACTGTGGGAATTCAATGTTGAGACAACTGCAGATGCCAACTAATTCATTAAATTATTGTAGCCTTATCTATTCAAGATTTTTCTGGCTTCTTAGGAGACAGTATGTTATGCCTCAAAATATTGATAGCAACTGACTCACCTTCAAGTTGAGCACCATTTATCATCAAGTTAAATCGTGCAGCACCAGTTCAAGGGGGATAACAAGGGGAGCATCAAACACTGTGCATTATATATACGTTATGAACTAGTGTTCGCTATTGACAGAATGTGTTCTTGACTGATATAAAGATGGATGAGAATATATGGAAGAGTTTAGTTTCTCTTCGCTGAAACTTTGCTATTTTATTTGTATAACATTGTCATAGTCCATATAGGTCCACTCAAGACAGTTAACATTTTATATTCCTGCAAATTGTAGTGACACCTTCTGGTTCTTTAAATTTGTTGTCCAGTGTGTAGGTAATTTAGCATGATGGGCTATCTTGTTGGAATTTGTCTAGGAAAAATCCAGCTGAGCTGATGTGCCATTGTCTTTCATTGTAAAGGAAGAATTCCTTCGGTCCAATGAGATAGGGAGGAAACAAAGAAAATAAGCTAGTGGTCATATAGTGAAAGTTTGTTCAAAGATGAAATGGAAAAGGTTCCTCGGATTCTACTATTAAGAAAAAAAAAATCCCAATGGACTCTGTTGAATATAATTGTATTGGTTTGAATTTATGGATCTCTATCAGGTTTCGATCTTGCAGAACTTTCTGATCCAACTTTGCTAGTTTTATGCTGATTGCTAAATATATATCTTGGACTTGTTTAGGGAAGACACTGCATTTCTTACATTTTAAAGTCTTTATCTAGAGCATACTCACTGTGCTCTTCTATCTTCAATTACTTGAATCTGTAGGCAATTCAGGGTTTTGTTTGTTGATCTTTATGTTGGATGTTGCAGGTTACCACATTTGCTGACATGGAAGGAGAAGAAACATTTGACACAACATTTCTTGGCCATGCTGAGGAGGTCGTAGAGGAGCGCATTGCAGATGATGATGTAATTTTGATCAAGGGCACAAAGAACTCCAGTGCTGTAAGTGGTTTCTTCTTGCTTATGTTTCTTGTGACTTCCAGCATCTTGTATGTTGTATATTAACCATGGAAATTTCTGCACCAGGTCTCTTTGATTCTTAGAGGTGCTAATGACCACATGCTCGATGAGATGGATCGGGCTTTACATGATGCATTGTGCATTGTTAAGAGGACCCTTGAGTCAAATACGGTAACTGTACCATCAAAATCTTGCAGATTATTATTGCTTCTTTGTTGCCTGACTGTCTAAAGTTAATTGATTGTCTAGTTTTGATTAGAGCCTATCATTAGAAAAGAGATGAGAAAAGAAAATCGCAGGAGTTTTTACATTTGTCCTTATCTTTAATCTCCTTTTTTTTCTGTTTTCTTTTGTTATGTAAGGATTTTGCATTCTTTTTCATCTATAGCTAGAGTCTGGAATAATTTTATGGCTGCCAATCCAAATCTCTAATTTGACCTTCATATTTCCTGAGAGAGTGGTGGCTCTGATACTTTGTTGCATTTTTGAGGAACATTTGAATTTTCCAGGTACGGTTTTAGAAGTTTGTCTTCGCTATGTATTCCAACATTTCAGCACCATCATACATGACCTATTGTTTGTATAGGGCATGCCATTAACCATTGCCAACTCAGTCTTTCAGAAAGTGCATTCTATGCTACTGTCTGCTATCTTGAGCCCTGGTCCACACTTACATGTCTTAGAATGTATCTTAATTCAACTTTTGGGGATGAATTAAAGAGGTTTTGTCTGGATCAGGTCAATCCCACGTGCTTTTACTCCATTAAACCTACTACATTAGTAACCTATATATATATATATACGCGAGAAACCGCGCCAGTCACTGTGGTCTCGGTTTCCGGCCAAATTCGCCGCCGTCCGGCCGTCTCTGGCCGCCGGACCGACGCCGGTCGACTCGCCGGCCAGTGGCGCGTCGATTGGGTCCGGTTCGGCGGCCGGAGATGGCCGGACGGCGATGAAATCGCGGCGGCAGTGGGCGTGGGTGGGAGAGCGGCGGTTTCCGGCCGATTTCGCCGTCGTCCGGTCACCGGAAGCCGCCGGACCGACGCCAGTCGACGCGCCGGCGAGTGGTGCGTCGATCGGGGCCGGTCCGACGGCCGGACGGCGAAACGGGAGCGCTGGCAGTGGGCGTGGGTCGGGTGGTGCGCACGGGTGTCGCGCACGGGTGTAGTATATATATATATATATATATATATATATATATATATATATATATATATATTTAAGCCTGAGTTTGGATCTCCAGCTGGAGTGGTGTAATTTTAGTAATATGCCCTGTCGACCTTGACATGCATCAGCACACACTTCAACATGAGCTGAGGTTAATTCATGAGCTATAATCCTACATTCCTTTTCCACTTGTTTCAAAAGGAGTCTCATGTGTAGTATGTTAGCATCATATTTTTAATTTTCGAAGACTTAGATTCAATACTGCTTCTAGAACATTCACATTCAGAACTATATTGTTCACATGCCCATAAAGATTTCTGGATTGAAAACTGTCATCACACTTCTTCAGGGCTGCTACTACTTAAATAGGTGTTTCCTCACTTTGCCTCCCAGGTTTTCTAGTGTTTTATCCCCCTCCATGTTTAACAAATGAAATTGAAGGATAAACCATGGGAGGAGAATTTTCTTGTCTTGATTGGACCTAGACAATATCAGTTAACACATGCTGTCTCAGTTGGTATCATTATAACTATGTTGGCACAGGTGATACAATGAAATTGATCTGTTACTAGAACAGGACATTTAAATTGTGCTGGATGCAAACCAACACTTGAAACCATGCTTGATTTGGGTTTCACAAGCTTTGTATTTTAATCTGATATAGGTTGTAGCTGGTGGTGGTGCCGTTGAGTCTGCTCTGTCTGTTTACTTGGAATACCTCGCTACAACTTTGGGATCTAGAGAACAGCTGGCAATTGCAGAGTTTGCAGAATCTCTTCTAATTATACCAAAGGTTGTGTTTTTATATAATTATATGCATTATATATTAAATATTTGTATATAGCCTTTATACTAAGCTTAAGTTTGTGCGGCAGGTTCTAGCTGTTAATGCTGCAAAAGATGCGACGGAGCTAGTTGCAAAACTTCGAGCTTATCACCACACTGCTCAAACCAAAGCTGATAAGCAGCACCTATCAAGGTATCAGGGGATTTTTTGGTGTTTTTTTTACACATTGAGATGCTCAATGAAACAATTGTTGCTTGCCTATTTTTGTTTAAAAACATATTTGATACGAAATTCCATTGATAATCTAAAGCCTTTTCTTCTACCCACTTGTGGCAGTTAGTGTCGATTGTTTATCTTCCTTTTCTTGTAATTTCACAAATGATGTTTGTGGTCACTTGATCATTAATATTTAGAAAATGGGGCGGAAGGGTATTTTTCAGTTCAATACCATGGTTTTTTTTAAAAAAAAATATTCTTCCCCTTGTTTACAGCTCACTGTATTCTTGTGTGTTCTTTGTATATAGCATGGGACTGGACCTGTCCAAGGGTACAATACGAAACAATCTTGAAGCTGGAGTCATTGAGCCAGCGATGAGCAAAGTCAAGATCATACAGGTAATGAACATATGCGATTTATAAATACTTTTATTATTGGGAATCTCAATGGTATATCCAACATGTGCATAGGTAAAACATCTTTAATTTGTTATCGAACAGTTCTTCACTTTTATGTGATTCAGCAATTGTGCAAAAAACAAGAAAACAAACTAAGTAAATAGAATATTATTGTCTTGTTTTCGTTGCAGTTCGCAACTGAGGCAGCTATAACAATTCTGCGTATTGACGATATGATTAAGCTTATAAAAGATGAGCGGGAGGACGGAGATGATTGAGATCATTGTGATGGTGGAAGCGAGTTTGCTGGATTTTGCCTCTCTTTTTTTCCAATCATCTCCTAGCTTTTGTTGCAGTTTTATTTTATAAATTGTTTAACATTAAACGCCATTCTGTAGTATGTTCTCATTCCTATTCCTTCAGGATGGTTACTCAAACTTCGTTATAATGGCAAATGAGGAAAAGTTCTGTAAGTCACATCACAATTGAAAACCCGTACAAGTACTTGCCCTGTTTTTTTTTTCTCATTATCAGAAGGATGAAGTTATTACGGTTTGGGTAAAGGTTTATTTTGGATAAGTCGACTTATTATGAGAAAATAGTTTTAAGTTGAAATGATTTGTTTTGAATGGTTATTTTTTTAACAGATATCTAATCTTTTGAACGGACTAATATTGAGAGTAATTGATTCAGAAATTTTCTATCGACTATTAGAGTTGTCTTAACTAGGACTTGAGAAACAATGAAAGCTCTGCCATGGTCATTGTGATTATATACAAAGTTGGCCTTAATCCTTGAATGGTCATTATGTTAAAATAGTTTTGTGCCATAATATAATATTAAGAAGGGGCATTGTGATTGCACACGTTCTTGGGAATGGACATGATGACGTCTATGATTATTACAAGTAGTTTTGTGCTACAAAGGACACTATTTTATCTAATACATACTATAGTGGAGCAAGCCATCCATACGTGGTAAAATCACTTTATAAGGATTATCAATCATCTCACAAACAGTAGTTCCCTTACTGTCTACTTAAATACTTAGAAGATAATAATAATAATAAGATAACCTGGTGAAATTTATATGAGGAATGTACTGATTTCTCTCCATATCTATTGTAGAAGTAAGCATCCCGCGAGTTACAAGTTTGAACAAAAATTGAAAATGAAAGAATTAATACACTTGATCAACTACAAATAAATAAATCCTTCTTCGAATAATGGGCCATGTATTGTTCACTACATTTGCGTAGGCAGTGTTCTGTGTCCTTCCACAACGGTAGATTGGATTGCTTCATTATCATCATCCAATGCTAACGACAAATCTTGCGCGGACTACGGACTGCCTGCAGCCTTGCTTCATTATCACCATCCTCAACACCCATGCCTCAACACCCAATGCAATAGCAGTGACTACCAGAACACAGCGGACAAACCTCGGGATGAGCTATAACGGTCAAAGGAATAAATTCAATGATGGCCAGCAACAGATGCCTGCAGAAAGAAAGCAGATGTCTTAGATGCACATACAGCTGCATCACATATATTGGACAAGAACGTGTGCACAAAAGATGCAAGCTGCTAATGAACAATTCTGGACAATCTCTTGGAAATGCAATGCACCTGCCATAACGCGCTGCTAAATACTTTTGTACGCACTACTTAGCTTAAAGATGTATGTGAATGCATCAAAAGGAAAAGACTAAGCCAGCATCAACCATAGGATGCAAACACTTGGAGTTAGTGTAGGTGAGTCTTCGACCTTTCACACAAAAAGAACCATCACTGTTGCAGTGTGTGAGTACCCTACAACCTTGCCCTTCCATCCCTTGGATAGATAGAGAGGGTGGGTAGAGCTTTTGATTTTTTATGTTGGCAAACAATTGAACAGTGCTGTAGAAACAAGGTTCAAATCTCTCAATTTGTTAGAATGCCTCAGTTGCATACATCACTGCACTTGCACTTGACACCTATCATAATGATAAATGGCTAGTCTTGCTGTGACCTTAATTTGGATTCTCAATACTTTTGTCGCTCCATCCCCACATGGACAAAGAACCCATACCTGTCTCGGTTGTGCTACTAGAGACTCTAGGAAAGTTGGAATAAAAGAGCACTCATCTTAAGGTGGACTTGCTACTTAAATGCTTTCAGCAGTTATCCACTCCGCACTTGCTACTTAAATGCTTCGAGTATGGTATGGGTTACTTCCAACCCGTAGCACCTCGTACTTACAAATACCTTTTGTTGAAGGTCTACCCCTTCTTACCTTGAAAAAGCAAGGTCACCGTGTATCCTTGAACCGATAACCATCCTTCAGCTAACCTAGCTTCCTTCATCCCTTGAGACCAACAAGGGGTAATATATGAATATTCACCTATTGCCCATCGACTATGCCTTTCGACTTGATCTTAGGCCTTGATTTATCCTCTGTGGATGAACCTTACAAAGGAACCCACTTAGGCTTTAGAGACATTGGATTTTCACCAATATTTGCATTACTTAAACCGACATTCTCGCTTCCACTTCGTCCACATATACTTGCGGGGGTGCTTTGCTCTAAGGCAAAACACTCCTCATGCTACTCTAATTAAGGTTCCATGTTCATCCCTTGAAAATCATGAAAACAAGCATATATTTTATCCAAGTTTCATTATAATAAAACTCTACTGTCTTATTGCGGAATCTCATTTTACAATGTATTTAGTTGATAATGCTATCTCTACATTAGTGTGATGCAGAAACCATGGCTCCAAATGCACATGTGATGAGTGAATTATGAGTGGGGCATATCATCCTCTGTAAAATTAAGATTTTGAGAAACATGGTAATTTATTTGTATGTAAAAAAACAATTCAATACACAAAGCTCCCAACAATGCAGAATCCCAAGAAATAGTTGGACCACATAGGATCTATTGTACACAGTCTTACGTTACATTTTTACAAGAGACTATTTCCACGACTCAAATCCGTGATCTCAAAGTCACATAACATCAATTTTACCATTGCGCCAAGACTCCCTTCAAACAAAAATAATTTTACAACCTTCCCTCATTCAAATTGACAGTAAATGTAGGCCAATGCACCTGAAAGGAAATCAAAATTAAATTTCCTCAACAGATGCAAGTACCAAGTTACTATAGGTGTGCTTACTGACCATTCACACAGACTTGCAAGCAACATAGCTGCAGGGTGCGACTGGCTAATTAGCCACCAAAACAAAGTCAAACAGAGAATTAAAAAAGAGAATAAAATAGTTCTCTAGCAGAAATAACTAAACTGTAATAAATGCAATGAAGAAACAAGAAATGATTTTTTTTAATTGTGTAAATCAATAACTTCTTAATGTTTTCTGAGAATCTGATTATTTTATTGTACTAATGTACATGCTATTAAGCGAATTGGCCCGTCACAACCAGATCTATCAAATTTATTTGAGTTTGTTTGGGAAATATTTCAACACAATAAGTTTTCACTGATTGGTATTAAGTGAAACGTAGGTGAATGCACCTGAGAAGAAATCATATTACTTCAATGGATGCAATAACCAAGTAACTATAGGTAAGCTTACTGACCATTCACACAGTGTTTGCAGCTTCCATAACTGCATGGATGTGATTTAAGCCACCAACTGCAAGTCAAGCAAAAATATGATAGAAAAACAGAGTATTTAAGAAATTGCCTAGTGTCCAACTTGTGAAGCAATACTACTGACTTTAAGAGCAAAAGGACCTAGCCTATACAACAAAAGAAAGCAAATAGCTGAAATGAACTACTTAAGAAACATAAATCTAAATAAAATACATATGAAAGGACATAGATGCATTAACTAAATCCATGGTATCTAACCAATCATCACAGCTCACAGGAAAGTTTAAAACTTTACCAAGTAGAGAAGGTTGGGTTTGTCATTTAAATTTATCTCTTTGAAACATTCCTCCTCATTTCTGAGAAAACCCTCATGGTCAAAGAAATTTATCTCTAATTATCACAAGTCAAAAAACAAAAAGAGAAAACTCAACAAGAGGTGATTATCCCCTTTTCAATTAGCAATTCGGATACTATAGTTGTAATGAATGTCATGGTGCCATTTTTAACAAAAAATCTTTATATCCGAGTAATAATTCTAATTATAAATGTTATGCCTGTATAGGTGTGACCTGAAAGTTCTACTGCAATGTAGGTTAATGCACCGGAGAGGAAATTATATTACCTCAATGGATGCACGAACCTAGTTACTATAGGTGTGCTTACTGACCATTCACACAAACGCTTGCAGCTTATAGCAGCAGGGGTGTGACTGGCCGCTAAGACACCAACGCAAGGTCGAACAAAAACTTATAGTAAAAACCTACAACAAAATTTCTATAGAGGCGTGCAATCAGATCAATCAGATCAGAACGAAAAAGAAGCACTAACGCTGATAAACTACCCGGGAAAGATATATCTAGACAAAAACTCCAGGAAGAATCCACTAGATGCATTATTACTCAATGGAGCCTGAGAAGCATCACAGCTAACAACAGAAATAGTTAGCTTTACCTCGAGGGAAGAGAGTATCCATCGTTTGAAAGACAATGAATCCCATGCTCGATTTCGCTCTAATCATCATCCAGCCTTCTCGTTTCATCGAATACAAAACCTTGTCTCGGATTGTGACATGCCCAAACTCCCAAGAAAATGAGAAAGGACGAGATTGCAGCAACAGAAACATTGCGGCGGAGAACCAGACGACTCCATCGCGGGGAGGACGATGGAACCTAGGGTTAGGACGGGATTTATATAGCAATTGGCGCCCCTAATCTGACCGTTAGATGTTTCGTACCTTGATTTCGTGGTGCAATTCGTGTCTCAAGTTGGGTATCTCCGGAAGCTTCGCGACCCGGGTGAAGAGGCGGCGGCAGGGTTGAACCCTCGTCCTCTGCTCGAACGCCATGGCGATCGCCGCCGCCGCTATCCCTCGATCTCTCCTCTCCCTTTCCTCTTCCTCCCGCCGGAGATTTCTCTTCTCCGCCAGTTCCAGTCTCCTGCGCCTCCGCCGCTCCAAGTTCACCTCCGCCTTCTTCGTTCCCTCTTCAGCCGGCCGCCGCTGTGAGACTACGCTCCCGGTTGTCTCAGTCTTCCGCCCGTCGCCGAGGCTTCCTTCGCTTTCCACCTACGGTCGTTGCTTTTGTTCTCCCTCCCGCTCCAGCAACACCAATTCCACCGCTTCCTTCAGCTGGTCCGACGACGAGGACGAGAACAAGCCGAGCACGAAGATAAAGGAGGTCGACAAGCGCAAGCTTCCCCCTCCCTACGACCCCTTCAGCAAGAAGCCAGCGGTGGAGGAGCCCCGGGACCCCTCCGACCTGCAGGAGATCTTCCACAAGATGCGAACCGAGGGCCTCACCAACTACGCCATCAAGATGTTCGACAGTTTGTCCAAGGACGGCCTCACCCACGAGGCCCTGCAGCTGTTCTCCGTCATCAAGGACAAGGGAACCATGCCTGACGTCGTCGCACACACCGCCGTCCTCGAGGCCTACGCCAACGCCGGCGGCCACTCCAAGGAGGCCATCCGCACATACGACCGCATGCTCGCGTCCGGCGTGTGCCCCAACGCCTACACGTTCGCCGTCCTCGTCAAGGGCCTCGCGAAGGACGGGCGATTGCCGGAGGCGCGCAAGTACTTGCTGGAGATGATGGGGAAGGGCATGCGCCCGAACGCCGGCACCTACCTCGCGCTGTTCGAGGCCTACCTGCAGGAGCAGAAGGGCGACGACGCCAGGGCTCTACTAGAAGAGATGAGAGGGAAGGGATTCGTGCCCGAGGAGAAGGCAGTGAGGGAGACAATCGGGAAGCGCGGTCAGGTATACAGAGCCCTCATGGATCTGCTCTTTGGCAAGTGAACTGAACTGAACTGAAGCGACCACAGTTTGTTCGTCAAAATTGCTCCTTTGGCTATGAGCTGCACTGGAGACTGGACCAGGTAACCAACTCAAACTTAATGGCTTCTGCTGTTTCTTCGCCGTATCAAACATTTGTATTGTGCTTGTTTCTTGCAAAATCATCTTGCTCTATACACTGCTTCCATTCTCTCAATCGACTCTGAATCTATGATTTCCAACTCGGCTTCCAGATTGTGATGGCATCGGATTTTTTTTCTCCCTTTGATAGCGAAATCTCTCCTTTTTTTTTGCTTTTGTATCGAGTTCTTGTTCCTCCGACCTGTTTGAATCTTTACTAACACAATTTTGATCCTTGTGACCACCTGTTTGATTGAGCTATGTAGTAATATATCCATGATTTTCAGTCATCGGATGTAAAATCTGAAGAAAAATATCACAATCTTTTTTAAATTGAGAAATGAAGTTCGTAGTAAGAATCCCTGAGTTTGGTCTTTTTTGGAGTTTTTTCTTTATGCGTTTACTGAACCGCGATTTCAGGATTTCGTTATCTTTATAATATCGAAATAATGCTGAGTATTTTCATTATATTTTTTAAAATTTCTTTTATAAAATAATTAATTTTCATTTTATTTATGTTCGTGATTTTGATTTAAAATTTTTTAATTTATAATTAATTTTGAATTTGTAAAATTACTGAATCTTTATAATATTCAAAATGATTCTTGAAATTTATTGATATATATAAGTTTTTTTAATGTAATTATGTTGAATTCCATTTAATGATTTAATATGAAAGTGAATGATTATTAATGTATTATTTAATTTATTAAATTTAATAATATTAAATTATTTTGATTGAATTGGATCATTCACTACATTATTTTAAAATATAAATCGATTGGATATATTATATAATCTTGATGGGAAAAAATTTGCCAATTTAAATTTTATTTGAATCAAATCAGTTAAAAAGGGATATATTATATAAACTAACAACAAATATAATAGTCCTTTCTCAGGAAGCCACACTTGGGGAAAAATATTTTTAAAAAATAAAGTTTAAAGTTCTATGCAGATTTTTCTTTGCCCAAAAAAAGGTCCTTTTTTTATTTTTATTATCATTAAAAGAGATTTTTTAAAATTAAAAGAATATTTTTTATTTTAAAAATACTTTTATTCTAATATTATTATAATTATTTTTGCAAAAGTTATTTCAACGTACTCAAAATTATTAAATAATTAAAATTAAATTTATTTTAACTCACATCTTATAATACACGATTCGTCTGCAACCAAACATTCGAGACACCCGAAACATGAATAGTATTTTATTTATTTATTTATTTATTGACATGATTAAATTATTTAATTTTTTTTTTGATTTAGTGGTTAGTTATAGTATTAAATGTAAAAAAAACTTAAAATAAAAAAAATTTAATTGCTCTTACTCATGGGGTATATCAGATAAAAGTGCGGAATAATAATTCAGTACACCCGTAAGTAACTAAATTTTTTTAATTTTAAAATTGTTATATATTTAATATTATAACTTAACTCATAAACTCTATAAAGAAAATTTGAAATGACTTAATTATAAATAAAAATAAAAGAAAAAATAAATATAAAAAGGCACTGCTTATGTTCAAAGCGTCTCGAATATTTTATCGTAAATGAGTCACGTATTATAAGACGCGCAGAATATCAAACCTCTCTGTATATATAAATTGGTACATTGGTGTAGAAAAGTTCAAGCGCTCAAAATAGAAATAATAGTATTTTTTATTTTTTTATTTTTATATACCGTTAAGTCATATAAGTTTTTTGTTTTAAGGTTTAGAAGTTAAGTTATAGTATTAAATAAAAAAAATTTAAATGTTCACTAACTTGATTTATCTTGCACATCCTATAAGCAACTATATTTTTTTATTTTAAAATTTTTTATTTAATATTATAATCTAACCCTTAAATATTAAAAGTAAACTTTTAAATAGCTTAATTCTAAATAAAAAATAAAAAAATGTTTATTTATTTTAAATGGATGCTCTTCATCAAAATAAGGGAAGTAATTTTTATTTAAGAAAAAATAAATTTAAGAAAATTTTATGAAACTTGGGATTAATGATGGGAGAGGGGCCTAATTCTAACAGAAGCCATGCAAGAATAGAAAATTTACCGTCCCAACCGAAATGCGCGGCACATCCACGAGCAACTTGAAGCAACGGGAAAATGGACAAGGGGACGACAACGGGCGGAGCCGGTGCGGAGATCTGTGGTTCTTGCAGTGCCCTCAGTATTGCCGGCTTCAATCGACTCGGCGATCGCCGGGAAGAGAGCGAGAGAGACAGAGATTTTCCATCCGTTAAGTTAGGGTAAAAGGGGGGAAAAGAAGGCAATCTTTGTCGCGTCGCGCGATTGTCCGATGGCACAGCGGCGATGAAGCTTGGGGAATCGGAGGATGAATGCTATGCAAGCATTAGGATCTGCATTTCCCCTCGTGTTCTCAGAGTCGAAGCAGTGTTACAGGTTAGAGTTTGGTAACAATTTTTTTTTTTTTTTTGAATTCCTTGAGCAGGCTTGCTCTTCTAGGGTTCATAGGGAGCTGACTAAACAGGTTTAGATCTTTATGCAATTAACAGCCTAATATGTCTCCTTTACTATTTTTCAAATCTCCGCTTATATGGGATTGGATCTGTACGCTGCTGAAATTATACAATAGCTTTTCATTTTTTTTTCTCCACTCTTGTCATTTGTAATCAGCTTTTCTTCAGCTTTAGGATATTTTTATTATTTATTTTCAACTTTATATGCTTGAAGTTGCTTCGTCTCTTGACTTCTTTGTGTTTTTATGAGTTCTCTGAACACATGAACCTCATGATCCAAGTTTGTGTTTTGCTATCCGCCTACTGACTACAGTTTGGTATTGGTTATAGGTGATGCTATGGTTGGACCTCGATCATGGTTTGCAGGACTATTTTCCCGCAATAACAATAAACGACAAAGTGTGGGCGAGAGAGCAACTGATTTTTATGTGACCCCTCTTCAGGTAATTGATTTTCACAATGGAATGCTGGTACAATTAAGATATAAACTATAATCCAAGATTTTTGGTACAGTTTTTTTTAAAAAATCTTTCAATATAAAAGTAGTACTCTGATTCTTAAAACATATTGTATAAGGAAGAATAGGAATAACCTTTAGCCACCAACCAAGGAGGGAATTAAATAGATATGTAATTGTTCTAAAAGTTAAAACGTCTGGCATTAGCCTCTATAACTTTCCAGGAAACATGATAAAAATCTTTATTAGTTTCTAGATGAGAAATTAGATGAAAGCGTTTAGTGAAAAACAGATGAGAAATTAGATGAAAGTGTTTAGTGAAAAACCATAATATTAGAACCTTAATTAGTCAGATCCACCTATTACACTATGGTTAAATAGAAACAACCCGAGGAGCAAGCTTCGTGAGTAATTCATTCCTGACATGTAGATTCCATATTCAATCCAACGATGTCACAGGATCCAAATCTAGGATGCATAATGTATAGTACAATCATGTTTCTGATTAAGATTCCTAATACTCGATGAAAAGCCCGTACTCTTAATAAGTTAGTGTCCCAATCTTGCCAAACTTCTTCTTGACTGGTTATGACTACGCTGAGAAATTATGGGTTTCTACACTGTCTAGCTACAAAATGGAGCCTTGAACTAGTCGTTGCTGAAGGGTCCAAATTCTCAAAGTATCAAAAAAAAAAAAAGCATCGGCAAGAGGTTTAAGACCCCTCGGCTACAAAGTTACTGGGTTTAGACATTCCAAAAAAAAAACAATATCACTTAGATAAGTACAAAAATGCATTTTTGAGTAGCTTATTAGGTACTTCGAAACTTCTTCCACTGACCTACTTTTTTTAACCTTTAAACTCTCCCAAAATCATTTATCCAAAAAGGTTCATAGATCGGTCCATTTTTAAATTTCATAAGCAATATTATTGCTAGATAATTGGGTGGTAGGATTTCATAAATCACAAAATATGTGATTTTTCAGTCAAATTAGTGCAGAAAATTTCCTTCATCTTTTTGTCTTCAAGCTGTAACATGTTGAACTAGATTAGCAGGCTTTTAGCCATGTGGATCAAGTTCTATGACTGAAATAGAGTAGCATACTGTTGAGTATGTTCTAAAGGGCAGCTCAGTGCACGAAGCTCCCGCCAATGCGGTCCTGGGGAAGAGTTTATTGTAGGCAGTCTTACGCTGCTTTACAAGAGACTATTTTTTAGACTCGAACCTGTGACCTCTAGGTCACACGATAACAATTTTACCATCGAATATGTTCTATTCCTCATAAACGAGAAGAAGAATTTGGTAAGGCCAGGTGAGATTTGGCAGTTAAAGTTGTTTCTTATCCTTCTCTGCTGTAGAAGAGGTTTTGTTATTATTAAGGAGCTTTTATATCTAAATATCTAGAGAATTTAAGTTATTAACCTAATTTCTCGTAGAGTCGTATAATTAACAATTCTTTCTAGATTATGAAGCAACAATGTTCTTTAATCTCTTACAAACCTCAACTATCTTTTTATCTCTATCTATGATCTTCCAACGTGGATGAACTTCTGATGGAATTTAAGGAACTATTAGTGGATGTTTGAAGAACATAAAACCTTGTTTATTTTCTCAAGTCAGAAATGCATAACAAAGTGGTCTAAGGTCAAGGAATTACATGCCAAAAAAGGTTGAAGGAGTTTTTTCTTAGGTAAGTGAAATTAAAATTATAAATCAGCTGAAAGGTTATTGTAGTTTTACTGCAGGTTTAAGAATCAAATCTAAGTTGGTCTAGCTCAGCCAACTACAGGCCTCAATTCATCATTCATGTTGCTAGTTGCTACAAGTTGGAAAAAAGGAAAAAAAAAACTTCAATAGTTCATATCATATTAGGCATTTGTTACCAAAGGAGAGCATTCCAACAAAGATTTTGTGGAACATAATGTGGAAATAATGGGGAATTTCCCTTCGTTGCATTTAGTAATTTTTTGAAGTCCAAACTATTTCATAACTCTATAAATCTGAAAGACTGGCTAGAAGATTTTTCAAATCAAGTATATGAACAAAGAAAACAGTAACTAATGACTAAAAATCTTATTAAAGATTGGAGTATGTTTAATGCCATACACTGCAAAATGCTGAGCATATTCTTTAGATACTGCATTTATGCTTTCAGTGTTATATACATAATTTCTTTACACATTTCATTATGGTTCAAATCCTTTTTATGCTTTAATAAAATAGTTGCATAGGTATTCCATTTGCAGCATACTTGATGTATATGTGGAGCTAGAAGATAGATATTAATATTGCAACAACTTATTTTCTTGCGGTTCATTTTTATTGAAGTGAATGGACCTCTTCATTTTTTTTCTATTTTTCTAGGAAGCACGGTTACAGAAGCTTAAGGAAAGACTGAATGTACCATTTGATGAGACGAGACCGGATCATCAGGTATACACTTTTAGTCTACTAGTTCCATGATTATAGATAATTTTATCACATTCAGAACGAGGGTCTCATTTGAGTTTTCAAAAAATTTATGTTGTCTTGATGATCATTCAGACTTGAGATGTTGCAAAGGTTACCATTACGATTTATTAAATAATACTAAGAAAAAATATGAGAATGGAAGGATAAATCTGTGCAACATGAAAGTCCAAATATTCTCTTAGAAAACATAGCATTTGTTAACATTTTATGGATCTAAATCTAATATGTTAGAGCGTATATATTCTTTCTCTACTCAACAATCAGGTTTGCTGGAATGATAACCAGTTAGGAATCTTAGAAGTTTATTGATCTCCATGTCTATATTTGTTATCCTTGCATTTTATTGTTCACAGGAAGCTCTCCTATCTCTTTGGTATGCTTCGTTCCCAGAAACAGAACTGACAGGCCTAGTCTCAGAGCAATGGAAAGACATGGGTTGGCAAGGGCCAAATCCATCAACTGATTTCAGGTAGTCAACTGATTTCAGCTAGTCAAGAATGTGTGCTTAGTTTCACCTAATACTGAGTTTGCTTGAATATGTTTCTTTTCTTTTACTTTCTAATAGAATTAAGGAGGACTTCACATCATTGAGATTCAGTTTTCGATGTAAAACTTGATCTTTAATTTTTGTTGAGAGACTTCATCTTGATCAGATCACTTGATTTATTCCTTGTATATAGATTTGAAACGGACATATTATGAGATTCATGCATCCCTGCTGCTAGCCATCACCATTACCAATATTTATTTTATGCTTTTAGATGTGAACTCTACCTATTTATGGTTAATCTATTTTAAAGGATAACAAAATCATTTCCTTCTCTTTGTTTTTTTTTCCAGGGGTTGTGGATTTGTTGCACTTGAGAATCTATTGTTCTTTGCAAGAACTTACCCGGTATGCAATCTTTTTGTCTTTGCTGTGTAATTCCTTATGATAAAGCCAAAAAACTGCATCTTCGATTTAGATAGAATCATGTTTTGTTGATTGAATGTATTTTTCTAGAATTTAGTTGTTCTTGCTTGTACTGCAAGTCCGCCAAGATGCTACTTTTGCTACAGCACTCATGTGATGCTGCTTATAAGCTTCTTAACATACAAATGCTGGTACAGGCACAACATGGAAAGACTTCCCACAGTTTCTGCACGATAGTAGCATGTAACAAGAATGCATTTTTGAAACTAATTTTGTCATGTTTCCAACATGAAGGTTTCTTTTCAAAAACTATTGTTCAAGCAAGAGGGAATGAGAGCTGCATGGGAATATCCATTTGCTGTTGCAGGTGTCAATGTCTCATTCATGTTGACTCAGATGCTTGAATTGAATTCAGGTTGGTGAACAATAAACATGCATTATGACTTGGATTCAGCATTATAGATACATTATTGGGACATTATTGTATAAATAGGTACAAAGGGAACAGATAAGATGTCTTTTTAGAAAAAGAAAACATTTGTTAGGAACCGTATTCCAAATAGAAAACATCAATCATGTCATCAAGGTGCCTTCATTGAGATCTCAATCTGTTCTTAGAATATAATACCCTCCCTTAGATTGCATATATCGATATGGACCAGAAGTTTGTAAAGATATAACAACAATAATAAGTTGTGTTAGTCTCAACTACTTGGGATTTGCTTTGTGGATTTTATCCTACCATTGAACTCTATGCAAAATTGCATATTAAGTTTAGGTAGATGGACAGAATTTTTTTAAGATTTGCAAAAGAGGGATAGTAAGTGTTCCACCATCTTCTCTTGTAAAACAAAATGGGAGAAAGCACAATGACAGAGATTCGATGGAAGTTCACATTTACTCTAGAAAAGTAGAAGAATCTATCAGGAGAAAAAATTGGTGCAAAATCAGAGTGATTGTCATCTTTATAATATTTATCACACATTAGCTTTCAGTATAGTTTAGTTTTATAATGCAACTCTGGAACCCCTTAAATGTCAAAGTCAATCAGCCAGCAGTATTACCATCTTTTTTATGCTTTCAGTGGCAATTTTGAAAGGACATTAAGCATGCCAAAGAAATTACACCAAGAAAAATTTCATCTGCCAGTCCAACATATCTCGATTTCATTTTAGTGCCAGTTTTATTTTATGATCCACGTTTAGGATCCTTCTATCTTTTACCCGCTTTTCTCAAACTTTTTATTTTCTCCTCCACAGCAAAACCCAAGACTTTACCAGCGATGAATTTCCTTAAAGTTTTATCAGGTAATTCACAAGTTAGTCACACATTAGCAAAGAGGTAGTAGCTAGTTCATCATTTCTCCTTTCCTCCTTGCAGAAGATGAGGAAGCATTCGACATATTATACTGTATAGCGTTTCAACTGATGGATGCCCAGTGGCTCGCTATGGGAGCTTCATATATGCAATTCAACGTACTATTACCATCCTGAAAAGAAAATATTTGTAGATAGGTTTCTCTCAGTATTTCTTGTCTGACATTTCTATATCTTCTTCTGATGCTTGCCTCCAGGAAGTCTTAGAAGCAACAAGGATACAACTAGAGAGGGAACTTGCTTTGGATGATATACACCGAATTCGAGATATACCTGCATACAACCTTTTATACAAGTAGTAGTCCTTTGTGAGAGAATCTATTAGTTACTCAGAACAAAGTGAAGACATCTGTGCTTGTTGTATCGGAGCTACTTTTTTTTTTCCAAAGGAAAAAAGAAAAAGTAAGAACGATGATATCCCGATAATTTGTAGTCGTCATTTTGTACTCCATTGAGTTTTGTACAGGACATTGCATCTAGTTAAATTAAGAAGAATAATATGAAATCTTTGATGGAAGCCAGAATTATTTTTAAATGTCTCTTTGATTGAAACTTGTGGTTTTGAACTATTATAAAATCTCTCAATTTGCTGATCTAGGTAACTTTGGATTTGATTGATGCCTTGAAAATTCCTCTCTTCAAATGAAAAGTTTCAAGGGAGTTCATAAGATTTGGTTTTTGTTTTGGAAAAAAATTACCAAAAACCTTAATTGGCTTGCCAATCATCTTCCTTTTACAGTACATTGCATCATACACAAATTTATTTGGGGGAAGGAACATAAAAAGGTACATTTTGATGAACTTTTTTTTTTTCATTTCATGTGCACAATTTGTTCCTTCTCGTCCTCTTCTCTTCCCTCTTGTTGATCGACTCAAATAAGAAAAACTATAACTTTATCTTGTTTTCCATATGTAGTGCAGTAGTCCTTGAGATTGAGATTGACTGAGTTCTTAGGGATGAATGGACTATTTTTGATTGGATGCTCATTATTACCTACATTCGATTGAATTTCTCTTGATCTAGCAAGAGATTCAAATCAAGAATTGTGTAATCTAGCAAGAGACTAGCACATTTTGCGATCGATATTGATAGGCACAAGCCGAGCCTTCATAAATTCTTCCTCTTCGATAACTCTTATGGTGATTCATTTACTATGAACCTCCCTAATGGTTGTTGAAAATGCTCTCTTTTAACTACCTCCATCAGCCAAGTGACCCATCTTGGCATAGTTGTCAAAATGTTCTCTTTTGTGCTCCACTTCCACTTCTAAGTAGTCTTCGATAAGCACCATGAACACATCGCAAGGGCTTCTCCAATTTCTTCTCTTCTTCCCCTTTGATTCTTCCTCCTTATCAGTTACTATCAACACCACCTCAATGCATGGTGCTAATGAGATTTTACTTCCTCATAGATGGTCGTGGGCTGACCGTGTTAGGTTGTTGGGGTGGTGGATTCCATCTTTTGGTATAGCTAATGAGATTTTAAACCTCGGATAGAACAATATCTAAGACACTCTCTTTTTTACAATCAAATATAATATTATTTCTATTCTGATCAATTATTGTGGATGATCAAGTCATTAGTTAATGAACGAGCTGATGTACATGCTCCTGGAAAATAATCATCAGAAGAGGTGAAGAGATCTGAAAAACACTCCAAAAGAGAATTAGAATGACATCGGGATGAATCCCGACAAGCCATTATGACACTCAAGTTAGGATTTTATGAGAGGAATAAGATTAAGGGCTTAAGAAAATTAAAATTTTGTAGGGTATACCTGTGCCCCTAGGTATGGACCGTCTTTTATAAAGTTATCAATGTATGCTATCTCCGAAACATAAACATTCATTTAAGGTTTGTTCTGAAATACATGCTACCATTTATGACATATTCCAATATATATGCTCCTGTTGTCCATGTCTTCCAGGATATTTTTCATGCTTTCCGGAAGAAACAGTCTTTGGATTTCATGGTCTTATGGGCGAATCAATTTTATGTGTTCAATTTAGAATCGGACAAAGAAAGATCAGAGGTTGAGATGAAATCAATTATGTATGAGACCGAACAGAGATCAAGATTGGGACTTGAGATTTCAAGCTTAGGTTGGAACCCGAGACGGAGTAGAGAACGAGGTCGATGCTCGAAGCTGGAGGCCGAAGTTAGAATATGAGATTGAGTATAGGTCGAGATTGACGCCTGATGTTGAAGTCGGGACTCGAGGCTTGAGGCTGAGGTCAGAACTTGAGACCGAGCAAAGGACGAGGTTGATGCCCGAGGCTGAAGACCGAGGTCGGAATCCAAGATTGAGCAAAGGTCGAGGTTGGTGCCCGAGGCTCGAAGCCAAAGTTGATGCCTGAGGCTTGAAGTCGAGGTCGAAACCTAGGACCGAATATAAGATGAGATCGATGCCCAAAGCTTGAGGCCGAGGTCGGAACCTGGGACTGAACAGAAGACGAGGTCAACGTCTAAGGACGAGGTCGACATCTGAGACCGAAGGCCGAGGTTGAAATATGAAACCGAGCAAAAGTCAAGGTCAATGTCCGAGGCTTGAGGCTGAGGTCGAAATCTAAGACCAAGTAGAGATCGAGATCAACAATCGAGACTAAACAAAGGTCAAGGTCGGAACTTAAGACCAAACAAAAGACAAGGTCAGTACTCGAGGATGAGGTTGTCAACTTACCATTCTTCAAGATTTATCTAATTCTCCTTGGTCTTGACTAATAACCTCATATCATTACGAATCTCATGGGCCTCATAGCATATACAAACTTCCGCCGTATCCCGATCAACTTCCATTAGCACAAACCAAACACAATCAACTAACCATCCCGATGCTAAACAACACCTAGCCATATCCTTCTCTATTTGACTAACCGCATCCACTGACTTTCACCTACTTCTATTATTATTTCTTTATTCTGAAACTAAGGAGGTTTAGTCAATAGTTTCCACACAAACTGTGGAAATTTATTTAGTTTATATATATACTTTTCGATAGCTTCTAGCATTGTGCTCATTCTTGACAATCGACAATGAGTCGGAACAAAACCCTCAAATTTTATGAATGCTCAAGATTGAGTCGACATATATCTATACAACATTGCCTCATATTTGCAAAATGGAGTTCTTTGTGTTTACATATACACACTGGGTCTTCAGATCCTTGTCCCTGCCGTAAATTCCTACATCAAAGATTCACCATTACTTGACATGGCGGATTCGACAACAAATGCAAACTTTCTTTCGACGATGTTTACCTTAAGATCTCCATGGATTCACTGGAACAGCTTTAGAGATATCGAGTTGATTCAAACGGCAAGTTCCGAGAAGAGCCTCTGGAAGCTCTTCTTGTGTGTTGCCCTGCATGGTGAGATTTCATGAGAATGTTGAAACTCGAATAAGGTTTCTCTTAGCATGCCTTGTAGAGAGATGGTCGTAATTGATATCGCAATTCACCGAGAATATCGGAAACTATTTGGCAAATTGTTACATATGCAAGTATGATAATGTACTAACTGAACGATATTCGGTAGTTTACACATGAATGCATACCTGAATTAGGAAAGCCATTTCTATCACCAGGCTGTTCAAGTAACCAACGACAAGATTGATAACACCCCTAGCGACTGTTGATGACCCGACATCGACTGCAAGCTGGAGATATGCATTGCACAAAGTATAAGACCATGGTAATAATCATTCAAAACGATCGAACAATCACCACTCAGGGCCTTTGGTAACAACTTCCAAGTTCCTTACTATCTTGGCTAAATGGAACCTTCAATAACAAACTTATATTGTTTGACGGTGTTGTTCTACCATCATGGCAATTGAAAACATTTCGAAATTACTGAAAGATATTGTAGATCTTTGTACTGACTTTAAATCTATCAAGCAGCATAGGTAAGTTTACCTCGATATAGTTGCTCCCACGAAAATAATTGATATTGAGAGCTTGACCTATAAGACACGATTTTTGACCGACACTTTGTTTCACTATCCAAGAACCCTGAGAACATAAAGATGCTTGTTTATTCAGAAAAATAGGCTGGTTATGTGCAGTTAAAATATCAGGAGATGATAGTTCATGTGCATACCTTCGATATATATGGGATGAGCTTAAACCTGGAATTTCTGTATGCATCATCTCCTCTGACAAAGTTTTGTAACAAAGGAACATTCTCCAAAGGACCATCCATCATGTAATATAGAGCTAGGCTGTACGGGGTCGAACCCGGGACCTATCACACGTAGAAATTGTAAGGCAATTGGCGACGCAAGTTTTTCAGCCTCACAATAACAAATTACAAAGCATCATAGCGGCACCTGTATATGCACAATAAAGAAAAACTGACTGCCTCCTCGTGCTGCATGCTCCTGTAACACTTTATATTTAAGCTTCACCATTGGATATTTATCGAAGAACAATAAAACAAAGAAATTTGTTTGCGTTCCTGGGGACACCTGAACGATTCCTGGTCGTGCACCAAGATTATCCTCACGCTTATCTGATTTCAGCCAATCAGCAGCAACCAACTGCATCAAGGTGCCATTGGCTTTTACCTGCAGAAGAGTGATATTCATAATATTCCTGCAAAAGTTAATCTAAAAGTAGTACGCAATACAAAAATGATTGAAATAATTCTTCGGACAATTTAATGACACCAATGTAGTAGTACAATAGAGGCAAAATACTTAGTAGTACATTAACTTAAACTCTTATCGAGAAAGAATATCTTGATGATTATATAATCTTGAATGACTATAAAATATTTACAGTCATCACACAAAAGACAAACTCTCTATCCACAGCTTTCGAGAACAAGTAGGTAGTAGAAATTGACTGGCTGAGTTACACAATAATCTAGCAAACTAGTGAAAGAACAGATAGCATCAAGCCATGATAAACTATGAATTAGGTGGGATGCAATGGGATAAAATCAGTTAGTGATTTTATAGACCTAAGCACTGCCATATATTCTTGTTATTTTAGCTAAAACTTTGTGCTTTCTCATCTTCTTCATTTTGTTAGTGCCTTGTTTACTCCTAAAGATGGATGGAGAGGATGAATTGCACTAGAGTCAAGATATTTCCCTTGTTTACTTGACGTAAAACTAAAGAAAGGATAGATTTCATATCCATCCATGATCAATTTTTCTCTCATTTCTCATCTGCAAATCGAGTGGAAGGAACTTTCCTTCCTTTTACCAATTCTGACAAACCCAGCTTCTTCTCCTACCAATTCTGACGACCCCAACTTCTTCTGTGTGCCCAGATGCAATAGCCTTAGCAACCAGCCAAATCGCTCAAAGGCCATACCTGATTATGAGCTCTCCATGAGGCCGCCGTAAGCTCGCGACAGCCTAACAGCAACCAAGTCTAGTGAGGAACTTGCAGTGGCCTCATTATTATCAAGCCTGTCCTCAAGCTTACGACAGCCTACCAGGCTACGAGGATCTTTCCTTTCCACTACTGCTAATCCACTATTGATCTTTTCCCTTTCCTTTGTTGATTTTTCTCCTTTCCCTACTTCATCTGCACTTCAGGAAGGGAGACAAAACATACTCATTAGAAGGTTTTTTGACCCCCAAACCTGTCACCCTAAAACTGCATGGAAGTGAAGGAAGACACTAACAAAAACATCGACAAAATAAAATCATCCTTGAGCACTACATTCCATCTACAATGGTGGTGGAGTTTCCAACCTATCTATAGTTCTTATACCCAAACAATGGAGAAAGAAAGGGTGCTGAGAAGGAAGAAGAAACTTGAGGTGGTGAAGAGTTACGAAGAAGAGGAGAATGCAGTCAGGGGATGGGATGATAGAGATGAGGATAATTTTTGTCAATTCCCTCTTCCCCACCCTCTTTGCATGTTCCTCTTCCCCTTACCTAGTAAGCAATTTTCTTCCCTCCCCCCCTCTCCCTCCCCCTTCTCTTTCCTCTTTTTCTTTCCTTCCTCTATCCCTCCTCTCAAATAAAGGGCACCTAAGGAAAACCCTCTAAATTCACCAGCTAGTAGTCTAGTACAACATATGATTATTTGGCGCATTTCCCATCCATTTGTCAAAAACCATCCAAGATAAATTAAAAACGAAGTTATGAATAACCATAAATTGTTAAAAGTACCTAGAGAAAATATACTTTTAGCTTGCACAGATGCACCTAGTTTTACCAACTAATCAGAAAATTTATGTAAAGAAGTGGTGCTTAAAACAACATTTCACAACCAAGATTTATACCTTTTGATGGTTTTGTAAGTAAGATTCACCGCGAATTAAAAATGTGGAAGGATCTGCTGTCGCCCAACTGCAAGCGGCTGTATAGGTAGGATCTTTTGTAAGAGTGGTTCCATAGCTAACAGTGCCCAAAGGATCTTTCTTAAGTGGCAGTGCAGACAGGCTATCTTTCTTAAGTGGCGATGCAGGCAGGCTATCTTTCTCAATAGATGCCTCTTTTAACTCAGTATAATCTCCTTTTTGAACTTCAAGAGATCAACAGCACGTCAAGCAAATCAAATACAACAGTAATAATGAGAATAAACAACCACACTTAAAATATCAGAATAAATTAACCTGTAATATCATGCAACTTCATGAAAACTGTTGTTCTGGATAGTTTGTCTTTGCATTGGTCTTGAACCAACTGATAAAAAAAGTTGCAGTGTGCAAACTTTCAGTAGAAACACTTTTCCAAGATTTTGAAAAGTACTACCAAACATAGCTATCGTGTGGATCAAATCCACCAAGAAGGGTTAGAAATTACAATCAAACATATCTTATTTTATCCTCTTTTCAAAGATTCGTATATATATGTATACAAATATGTAAATATATACCTGTATATCCTTATTGATTTGAAGGTTTACCATTAAAACTGAATCTTGTTACTTTTCAAACTTAAACCGATAAACCCATATGCTATCAATTTGGTTCATCCTGTTTTTCAGTTTTCGGTTTTGAAAGTCCAAACTCTAAATATGAGTGTATCTTAATACCATAGGAAAAGAATCAAGTCCCTGAAGAAACTCACAGGAGAATGCAGACTTTGGTCAAAATGCCAGAACTCTGTTTGATCATGTTCTGAATCAGTAAGAACATCAAAGAACTCATCATCTTCATCATTCATTTGATTTAATGATCCAATGCTAGCATCTCTAGGAAACCAGTGTGACTCTTCTGTTAAAATTTTCATCTTACTATTCTCCTCCATGGACTGCATGTCTAATTTAATTTGTTCTTCAACCTGTGGCAATACTATCTCTCTTGTCAAACCATCGGCTGAGAAATCTGAGCTTGCTCGGAAGAATTCTCGCAGAGCTGCCAAGTAGATACTACATAGTTGTGAGTCTTCAATAAGAACTCAACTGTCATAATATAGAGACACTTATTAGTGGAAGATACCAAATTCCTTGTGATAAAAGCAAATACCTGCAACTCTCCCTAACATCTTCATTGTAATACCAATTGCAGATGAGGTAAGCGTGTACGGTTTCCAAAACTTCCAATCAATCGCAAGCATATGCTTTACAATCGATTGATTTCCTTGATTAACAGGTGATATTTCATAGCCTCCACCTGAAATGACAAAAAAACATATGAAAATAAATTACCTTAAGGTAAAAACCATTTGTCCTACATCCTAATGACAGTTTTACAGCTTCCAAAATGATTAAATCGAGTAGTAATTACTTTTAAGGCAGGCACGAATATAGCCTT
This sequence comes from Curcuma longa, assembly GCF_044706935.1. NCBI lineage: Eukaryota > Viridiplantae > Streptophyta > Magnoliopsida > Zingiberales > Zingiberaceae > Curcuma > Curcuma longa. The sequence continues at coordinate 16,676,245 of NC_133864.1, forward strand.
TTTCAGGTGGGCATTTGTAATGGACAATCGAGTGGTATAAGATAACTGTTAAAAAATTGCAAAAACAAAAATCTTAATTAGTTTTGAACATATTTGTAGAAATAATATTTCAATATACCAGATTGATTTCATTACCATATGTTCCATCATCTTCCCTTCTCCAGTAACGCCTTAACAATAAGTCTCTCTTTTTTGCTCCCCTGAAAGTTATTTCAGAGATATCTAGTATGAGGTCTTTTCCGAAAAATAGACGAGTCTATTATATTTAGGATTGTAGATTCAATATCTAACCATGGTAGCCAATCGCCACGCATTTTTTTGTGGATAATATCTGTATGGTCATCCAACTGCTCAACCACATTACCTTCCTGCAGGCAAAAATCCCATCTGCAATGGATTTCGCTTCAGTTCCAGAATGCATAGAAGACCTATCTTGTATTAGTTGTGCATGAGAAACATGCTATAAATTTTCTTTTTTCTGATAATACACGATTGTATGCATTTAGCTATGCATGTATCATGGATTACGCACTTAGCTGTACGTGTATCATGGACTAAAATCTATTGAAAAAATATAATGGGACAGATCATTGATTTTGTTAATTACTCAAGCCAACTCTCTCCACCAGTAGGATAATAATTCAATGCAGCACAGTCAAAAGCAACATGGTATTACAGATACAAGCAGCAAGAGCCACAAACTTACTCTGATCTTGACTGTCCGAGCGACATAACTGTCTGGAAAATGGCCTCAGAAGCTGCACCAACCACTCCAACAGCCATTATAGCTGGATGATCATCCCAATGCTGATGAAAGTAGAGTTGTTAAGTTCACACAAAACTCATGTTCATGCATCTTTCTTGGTGGATTTGGATAAATACCTTAGTGGGAAAATCAGCATCTTTTGCTTCTTTGAACAGCCTTAAGCCTATAAGGAAAAAAAACTAGGTATTCAAGATCTTTGCACGCGCATGCGCATGACACACACACACACACACACACACACACACACACACACACACACACACACACACACACAAATGAGATTGCCAAGTTCTTACCATTTTTACATCCGATTATTGTCCACATGGAAGGTGCAATGACATCCAACGTCATTGGATCAGCATTCATGGAAGAGAAAACTGTCCAATCTACAGGTTCAAAAAAGATAACAAAATTTGTCAAAAGTGCCAGCATATATTTACAAAATCAGTCATTTTTTTCAACTAAGTTTGTGTTGTTGTAGCCTTAAGGGAAATTATGTAATGCAAGAGTAGTTCATGAATAAATAGACTTACCTATAGAATGCATGTGAACTTTTGCATTCCTGCGGTTCTTCCTGGATATCATGATACTAATCAATGAGAACTATACAGAGCATATGGCTTAAAGGTTACCAAAGCAAACAGTGTATTATCGAAGATTAGAAAGGCATCAGAAACTAGTAGAGACATAGTGGAGCAGCCAACCATAGCTCCAAGCAATTGGAATTGCAAATCAGATTTATTTAATTCATTAAATTTAATGGCACTATGGTGATATTGATCATGGATTCTTTTTTTACTTGTTCCCTTCCCCTGCTATTCGCTAAACTCGCCAGCAAAAGTTAATTCTTTCAAGTTATACAATGGTTCAATGGTCAAGCAATTGCAGATATTAGACAATGAAACAACAAGCAACTATGCAGTTAACCTTTTACCAAATTTCCATATCTTTTTATGTGGTTATTTATTTGGAGACCACATGTTTTTTTATGAGTTGTTGGTCAGTACTTTTAAAGGTCCAGACGATATTGAATGGACAGGGAAAAGTGCACTGGCTGGTCAAGCCTAAAGTCTAAAGCCATACGTATTATTTGCCTAGAACAAAGAATCTTTCCCTTATTTATTCTTATTCGTATTTGGTCCATGTGGAGAAACAAAATAGGTACAGCATATGTTGTTCATTTGACAACGATGTTTTCTTCTGAATGATATGCTCTGATCCAGATTAAGCATAAGAAATGAAAACTTGGTAATGTACGAAACTGGTTTTCTAAACTACAAAATGAAGTTGACCTAATAGTTTGCCATCGTTTCTTGGAGCATGCAACAACATTCTCTTCTCTGTGCGGGTTTTCCTGCAAAACAGGTCTTTATGATGTGTTTATCTCTAACGATCAATGAGATTGGAGGAAGCATAACCCACAAATGCAGCTTCCGTTAAGGATTTGATCCACCTAGCTGCTTCTTCAGAGCTTCTTGCACCCAACTGGAGAAATATAAGTCAATCATAGAAAATTACCAACGACGAAATGGAAGGAAAAAGTCAAAAAAACAATAACTATTTGTATTTTTTTAGTACATCTGGTGCATACCTTTAGTTGATTGCTGGGATTGGAAATGCTAGTGAGGCTAAATAAATAAAATACCTGACAACATCCGCTAACATTTACAACCAAATAACGAACTTGAAAAACTATAATAACATATTAGCAAAGAAAGGAATGAGTTTTTTTAAAGTAATCAGGGATCAAAATTACATTTTTCTTTATGCTTTCTCTACCATTGTCTGTTACACGTGTCCAAGAACCAATGAGTTCAGTCCTTGTAGGATTCTGATAAGACAACAAACACACAATAAAAGCAATGTGTTAGAGTTGTATGACCAATTCTTTTTAGCGAGATCGGAACTTAATTGTTAGATAAAACATGACTAAAACCAGTTTAATAAAAAGAGCCTATGAACAACGCAAATGGAATTACTGATTATAGAACATTATTCGTCAAATCCTGCAAAAGAGATTCTTGCATACTCTCCACTAGTGTAAAACGTTTTCATGTACAACTCAAGAAGCAGTAGTCTTCATAGGTGAGAATTAATCAAATACTCAGAGGAGATAAAAAAAAGGGCACTAAATAGGCATAAGGAAATTGCTGTAAAGCAGTATGATCAATAGATAATCGACAACCACCTTGAGAGGAATGTCAAGAAGAGAACAAAAAACAAATTGTTAAAGAGAGCAGAGAAAAAGTGAGGACCTAAGTTTCTGACAAGAAGACCATGAGTTGACTACTACTTCCTACATATTGCTGAATCATAAATGTTCTAACTTAACCTAGAATCCTGATCAAACTAGGGGGAACTCATGTTTTACCAATAAAAATGTCAAAAAGAAAATTGTCTTGTAATGTACCATCATTATTCAGTAAATACATCCGGTAGGAGAAAAAAATTGACATTGTTTCTCAAATTCCTTGTTAAGTTTCATAGTCCAATACCTCAAACGACAGCATTGGGACCTCTATATATTATGCATTTCCATAAGACCACAACATATTTGAAACAACTACGATTAGAACAGCATTCCATAAAGCAACAGAAAGGTCGAACATCTCACTACCACTAGAACAAAATTTTCATTTCTAAGTGTATCCTTCTCTCAATTGAATAAAATTGTAAAGGATTGGGTTCAGTTCATTAACCCTAGCAAACAAATGCCAAAACTCAAAAATAAAAAATAAATAAATCTATGTTCATCTTTCTAATCAAGTATCAAAAGCCCGAAAAGAGGGATCCGGCCTACCTCTCTGTTGGACGTCGGGGCGTTCTTGTAGCAATTGAGGGCGTTATCTTCGAGAACGAAGTACCTTTTCCGGGACTTCTGCAAGCCCAGGCGATTGGGTCGGATGACGTACAACCACCCCTCCATCGCACGTCCTTCCTGGCCGTCCCCGAGATCCTTCCTTCAGAGCCGCGATTACATGGAAAAGGTGCCACCTTTGGTTCTTCCTGCTCCGGACGATTCGAAGGAGGAACTCACCATCTGAAGCAGGCGCCGAAGGACGATAGACTGCCACAGCGACGCAAGAAAAACAATGTCCGACTGCAGATTCTTTCCAAAAGACGATTTTGAGACTCAAAAAAGGAGGGAGGAAGGGATTCGAAGCTACAGGTGGTATGATGAATGTCAAGGTTTGAAGCCCACCCTTCTACCCCCCTCCTTCGTAGAACGAGGCCGAGGGAGGAAGAACGATTAAACTGCAAACTCCCACCACCTCCACCACCTCAACCGCTTCTTAACCTCTCCTGCGCCTCCTAAAACTTCTCGAGGCAATACAACTCCTCTCTCGTTCTCTCTCCCCCACAAAAATAAAAAAGGAAATAGATTTTTCTGCATTTCACGATGTCGTTCAAATTTCCGAAATAATGATACGAAAAGAAAATGTAATCTCATTTTATCGGAGTTGGAAATCACTGTATCATCAGTTCGTCGACTCAACAAAGTAGAAATGGTGGAAATTAAAAAAAAATTACTTGGTAAAAAAAAAAGGTGAAGAGAGACATGAATTTAGGAACCGTTTAGCCAAATCAATTGAGGATGGGATTAAAAATCTGGAGTTACTAATTTGGCAATAATTTCCTCTTTGGTTTCTCTTGCATATGAACATTTTGCCAAAATAGTAATAATTTCTTCCCTCCTATATATACACCAAATTCAAAATATATCTTATACACATTTAAAAATTAATCTCTGAAATATTCATCACCATTAAAATTCAAATTCTAATCCTAAGCCAAAATATTAAAAATTTGATTAAATTAAATAAATTGATTAAATTTAAAAATTCAATTCAAGTATTTCAAAATTTTAAATATTTTTTTTAAAATCAATTAAATTGATTAATTCAAATCGATTTTAATTTTAAATTTTCTTATTTAATTAAATCTTAATTAAAATAAAAAATAATTTATAAATTCATAAATAAATAAATTTATAAATTATTAATTAATTAATAAATTTTTATAATATTTAAAAATTTTAATTATTTTGATTAATTCAATTAAAAATTAAATTAATTGATATTTTATCAATTTAATTTATTTAATTTTTATTTAAAAATTCAATCAATTTAATTATTAAAAAAAATCAATTTCAATTAATTTAATTCAATTTTAACTGAATATTCAACTCAATTTAATTATTCAACTCTAATTATATACCAAGCCAAGACAGGACCACGCTTTTGTTAAACAGGGCAGGTCTCCACTAAATATATATATCAGTTCACAGTGAATATAACTAATAATGTTATAATCATTGATACCCAACAATCAGATTTTAACATCCAATTATAGTAAAAACAAATAACTTTAGAACTGTAGCTACCATTTCATAGATATAAAAGGTTCTTCTGAATGATAAATTATTTAAATCTGATAAAGTTTACATATATTAATTGGAAAATATTTTAAAAATCAAAATAGAACATGTGATAACTTACGTGATTCAATATATGATAATTTATGAAAATAACTAAGAGCATGAACTTAGATCAAGAATTGCACTTGAGATAGCCTCCTAGCTTCATTCATCAAAAACATCTTAAGTGCACCACAGCCGTGGACAATGCAACGTTCATTCAGAAGCTATTTGGGCAATTATTCAATCAAAACAAGACTTAAAACTGGTTCATGTTCAACCATTCTCAGATGGCAACAGCGCCCCCGAAAGAGCATTGGTCTGAACTTGCACCAACAAGAAAAGTTACCGCACCTTTCGCTTTATACATCGAGCAGGAGACCGAACTTCCAGGCGATCGGGATCAGCAACATAGCCGATGTCAAAGAAGCTCCAAATATCCTATGGGATATAGAAAATGTTGCACTCAGTTGTGGCTTCTTTACTGGCAGATGAGGTGACAAAGGGCGGTTTGAGACGATCCCTCTTGTGACTTCAGAGATAGTTGGCTGAGGTTCTGAGATAAAAGTAGAGCCATGGAGGAGCTTTGATAAACTGTGGCAGCCATTAGGTAGCTTCTGGTGAACCCTGGCCATCTTTGGGTATTCTGAAGTACCCCTGAGAAAGCCTGCATATGTTTGAAAAACCTGATAACAACCACACTGAAGAAAAGCTATCCATCCTTAAAGAGATATTTGACACTGAAAGCCCTTGCTGTAAAAAAGTTAGGGCCCAAATACATATTAAAAGATGGCAAAAGTAGAGAGAAATTAATAGGTTACTAAAATGTCAAACAAATCATAGGGAGTGTGCTCGTAATATTCTGAAAATTTATTCTTTGTTTAGTCTTATCATACCATTAATTCATGCTTGATTTCCAAACAGTTTCAAGTGAAATCATCAGATTATTATTGAAAGTGGTTTACTCGAGCACAAATTAGAATGGTAAATTCGCTTAACCAAAGCAATGCAGTCTGCTAAAACATTAATTTGTCCTCAGCGAGTGATTAACTCCAAAAGAGATATTAATTTAGCCATAACAGCAAGCGTGAAGTTTAAACTAAAACATTAAATATCCTTTCATCATACAACATATATGTCAGATAATAATATACAAGATACATTACTGACATAATACAAAAATGTTAATATTTGAAGTGAATATAGCAAAAAAAAAAAAAAAATACAATCATAAGGAAATCACTCCTGTATCAATCAACAAGCACATCTGTCATAAAAAAATACTGAAATTCCAAACTCTTTTACTAAGTTTCTAGAAGAAAACTTTAAGAACCAAGGAAGAAATAGATGAAGAGTAACTTGAGCCATAATATGTCATAGTTCCATAGCCATGATTGGTTTTAGAACTATAATTTCAAATAGCAGATTTAGTCATCTCTGGTTGTTCAATAGTAAAAAATGAGAATAGTAGCAAAAAGATTAAAGTCAAAATAATTTGTGTCTATATAAAAAGGAGTTTTAACATAAACAATCTCATTACCAAGTAAATAATAATAATAATAATGGGAAGGAAATACAAAGTCAAAATACCTTATCCATATAAAAGTTGTAGTAGCAAAAGACTAATTTGAGAATCCTCAAGTTTAACTCAACTTTAGTCAGTCCATCAACATACAATAACTCTAGAACAACACTAAGACAGAAGAAGAGGTGGAGTGAAGATGGCTTCCACTCCGCATTTACCTCTCCTATATTGAAAAAGAACATGGAGTTCATCCGTGCAAAAGTAGCTGGAATTGGAGGAGAGAGGAAGGAAGAGGAAATTTACCCTTCTTGGCAGTTCTCAATAATCAATTAATGGATTCACTGCTAGTTTTTCTTAACAACTTCAAAAACTGACAACAAAACTGTAGAGTGTCTTCTATTGCATATAATAGCTAATTTAAATTCTATGATTTTCAGAAACCCATGAAAATGATACAACATAAACACATTCTAGAATGATACAACATTCTCCCTACCTGGTTAACAAGACCCTACCTCAATAAGCACATTCTAGAAGTTGATGTGTTGATCACATAATGAATAACATATATTTGGAAAAACTAAGCCATGGGGCATCATCTAATAGAAAGGCTATTTTTCCAATAAAAGTGAAATGTTTCTTACTAACTAAACGAATAAGCAACTATGCAATTTGATAGCCACAAACTTAGTAGATTCCTGTTGTTAAATAATCAGATGGTTGTCAAACTTGGCTGATCCTGATATGGATCGGCCAAGTTGGATCAGTATTGGCAGGTGCCTATTAGATCTTAGCCAATATCTCAGACATGAATCCTAAAGTTTCCAGAATGGTGAACTAATCATCAGAAATTGATGAGATCTCTGTAGAACTTGAGGAATCCATGTGAAAATTGAAAGAAATTAATTGCAGTGGCTCGCCACTGCTCACATAGTAATGAAGAGCTTGAGGTTGAAAAAACTGTGGACTGCCTGAGTACGTCATGGTTTGTTTCATGAGGAGCCCCGCTGCTGCCTTTGTTCTTGTGGTCAATCTAATTGGAAATAAGGAACTTGTCTTTGGCACCTCCAATAAATACAGTAACAAATAATTACAGTAATAACTAGTAGTAAAAATAATACTTGGAGAGGTTTTTTTGGCACTGTTTCTGTAGGATACTACCACAGTAGAAGAAGTAAATATGTTGTGGATGACAGCTGTTTTATATGTTAGTTATTTTATTTGTTGTGGCAAAAAACAATGTTGAGGATTCAAGAATTTGATATAGACAATGTCAAATACATTAAAATAATTTATTGATATTTATATGTAATATCATTTTCTGATGAAAATAATCAAATATCAAAGTAATTATTTGAAGTTATATATTAATTATACTATTTGATAATAATTGTTTACATAGTAAATAGTTTATGTAATAATCAAATAGTACACACACACATATATATAATATAATATTAATGCACTTGTTAATCCAATATTATTAGGCTTACTGATAATCTAATCTTTCCTTTGTCTTATAGATTAGAAGCTTTTTTTATAACTAAAAGTTTATGACTCAAATTCATTTTCAAAGTTTTTTTTTCTTAATTGACATAGTTACATATAATCCAACGATCGTATATCATTATTAAGAATGTGATCCTTTTTATTATCTTAATCCACCTTTATTTAGAAATAAACATGGTTACGGTGTGTTATGTAGTATGAAAATTTAGAATAGGAATGTACTATGGATTCTCATTGTTCTTGTTTGGCTAAGAGTGAACTAACAAGCCATGCTATTTGTATTTTTTTCCTTAAGAACACAATATTTAAATTGCACCCACAATGAAATCTGAAAGATATTTTAGCCACATACGCAAATTTCCCTTTGGCTACATTCAACTAGATGACTTACACACATCTTGTCATTTGAAATATTTTGGTTTTTTGAACAGAGGTTCCTGTTTATGGAATGCATCTAGTAAATGGAATTCATGGTGAATGATGCAAAAATAGTGTCTTGTAAGTTTCTCACATACACCCAATGGACTTAACATGCAATAATCTATAAGGAACAAAAATGACATAAGCTTGAATTAAGTAACCAATAATTCAAAAGATAAAGAATGATTAATCAAATTTAATAAACGTATAATTTATCTCATGTCAGCTTATGAAAAACATACCCTGAAGAGAAAATGAAGCATCTGCATGGACAGTAAAACGAGCATTCTTCTCCATTTTTTCCCCTGTCAAGCAATGTACAAGTTCATGTCAAATTTGATGATCTTCGCTGAGAGGAAACATTCTGATAGAGGTTAAAAACACAAGGAACGAACTGATGCATTTATCTAATAATCAAATTTCAAAAAGAAAAAGAAAAAGGAATCAGATACAAGGACTCCACTGATCATCTAGAACTTGAGAAAGATGCCTCTAAGATATGTTTCACAGGGGTTATGAATGTTTCTGTTTTGAAATATTTGTTATTTATTTTCCATTCCCACTGAATAAATGAATATCATGCAGCTAATAAATAAATATTAGGGTTTAATGCTTGTCTTAACTATCTCGAAAGTCCACTGCTAAGTATGAAAAGCAAGACATGAGTATAGTATTCAATGAAATTTCCTCTAAAATACATTGAACATGGCTTATCAATCCCATCACCCTCCTCCCACTCCTCCCCTTCTGCAGCTGTCGGCGTCGAACTCCACGAGGCGGTCCTATGAACCTCCGCCGTCTATATCCCCAAATCGAACCCCTGGACCCGGCACTGTGCCACTCTCTGCTGCCTGTCACAAGAGAACTTCACCATCCTCACCGCACTACGCGGAAGATCCTCAGCCCTGGTCCCCACCCCTCTCAGACTGCGGCGTCAATTTCCTCTATCTCCTCCTCTACTTCCAGATCTCCGTTTTTCTCCTACACTGTCGCGCGGATGATCCCCACGATCTTGAAAAAACCAGACGATCCGGATAAGCCCCATGAAATTTCCATTAAAAAAGTGAAAAAAACGAGAACCCACTTTGATTCAGTGCAAATCTAAAAACCAGAGTTATTCCGTGAAACTGGAAACCTCTTTGATCTCACCCGATTGAAAATGGAATCTCGGACTCGAGATGAAAACAAATACCGGGCAAAATCGAAGGAGGAAGGAAGATCGTCTGAAGGAGAAGGCGACCAGAGGATTCGAAGCTTACCACAAGAGTAGTGTTCCACCGTAGGACGAGGCGCGCGAGCTGGGAGGACGAGTGATCGCAGCAACGAGCAGCGAGCAGTATGAAGCATCTCAATAAGTAATTAGGTTGATTTCATTTCGCCCCCGTTCTTACTAATTTCTTAAAATACCCCCTTTAGTTTTACTATTAATACTTCACCTTGTGTCTCTGGGCAATGGTGCAACGGTAGGATATCCGGATTGTAACTCAGGACCCGCGGTTCGATCCCCAACTACGGCGTATTTGCAGGAATTTTCCTTCAAATGGAGAACACAATCAAAGGATGTTGGGCATCCGGATTGGTCGCCGTATGCGCTTCCCGATTTACTCTGGTGGTCGGCAAAAAATTTTCATGGGACCGGACCGACCACCCCAGAGATGTGGCTACTAGGATTATCATTAATACTTCACCTTGTACATGCTTATCGCGTTATTTTTCACTTCTTCAAATGTTATTAATATTTGGAGCTATAATTCAATTTTAGATTATTTTTAACATAAAAACCCATATTTTTTAATATATATATATATAGAACTACTTTTGAACAATTTTGAGAAATTCAAAATAGTTATTAGAGATGTGATTAAAGGGGTATAACTCAAGCTCCGTCAGTCTATTTAGTTAATGTGATGAGCCAGACTCAGCATGAACTGTCATGGGCAATGGTCTCATCATTCTTTTTCTAATATACAATGTAAATAAAAAAAAATTCAAAAAAAGTCCACAAGGAGGTATGTGGTAAACCAATCAAGTCATGTGGTAAACCAATCAAGTCGAGTCAGATTTTATAATATTCAAATTTATTTAATTAAATTATTTTTAAATTATTATTCGAGCATAATTTGATTTCTTTTTTATATATTTGAATTGGTTTCTTTTATATAAGTTTGAGCTCGATTTGTTTAGATATTATCAAATTCTTAATTCAAATTTATTTCATTATTTAAAATTTTTATATTTTAAACTTCTTTGGTGGTTGATTATTGAATTTGATAATATAAATTTATTTATTCATTTTGAAAAATTCTTTCTTTATTTAACATGTTAATAAGAATTTTATTAATGAATATGATTCATAAATACTGTTCATGAACGAGCTGAAGACATATATATTCAAATTTATTTATTTAATTTAATGAATTATTTAAGTTTGTTTATTTAATTGATATTGTATGTATTGAAAGAACATAAATACATTTGTATCAAATCGAACACCCACCATAAGAATAACAAGATTTAATGACGAAATATTAATTTCGTCGCTAAATCAATCTATATTAGCGACGAACATAAAGTTCCATTGCTAATGGTAGTTTTAGTGGAGGAAAATTTATCTTCGTTGCTAAATTAACGACTCAAATGTAAATTTCATCGCTATAGCAATGACAGAATTAATATTCCGTCGCTAGGTTTGCATTTTTAGGATTTTACTGCTAATTCCCCCCACGTGTGTTTAGGCTTTTTCTCCTCCCGGTGATCTCGCCTCTTGACTTTCTACGTATACCTGTCTTCGAGCACGTTGGGGTTTCTCCCTGGTAAGATCCATCCCCTCAGTAAGATTCACGGATTTGGGCCCGCCTTGGGCGAGCTCGTTGGCATCGGGGCTGGGTTGGTCGAGCTTGCCAGAACTAATTTTTACTTATTTACTAAATGCAATAATAATCTTTAGATTTTTATTAGTTTTGATAACACCACCAATTTATTTTGATGTATTTGATATATAAAGGATATAAGTTTGATTTTGATATATAATTGATGTGTGTATTAAGTGTTAGGAACTCCCGTTTGTTGAGTGGTATTTACCAAGATACAAGTCGAAGGATTATATATTGTATTAGATGTAAGAATTTAAATTTTAATATCTTTAATTGTTAATAATGATTAACTTTTCTAATTGTATATTTGATATGATTTTTTTAAATATGATGAGATGACTGTCGGAGTTGTATAAACGTCTCAGCCTGATACAAAAAGAGGTGAGATGGAGACTCTATCCACCGACCAAATAAATAAGATTTATTATGATGTAGTCAGTGTAAGAAAAAAGACCTCCATCCTCTGTATGATATTGGATCTCAAGCGAGAGTCGTACATAATCATGTGATGATCCCTCGGGATAGTGGTCATCCCAACAGATCATCTACTAGAGTAGAAACATTAAAACAAGAAAATCAACAATTGAAGAATCGACTCCCCACATCAAAGCAAGAATTTCAAGAGTCTCGGCAAGTCCAAATGAGATACAAATAAATTGGATGGGAAATGCAAGAATTCATGACTCGGATGAGTTAAACGTTGTATAATTTTGACTCTCATGAGACTCAGGACTCCTATGATCCTCACAATACTGATCAGTCATTGTTTGAGAGATGTGTTGACATTTTAACTTTTTCTTTTTTTAACACTCATGAATATCTAAATTAGATTTATTAATCTTCATAATAAATATATTTTTAATTATATTATACATGGTAGATAATGATATATTCTATATAATATCTAAATTAACATTCAGGTGTTAATCCTTTTTTATTATAGTGTAGAATAAGTTAAAATTTAATTTATTGATCATAATTGTAATGATGTAGTATTTGTTTATTTTATTAATAACCCATCTTATTATGTTTTTGCAGAATTCGATACTACTAATTAGATATTTGAGATATTTTTTATAATTTTGGAGCAGATTTATTTGTTATATTTGAAAAAAATGATAATCCCAGTAGCTACATCTCTGGGGTCATCGGCCCGGTCCCACGGAAGCGCATACGGTGGTCAATCCAGATGCCCAGCATCCTTTGATTGCGTTCCCCATTTGGAGGAAAATTTCTACAAATACGCCGTAGCTAGGGATCGAACCGCGGGTCCCTGAGTTACAATCCGGATGTCTTACCGTTGCACCATTGCCCCGGGGACTAAAATTGTAGTGGGTAAACTTTTTATAGTGATCGACCCCATCATCGAAACGGCCCCATATCAGAAAACCTCCTAAGGGATTTTTTGGAGGCACGGTACCACTAGGTTGATAAGAGCATACTGCCGAAACAGCACTTTAGCCAAGCTAACACATGAATCGTACAGCACCTCAGTCAACAAATATATGTTGTATGAGGATTCGAACTCGAAACCTCAAGCAACAGGTGTTTCCATGCTTACCACTTGGGATAAGACATTTCAACAAAAATTGTAGTGGGTAAACTTTTTATAGTGACCGACCCTACCGCCGAAACGGCTACATATCAGAAAACTCCCTAAAGGATTTTTTGGAGGCACAGTACCACTAGGTTGATAAGAGCATATTGCCGAAACAACACTTTAGCCGAACTAACACATGAATCGCACAGCATCTCAGTCAACAAATATATGTTGCTAAGTTATATTTGAGATATTTGATATTGTGATTATATAGTGATTGTAGTATTATGATTGATTAAATTGTTGTATTCTGATTGGATTGGTTAGTTTGTTGGATTGTGATTGATTTAACTTGTTGGATTGATTAATTTGTTTGATTAGTTTAATATGTTGGATTGTATTTGTATTATAAAAATCAATGGTATATCGTTAATTATATAAATAGGAAAAAATATGAAAATGGAGAAGTGTTGTCAAAATTTTAAAGGAAATTAGTGACAAAATATTTATTTTCCATCGCTAATTAATGATGAAATTAAATTTCCATCATTAATAATTAGTTACAACAATATTAATTCGTCGCTAGATCTAAGACGAAATAATACATTCGGTTTACTATCTTATCGATGAAAATTAAATATTTTATTATTAATTAATAATAAAATTTTAAATCTGTCGATAAATAATGTCAGTGATTGATTTTTTAATAATAAAAAAAATCAATCGTTATTCACAAATAGCGAACGATTAACATTGGAATATTATTCTATAGTTAGTGTTCAATATTCTTATAGTGACCTAAACTGCTCACGAACAGTCAATTCTATGGCACGATAAAATAGAATCTTCAGAACTAAGAACATGCATGTGTTTCTTCATGAAGTTAGTTCAATTCATTGGCTTACTGTCTTCCAAGCCAAGCCTGACACATATGCCTTGTCTTGTCTGGATCAGATCAATCATATGCAACCATTCCCATGCATCTCCTCGCAGGGCAAGAACCAAGCAAGAAGGATAAGTGCAGTACGCAACGCGGCGGCCATAATATCCTCCTCAATTATTGGATTTGGACGGGCCATCCGCCATGGCCTCCTCCTCGTCGTCGTCTTCCTCTATGGGAAACCCAGCGCCACCTCATCCAAATCCACACTCATTCCCTCGTACGCAACGACCCGGAAATCATTCCCTGTGTGAGCTGAGCGTGACACGAGCTTTCTTGTCGCTGCGGTCTTCTCCGGTTCCCCAGCGCCAGAAGCATTCGCCAATTCCCTTATCTGCGATTGCGACGCCTCCGCACGCTTCTCAATCTCTCGTGCACGAATTATAAGCGAACTTAATCAGCTCGTCCCCTCCCTTCCTTCCTCTCTGCCTTTATATGTATCTCGAGAATTCGATTCGCTCAAGCAGCTTTCGAGACATGGAGCTGAGGGAGATTACGTTCGCTCTGCCGCCGGGGTTCAAGTTCCACCCAAACGACCACGAGCTGGTGTGCCACTACCTCGCCAGGAAGGTCAGCGACCAGGAAAGGACCATGGTGGAGGTCGACCTGCACATTCAAGAACCGTGGGAGCTCCCAGGTCAGTCCATCGATCGTTATTTGAGCTTAGCTTGTTCATGGTCCTGACGGACGGCCGGGCTTGTGCAGATGCGGCCAAGCTGGGGGCGGACGAGTGGTACTTCTTCAGCTTTCGCGACCGCAAGTACGCGACCGGATCACGGACAAACCGCGCGACCAAGTCGGGCTACTGGAAGGCCACAGGGAAGGACCGAGAGGTCAGCGACCCGATGACGGGCGCGGCGGTGGGGATGAGGAAGACGCTGGTGTTCTATAGAGGAAGAGCCCCCAACGGGTCGAAGACGAATTGGGTGATGCATGAGTTCAGACTGGAGACGCCTCGATCTCCACCGAAGGTACGTACGCTGCATTACGCCAATAGAAAGATATTCTTGCAATCGGTTGCTGAACGATCGGTTCGTGTGGCAGGAGGACTGGGTCCTGTGCAGAGTTTTTGAGAAGAGGAAAGCAGAAAGAGATCAAGCAAGGGAGTCGGCCATGGAGGAGGAGGCGTTGACGAGCTCGAGATGGAGGGAAGAAGAATGGCTTGGGTTGCTGTCGGAGTGGGAGACGATGGAGAACGGAGTTGGGTTCTGAGCGTGTAATGGGAAGCATGGGCTGCACTGTAGATTATGATGTAATAGTTGTTAGCGCGTAGCTTGGTTTAATTCATGATTATCTGTCTTTTTTATTAAGAAGTTTTATTTTATTTAATTTAATACTAATTTGTTTATATAATATCACGAACCGAAGCAGAATTAATAATTTTATTTAATATTTAAATTGAAATTTTCATCGTTGTCGGTTCGGCGAGGTTTATGAGCACTCGTTGAAATCCTCCTCGAGGTAGCGATCGATCGATCTCGTAGATCCGGCGATCGAATGCTGCTGCTTCCGTTCCTAATCGTCTCGTTCTCCGCCGGCGATGCCTCCTTGCCTGGCTGCCCGACCACCTGCGGCGAAGTCCGCGTTCGCTACTCCGCCGCCGTCGGCCCCAACCGCTAGGGCGGATTTGGCTTGACTTGCGCCCGTCGCCGCCGGCAAGCCTGTCCTCGCAGCTGCCGAGGTCATCGACGTAACCCTGGCTTCCAGCTAGGCACGCATCTGCAACCGCATCTCGTGGGAATGCTACGACGCCGTTTTTTCTCCGGTATTCCCTTTCGGTTCTCCGACGCCCGCAACACGCTCGCCTACATGGAGGGCCTCAAGGACGCGGCGGTGGATACAAGAGCGGTTGCGTCTCCGTGTGCGGCGACTCCGGAGCTCTGGCTAATGAATCTTGGTCTGGCATCGGCTGCTGCCAGACCGCTATCCCCAGGGGGATGAGCTACTACGGGGTGGCGTTCGACGCCGACTTCGACAACTCTAATATGTGCCGGTTTGAATCCTGCAGCTACGCCGCCCTCGTCGACGAGGAGTGGTTCGAGTTCAGCGCCTCCTGCGTTACTTCAAACGATCTCATTCGAACTCCGGGCGGGCTCAGCTCATGCTGGGCTGGCCGATCGGAGGCGAGGCATGTGAGGTGGCCCGGCAGAACAGGACGACCTATGCGTGTGTAAGTGAACACCGCGACTGTGTGGACTCCGTCAGTGGCCCAGGTTGTCTCTGCAACTTCTCCACTGATTGTCAGGGGAGCTCCTACCTCAGTGATGGATGCCAAGGTCTATATTGTTTGATTTGTCTCTCATAACTTGAGGTGTTTGTCAAAATTCTAAACTCGAAGTCGTGATCGATAGGCATTGATGAGTGCAAAGACAAAGAGGATTATCCATGCTTTGGAGTATGTACAAACAAACCAGGGGAATACAGCTGTGTTTGCTCACCAGGGAAGCAGGGAGATCCTTTCACTGATGGGGTTTGCTATCGTGAGAGCCTTTCCTTGGCAATGAAGTTGCTCACTGGTAATTTCTTTCCCTTTAATTTGAGGTCAGATGCTGTGGTGCCACTTTGTAGGGCATGTTATAGCTCAGCTACTACATTGGATGACAATGGATGTGTAGATTAAGATGACTGAACATAGAATTCGTTTAGACTACATTAAGTCGTCAGCATCAAGCTGTGTGTGCGTAATTCTACATTATTTCTCCATTGACCTTTATATGCAAGGATATATCACTGGTAGAGATTTGTTCATAGGTTCAAATCTAGGTCTAATGCAACTGTTATTATTTGAGCTTGAGCCCACCTTGCAGTTGTCTTTATATTACATTAAATATGCATCAAATAGATCAAAATAGTCAACACATGAATACGACACCAAGATTTATGTAGAATTTCTTAGGGATGGTATAGACAAGGGAGGCAAGCATTATAACAAAGGGTTTATAGATGAAAAGAGTATAAAAAAATTAACCAACTTAAAATACCTGAAGAGTTCTATCTATCGGATTCTGGTTTTTCTTCTGGATTACATTTTCTGATGTGCATAGATTTACATCTTTCTCCGATAGAACAACTGCTGCGTACATCATCAAACACACTTCGCTATTAGCACAGATGCATGTGTTAAAGCCTAAAACACAATATATGTGCAAATACTATTACTTTAAAGCTGAACTCTAATAAGGTATGTATAAGTTGTGGAGCCAAATGACTGCAACTTTCACTTCTAGAAATGTCTCATGTGTTTGGCGGTTTGGGGCATTATGCAGTGCACAATGAAACGCCAAATTGTTCTTTGAATTTAACTGACCTTGACTTTAGAATTCTTAGATCGATCTTGTTAGTTGCTCTCTCAATATTTTAAATAGTTCCGTTGTCACCTTAGCTTTATATGTCTTTCTGACCTAACCTTCAACATAGCCCACCTGGCTATCAGTTTTACTAATTTAATCTTTTATTTTGTCAACCCTATAACCCTATTTATCCTGGGTGGTAGCTTGTCGTCTCAAACTCACTAGATTTGCAACTCTGCTGACTCAACATTATATGATCTGCAGATCTCAAGTTAGCATTCTGACACGTTATTCTGTCTTTACTATTTGGCTAGTCGAATTGTTCCGTCAAGCATCATGTCACTCAAAGAGGTCATCGTTTTTTAGAAGGATACCTCAACACCTGCAAATTTCATTATAAATTCCAATAACTTGGATTCATTGCTGTTTAACTTAAATTTATATTGCCAATAAAAGTGAAAAAAAATAGTGCAAGGAAAGGTTACTTTGACATTTTCATTTTGTTATATTTTCACCATGAAGTCAGTTGACTGCAACCTGTACAGTAGCTTTGCACCATATTTGTGCCACTTGAATGTCAATTGCATAGAGCTGTCTTGCTAGACGAAGTTACATTAGGATTAGATGCTCAAACTAGAAATTTATATCTAGAAGTAATTTCATTTTCATATGTGGTTGCAATTATCATATCTAGTAATGTTTGATCTGGCAAAATGTTTTATGTGCGGTTATCAATTGTTCCCATCCCCTAAAGGTATAAAAAATTCAAACCTGCTTAATATGTTCACCATTATACTACCAGAGTCAAAATATGAGCCGCAAAGCATATCAAATCAAGAAGCAATTAACCTTTTGAAGTGATAAAAGAAGATTAGCACTACAACTTGATGTGTTTGCATCTGTCATTAGCTTTGACAAGTTCTTATTATTCTGTTTTTGTAGGAGTCAGCTTTTGCCTTATCCTACTGTTTGGTTTTATTATTAACATCATGCATGAAAGAAGAAAAAATCGAGAGAATCAAAGACGTATTTTTCAAGCAAAATGGCGAACACTTGCATGCTTGAAGAGATGAAATTGCAACTAGGTGTTGATTCAAAATTTTTACTAGAGAAGAACTAGATCGAGCAACAAACAAGTTCAACAAGAATCGCATTATTGAAGCTGGTGGCCAATGAATGGTATACAAAGGAATCCTGAACGATAATTGGACTGTGGAAATAAAGAGACTTATGATCATAGTAAAGCTTTTGGACTGTTGCTTGGAGGTGGAACTACCAATGCTGGTCTACGAGTCCATCCCTAGTGGAACCTTATCCCAGTTTATTCATGCAAGTAGCAGAAATCAACCACTTCACTAGAAACTTGTCTAAAGATTGCACTGGAGTCTGCAGAAGCACTTGCCTAATTGCAATTGTCAGCTCTCCTTGATACTTAATGGTGATATGAAAATTTCCCACATAGTATTGGATGACACTCTGCAAAGCCATCAGATTTTGGAGACTCCATGTTGGTACCGACTAATGAGACTCAGTTTGCTACATTGGTGGAAGGGATTTGTAGCTTCTTAGACCCTGAATAGCTACAAACATGTCAATTAACTGACAAGGATGATGCTTATAATTCTGGGTGGTTCTTCTGGAAGGGAAAGAAAGTGATCTATCTTGAAGAGTCTGGAACAGAAACAAGTCTTTCTTTGAGCTTCATAGTGGCAATGTAGAGGGTAGAGTTGCTGAGTTTTTCGCTAATCAAGTCAGAAAAGATGCAGAAGCACAACTTCAAGAGTTTGCCAAGTTAATAGTGCAGTATCTCAGTGTACTTAGGAGAAGAAAAGCCACCGACAAAGAAGGTAGCAGAAGAGCTTTCAAAATTTAGAACATTGAATCAGAAATCCAAGGCAGAGAAAATCATGGTCAAGACTCAGACTCAAATGCATCCATGACCATGGTTACCCAATGAGACCGCGGAGATTGAGTCCTTGCTCAGTGAATGGATTGTGTGACAAACAATTGTGGAGATGCCAACAGAATAGCATAAATACTCATTCCGGTCCAGTCTTCCCGATGATCAAATTTAGAAGTTTTCCATCAAAAACCAATGAAAGAAATTACAATATTTGGAGGTCCATTAGAAGGATTCCATACATGGGTTTATAAATTGTGCCATTGAACATGAAACCAATGGGTCTTTAGCTTACAAACTAACATATTGCAGCATCATGCAACATCGCACATCATGAGGTCAAACAGGCGACGAATCTGGTTCAAATAATGGCGGGCAGCATCTTCGGTACAATCCACAGCAGCAGAGACACCACAAGCTGCATATTTGGCAGAAGATCAAATCAAATTACATGGCACGGCCAAAAGGCTGCACGTCAAGTGACACACTCACCAGGAATCCAGTAAGCCATAGGGGGGCAGTAGCGGTGCAGGTGCCGGAGGAAGCAGTGGCACCTCAGGATGAGAAAATGGTGGTGGTGGTGATGGAGGAGGATCCATTGCCATACAGGGGAAATCACCAACTAACCTAACCCTCCGTTGTGTAATATGACACTCCAGCTAACAGTCAGATCCTTGCTCCAAGAACGAGGGGCAAACAAACAGTCAGCTGTGAGACTAATGAAAACGGTTTAATGAACCAATCTATGATGTTTCAATGACTATAAAATTAACGGACAGTCCGGTGCACAAAATTTCCATCAACGTGGGATTCAAATTCATTATGTGCAGTTATCCTGCATTGTGTGAGCATATTTTCATGATTCAAATCTATGATTTTTAGATCATACAGCAGTAAGATGAAGTTAATTTTAGAACTTCTACTGGAAAACATTAAATTTAGAGGAAAATATCGTGGTATCAAATCATTTTAGTTTTTATGTTATCTTGCTTTTTTAATATATTTGTTTTTTTTAAATGCCAGTAGTTGGTTTGGTAAATAGGCAGGAGTTTAAAAGTTGTCGTTAAGATCTTCGACTTTAAACTGCGTTTGATTCGAGTATAAAACTAGTTGACATAAAGTAATTATTTATCAAGTTATGTCATTTTTCAAAAATAATAATAATCTTTATAAACATATGACTTAATTTGTATAGAGTTTAATTAATTCTTGATTCGGGTACAATATTTTTATTTTATCTCGTATAATTTTTCATTCACCTGAATGAAATAATACAATTTAAAGCGAAACTCTTATTTTGTCCTATTTTGTATAATATGCATTTTCACAAACCATTTTAAACAAATTTGATAAGAAAATAAATAAATTTAAATACAACTCACTTTCAATGGAATGGAGGGATATTTTAATATTAAATTACGAGTGGAGCCCTTTTTTAATAATGTTTGTAATTACCACCAAATTGATTTACACATCAACCACCAATGAGTCAACCCAATTCCCTGATCACCTCGACGGCGACACCGATGTGGCTACCCCAACTCCACTAGAATTGTCCATTTAGATTGGACCGGTCAAATTTATCCCGTCCAATAATTTAAATAAATTGAGTTAAAATTTTATAATTTATTTTAAAATAGATTCAAAATAATTCAGATGGACTAACCATTTAAATAGATTTGAATTAGTTCATGAATTAAAAAAATTTATTTTAAAAAAATTAAATTAAAATAGAAATGAAGGACTGTAATCTAAATTTAAAATTCTCACATTAATCTAAATTTTCAATTTGTCCCTGGAATTTTTTATTTTCTATTATGGCTTTAAAGTTGCACATAAACTACTTTTTTTCCACCTCACCTTTTCAGAAAACGTATATTAACCCTTAAATTGTTTTATTTATATCAGCAACAGCAAAAATATTCATTTTTGTCCATTCCAATGTTTTCACTTTATTTCCAAACGAAACAAAATTAATTTTTTAAATCTATAAAGATAATTTATTTAGATCAAACATATTAAACATCAATAAAATGTAATATATATATATATATATATATATAATATATATAATTTTATATTGATTTGTGCATTGTGTTAAGTGCGCGTCAGAATATTGTTGGAGAAGTAATATTTTTTTTATCAGGAAGAGTCACATTAATTTTATGTGTTGGTAATATACTTTAAATTAGATATTATTTAAGCTTCTGATATATGCATAGTGTTCAAAAATTTAAAAATATACATGAGATATATGAAGCTCATTGACATTCTTTAATATAGTAGAACCCGTCTTTAAACATTGGCTTGTTTATCCCTTTTAAATCAAAATACTACCATGTGACTTTCAGTAGTTTCAAAAACCTCTCATAAAATAAAATTACATATAATAGACCTATCTTAGAAAACCCACAGAAGCTATCCTTATTAATTAACACAATAAATCGCATACTAACACACCTATCTTTAATATGCGTGAGAATTTGAATTTAACTGTCTATTTACCCCCATTTCTAACCACACCATCTATCCTAACAACTCTCTCTGACTCAAGTTGACTACAAATCAAACACTTCTGCCGAGACACAACACTGACTTAATCTAATGATTCTTCCCAATATCAACTCTTACATTCCTTCAATATTTTCAAATATGATTACTTAAGAATCTAAAAGGTAAATTAAATCTGTTATAACTCAAATAATCATAATAAATTCAAAAGCTTTCCTACCAAAGATTAAGAGCTACGGATCAATATAACGACGAAAGGAAAAATACAAATACAAAAACCCGGATTGGATGCTAAAGAGAATCAGGAGAAACTTTTCAAAAAGATTAAAATCAATGTTCATCACTTGAAGAAGGTTTAACAGATGCAGACATGCATGGTAGAAATTTTTCAAAAAACTAGTCAGTTACACGAATGATTAAAATCAATTCAATAATGTTAGATTTCTCATGATTATAAATTCAAGGTTAATGAACATATTACAGGGAATCACCGAGATAAGTTATACCACCAGATGGAAAAGATTGAAAGGAGAGAAA
Organism: Curcuma longa; assembly: GCF_044706935.1. Taxonomy (NCBI): domain Eukaryota; kingdom Viridiplantae; phylum Streptophyta; class Magnoliopsida; order Zingiberales; family Zingiberaceae; genus Curcuma; species Curcuma longa. The sequence continues at coordinate 16,698,473 of NC_133864.1, forward strand.
TGTAGCAGCGTCCCTATACTCCAAAAAGAAACCCAAAAAAAAAAAGACGAAAAATAAATGAGGGGAAAAAACTACAAATCAACCGCAACTGGTTCCAAACTACGATGGACAGAGCATAAATCCAACTTGATATTTGGCCTTGGAAAATGTCACGTTGTTGGTGAAGACTGAAGACTAACATAATAAGTCTTGCCTACCTTGCTATAGGTGGGGTTGACCCAACAGCACTTCAGAAGAACGATCCAACTTTCAAGTGATTCCAGAGCACATGCAAATCATGAAAACATAGAGTAGGAAAAAAATACCTTTCGACGTAATTATAGACCAATCAACTATATCAAGCGTGCCTGCTATTTCACCAGGGGAATATGTGATGCAAACCTTTATCTTATGCAAGTTATGTAGTTGCTAGTGGAGCAGTTTCTGGGAAGCATCCAGAAAACCAAATCCTTCTGTTAGGCATCATCAGATAAGAATGTCAGGGCAAACAAAATAAGTGATGAAATAAAGGTTTTAGGTCTACAGTACAAATTTTGTCTATTGTATGGTATCTGAGATAGTACCATCCAGAACACTAATATAACTTGTATAGCATTAGGTCCTGAAAGAGCCAAGCTTCGTCTAACACAATCCTTTAATCATTAATGAACTAAATGTGCGCTTAGGTGTACAACCAATTCATAAAAATGAAGAATGCAGCTTCACTCGTTAAATCTCAGATAGATCGATCAGAATTTGCTAGAACCATAGAAAGAATGTTACTTCAACATTGTTGCAAAACTCTAATTATCTTAAGAAAAAACAAAGGATTCATCATGACTAATAACAAATATAAATCAATCATAGATTTTAGATTAATGACGCAGTAAATTTATACAGAAGGTGATTGGACTACTGAGCATGTAGCTGATAAAATTTCATTTATTGCATCAAGTTCATGAGGAACTACAAATTGGTTCTTAGTTTTGGAATAGACAAGTAGTATCATTTCTGCAATAAATTTAGAAAAGAGCTAGAAGTTATCTTACAGCTAGTATGTTTAAAGATGATATAGAAGCAATCAGATGGACGCAAGAAGAAAAACTTCTTACCATAGGAACTTGTTAAAAAGGAGCCTCAAGTGATTCATCCCAAATGTCCCCACTTCCATTTGAAACATCTTCACAATCTTCTTCCATGGACAACCTAATATATTCTCTATGTGCAAACCTATCCCACTCTGTCAAAGATGGATTTTCACGTTCCTGAATAATAATTGCAAAAAGAACATGTCGAATTCAGCATATAAACACAGAAGAATTCTTAAAGAACTCGAAACTATTGCAAATGCACAGTAATGCACTAACCTGCCGGATTAGAAATGGATCACGAGTTTCAAATGCCATAAACTTATTCAGATTGAAAAGGATATTAAAAACATTTCCTGAAAGTTTGCTGCCTTTCAAGTCTTGAAGTGTAAAATAGCTCTCATTCTGCAAAGAAGAAATTATAGATTTTGAATGGTTCAAAAGCCATCCTTACAAAGCATAAGGAAAGCAGATTACCTCAGATCCAATCATATCAATCATCTGACATAGAATGTCCTCAAAGAGTACAGGTTCTTGTGCCATACATTCCATACGGTGCAACTGTTCCTCATAGAAGAATTGCATCTCATTTGAGGTAATGATTCCGTTACCATCCATGTCTATACACTTGAACCTGCAAAACAAGTTCTCACTAAATATATAATGTTATGGAAACAAAACCTCAAGCTACAAAATAATTTTCTATTCCCATGATTAAATCACAGATGCAAGCGTACTAATGCTAAAATACCGACTATGCTACATTGAATATTCTTCTATTTCACCGCACACGAAGAAACAGCAGATGCAGAATAAAGTCAGCTAGAGACCCAAAGATTTCCTTTACATCCAAATACAAGTTAGTCCACGTAAATATTCTCTTGATATAAAACAAGTTCTTACTAAATATTGTAGTGATGTGGAAATTGAACAGAAACCTCAAGCTACAAAAAAAAAAAAAAATCTATTTCCATGGTTTAATCACAGATGAAAGGGTACTAAGTGCTAAAATGCCAACTATGCTATATTGAAATTTCTTTTAGTCCATGTATATATTCTCTTGATGACAAATAATTAGACAACATTAATGCTAACCATGGGTTTTAAGCATGGAAAAAATTACCAAGTTTTATTCACCAGAAAGCCATGTTAGTCTATAGACATCCCTCTATTAAACTATTGAACCATATGTAAGGTTATATTGCTAGTGCTGTTCATATCTCTCATATATTATATAAACTCAGATTCACTTCATGAAGGTAGAGTTACACTGAACCATGTTAATTGCTTGTCCTCTTTGCTTGTTTGTGTTATTCTATAAAAAAAATGATAATTCAATAATGTGCACTTGCAGTAGAGCATAATCTGCATTCTAGAGGCATCATGTTGGACCAATAAGTGTATGGTTTAAGGTGACAAGAGCTAGCAAGCGGTTCTACAGCAGCCTCCAACCTATTCCAGTGATAAAGGTATTTGTGATCACAACAGTTGGAATTGTAACTCAATTTTTTTATCTGCAACAGTTTCATCAATTCTCAACATAGATTGCAACTATGAAAAATACAAATCAACTAGTTTATCTCTTCTAGTATCCTTTTGCTGCAGATGTCAGGATTTAATTCCTTTTTTAAAATATATTTGTCTTCTTCTCTCTAGAAGAAATATTGGATCTCTGCTGATTCTCCCTCTTAATATCTTCTCATTTCATAGCATATGAGACACGGGAACTCTAATTCATCTCTCATTTGCAATTCCTTTTTTCCTCTTCATATTTGTAAAATTTTAATCCCTTCAATATATTCTGGTAAAAGAGCAGCTAAGGAAAGAAGATTATATTCTTTAGATAACCCTTATGAAACACAAAGTAATCTTGATTTCAGCATCACAGCTCTCCAAAATTACACCAGTTGACCAAGCATGCATGATCAATATCTAATTTCTTATCCATGTTTTATCACCCACTGCACTTATTTTTCTACTTTTTATAACAAGTGAACATCCATTGGTATCTATTAATATCCTGGCTCCATCTTAGAGAATTTCTCTACTACGTACCCAGCAATGCATATTACAAGAGGAACTACAGTACATACCAATACTCAAGGCTAGGCTCAGATGACTTGTCCTCCTCTGCTAGTATAAAATACACAAAATCTTCATAGCACATTTTGCCATCAACTTTGCTTTTGAATTTCCTGGGAATCTAGATGAGGAAACACAGTATTAAAAAAAATGAATACGAGTTTGTGATATCTTGTATATCTTAATATGAATCAACAAAAATGCAAACCTGTGAGAAGATCCTTTCAACAATTCTGTAAGTCAGTGCACGGTTTCCATATCTGATAAGGTTTTCTTTGTCAATCAAGAAATCATGATCTGTATCAAGCTCCCAAAACTTGCAGTAGATCACATAAAAGTGCTCATACGAAAAGTACCTGCAGGAATAGGATATAGGAGTCACTGTTTCTGTTCATTGTAAAATTAATTCTTATTATTAAGTGTAAAGTAGAAAAGAAAGAAGGAAAATATCTCTTCTTACTATAACAAATCACGAGTTCATTTAGGATTTCCATGGGGAAAAGACGGTAGGGGATGTTTAAAGGGAAGGGGAAGTGGAAAATTGTTTATGCTGATGCAAGGTGAAAGTGAGAGAAAAGTTGTACAATTTTTTTCACCACTTTTTTCATTACCAATTAAAGCAGAAGAGGAAATAGAATAGGAAGGATGGTTCCTAACTGGTCAGAGAAATTTCAACAGATTATGAATTGTTTAAGTGATTTTTTCAATCTCTTTCCTTCAAAAGAAACAAGATCAAGAAATCATTGTTCTCCCCCTACTTTCCACGTTCATATTCCTCCATTCGCCATCCTACTCCACTTTCCATGCCTCCAAGCAAACATAGCATTAAAGTCACCATAGTTGGCAAGTAAAAAAATGGTTGAGAAGACAGATCAGACCAAGGTTTTGGGAAGGACTTTTGGATTCATTTGACCAACTCCAAAAGATCAGACTCAACTATTTATGCTGCAGCATGAATTGTTTCATCATAGAAGTCCCAAAATTTTCATAATAAGGAAACAAACTCCAGATGAATCACAATAAACAAAATAAGAGAAATTTGTCTGGATTAATTCTTAGTAAGATTACTCAATAATGTGTTGATGCCCCTGCACCACAAACAAGTTCTTAGTTGACACTATAAGGAACAAACAACAACAGCATGGGCATTGTATCTGACCCTTTCCAAATCATGTGTTAGTTCCACATCTCACCATAAGATTGTTTCAAGATCCAACATGAAAAATATTCAGTATCAAGGGTCAAACCAAAAAGTGAGAGAGTTAGCATGCAATACTAAGGCAATCTAGATGATCCTATCCAGCTTTGCACAAGCACTCTGACACTAGCAGTAACCTCATGCATCAGTCAAACTCTATGACCCAATTGAACAGACATTTTTCTTTCGTTTTTTTTCACTGTAATTAAGAATATAGAGATGCAGCTTAGGAGCATTCCATCTGTTTTAAGATTTATTGTGGAATGTGATATCTGATCAGACTTAATATGATATAGAAGCAAGGATGACTAAATGATAGATATGGCAACATGGCATGATGACTAGAGAGATGTTGAAGCTAAAGTGACCATATGTGTCAATTTGTTGACATTTGAAAACAAAGATTTATATATGCATACAAGGTGTAAAGAACTGTTTCATGCTAAATAGTACAGTGATCACCCAAGTATATCAAAAAATGTTAAGGATGTAAAAATCTGTCTATTCCCTAATATATGTTGTTCAGATAAGTAATCACCCAATCAAAATATAACAACAACAAATGCAGTATAAAAAAATAAAAAATGTTAACATTATGTTGACAATGCTCTCTTCATCTATAAATCAAACTAAATTTAACTGAAAACATATAAAACCTTTTAGATTTTAAAATATTTCACTAAACTAGCTGCAGCAAACAGTTTGATGCGTCTTCTATTAAAAATATAAAACCAAATAAAAATGCAAACATCCTAACCAGACAGCTTTAACAATACTATATCTGAACAAGGACTTCCTTGAAAGCATGCTGGTTTAGCATAAAGTGAGAAAAGTTTTAGGCCTCACACCCAGCAAGAAGGCAGAGATGCTCTGCATAATCATAATCAAATAAACACCACGTTAGAGGCAATAGGTTAATAAAGTTATTGGTGTTCGCACACACAAGCGCTAATAGTCAATCTTGTTAGACGTATTAGGTTAATAGAGTCCTCAGGGTTGTGGATTTGGTCTCGGATTGAAAGTTAGATTTATGTACACACAGACACACATGCACACATCCTTTTTGATGAAGGCGATAGATTATCTGAACAAGGATTGTCCTTGAAATAATGCTGGTTTCGCAGAGAAAAAAGTGTTAGGCCTCACATGCAACAAAAAGACACAGATGCACATGCACACACAAATGAAAGGCCATAGATTATTCTCTTTCCCTCAAACTTAACAAACCTTTTATTCTCTCACACATGCCAAGGCACCAGAAAAAACAAAAATCATATCTTAAACTAAGTGACAAATCATATGAAGAATAAACATAACAAATCACTCACTAGTAAAAGATAGCAATGATTAGGGCAGAACAGAAATTAAACAATAGCAACATTTCAAGTAAAAAAATGTACAAGTCACCTCAAGACTTTATTAATATCTTCCTCTTCATCAGCGTGCTGCATTGCAGCAATTAAATTTCCCCGTTTCAATTCTCTTAGGGTAAGTTGACCATTGCCAGATCTATTCATATAGTAGAAAATTCTGTATATGACAGTTTCAGCTGGAAAAAAAGATTCAAGATCAAAAATAGGAAAAAAGTCAAAATTTAAAAGTAGCATGGCTTTTTAAAAGTTATAATCAAAGATGTTGCTAAACATACATGTTAAGTTCTTGATATTGAAGATACAACATAGAAGAGCATAAATTGAACACTATGAGCAACAACCTACGATTAATCATTCCATGACAGTCACCAGAAATTAAATAGGATGAGTTTTGACCTTCAAACCAATCCCCCAATATCAATGACAAAATACAAAATATCCTTCAAAATTAAAAAAAAAAAATCAATGTTTTTATGCATATGGGCATTATGAATAAGCATCTTCTTCATTCTCTGATGGTTTAAATAAATTAAGGGTAAATTAGAAAATCATGAATTCTAATGAGCAACAATTTTATCTTCAAATTTGAATATCATAAATTTCTTCACAAATTTAGATGTTAACAATTTTCCTCCAAGGTTAAGTATTTGCTAAATGAATTGATGAGGTGCCAACTGCCTAGGTGGAAGTCTCACATGTTATCTTACATACTTATAAGCCTACTAAACCACCAAGTAATATTAAAAAAACAGTGAAAAAAGTCATACTCTAGTGCATATTTGAATTCATATGCATACTAATATGATCTTGGCACTTTTACAGCTCAAAAACATGCAAACCTGTAGGAATGTGAAACTGCAGCCTCAACAATTTATCCTATATTTTATAAATGTTGATTTTTAAGATAAAATTATTATTATCGTAAAAATTGTTGCAATTGACAACTGAGGCAAGATCAAGTAACCATGGTTTCAAAAGGCAGACACCCAAGCATCAGCTGGCGGATTGTATGCATATAGCATTTGTGATCCCATATTGTTAGCTTCAATATGCTGGACGAGCAGACCTAGGGGACAGCATATGCAGACATCCAACAAGTTGAAATTGTCATTCACCTGCACCAATATGGTCGAACCAAAAAATAGAAATCCTAATGACTATTTGCCCTAATCCCTTTTCAAATGATAAGGTTTTTTATGATTTTTTTCCTTTTTTTTTTGACAGTGGACTATTCTTGTGAATCCAAACCACTTTCACAAGCTATGTTTTATAATAGGGTAACTGTTAATTTAAACACACTCTTTGCATGCATCAATTATATGCATGCTCAATATATGATTTGTTCTAAGCTAATATATACAGAATGTTACACTGCATGATTCCATTTACGCGACTCGTGCGCGCTGCCGATGTAGCTGGGAATTTCTCTCAGCGCGCGTGGCAAGCGGAGTCGTTCTGGCCGAAAAATAAAAAATCACGAGCAAAAAAAAAACCCGACCCCAGCTAACCCTAAACCCCATCGCGTCCGCCGTCGCGTCTCGCTGCGTTCGGGCCCGAGGTTAGGTTTCGCCTCCGCCATCGCTCGTCTCACAGTGTTGCCACCCGAGGTCATCGCTTCCGCCGTCACCTTCAACCGGTCCACGCCGCCACCGCCGACAACCAGCGACTTTGCTTTGAATGTAAGCTTTCAAAAACCCTTCTTTTTCTTATCCTAAAAAGAGAATCTAACCCTAAACCGTTCCATTTACGCCTTCAGCCGATCCACGCCGTCGACGCCTTCAGCTAGTGTGATCTCCGCCGAGACGCTACTGTCGCCGTCCCTCATCAAAATTGCATCTCTATCCCACACGCGCGACTCGGCTTGTGGATACAACAGGTTAGTAAAGCCTCTCAACTTCTTAGTTAATGTGCTCTGTTATATGGATTTATGTGGATCATTAGTATGCTTTTTGTTTTTTTAATCTCTTGTGGTGTAATATTATTAAGTAAATTGTTGCTGAAATGTGAAAGTAGTAACGTGTTCATGCAATCTCATTTCTCTATTACTCATGTGTATCCAGAAATGATTTAGCCATTCTAGTCTCAACTTTCAACCATGGAAAGCAACCTCTACAATTGTTCATGTTAGCGCGATTATTTTGTCTCAACTTTACACCATGCTTTAGCCATTCTATGAATGAAGATCATGTTGCATATTCCTTCTTTATGATTTTGATTGCTATCATAAGATGAAACAAACAAGTGAGTTTATTTGTTTCATTCCCTTGTGCAATTATTTTGTCTGTTTTGGTTTTGGAGTCAACTGACTTAGCTTCTTAGAAAAACATAAGATTTGTTGATTATTTCTCTACATATGAACATATGTAGAGGTTGCTTTCCACAGTTGAAAGTTGAGACTAGAATGGCTAAATCATTTCTGGATACACACGAGTAATAGAGAAAAGAGATTGCACGAACACGTTGCTACTTTCACATTTCAACAACAATTTACTTAATAATATTACACCACAAGAGAATAAAAGAACAAAAAGCATACTAACGATCCACATAAATCCATATAACAGAGTACATTAACTAAGAAGTTGAGAGGCTTTACTAACCTGCTGTATCCACAAGCCGAGTCGCACATGTGGAACGGAGACATGATTTTGATGAGCGACGACGACGGCAGCGTCTCGGCGAAGATCACACTAGCTGAAGGCGTCGGCAGCGTGGACCGGCTGAAGGCGTAAATGGAACGGTTTAGGGTTAAATTCTCTTTTTAGGGTAAGAAAAAGAAGGGTTTTTGAAAGCTTACCTTTAAAGCAGAGTCGCGGGTTGTCAGCAACGGCGGCGTGGACCAGCTGAAGGCGACGACGGAAGCGATGACCTCGAGCGGCAATGCAGCAGAGATGAGCGACGGCGGAAGCGATGGCGGAGGCGAAACCTAACCTCGGGCCCGAACGCAGCGAGATGAGCGACGACAGACATGATGGCGGAGGCGAAACCTAACCTCGAGCTTGAACACAACGAGACGAGTAACGGCAGACGTGATGGGGTTTAGGGTTAGCTCGGGTCGGATTTTTTTCTGCTCGCGATTTTTGGTTTTTCGGCCAGCACGGCTCCGCTTGCCACGCGCACAGAGAGAAATTCCCAGCCACATCGACAGTGCGCATGAGTTGCGTAAATGGAATTGCGCAGCGTAACATTTCTGTGTGTGTGTATATATATATTGCTCCCTTAGTAATACTGCTAATAGTTTGTTATGCATTTTTATTAACATAAATATTTTTATATATATTTTTAGTGCGGACTGCATGTGGCCACATACCCATATGCACTAAGCCGATGATATATTGTGTGTGTTTTAACCTATAAAGTAAGCTTTATTTATTGGGCAATAATCACAAGGGCATCCCTTTATATTGGAATCATCAAAGGACACCACCCCTTTTTGAGTTTTTATCAAAAAGGGGCCCACCACACCAGCTCCGTTGTAAAATTACACCATTGCCCTCAGGACAATGTTCGGCATTAAATATTCCTACTACACTTATTAAATCCTGAACCGAAAGGTCAATTGTATGAATAGGACAAATCCTGTTCAAAAACATTCACGTTGCAGCAGTTACGGTTCGTAGCTGCTACAATGCGTATCTGACCTATTCACTTAACATTCACATTGTAGCACCATAGTTGCAGACTTGTTCACCTAATATTCACATTGTAGCAGCTACAAACTATAGCTGCTACAACTCAAACTTGTCCTATTCAACAACATTCGTGTGGTAGCAGCTGCAAAACTGTAGCTACTACAACTCAAATTTGTCATGTTCAACAACATTCATGTTGTAACAACTACGGTTCGTAACTACTACAACACAGACTTGTCTTGTTCATACAACTGGCTATAAGGCGCCATTTTGATTAAAAAACATTAAAAGGGGCGCCCTTTTGATGATTCCAATAAAATGGGGTGCCCCTATAATTTTTGTCCTTATTTATACAAGTTAGCAACAAATGTTTAGAAAATAATGAGAACAAAATCCCAATACATTCTCTCCTCTTTGGACCTGCGATTTGAATTCTTTGGACATGCAATTTGAATTGTGAAGCAAAAAAAGAAAGGTAAGCTATTTGTTCTCACCTATTAGGGTGTGTACTATTCTGTGATGTCCCTGATTCTTCATTCAAATCGATAAAAATAGTATTCCAATGTATCCCTTGTCTGAAATTTGACTAGCTGGATAAACTACATGGAATGTTTTTCTGGAGTCCCGTTAAGAATTGCATCAAATTGATATGGCCAAATGAGTTTTCTAAACCATTCTAACAGACTTTCAGAAGAGGATTGCAAGCCACTATTGAGCTCCACAAACATGAAAGTTACAAATGTAGACAAAAGGTCCATGATAGGCAAATAGTCACCTTGACATAATTTAACGGTGTTGCTTTCAGAGTTAACTTTAAGAAATTGTTCTTTCATTTCTATCCCTAACTTAATTCCAAATCAATATAAGGAGAACAAAATTCATTTTGAAGCTTCCAAATTGACGAAGAGGATGTGGTGAATGTGTGTTTTATACTAAAGAACTTCTGTTACTAACAATATTGGTAATTTTTTAAATTCTCTTTAAAAAATAATCTATTGAAATTCAAAAGAAATAAATTTTATTCAAGAATGTCATATACCATTTCAGTTTTGCCAATATGATAGGTATCATTTAAATTTCTTATAAAGAGTATAGGGCAAAAATCAAAAGGGCATCCTTTATTTTCATTATTATTAAAAGGGTGCTTCATTTTGAAAAAATAACAAAAGGGTGCCCCATCATATTTTTCATCCAAAAATCTATTTATTCCGACGCTATTGTAGTAGCTTTAGTAAAAAATGCTCCAACATGCTCAAAATTACTAAGTAACTATAGTCAAATATTAGCTAAAATTGCTCTAATTTGGTCAAAACTAGTCCAACTTGGTCAAAATCGGTCAAATACTATTGGAATAATTTTGATTCTAATAATTTTGACCAAAACTACTACAAATGGACCAATTTGGATCAGAACTGCTATAACATAGAGCAGTTGATCAAAATTGCTTGGAGTAGCTACCAAAGCTGCTACCACAAGATGCCCTTTTGATGATAATGAAAAATATAATGGGGTGTCAATTTGATATTTTTTTCAAAATGTGATGCCCTTTTGATGATAATGAAAATAAGACATGCCTTTTTTATTTTTACCCAAGAGTATACCTCTATTCTTCATTTAGAGTTTTTTATTTTAAGAAATTACAAATTCATTGTTCGGTTTTGAGAGAGTTTTGTTTAAATTTGTTTCAATTTGATGATTAGATTGCAAGTCCTTTTCTAAGAACCAAAATAAAACAATGAACACACTTTGAGTTTTCTACTGATTTTTCACTATAAACGTGTTTTCTTGATTAGTTATGAAAGTATCAGCCACTTTTCAAGTCATATTGTTTGATTCAAATATTTTAATTTTACAATTTGATTTTTTTTAATGTTTTTAAATTAAGTTTGACATCACTCCAATGTATGATGTACAGGTCCATGCCTTGTATCTTCAATAAATCAAAATATTTTTTATTGTAACTAATTGTTAAATTGGTGTGGAGCCTATTCCATACCAAAATGGCAAGTCACTTAGGAAGGGACACCTTGTTATAGTACCGTGGACTACTACACTTGTCCATGTGAGACTATGGATGAAGAGCAATCTAACTTCAATATGTTGTCTCATGCCCATCATGACTCGGTAGTATTAGACCTAGCTCTAATGACATGATGGATGTGAAGAGACACGCTGAAGCTAAAAAGCTTTACGCTTCTCGGTGTGCTTCATGGCGTATATTATATATATTAAGGGGGTGTCTCCTTCCTCCTAATAGATACAATTACTTAGGAGGGAGGTATCCTTTCAAAATATACACAATGTGGAATACCTGCTTATCCATGTAGAATTATAGGCATAGGGCATCCAGGCTTCAACACTATTCATGAACTCTAAGCAATTTCTCAAACAAGTAATATTAGATTTTTTGTTATTCAATAGGCGAGTAAATAACAAAAACCAAGGTAAAATTATAGTCATGCTAGAAACAATTGGGTTTGGCAATGCATATAAAAGTGCATCCAAGATAATTTCTACTATGTAAATCTATCTTGATATAGATGTTGCATGGCCCTCTTGTGCTTTACGAGAACGTTTATGCTGAGAAAGATTGATTCAGCAATTATAGGTAGATTATGTTTAGCCTCTAGATCATTAGAACAAACTCTAGTGAAACAGGATGAGGATGTGAACATCATATTATGTAAAAACTGAAGTATCATAGAGACTTTAAAATTCATTTGCTACCAAGCCATGTGACTGCTAAATAACAGTCACTGGTACACAATCCTCAGTATAATTTTTTTTCTTGCTCTACCTGAATTTTGTCCGCACTCACTCCCTCACACTCTTCATTTTTCTCCTCTCCCTCCCTCCACCTTCTCCCTGATGGCACCCTTCCATACCAACACCCATGCATCAGTGAGTATCAGTATAGTAAAAGTGCAACCACCTACCTTGGCATAGACTGGTAATTTGAAACCATGACACCAAAATCTAGGAAACTTCTGCTGAGAACTGGAAATACACTGTGAGTTGGGTTTCACTCAGAAATATTTATCGCCACATGATGGACACAAATGCAAGCATAGCACAATCAAGATGGTCTATTACTAAGCTATATCTTGATTCAAGGTGGTAACTCTATACAACAGATAATTGTAAAGACAACCGCTTTAGCTTTCTGATCTCAATAGTTGAAGTTAGCATATCAACATGAAAAGATGAGCAGAACTAAATCTTCAATCCACCAGTGGTTCTATCACAAGGTGGCCAAGATTATGCAAACTTCTACCAGGAAAGCACAATTTGTGTATGGAAGTATATAGTTTGTAAACACAAGCACCATGATCATGCGTCAACCAACACATCCTAAAGCTTAAAAAAAAAGAGAATATAGTGCAGATATGATAATTACAAACCATATCTATCCTGAAATTCAGGAGTCCCCTGTAGGAACTCCAAACCTGGATGGGTTGCCAAAAGCTCTCGCAGGACAGGTTTAAAATCATCCTACAAATCAGTCAGAATTCTACAATCAATATTTGGATAAACAGATAACTACATTATTTAGTCAACCATTCTATAAAATAGTTTACATGTATTACAGAAAAACAAAAAAAGACAACAGAAGGACCTGAGTAAGGTAATTGTGGTCTGCTTGCTTCATAATAGTAAAGATCTGAGTAGCCACATCTTGTGTCATCAGGTTGCTACTAATCCAGTATTCAATAAATGCATCCCTGGAAATTAAAAACCATCCAAGCTAGTCAAAGGATATCATGAAGCACAACATTATAATAAGGATGATAAAAGAGACCTACAGAAGTAAGCATATTAAATAGCCCCCTCCAGGATTGAAGAAAAATTTATATTTATGGTGCCTAGAGCTACATACTGTTACTTCTATTCCCCACAGAAAAAAGAATCACTGGTAAATCCTATTGCTTTTCCTACATATCAGGTCTCATTTACTTCCTGCAAGATATGGATTATAATCCTAGATTTGCAGTTAAAACCAAGGTTTAAAATATCGAGCCGTGCCGGAGTTTCGGTCCCAGACCGGAACGATACAGTTTCGGTACCGTATCGTACCATGCCGGTATAGTTTCGGTATTTTTAAAATATAAAATATATTAATTAAAATAAAAAATTTAATCTAAATATTTAAAAATAAAAAATAAATTTTTTTTTGATAATTTATAGGTTTTAATAAAGCCTATTTAAATTATCTCGAATTATAACTTTGAACTATAGCTAAGAGTTATTATTAAAACTTAATTAAAACCTAAGTTTTAAAAACAAAAAACTGAAAAATCGCGCGCCGCGCGATCGGTGCGCCCGCGCGGAGCGTCGCCGAGCCCTGGCGACGTCGCCGGCCCCCGGGCGGGGACTCTGGGACTCGCCGAGGCCGGCGACGCGTCGCCGAGCCGCGCGACGCCTCCGGAGGCGTTCCCCCGACCGGAATCGTGTGCCGGCGCTGTGCCGATGCCGGTGCCGCGGCAGAACGAATTTTTTCGTGCGTATCGGGCGATACGGCACGAGATTTTAATCCCTAGTTAAAACACACCATATAAGTTAAAATAACACAAATTGTGAACTAGAAGACAAATAGTTTAATCCAAGAATTTTATATCATTTAAAATTTTCTGACAGCTGTTTATAGCAAATTTGCACAAGCAAGAACAATAATTAGCAATCTGTAAGGTTAACTGTGATTCGCCATCTGGGCCTCTAAGTCCATCAAGTAGGCTTCAGTAGTACATTACCTATCTGCTAATTTATGGAAGATCTGGTTATGAACATATAAACCCATACAAATATTGTAGGATGTAAAGACACTGAAGCGGAAGGATCACCACTTAGAAGATAGACACTGACCATAGTAAAAAGAACAATGAGATATAAGATCAATGAGGAATTAGTGTCGCTCTATCAAGTTAATTACCAGCCATCGGCACTAAGGCACTTTAAAAATTTATAATGAACCTTGGAAAGAGGAAAAAGATGGCTCAGACTGCAAAGCCAATAAACCCCACAGCTTCATAGAAAAGTGTAAAGAGCTCAATACAGACACACAAGAGATGCATGCATAATACACACAATAAATTGTCACAATTAAAAAGTAGAACAGCACAAAATGCAGATACTTTCTTGGTTTTGCATACCTTGTCACCATTCCAGTGCATTCAACATCAAATTTTCTGAAAAGAGAAGTGGAGAGAAATGATGGTAGCTTACATATTTCCTTTGTCACTGTTTTGAATTCTGAAAAGGAAAAGAATATTGTCTCAATGATTCCCTTGAAAAATAACAAACCACTATAAGTATGATCAAGTATTGGAAGCACTTTAACCTTGTAATTGTAGCCCATCCAAATTACCAAAGAAAAGATGATCAATTCTAGATAAGCATTGTTCTTTCAACGCTTTTGGAGGTGGGCGGCCATTTTGGAAGTAAAACTGTCATGGTATAAATCAGTTAGAAAATTTGTGACCATCTACAGGAGACGGTTTAATCTGTGTAAAAAATAAAAATAAAAAATCAGATCAAAAGACAGTACCTGAGGTATAACTTCTCTGACTGGTTCACTGACTAATTTTAGTGGAGAACCAAAGGGTGAAAGTCCAACACTTGGGTTACGCTTCAAAAAACGGGGAGACCCAGATGTGCTCCTAGGTGAGAGAGGAGGCACACTGCCAGCAGGAAACATGGAAGGTGGGGAATTGTTTCCTATAGAATTTGAACTATATGAACTGCCTGGAACATTAAGTGGTGAACTCCCTTTTGCATCTCCAATCAATGACTTCACCTGGAATCAGCAACACAGATGACAAGTTCATGTGAAACAAGAGCTCCATAATTGTTAGGCACTTAAAATAAGGTCATATGACTGTAGGCAAGGCTACCATGTGGTTTTTATCATGAATAATTTTGAATCATTTTGGTGAATTTTCAAATCAAGAATCATACCAAATCGTAAAGCTCAATTAAAACTCATTAAGAAAAAGTTCAAAAAGATTCTACCTCATTTGGAATAACTTTTATGTCCTACAATATATAAAAGAATGGAATATTCTTTATAATAACTTAATATGAATGATGGAGCACATTAATCGTGATACTACAAAGAAAGCAGGTCCTTATTTCACCATAATTAAAAATAAATATTAATCCATTTAAAATTGGAATTTAATGGACAACATGATATTTCACCACCAGCTGCTTTGGGTGCAGATATGACAATCATTGGAAAACACATTGAAACAAGGCAATGGTGAGGCATAGTTACTCTAGATTTTATATATATATATATATATATATATATATATAAAATATATATATATATCCTACAGAAGGATTATATGCAATATGAAATCAACATGACAAGGACATCTAGGCTCTAAAAGTCTACTGTACAGCACATATCCATTTAGCTAATGTTCTGTTTTAGTCTATAGATCATACAATTTAAAGTTCGAGGCACTACGACTACTTATCAAGCCAAATATAATTAGTGTGTTTAATGAGTTTAGCTGCTTTTTTTTTACTATTTGTCAAAATAATAATAATTACTTAAACAAAAATATCAAATAAAATTTTCATAATGAAAATCTAATGCAGACTAGACTCTTGGAAGAACTTGAACTTAAAATAAAAATAATTATCAACTCTAGAAAGATTCATGTTCTCCTTTAAGATCTGCAATGATCACAAAGTAACCATTTTACATTGAGATATATGCTTAATCTAATAATATCCCTGATACAAGTTAACTCGTTGGAGCCTCTGGTAACAACAAAAATGAGAACACAATCACCACTAATTAATTTAAGTGATAAATACTTGATGCATGTTCAAACAAAGTGTTCCAGATTTATATAATGCATTTTAGTACACTGCAGATACACAAACTCTTTATCCTGCTAAGAGAGTTTCTATGTAGCCAGTATAAAAGCTAGCTATTTCAGACTTTTCCAAACATTCATCACATAAGTACCATTTATCTAAGAGATATTTCCTCAACAAAAACAACTTTACTTAAGATATAAAAACACAATCAAGCTGAAAAGGAACTTTAAGGTGGATTAGAAAATATAATTGTCCTCTTCGTCTCTTAAAAGGGTTCACAGCAATTTTTTCTTCTATTGTACTCAGTTTTTAATGTGTTATTGTCCCTAACTATTCACAAATGGAAACCCTATCTGCCCCATGATTATCAGATAGATCCATATCAACTGAAGCTTTAAGTGATGAACAAATCCTTTTGTCCATTCAAGAAATGTAATGGCCAGGTGTGACTTCAAAGAAAAAAAGACCAGATACAATTGTTAGTTTTAATGCATTCTCATGCAAGAACAAGCTAAATTTAGCATAACCACAGTCGCAACAAATTCCAGAAACTATGACCTAGGATTTCAAAAAAAAAAAAAATAGTACATATGTACCCAACTCTCCAAATCATTTATAGTCTAAAGCTAATTTTTAATTGCGCTATCCTATTCTGTGACAACCAAGTTATAACTCAAGTGACTGAAAATTGAAATAATCACAAAAGCTGTCTGCTACAACCAGAATCATGGTTCTATGTTAAATTGTCCACTATCCAGAAATTCATCAATTGTGTAACTAGAAATATGGCACTCTTACACAAGTATAACTCACTCATTGTTTTAGAAAACAAGCCAAATAAGTCATTTATGTGGCAGCACAGACTATGCAATGTTTTTTAGTTGAATTGATATGTATTATTTTATATTTATACAAATGAATCATGATTGCATTTGCTGTGTCAACCAATTCAACTGCATTCACCAGTTGAGCCATTGATCCGATAGCCACACTAATTCAATCTCTTGTCCGGGTTGAAATCATAGGAAAATATGACATAAGGTAACTCAATTTTATCATTACATCCTTATAAAAGGAGCAATCCTAGACTCCTAGTGCACAAGACTTCAACCAAGCTCGTATCTAGAATGAGCAAGATGCAAATGTATAGTTGCATACAAATAAACCTTAATTTTTTAAAGCACCATAATAAGCAACCTTACCATTCACCAACATCCACGATCACTAAGCTATTGTATATTTTTGTTTGGCTCATTGAATTGGCATAGAGAAACGTTACATAAACTTACCCTCGAAAGGATATATTATATTGGCATCCAAATAATAAAGTTGGACAAACCATCTTGGTGCTATGATAATCATATGAAATTGATTTGATCTGGCAGATTAGGAAACTAGCAATATATCAGTATCACTTGACTCTAGAGTTTGTCAACCGAATTTAGAAAGCATTACCTTGTTTCATAAATAGATGGAAATAAATGCTCGTTCCAGAATTGCAAGGCATTATATGCATTAATTTAAGAATCAAAACTACTCTTCAATGACAAGACAATTAGGTTAACTTGATTACTGGCATACCAAGTCATTCCTATTACCAACAAAAGCATTATGAATAAGAAGTCACATCGGGAAGAAAAATGAGCTCTTTACATCAACAATCACAGGAAAGATAAGAGAGAAAACGAACCAATTTTCCTGTTTCGGTTAATGAAAGCCACTGACAGAACAGTTCCTCGGCTATCTTAGGTTTTTCCTTCAAAGCCACTTGAGATACTTCCGGAAGCTGCAGCAGCTCCGGGTCAAGCGACGCCATATCCCTCACAATATCGATATCCATTCCAACCAATCAAACCCGGCGCGAAGAACAATATACGAAACCCTAGATCTCCGAGTTTTCCCCGTCGAAGGAATCCAATAAAACAAAATACTTGGTTAACAAATCAAATAAGACGAACCCTAAGTCTCCCGACACGATCCTCTCGCTCCTTTCCTTTCTTCATCCATATCCGAGTGCCCAGACCTGCAATCCCAAACAAGAAGCGGTCGAATTGATAACAAGAGTCCAGATTCGGAGCCGAATAAGACAGATCCTCTCAACTCATGAGATCGTCTTTCTACGCGACTCGGAGGCTTGAGCGAACGAAATCGAGCTAGAACGCCACTCGCCTGGGAGGTCGATACGGATCGGAATCGAAGATTGATTCTCGCGAAGCAGATTCGGATCGCGGAGCTCGACGAACTCGACGACGAAGGGGAGCGAGACGGAGTGCTGCTTCGTTGGACCTCGAATCGCTGAGCGCGAGCGAGAGAGAGAGAGAGAAAGAGAGAGGAAAGAGAAATTGGAAGTGGTGTGGTGATCGGTGTCGCATATCGATACACGTACATATATACTACCGTTTGATTGATCTAGGGAGATGATCTCAGCCGTCTGATTTGGAATCAGATCTGTGGATCGTATGATAGGAGGCGATGCATGCCTGCCGTTGGATTGAAGGAAACAGATGAAAAAATAGGTTTTTAAAAAATTTATTTATTTATTTATTTATTTTATGAACAAATATGTTTCCAACAAAATAGGCAGTCAAATAGAAAGGAAGAAGAAACACTGTACATTTAGAAGAGGAAAGATGTCGTGAAGGGGTTGAAGCGGCGCCGGCGCCGGCGGAGGCGTAGGAGGAGGAGTCGTTCAAACACACGCTGTTTCTGGTCGGGCGCCTCCGGGCCGTCTCCTGCGGCCACCGCTGTGAGATTCGTCTCGAGGATCCCTCTCCCGGCGAGCTCTTCGCCGCCTGCTTCGTCTTCCCCGGCCAGCGCGATAGTTCTCAAGATCGAACGAGCGCACCGAGTCCTTCGATTCCACCGCCGTCTGTGAAAACAGTAAAGCAATACAAATACAAGTGTAGAATGAAACCTTCGACTGTTTCTGAAGTTTGGTGGAAACACAGTAAATATTTTAATTATTTCTTATATAAAATTCATAATGCAGATATGATTTTGAAGTAGAAAAGTACATGACAAAGACAACGTTCGAGATGATATTAAGGAAATAATTAAATCTAGGAAAACTTTTATATGGAAATTATTAATTTCTGCTCTTCTTCTGCTCGAACTGGCGCGCCCACACTTGCTTGCCGTTGATGGCGAACTTGTACACCTTTGTGTCGTTGAGCACCAGCCCGGCGTAGCCGTCTCGTGTGAACACCACCCTCCCATACAGCGGTCCGACCACCGACCCCGCCGCCGGCTTCTGCACCGCCACTTTCTCCACGCAATCGCCCCACTTCCTGTTGGTTTAATCGAACAATTAATCAATATCCAGATTATTAATTAATAAAGTTATTAATCGATCATGTTACTCTCTGAAGTATGCTTCGATCTCCTCCTTTGTTAATGGAAATCCCTTAGAAAATGTGAGGAACAGGGAGCGCTGGTCCTCCGACGACGTCGCCGCGGTGGCGCCGAGCTCGTATGTCCTCGCCAGCTCCTCCGGCAGCGGCGGCGGCGCGGCGTTCCGCTTCCAGGCGTCCGCCGCGGCCTCCTCGTACCGGAGGAAGGACGCGTAGAGAGCGTCGTCGAAGAAGACCCTGCCGGCGCCGGACAGGACCCCGGCTATGCGCTTGGTGGCGACGTGGCGGTTGAAGTAGAAGAAGCCGAGGTCGATGGGCTGGTCGGAAAGAGAGGCGAGGACGGGGATGGCGAGAGCGGAGTCCCGCGGAGGGGCGTCGCGGCGGAGGCAGTCGAGCACGGCATCTGCCTCGGCCACCAGGCGGAGGAAGGCGTAGGAGTTGCTGGCGTGGTCGTTGAGGTAGGAGAGGACGTCGAGGCCGATGGTGTCGAGCCATATGAGGAGGGCGACGACGTTGCGGGCGACGGAGGGCTCGGTGCCGTGGCCGAGCAGCTGGTCGTAGACGTTCCGGTCGACCTTGTGGAAGTGGAATAGGTTGACGATCGAGTTAATGGGCGAAGAAGAAGAAGCCATTGTTGCCGATGAAATATCTCGACGACTCGATGGGATTGCAAGTGTAGAGAAGCCATTCCCGGGGTGGGTCTCCGTTTATAGGGTCTGAATCGATGCGCGCCGCTTGGGAGGCGACGTCCGACGAGAGAAGACGTCCGTCGATGGCCGGAGCGGCGCAACAAATGGACGCCGCAACTGTGCGCATGGGCAGCGCGCGAGCGGGAAGGATTAGGATTTTTAGATCCGACTTCGGTATTCGGATCGACGGCCCAGATTGATTATTCAGAACCTTATTACAAAAATAATAATAATAATAATAATAATAATGTATTTATATTTGTCAGAGATGGGAAGTATGTTAAAATAATGACGAACAACATGAGATAATCAAATTTAAATGAATATAATTTTTATATTTTTAAAAATATAGAGTATTGTATTGCAGTAAACAAGAATCAAGTTTTATAATATAAATATATTTGTTTGTTTTGAAAATTATTTTTATTTGATATGTTGATAATAGTTTTTTATTTACAAATATTGACGAATTGTATATATATATATTCAAATTTATTTATTTAACTTAATAAAATTTTTAAACTTGCTCATTTAATTTAATTGATTCTGGTGCTTATTGAAGCAATATAAATAAACTCTTATTCAGTTGAACGTCAAATTTATTATGAATGTTCAATTTATTTATCATCTTATAAGAAGTCATTTTGATATAAAAAATTGAAATAATATTATATTGCGACACAAGTCAACTAGTATATTGATAAAAAAAAATGTCGTCCTCGAACTATGGTGCAATGATAGATCGCTTTCTCAATGTCCTAAATATTTATTGATCGAACTTTAATAAATTAACGGATGATTTTGTAGTAACCATTGATCTAAAAACATTGAGAATCTATAATGTTTTTATCAATAAATTTTAGCATAATAAAATCATATTATCAAATTTTATATTGATTGTTTTTTAAAATAAAACTATTTGTTTTTTTTGAAAATATCCATTTTTAAAACTATTTGTTTCCTTTTTGTTCAATCACAATCACTCATTCAATCAAATATCCATTGAATCTTCAAGATTTAATCTTATTTTTAAAATTCCATTCCTGTCACAACATTTTACGGAAATTCAAATAAAAAATAACCGTGTATTTGTTTATTGTTTTCAAACTTTTAGGAAAAAATACGAAATAAATCAATAAAATATTTGAGTAAAAAAGGGGGGAAATAATTAGAACATCTCCGGTTGTAGAAGCTTTTGACAGGATTTTTTTTTGGACTCTAAAATGTCATATCAAAATTAAAAAATTTTACTCATCTCTTCGTTATTAAAAAAATCTATCAATAATATTTTTATTAATCCCACTTTTTATTCATTTTTATATTTTATATTTTATATTTTATATATATTTGATATCTCTTCACTATTAATAATTTTATTTAAAAAATAAGAAAACAAAGAAGATTTTCCAAATAGAGAGTTGTTGGCTATAGCAAAAAGGTAGAATCCGTAATTTTAACGATTTCACATGATTAATTCTATGAGTAGGTAAATTGAGAAATTGCAGTTGATCATTACGGAATAAGGTCATTATCTCAACTTCGTCAAAATTTGATCCTCATTCACTATAATAAGTTTGTCTCGTAATAACCAACTCAATTATGTTGAGAAAATAAATAGAGTCACTCACTTTAGTAAAAGATGAAATCTGTTACCCAACGACTCCATACAGTCGCCCCACGATTATCTGTAAGAAAGTAAATCGAAAAATTACAGTTGACTACTACGAAAAAGATATTATCTCGGCTTTGTTGAAATTTGACCTTTGCCCACTTCAACAAATCTGTTCTGCAATAAACAATTCAACCATACCCCGAGTGCAAATAAAGAATCACTCACGATCCTTATTAAAGGAGTTTCATTTCATAATAAAACTTAATTGAATATTTTTAGTACATTTAATGTTAATACATATTATATTATCTTAGCAGAAACAACATGTAGTATTATTGCCTCCGGGACATAATTAAGTTGATTATGATGAAGCAGAATTGTTGAAGTAGGCAAGAGTCAAATTTTGATAAAGCCGAGATAATATCCTCCTCCGTTGTGGTTAACTGTACATTTTCGATATACCTCTTCACAGATGATCATAAGGCCAACTGTGTGAGACCGGTGGAGGATAGATTTCTCCTTTTACTTAATTATCTATTTTATTAACCTATTAATATTTATTTTAATATTAATTCATTATGTATGAATCTCCCATTCATTCATCTTTATTCCACTCATTCTCATTTTTAAACATATTTATTTATTTTTAAACTTTTTTTATTAACTACATCCAAAAAAATTAAACATTGATGTATATTTAAATATTATAATAGTCATGATTGTAATATCATTGAAATATTATAATATCCTAGTATTAATATCAACGAGATGCACTTGGAGCTCAATAATAAACCCGAATAAATCGCCTTGGAAAAGCAATAAAGCGAATTAATTTTTCCTTTAAATAAAAAATAAATCGCCTTGGGAAAGCAATAAAGCGAATTATTTTTTCCTTTAAATAAAAAAAGAAATCGTGATCTATTCACAGATTGGAGATCGTACTCTCCTGTCTCGAAGCCCTCTCCCGCCGCCGACCGAGCGCGGAAGGCGGATGGCCGACGGCCGCGACGGCGCTGCCTCATCCTCGTCCTCTTCCGTCGGCAAGGCCACTGGGTCTCAAGCTAACCCCGCCACCTCCGGCGCGGCCCCGTCCCTTTTGGATGGTGCCTTCCTCCTCCATCTCCTCCAGAAGACGCCTCAACCCGCTCGAGCATCCGTCTCTACCCCCCAGCACCACTTCGACCCTGCCGTCGCCGCCGTAGGGCCTAGCCATCTGTTCCACCCCCGCGAGACCCTTCGCCCTCCTCCGCCGGGCTACCTATCCGAGCCCCTTCTCTTCCCTCCCCCTGCTTTGTCGTTGCCTCCAGGAAATTTTCCTACAGGGTTCCTCCCCCCGCGCGGCGGGGATGTTAGGGCCGCTGCGGGCTCCGGGAACCTCCAGTTCTTTCCTTTCGATCACCAAAGATTAGGTTTTTCTTTGGGAGGCGTCCAACCCCTTCTCGGATCTCTTCAAAGAAACGATTTTGCTCAAAATCATAGTCAGTTGCTGAGCGATGCGATTCTTGCCGATCATACGGGGACAGCCAGGCGGCAATCGGTTCATCAGGGTCCAAATGGTAGCAGTTCCGTGCGTGCGCCGCCGGGGTTCCAGAGGTTACCAGACGGAGACGCCACTGACGTCGGTACTGGATCTGCCAACCGGAGTGTTATTGATGACAGGGCGACAAGAGACCATGGGAAAGTGCAAGCAGAGAGATCAAACGGGTTTTCTCATAGGAACAACAGCTTGGGGACGACGCTCCAGAGGCCTACAATGAAGATGGGGCAAAGGGGGCAGACAAACCAGGCTTACCAGCAACAGGGGGACAAGCATTTTGACGCTGATATGGCAGAAACCCGTAGTCAGAGGATTGACGATCATGCATCTCATCCACTCATGGCAGATGCTCAAAGAAGAGCTATATCATCTGGAAATACAAAAGATTATATGCATTCCCTTGAGCGAAGTAAACAGCAGAATCAGACATTCTCTGAGCTCACTTTTGGTAGCTTTCCACCTAATTATGGACGAAAGGATATTGAGGAACTTGATCAGGATTCTAAGCATGAAACTGTTGAAGAACTAACTAGCATGCAGAAACTGGAGATCGAGGACAATTACACTGAAAGAAAAACTCCAGGTGAAGAGGGATCATTGGTGTCTGCAGAAGTAAAAAAGATGGTGGCACCTACTAGCATTTCAAGTTCGAAGGTCAATCATAATATTTGTTTGTACATGGTTTATCATGATTTTAAACTCTGCATATTGCTTTCATACTATCACAAACATTAACTTCTTCTTTAACTAACTGTGACAGTTTCTCGTACGATTAGCCTCTTACTCACTCCTTCATTGTTAGATCAAATCTTTATTCTTCTAATGATACATGTCCTTTAAATATTCTTCAATCAGTACCTAAAGTATCTAACTCTGTGAACATGGGGTTTAACCATTTTGTTGCAGAACTAGGCTCTGGTTTCCTTCATATGCAATGGGTGGGCTAATACGACACCTAGTATTCTCAGCGATAGCTCTGCATAGGATTCAATGGAGGGATAAAATCTATATAGCTGATCCAAAATAGATGGGTCTTGCATGGTTTGATAAGATGATGTCGAGGCAAATGCATACTTCTTACCTCTTTCAGATTATAATACCAACAGAAGCTCGAGTTTTACATACCATCTATGACTCTGTGCAATTTCTTGCTTGAGGAGCAATTTTTCATTTCCTAAGTTGTCTAGAGGCTTGTAATGCGAACACGATATACAGACATCAACTTCAGGAAAGGAATTGTCTTTTTATTTATCTAACTTGGTCATGGTGTACATTTGTTACTAAGTCTGTCAGGTTTGAAATCCCACTGAGGAATGGCAAGGAGCTCATAGATGGGATGATGCAATCACAATATACTGATGCTTAAGATTACCGTGTTGATTCCACAAAGTACACAATTAGGATATTGCTTTAAGTAATCTAGTTTCTTATTACATTACAATGTTGTATCATGTATCAAATTTCACATCATTATTTTGTATACAAAGACAGTTAATTTATAAAATAGAAATACTTAAAAATTAACTATTTTTTAAGTTTGAAAAAGTTAAATGTTATTAAATCTTCATTCAACAAAATAAATATTGAACATAAGCTAATGTTATGAAGTTTATACTTTTTTTGAAAAATATTGCTATGCATTTCGAGCCATCAGTTTTGTCCTATGATTATGAATGTTTAGGTTCAATCCATGAAAACTAATTGAATAATTAATATATGGATTTTAATAATTTCCTTTTACAATTTTTAGAAGCTGAATAGTGTATTGTTATATGCCTATTTTAGGTTTCTAATTTGGTATTCTTACTATATAAATATCCTAGTTCCATCAATGCCACTTGTATTGGCATTTTAGAGTTTTGGTTGCTAAGTCATACATCAAGCCTTTTCCTTGTATTTGTTCTATCACAAATTGCTGCATCACAGTTACCTTGTGATGGTGATATGTAACATTTCTTTGCACTGACTTAAAGTATTCGATTAACTAAATGTATTTCACGAAATTATTTAATTATTGAGATTCACAAAATGCATGTACGGTGCGTGAGCTTTGATTCTTCTTTCAACCTAAGTTTAGCATATTGCAGTTATACTTTTGATCTTTACTGTACTTCAATTATCGTCACATTTTAGATTTTTTTTTTTTATTTCAGGATGTAAGGTTAGACTTGTATAGAGGAAATCATGTATCAAGTCAGAGAATGAGGATTCAAAAAAGAGCAATTCAATGTCGCCGCAACATTGATTCAATGACTCCAAGTTTGCTTTCAATTTTTGAGTCTCTGGTACCTACAGAGGAAGAAAAGGCCAAACAGAAACAGTTATTCCTGTCTCTAGAGAATTTGGTGTACAGAGAATGGCCAGATGCTAAGCTGCATCTTTATGGATCATGCGCCAACACTTTTGGTGTCTCAAAAAGTGACATTGATGTTTGCCTTGCAATCGATGATTTGGGCTTGAACAAATCTGATATTGTGTTGAAGTTGGCTGAAATTCTACAGTCCGGTAATTTTCAAAATGTCCAGGTAATCTGCATGTATTCTCTCGTATAGATGCATGTGCTATTATTGTATGACATTGTTTCCCTGAATGGTTATTTATTTTTATTATATTTCTCATGTTAATGATTTTTTGCCATAACAAGACCCTGGTGAGTCTATATAGTGTCGGGCACCTAGATCTCCTTGATGCCATCTTCCCATCTAATAATGTGATGTGTTTGACGCCTACATACATTGGGCACTCCGTATTCATAATCAAGTTTCAGTGATTTATTTCCAAAAATCTATCACAACATCATATTCTGAAACTGCATCTTTTGGAGAGCATTGTCAATGAGGTCCTATGATTGTTGTGTCCCTTATAGTTGTGATTATGAGATTCACATCCTGATTGGCCTGAGTCGAATGGTGCAGTCCAATCAGGCCCAAGTATAATGTTTATAGATGATTCAACTCGTCCTTTCAGATAAAGCAATAACAAATTGCAGTCTCAGCCAGTTCACCGGATGAAAGAGGAAGAAAGAAACACCTTCACTAATTATGGTACTGCTACTTGCTTGTACATTGCAGTCTCAACCAGTTCACCGGATGAAAGAGGAAGAAAGAAACACCTTCACTAATTATGGCACTGCTACTTGTACGTCCTGTAGGCTGTAGCAAGGAAGCTAGTGAGGGAATGAAGGATTCTAGATAGATTCTGTTTAGCGACATTGACTAAAAATTTAGAGAGACGATATATTTGTATGCTCATGAAGCAAAGGAGAGAGGTTATAAGAAGAAAAGAAGGGGAGATCAAATGTGATAATGGACTTCTTCAGTTACTTAAATTTAGGTGCTGAGATCCATGCATGATATATACCATAGTTCATGTAGTATGACATTTAAGAAGACATGCTTGCATGGATACCCAGCAATTCGTCCTATGAGAAATGGTCACAGTAGATATATGCTTTTATATTCTAAAGATCTCTATTTATCCTCAAAATATCAATTTAATTAATATGCCTCTGGAGGATTTTAAAATTATGATGGTGTAAGTTTGGGTGAAAAAAAGCATTTGGATTTGTTATGCAAAGGAGTCATCAATTCCTACTAATCGTGTTATTGTTTGAAGATCATAGCGTAGTTTCTGTTATCTTATGCTGTTTTATTTGTCTGGAATGAATTGGCTTATTTGCTTGTTTTTCAAACAGGATACATAAATAGACCATTGCCATAACAATTTTCTTAAAATTACTTAATTTTGCAGGCACTAACTCATGCTAGGGTTCCTATAGTGAAGTTGATGGATCCAGTTACTGGTCTTTCATGTGATATTTGTGTCAATAACCTTTTAGCAGTTGTTAACACAAAGCTCCTGAAAGATTACGCACAGATTGATGAAAGATTACGGCAATTGGCTTTCATTGTTAAACACTGGGCTAAATCTCGTCGTGTCAATGAAACATATCAAGGGACACTTTCTAGCTATGCGTGAGTTGCACAACTGATACACAATTATAAGCTTATAGCATCTACTGGCTGAATATAGGATACAGATAATTGACTGTGATTTATTTCCAGATACGTGATAATGTGCATCCACTTTCTGCAACTACGAAGACCTGCAATTCTTCCTTGTTTGCAGGTATGAAGCATAATTTCATTCATTTTTTTGTGTTAACATATATGGTCCTGAGATATTTTTATACTCTTTTAAAAAGGGTCCATTCGTATACTATAAATCATAACTACTGATAGCAGTGACTGGTTTAATTTGAAATAAATGATTTACCAAAGGAGACAAAAATGAAATTTCACCTTCACTGCAAACCCTTCTATTATCTTTTTTTGATTTTCTAATATGCCATCAGTTAGTCAAACACTGTAGGTTCTCTAAGAATTTCACCAATACAAAATATATCATTGGTTTTTTAGTCACCTTCCTTGTTCGATTCCAGGGGACATGCGCTACTGCTTGACATACAAATCGATATCAACTTCAGAATACTAGTAACTGCTCTTACACTACTGATATTGTATTGCATAGGTGCTCCTTGCCCATTCTAGTCGAATCCTTCAATTTCTGATGTGCCTCCTATTAGTTTGATGCGGATACCTTGCATTTTTGGATGTGCCTCATATTTGAGAAATAAATCAGTTGGTCAGATTGTGTGACAAAATATCTAATCTACTCGATGTTGGCTTCTGATTGAGTAGTTTGAGCCAATTCTTAACGCAACCAATACTTTATTCACCAAATATGTTTTTTCTAACTTCAGTTGGATACGGTTCGACAACTCCTTAAAGAGCCAACCTATTCAAGTTAATTGTGTGATCAAGTTGAGATTATGCTGGCCTGCACTACATTTACAACCTTTTTTTCTTGTAAGATTAGCACTCTCTCCAGCAAAGGCCCAAGATACGACTTACAGAAAATAACATTTTGTTATCTTTATTTAAGAAAAATCATCATCGTTAACTTGATCTTAAAGTCTTGCGGATATAGTTATTGCACAATTTTGTTTCATTAAAATCTTGATATTTCTGTTTGTTAAGTCGTGTGGTTGAAGATAACTAAACTTGCACCCTTTTGACAGGCAATGAATACAACTTACAGTGTCACTGTGGAGAATACCAAATGCGCCTTCTTCGATCAAATGGAAAAGCTCCGCGACTTCGGTGTCAGGAATAAGGAAAACATTGCAAGATTGCTATGGGCATTCTTCCATTACTGGGCATATCATCATGATTATGCAAACGATGTTATATCTATTCGCACAGGGAGCATCATCAGGTAATGCCATTCTTATTTTCTTCACATGAGTTCTTGAGGCTTTTGCAGGCTCTAGATTTGTAGGTTGGCATTTCTTTCTATTGTTGTAAGTCGATATTCCGGGTATAGCTAACACAGATAGAATTTGAAGTTTTCCTTTTCTGCATCATCTTCATTTCTTGATTCTCCATTAAGCAGGAACTTTGTGTCTGTTTGTATTCGTGCTTCATTCAAACTTATCCATCTTGTTTTAACTTCCAGCAAGCAAGCAAAGGACTGGACGCGGCGAATCGGAAATGACCGTCACCTAATCTGCATCGAGGACCCGTTCAACATCTCGCACGACCTCGGTCGAGTAGTCGACAAGTACAGTATCAAAATCCTAAGGGAGGAGTTTGAACGAGCTGCCGACATAATGCAATACGACCCAACTCCGACCATCACCCTTTTCCGGCCTTACGAACCAGGATCGCCGCCGAGACAAATCGGCCGGAGCTAGGTGAATGCTATTCAACTCTGAAAGCTAGATTTGTATATTCCTCTCTGAGAAGCAGTTTAGTTTCCTTTCAGCTCCTTTGTGCATAGATTGCACTGTGTTATGGATGATTCCTATTTTTGTTACTTATTTTCCTAGGGGAGTTGATTAGCGATAAAATAGGATAAAATAAAATTATTATATGTATAGTATTTTTGAAATAAGGAGATTAGAAGGGGGCCAAAGTGTGTCTTGGCGTTGTCTCTCCGACGCTCAAGAATGACTAGAGAACATGAAAGTGTTGTTAGAATATTAGAGATTGGAGAAGAATCAACTGAGAAGTGGGCACAAACTGACCCACATTAGTCGAGCTGCGGCCGACAGGCCATGTTGGGTTTGGGCTCGCAGCGCAGCCGCAATCCTTCTGGACCGGGCATCGGCTCGCAATCCTGCGTCGACATGATCGAGAGTTAAACTGACTCGACAAGCTGATCCAGTCGACTGGATCATAATGAAACAACACTATCTACCTCGAGCTGGTAGAGCAATTCATGAATTATAGAAAACAAGTGTCTAATTATTTAAGAAGAAAATTTAAAATAAAATGCGATAATTTATCAAAGGCACATCTAATTTAAAAAAATAAGTAGATTCTTTTTTTTTCAATTATATATATATATATATATTTATTTATTGTCTGATTCATTATTGCACCTTAAAACCCGGTAAGTAAATTAAAAGAAAATATTTATCTAATATTAAATAGTTTTTTTCTCTCTTTATTGTTTTTCCAAAGTTATTTTTCCCTTGAATAATTTATTCCTCCATCCATCCTATACGACTTCGCCATAGGGTTTGGAAGGAAAATTGATCCGAACCCGACCCAAAATGCAGATCCAAACTCCGCAGAGAGCGGGCCGGGTACTAAAAATTAGTACCCGGCCCAAAAATAAAATCCAAACTCCGCCGAGAGCGGATCGGGTAGTGAAAATTATAAAATCCGCTGCGATTAAGCCTCTCGAGGCCTTTGCCTTGAGGCAAAAGAAACAAGGCTGCTAAAGAACTGGCAGGAGTCTCGAAACCTAGATCGACAACGCCGGTAGCAGCATGGCTCTTCGTCGCGATTGGGTGTACGAGAACAATGGAGGGTGCGCTCGATCCCCCGATCTCATCTCGTTTTCAGGTATTCGGTATCTTCTGTGATTCAACCTCCTTGTTGTTGGTGCAGGACGTGCGTCGCCATCGCCGGATCGGACTACTGCGTGATTGCGGCCGACACCAGGCTTTCCGTGGGATACAGCATCTACACCCGGGATTACTCTAAGATCTGCAATCTGTACGGTTCCGTTGTTTCTGTTGCTTTTGTTTACTGTAAATTTCTGACCTAGGCCCTGAGCTAATGCGGAGAAGATGTTTTCTTTTTTTTTGTCTGTTACTGTTTGGGTGCAGGGCGGACAAGTGCGTGTTGGCCACCTCTGGCTTCCAGGGCGATATGAAAGCTCTGCAGAAAAACTTGGCAGCTAGACACTTGGTAAGTGGCGAAAATTTCGTTCTTTAGTTTCATCGGTAGGTTATTTGGCGTGGATGTTCTTTATTTTGCAAACTCCTGTGGTTGTCTAGGATATCTTTCTTTGCTTTTTTTGGTGCTATGCTACTTGATCTGATACCACTGATGAATGGAAATTTTAGATCATGAATGGAACTCATTCTTTTATATGTTTTTCTATGATTTCAAGTAAACAACGTGAATGAGAAATTTAATTATATCCATTTTAATTACTTCCTATCCTTTCTATATTTTCCATCTATCATAATTTCTATACTTTCAAATAAATTGGCCTTTGGCTATGTTTTCTTAAGTGGAAAATGAAGTGGATGGAAGATAGAGCATGGAAGTATGTAATTCATTCTTTACATGGGCAAGCTTACATAATTTCCAGTCAATTGTGAACAGAAGGAATACTTGAGAGGATAATAACGGATATCAAAATAGGGCCTGCTGATTTCTTCTGTAAATCACTTGCAATGGCCTTTTTTGGAAGGCATTTTTGCTGATTTGTCTACTAATTGAGTGAACGTAGAAGAGCCAAAAGTGCTATTTGAAAACATTCCTAGTGAATAATACATGATAATTTTAATTGCCTGACTTCTCAATCTCAAATGAATGGTTATTTTAATTAATATTTAACTGGATAACTTACTCCACATGGTTGTTTGGATGGAGGTTAATGCACCTAGGCTTGTACTAGTAGTGTTTGTGATTTGATCCTGGATTGACCTTCCTTCCAGTCCAATCTACACAATAGTACTGATGCAAACCATGACAGCAACAACTGCCCCAATGAAACACTCAATTACCTTTATTCAGTTTAATTAATGACCAAGAATACCTAATCCCAAGTTAATATTACTTTATTCATCAAAACTTGTAAACCTAACTTTTTAATCGACAACCCTCTGTATTAGATTATACTGGGGTTTCAGGCTTGACATTCCTGCCAAGCTGAAAATCCACATCATAGCTCCAGATCTCATCTGCTCAGTGACACTTGAGGCCTTATGGTTTTTCCATCCATAGTTACAAAAACTGAATGGGAAATTGAATTGGCCGAGCTTTGGGTCACTTGTTGGAACTGCCTGTGGACCCATGTATTATCTGGGTTGAGTCTGTTGGCTAGACCAACATAGATCAACTGGTTAAACCAATTTATTGATTTTATTTATAATCTATAGATTTAGGTAAAATTAAAAATTAAGTGACTAACAAATTTAGATGTGTTTCTAAGCAACTCACAATTTATGTAGCCAGTGTTGGTTGATAATGGAATTATAATAGCTTGTCATTGTTTGAGTTATATATATTCAAGCAACATTTTTTTTTTTCAAAAGTGGTCATTTAATAGAGAAATGGTTCATAGTGTAGATGCACTTAATTTCAGTTAAAGTCATATTTCAGAAGATTTCTAATTTCCTCATCTCCAAGTGTCTTCAATTCCATGCGTTGTATAAGATTTAGATTTGTAGTATATCATTGATTGAATTGAGATATCTATTCTGATCGATTTATCATTCTTTGCAAATTTACCCACACATCTTAAATGTTTGCATTGCTCATCTGAAAATAAATTTAAACTCAAGTAGCAATTAAGATCAAAATTGCGTTGATGTTCATATACTGTCGATGGCCTCATTGGTTCCTCTGCATTTACATGTGACCATGGTCAACGGATACCTGTTGTGGTTTCTTTTGGTAATCTACTAATCTTGATGAAACTGCAAGAATGTTAAGGCGATCATTCTTGACTTGAAATGGCTACCACTGAATGTACTTGTAGATGATCTAGAGTAGCATAACATGTAGGAGGAATCTGTACTGAACAATAATAAGCTCATTACTGTTTGCTGAGTGGTTTTTGTTTCCTTTTCATTATTTGAGGAGGGAATTTAGAAATATAAAGCTATTTAACTTAGCTTGTCAGAATAAAACAGGATGTTGGATTCAGAATGCCAATTCAAACTGAACCCTGGTTTGCTTGATTGAAAACCCTTGATCCTGAATAAACTTGCCCATCTAATGACCTTAATAAAACAACAAAAGGCTACTTACAATAACCATAACAATAATCCATGAATGGTAATCTAAACGCCATAAATATTTTGAAATTTTTGAGCATAGAAAGCACCCTTACTCATGACATTTTAACCAAAACTAAATCACCACCATGAAATTTTATGTTGCACTAATCTTGCAACCACTGTCAGAAGCAATATTTAATGTTAAAAAACAAGCTTCTGTCTGATCGATATATCTTTTCTGGATTCTTTTCTACGGTTGGATGTTTCAACATTTCGTTCCTGCAGTCAGCGGATCTCTTGAGAATCAATTTTCACCATTAACTATTATTATTCATTGATTTTATGGTATTAAAACATAGTACATAGAGGAAATGAATGGTTTTATTGACTTGTATGTGATGTGGCTTTGCTTTATAATACTTTTGCATTTCTCAATTTCTTTTTGAAGATAGGACTGCTTGTGATTATCAGTCACCTACACTGACATAGATAATTAAATCTTTCAGAATTTAGCAAATCAATCAATAGGAACTTAAAGTTGGATAGCCATGGTCTTAAACCACCTCCAAATTCAAATAAAATTTTCTCATAAATCATATTGGTAACAGCAAAAAGTTAAAAACATACAACATACTTATGTGGCTATGACTTTGTTTTTCTTTGTTTTTCTGCTGAACTGGCATTTCACAATTTCCATACGAAAATCATACCAGTCAACCAGATAAGAAAGTTTCAGAAATAGGTACTAGAAAGTTGGCGGACATCGGTTAATTCGGTTTTTAATTATTCGGCGACATGATCCCTAGTAATTACCTGATTCTCGTTCTGCAGATCTATCAGCATCAGCACAACAAACAAATGAGCTGCCCTGCGATGGCTCAGCTCTTGTCGAATACCCTCTACTACAAGCGCTTCTTCCCATATTACACTTTCAACATCCTAGGCGGGCTTGATAGTGATGGTATAAATTCTCAGACTCAGTTCAAACTCTACTTTTTTCAAAAATGTACTTAATCTGCCATGTAGTTATATCACCGACTTGTATTGTTCAGGAAAGGGCTGTGTTTTCACATATGATGCTGTTGGCTCCTATGAGAGAGTTGGCTACAGTGCCCAGGGTACTGGTGCAGGACTTATCATACCAGTTCTGGACAACCAGCTAAAATCTCCTAGCCCCCTATTATTACCCGCAAAGGTATGTTTCTTCTTCTAATAATTGGCCTGAATTTATTTTAGAAATTTATTTTAACGGTGTAATCCTCGCTGAATTGAACAGGATGCCGTCACGCCTCTATCCGAAGTAGAGGCAGTTGATCTGGTTAAAGATGTCTTTGCATCAGCCACCGAAAGAGACATATACACAGTTATATCTCTGAAAACTGTTGTGAGTTTGGCTTTGATTATTCATCCGATAATACTCATCTTCCTACGGTGTGATGTTTTCGCAGGGTGATAAAGTAGAAATCGTTGTTATAAATGCATCAGGCATCCGACAGGAATTGATGGAGTTGAGGAAGGACTGATCGCTCCTGGGATTTAGGGGAAGGCTGTTCATCGAGTTGTTGTCACAACTATGATGCTTCCTTTGCTATCTATATCAAATCAGACCTTGCTTAGCTTATCGATTCTTTCTAGACCACTGTGAGTTGTATGCTTGTTGGCTGAATACTTTGGAGTTTGATTGTTGGGAATGAAACTATATCCAAACAGTACTCGGATTTGCATTACATTTGAGCATAACTGTTGCAATTTGCATACCTGCTGACAAGCATATTTATATTAAAAGTGGTAGAAGAATTGCTGTTTTTTTTTCTTCTTTTTTTGCTATCATCTCTCACTATTTTTATGAAGTTTGGAACACAAAATAATAAAACAAGAATATGAACAAAATGGCATGACCAAACTCATCTATAAAAAATCCATTCAAAAGGGGTTAAAAATAAGTTTTATACGAGGTCATCTTTTGAGTAAGCTAAGTTTAAATCATAGTTTTTAAACATAAAACAGTAGGATAACTGGAAACCTGGAGATGTGCATCAACATCAACTAATGAATGTGAGTTCGCATGAATCCATATAAATAAGTAGACAGCTTTCTTTGCCCTAAGTATGGTGTGACAGTAGGATTATTGATGGATTCTCTAAAATATCGTGATTCGATTTTGGATTAGAACATGCATATTTTCTATTTGATAAAAAAAATTATAACTAATATACAGTATGATTTTCTAAATGGATTGAACTACCACTTGACAGAAAAATCATATTATGACCCACTATTCTAAAACCTTGATGGAGCATAATATTCTACATTGATAAATCAATCGTGGAGATCGACTATCTATGATCTCAACATGAATATGATCTCAACATGAATATTTTCTGAATTTACTTTGATAATCAATAAAAAAATCACTTCCAAAATTAGTGGGTTCAAGAAATTTGAAACACATGCTTCTCAAAAGGTACGAAATTACAACTTTTAATCATTTAAACAAAATCAAGGCAAACAAAAGGTGGCCGGCTATACATATATATATATATATATAATATACGTTCCCCCTGAAGAACATGATACTCTGATCTGATAGGGGCACTAACAAATATTAATTTCCTTCAACGTACTAGATATGATACAAACAAAACCTATACGCATCTCCGGATTCAAATATCAGCTTCTTTTGCTACCAAAAGCAAAGGTGTCACTGAACACCCCAACAGCGATAGTAACACATTCAGTCGCTAATCTGAAGTGTTAATCTGAAGGTTGGGGATGGGCGTAGAGGGAAATCCGATGTGCACTTTCAGTCGCTAAAGCAAACTGAAGATTCCACTTCAGTAGCATATTCTTTTTTTGCTCAGGTTCGACTGAAATATGCAGTAACAGCTTTGAACTTCCCGTTCAGTATGTTCTTCTCGACCTGAAATAGAGGAAATTCACCTTCAATTCTGAACATATCAGAGATACAACTAATGCAGGTAGTAAAGTAACATATAATAGTCGCGAACATGTTCGAATCAGCATGAACTTTTCTCTCGTTCACCATATATCATAGATGCACCTAAATGTAGGTATCAGCAAAACCTTCAGGAGATGAAGCCAACTACATTCTTGAAGGAATCGCTCACGGTATAGAAACTTGTAGTCCTTAGTCCTCGTACGAGTCTTCATGTTTTACATAAGATAACACTCAATAGGGAATTAGGAAGGGCGGTCAATTCTTAGAGTCCAACTTAAGTTTCATACAAAGCAGGATAATGCTACATACAATAGACCCTTTTCTCGAACCTCACATTGACGGGAGCTTCGTGCATCAGACTGTCCCTTTTACCAATATGTCATCTGGTACAAAATACATTTTATTGTGCTAGGTGTGTGATCATTTATCCTGGTGTTCGCATTTAGTGTCCAACTTGGACGAAAGATATGAGAGAAAGGATCATAAAATTGTACATACATGATGAAGAAGTTCCTATGTAATTTTGTGATCCTTTCCCTCATTTGCCTCGTATCTTTCGTCCAAATAATTGGATCCTTGAGAACTAAGATGTAATACCCTGATTCAAATTCACAACTTGTGCATCGAAAACTGAGTTCTAGATCAAGATAATGCATATAGCTTGAACAAATTAGAGATGATCACATTTTTTCAATCATAATATCCAAAAAGAATTAAGACTGTCTGCATTAAAATCATGCTCCAATTTAGAATACGATGTACCTCAACTCGCCAAGGAGGATCTATTGATAAAGAAAGGTCTGCCAACTGGTTGAAGTCAACATTTCTAGGAAGAAATAGTACTACTCTGGAGGCAATCGTAGTTGCATATTTAAACAGAAAGAACCTAATAAATCAACAAAATGAACTCGTAAATAACGAACAACAAGAGAATTAGAAAATTGTAAATTAGTAACAACAAAAAAGAAGGCAAACCCATCATGAGGCTTAAGCATGGTTCTGAGATCATAGGTTTGTACTTTTGCATAATCAGGTCCTCCCCAAGGAGGAGATAAGAAAACTGTGTCTCCCTACAGCATTAAAGTCAAATGGGTAGATAACAACCATATGATTAAATGCATTAAAGTCATCTTCTCAAGTAAAACAATTCTAGATCTATCATTCGAATGTTTCACCAATATATCACAAAAATTCCTGCACTCACTCAACTAAGGTGATATCAGATTAGTGAAAGATTTTGTAGCATTAAGGGATCTTTATGAAGATCACAAGAAGACAGTTAACTTTCTATCTGTTGGACTGGACAATTACAACAATAAGCCAAGATATTGATATCCAAAAAAGTTGGACTAGATAATCCAATCATTT
This sequence comes from Curcuma longa, assembly GCF_044706935.1. NCBI lineage: Eukaryota > Viridiplantae > Streptophyta > Magnoliopsida > Zingiberales > Zingiberaceae > Curcuma > Curcuma longa. The sequence goes on from NC_133864.1 coordinate 16,735,478, forward strand.
TGCTACTATAGAACTCCAGTTGAAGCAAATTCATAAGGAAATTTAAATATCTGTTTGTCAATTAGTTGATCCTTTACTGGATTACTTATACATCAATTAACTATGCTAAATATCCAAATACTAAAAATCCAGATCAATGAGTCAATTACAGAGGTATACCTTAGCAATAAAACAAAAGGACCCAAACTAAACCTAGTCATGAACTTATACATACAAGCATGAAAAGAAAATGAAAGAAAAAAATATTTTTAATGGAATATCAGTATGAATATGAAGTAAGCAAATTGAATTTCGAACAGATCATTCAACAGCATGTTTGAAATCTATATTTTGCAAACAAAACAAAAGAATCCAATTCTAGAAAGACAGATTTGAATCAAGGATCTTGACAATGACGCCCAAGGTCTTTACTAACTTGGTTGCAGGCACCTTCACAAATTGATCTATAAATAATGAAATATGTGTAAAGGATGGTAATGTTGGGAACAAATGGAATTGCATCTTATAAGAAATTATTTGTATAATGTTAGAAACTACTGTATATATATTGAATTTGGCTGGAAATCATACCTTCAAATGAACTGCTATCTTGAAAAAATCACCTTGAATGAAGTCTATCTTGTGATTAACACTGTAGATAGTAGAATTATGATATGCAAACTCAACTTTTTGAGGATCAATATCGATGGCAATAACATGATCACTCCTGAAACAACAGTACCCTATTATCAAACACTGAATAACAAAACTGCACAACAATCTGCATGAATAGCATATAGGCTTGAGGAATGATGCTGACAATTTTTTTCATAGAAAATATGGTAGTAGATCACTTTGAGCAAAGTGTTTAAACCAATTTTTTTTCATCTAATGATGCTGGTTGGCCCGCCATATGCTTGTCAAAGCTGAGAGAATTATTCATCTGTTCTTCCATGGAGAACTAGCACTCCAGATTTATGTAAGATACCACCCTACAACTATATACACCATGTGGAACTGAAACCATAACATATTAATAACTCTGACAACTCTGACTATGCTAAATTTTTCTATGTTCCAAAACATGCAGGTTTAGTTGAGAATCTGACAAGAAAAGCCTCAAAGGTAACCATGGAATGTAAACAAATCTTGTAGAAACTAATGGCCACCTTACTAAAGCAAAACTGAAGTTAGTCATCCGAAAACTTCTTATCTTGAAAGGGATATACATCTTTATGAACAATAAATTATACTCCCAGGCTTCTGAGGTCGTATATGGTTCCCTTATACCTCCAATGGATCACAATGCTGGAAGATTTTTGCTCAGCTAGGCATCTAATCCATGGGTTAAACATCCACTTTTAGGATGCCAATTTCGTATAACTACGAGGATATAATTGGTAATTATGGTTAAGCAAGTAAGTTCTAGTCTGCAGGGATAGTTCCATCATCAAAGGGTTAATTCTGATGCATGATATATATAATAAACATTGAAGGATGATCTTTGCCAAAACAAAATTTACTGACGCACTTCATGGCAAATTGGATAGCATTTCCACCAACACCGGTAAAACAATCAATCACAATACCACCGCCACAACGAGTTGCTTGATGTCTTGCAATAGCCTCTGGTGTGACAGAAAACCATCCTTCTTCATCCATCTTTATGCCTCTATCATATCGCGAAAACAATAAATACCTTTGGAACCAATACTTGGAAATATTTGCAGAAATGTCTCCAGATGATGCTTGAATTTTAAGTTCTGAAAGGAGAGAAACATGAATCTAAGTGATGCTTATGCCCCAAAACCATGACACTTAATTGCAAAATGGGGGTAGCAAGATCATTATATGAAAGGATATGGAACAGGGAGGGGGGATCTTTTATCTAAAAGTTAATAATTATGGAGCAGGTCAAAAGAAAACTCTTTCTATTTGAAACAAAAATGAAGTATATGGTCAATAAATTGCACAGAATGTGCCAAGATGGAAATCAACTCCATCATTGAGGCAAGCTTGCCACACTCTACCACCAAGATGGTGGTGAGGCTCCCCAAACTCTAGTTCTTATTTATTTTACCAGGAAAATTAGAATACTCAATCAAGAATACAATACAGATTTTGGTTGGAAGAATACTCCTACACTCCCCCGAGTACCTCCTGCTAAATATCCTGAACTACAAATTTTCTCCCCCATAAAGCTAATTATATCTAACTCAAAAAAAAAATGATACAAAGAATACAAAAGAGAGTGCTTCTGGCATTTGCATACGATCAATATAATTTTTCTCACCAGGTTTATGACTTCTTTCTCTCGATTTCTTTTTGACAATAACAGTAGAATCAAGATTATCATCAAGCTGTTCCACCTTAGAATTTTCTCTTCCTCTACCATAACATACATCATTTGAGGAAGTGGACAGACTGAAAAAGGTAAAAGAACAAATAAATACCAGGATGAAACGTAGATGAGTGATTATGAACAACATTTGAATGATAAGAAAGTGAAATAATTAGCGAATATACCAATTGCTTACGGCAAGTGGAAATGTTTTAGCAGGCACATACAATGACTCATTGAAAGTGGGCTTATCTTCAAGTTTATCTGAATGCTGAACAGCATCACCCTCTGTTTTAGAGAGAGAGTATAAAAGTTTTATCTTGGACATCCACAATATACAGATTGAAATTCATTAAAAATATGTAGATTGGACAAGCATAAGATCAAGAGAATTTTGATGGAGGAGGTCTAGGCTAACCTATTGCATAATCACTGATGGATGCAGTATGGTGCAAAAACAGACTGTCCGTGTGTTCATCAGTATCGGTGGCTATTTTGAAATCTGAAGCAGAACTATTAATACCACTAACATCATCAGTTTTTGCAGAGGAATGTGATGAAAGCTGATTTGCATTTTCAAATTCCAAAGGTTTTGCTGCTTCACTCCCATCTTCTACAATGTTTGTATCCTGATCTTTGGCAGTATCATAGTCAAAGCTATAATATGGATGCTCTTGAGCTGCATCAGCAGACAACCCATTAGAAGTATATATGTTGCCTGAGTTTGTCAAATACTCCAATCCTGGAGGAGCATACCACGTCGTCTCCTGAGTTTTAGAGTTGTAAAAGTAATTCCTCCTGTAAAAATCATCCCATATTATCATCCAATCACCAAGTTCCCAGTTGACATAAGTACTTTGAGGATGCTACAAAAATCAAAAAGAGAATAACAGTTATGCAGAGCTTCAGTAAAGCCATGGCAATTGCTATCAAGAACATAATTATTTTCTATTAACATCAGACAAAATAGGAGGATTAACCTGTTTGCTAGGTGATGCTGGACAACAACCTGAGCTCGAATCTTCCAAAATATCTGGTGAAAGCCTGCAGACCTGGTATAAGTCTTCAGCTCCAAGATCAGCTCCACTTGTTTGAATTTCATCAACCATATGGTTTAATGTTACCATTTTGGCACAAATTTGACTTTCAGTAGCTTTGCTGATCGTTACAGAAGTATCGCTCACACACCCAGAAATAAAATCAACTTGAACACAACCACTGGAGTTTTCCTCCAAATTGTCCCTGTCAAAGGCTATGCATTCACCTTCAATAGTTCTGTCTGTGCTATTAGGAAGAAAATCTGGCAAAGAATATTTTTCCTGTTCAACTTCAAGCAGTCCAGGTTGTTGGTTTTCCATGTCATTGTAAACTGACTTGCATTTTACAAGCACTGACTTTCTCTTCCTTGGAGTAGCTGACTTCCTCTACAATCAAAGAAAAGGATAGGCAAGCAAATGGCAAAATAACAATATAAGGCGCAAAGCACACACCAATAGGAAAACAAAATTGCAAGAACATATTTATTGATCTTCAACCACAACTTACCTGTTTAGTTGTACCAAAAGACACAGGGAGTCCAAGTGTAGCCATGTGATGAGCTAATTCGATATTTACCTTCAAAGAAAAATTAAATGACGGTAACTAAGTATAGCTCAAATAGATGCTAAAGTGAGAAAAGGAAGGTTAGATAGATATGAGCATGTTCAAAAACAATTACACATTCAAAAAAAACTATATGCATTCAATCAATAATTGAAGGTATAAGATATATAAAGATCAATGAAGATTATAATTAACATAGTGGTTCAGAAGATCTGTATATGATGGCAATAGAGCCATGTTTGCCAAGTTCAATGGAGGAACATAAATTATGTAGTCAACCTAAATAGTTGGGATCAACTTGACTTGATGATCATGATATTTTAAGGGGAATAGTTAAACATTTCTTTGTTTTGTTAATTTAAATAAATTAAGTTTGCCTTTTTCATTTGATCGTAATGTAAGAATTTTTAAGCAAGCCTCCCTTAAAGTGACATTTATGTATGTATGACCTTAGGAAGAACTAAACTCAATCTAATTTTAGTTAAATTCATTGTGTTAATCGCCACGACAGTATATTGAACACCAATGAGGACCATTACATTGTCCTTGTCGTAGTTGCAACCTAATCTTCTATATATGACTCCTCTTTTCTCAAATTTAGAGTAAACTCTCCGCTGTATAGTATCTTCTGCCTTCTTTATATCTACTTGGTGATTTTTAGCAATGTATTCTAGGTTTCTTGATAGTAAAGCCCATGCTTAAAGATGACCCTAAGCTACCTTTAAGAACAATGAAGGCGTAGATATTTCTTTTTCGCAAAGCACTTGATGAACCAAGTCTAAATCATCAAGGTCATCATCATGAGCATAGTTGACAAGAGCGCGCGAGTGAAAAGTCGGTTGCCGGATGCAAAAGAAAAGACGAAAAAATACCATAGGTTCTTCCCCATCCTCCTCCAAGTTAACGATGCAATCAGAGACCTCCGAATCGCTAGCCTTAGTATCATCCCTGACCATGTAAAACCCAGTAAACGCGGTAAAGATAAACCCTAGCAAAAAGAGGATGTACAAAGTACAGAAAAAACGAACAGCCTTTGCACAGGGAGAACGGAAATAGGAGGATATCGATATGCAGGCTCACCAAAGATAGACTTCGGAGAGACTGAAGAGGGAACCCAGGGCTCGAATGGCAGGGCCATCCGCGGCAGTCTCCTCGGCAGCCATGAGGAACGCAATCCGCTAGGTGGGCGGCGAGGCCAGGCGAGCCGAGAGAATAGATGCGGCCAGTGATGAGACCGGAGATGTGGCGATTGCGGCGACAGCGCCTTTCGCCGGCGACTGCGCGAGAAATTTATCGAGAGAAAGCCGCACAGGCATTTTGTCATTTATTTTTAAAATATACCTTCCATATTTTTTAAAATTACCATTTTACCTCATTTAAATTTTACAAAAATTGCTCCCTCAAATAATAGTTTATCTTATATTACCTCAAATTTTATATACACCACTAAAAAAAATGATAAGTCCGGTCCCACGAAAGTTTCCCATCCACCACTAGGGTAATAAATCGGGAAGCAGCCAACCGACGCTTAACATCCTTTGATTGCAATCTCCATTTGAAGGAAAATTCCTACAAATACGACGTAGTTGGGATCGAACCGTGAGTGCTTGGGTGACAACCTGGATGTCGTCTTACCGCGGCACCATGACCCCGGGGACTATATACAGCGCCACTAAAGCTCTAGTCTAGTCGATGACAAGTTAGTTCATGCCGATGAAATAGTAAAGTATTCAGTAGACTCCCAAACATTTATAATTCAGATCGAATATTATAAGGTATTTTTTAATGGGATAACAAATTTAAGATTTATTTTATGGGTAAATTAAAAAAAATCATCCGCCTTCGAAATTAATTGAGTTTGAAAAAAAAAATTATTTTATTCAATGAGATAATAATTTAGATATTAATCTTTCGTTAAAAAAAATACTACACCTAAATTTTATTTACAGTAATAAAAAAGGTAAAAATTGAAAGATAAAAATCAAAAAAATATTTTTTTAATCATAAAAAAACATTCCACTTTAATTTTTTAATGAAAAAAATGATCCATTCCACTGTTCAATTATATACAATTATTCAATTATCTTTTAATGTTGTTCAATATTGTTAAATCTCGTTTAATTTTTTAAATAGTCAAGCGCATTGTAATTACTACAACGTGAACAGAAATGATAAGAATTCACGTTATAATAATTATGATTTCGTAATTACTATAACAGTTACGATTTCATAATTGTTATAACGTGAACATAATTTACGTTGTATTAGTTATAAAATCGTAATTGCTACAACACATTCAACTGATTCAGGATTTAGATGAGAGATTATAGTACGAAATAGTTGTTAGTAGTAGCCAGTCAATTATATGACGATTGACTAAAGACTTTTGTATCATATTCTATTATTAATAAAGACAGCATTTGATAATTATATTTAGTTTATATTTATGTCAAATGATTAAATATAATAATATCCTTGAGTAATATATTTTAATCTACATCATATCAATTAATTAAATTGACAGTGAGATGATGTAAAGAACATTACTCTTAACAATTCATAGTCAAATATTAATATTCAAGGATCATATTAATGTATCGAGACTAACATATATGTCAATTTATAACTTGATCTCAAAGTCATAGATATGAATATTAAATTGACACATGGATATATATTAGAGAATATATACTGAATTGATCCGTCATGAGAAAGTTTCATAAATCGTTATATGAGTATTGTAAACTTACTCATGTGACTATTGGTATAAATAGTTCTTAGAAGTCAATACAGTTCCCTACATAATGAGTTATGTACTTTAGTATCGTCAAATGTCATCCGTAATAGGGTGAACTATAAAGACAATCACTGGGTATGCAACAAATTATGTGGATGGATGTGAGTGATGTAGATGAGATTTATCTCTCTCATATGACGGGAGTGATATCTATGAGCCCCTTGATTGAATAGGATTACTAAATGCATGTCAATATGATATTTTGAGTTCATTTACTTAAGTGAGTCTACTTGGGGTTAAAGAAACACAAAGATTGATATCAAGGATGACACAGTTTATGCCTTATTGATCAATCTAGATATTGAGGATAGAATGTCATCATCATACATTATAGTAGTCATGAAAAGGTTAGGTCAGATCTCGACTTTCTCATCACTTAGGTAGTAATGATGTATTGCCAGATGTTGTTCATTGTTTGTGTTTAAAGCGGTTTAGAAACATTATCAACGTTACAAGAACCTATTGGATCACACACAAAGGACACGATGCTTCAAAGATTGATTGATTTTAGTTTGACTAAAATATAATCTGAATTTGATTAATTGAGTCAGACTCAAGTGAATCTAATTGGATTATGAGATTGAATCTAATTTAAGTTAGACTCATTTAGATTAGACTCAACCAAATTTGAATGAGATATTGATTCATTAAAATATTAAATGGATTAATAATAGATGAAGATCAAAGATGAAGAGAAGACGAAGAGCCAATATAAGAAACATGTGTTCTATTTGAGTTTTAATTAGCTTTAAAGTGGAGAAACTAAAGAGCAAAATCCTTTTCATGAGATGAATATAAAAGATGTTCTTGCATTTTTTAAAGGGGAAAAGGCATTTTGAGCTGTCTTCTCTATCTTGGTCGAACACTCCTTTCTTCCTCCTTATTGTTTCGGCCGAATCTCCTTGTATAGTTAGCACCACAAAGGTGATTCTTCTTCGAAACTTGAGATCGTGTTTGTGTGGATACGCATAGAGGAAAGGACGCTTGAACGTAAAAGAGATCCGGCGAACCGAGGACAAGCGAGATAAGTGAAGGGCACGCTTCAAAGATATATATTTATTAGATAGATAAATCTAATTTCGTATGAGTTTTCTTTCGTGTGTATCACTCGTTGAGATCCTATTTCTATTGCGAATTTTATTGTTTGTCATATAATATTTCCTACAATAGTATTAAAGAACATTTGAGTAATTTCACACGATGAAATAGTAAAGTGTAGTATTCCTTTAATGCTCTAAAAATAAAAGAGGTCTTTTTTTTTTGACTTTTATCTAAAAAATTTTAGTCCATTCTTATTTCTGAAACTATTAAATTCATCAATATTAATAATAATATATTATAGCACCTATGAATCATAGGTACTATGACATAGATATTTTATTTCTAGTACTATAACATAGATAATTTACGATCTCATAATTACTATAATTATATAATTATTATAGTTGCGATATCACAACTATTATAATTATGTAGGTGTAACAATAATGAAATCATAACTATTATAATTATATAGTAATTATGAGATTATAATTGTTATAATTACCTAGGAATTATGATCCTATGGATGTTATAGTGATTACATAATAAAAATATTTTTAAAAATTTAAATATGCTAAGAGCATCCGCAACGCTCGTGGCGTTATAACGCCTTTAACCAGTGGTCGATTGGGTCCACTAACACGTGGTTGAGTGGTGGTCGACCAGTGGTCGACCACCACTCACACTATGCACCCTTGGTGGTCGACCACGTGGTCGATTACCATATGGTGGTCGACCAGTGGTCGACCACTACTCACACTATGCAGCCTCTGCGAACGCGTTAACATTAAAAAAATAAAAATAAAAAGCACGGGCCCACCTATTAACGCGTTCAGAACTCTGAACGCGTTCAATACCTCACTCCTCCCTCACTCTTCCACATCCTTCCTTCACTCCTTCACATCTTCTATATATTAATGCTCGATTAACCGCGCGTTGCGGATGCTCTAAGGTGGAATGAAACTTTATTTTGATAATAAATAAAAAACACACTCCCGTTTGACGATTCAATAAAAAGGATATATTATTTATACTTTTGCCACATAAATTATAAATACCAATTATGTATGTGACTGTCTACTCTAACTATTATGCACTAATGATTTGTGTTGAAGTCATCTTACAAAACAAATTGAAAAAAAAAGTATTTCAGTTTTAAATCAAACGACATTAAAAAAAGTCAAGAAAAAACTGAATTATCATGATCTATGACTATTTATATATATATATTTCATATATTTAATAATTTGAATCAATTAATATAAAAGATGATTTGAAAGATTTCTATCAGTCATTAGGATAAATCAGAAAGTATGAATAAATTTGCAATACATTAAATTAAAATATTGATCCGTAAATACTTGATTAATTATGAAAATACCTTATCTTTATACTATAGCCTCGGAGGGTAAGATTTGTGACTAATAATGATAGGGGTGTGAGCATGAATGTCGCTATTTGATTTATGATTAACTCATGAATATAAAGATTAAATTATAGTATTAAGTATAAAAAATAATAATAAAATAAATGATATGATTGAAGAAGAAAGAGTATTTAGAGAAAAAACGTAGATTAAGCTTCCAAATGACCGTTTCAATGTTTAATCTTTCTTTGGGTTTTGGAAAAGTTCATAAAGAAAAAATAATATTTAAGATGGAATAAAATAATTATTTGACCCTATTTAGCATAATTTTAAATATTGATTTTAAAAGCAGAAAGAACAACCTTCGGAGGCGATACTTCCCACTCCATCGCCCCCTCGATATATCCGCCTCTTCTTCTTCCTTCTTCTTCTGCTTCCTCTTCGTCCCTCGTTTCCTTCTCCTTCGTCCTCGGCGAATCGATCCGCCCACCGAGATGTCGGCCTTCTCCGCTGTCAAAATCCTCTCCCCTCCCCTCTTCGCCGCCCGATCCGCCGCAGACAGGCCCTCGTCTCCCTTCCTCGCCTCGCCCTCCGCTCCCGCTCTATCTCGCTCCGCGCTCAGGTCGACTCGCCTCCCTCGCCCTCCCAGCGCCGTCTCCTCCGACGTCGTCAGCGGACAGAAGCCCCTCGCCTCCGATTCCTCTACCTCACGCCATGTATGTGGGTTTTCAAAGAATTTGGATCTCTCGCGCGATCTCTGCCGCATCAAGATTTCATCTTTATGTGGGTTTGATGTTCTTTCTAAAATCTCGATTTCTGCAGCCAGAAGTGGGCCGCGAGGAAGCGCTGGTGCTTTACGAGGACATGGTGTTGGGGCGCGTGTTGGAGGACATGTGCGCGCAGATGTACTACCGCGGAAAGATGTTCGGCTTCGTCCACCTCTACAATGGCCAGGAGGCCGTGTCCACCGGCTTCATCAAGCTTCTTGAAGCCCGGGATAGCGTGGTCAGCACCTATAGAGACCACGTGCACGCGGTGAGCAAGGGCGTCCCTGCCCGTGCTGTCTTGGCTGAGCTCTTCGGCAAGACTACCGGCTGCTGCCGCGGACAGGGCGGTTCGATGCATATGTTCTCGTCGACGCACAACCTCCTGGGTGGCTTCGCCTTCATCGGAGAAGGCATTCCCGTGGCAACTGGTGCCGCCTTCTCGTCAAAGTACCGCCATGAGGTTCTCAAGGAGTCTAACCCCAATGGCCTTGATGTTACTGTCGCCTTCTTTGGCGATGGGACATGCAATAACGGCCAGTTCTTTGAATGCCTCAACATGGCGCAGCTATGGAAGCTGCCCATTGTGTTTGTTGTGGAGAATAATCTGTGGGCAATAGGAATGTCACACATCAGAGCAACTTCGGATCCAGAGATCTGGAAGAAGGGCCCTGCATTTGGTATGCCTGGCCATCATGTCGACGGAATGGACGTATTGAAGGTCCGGGAGGTAGCCATGGAAGCAATAGCAAGGGCAAGAAGGGGCGATGGACCAACACTTGTAGAGTGTGAGACCTACCGCTTTAGAGGTCACTCACTCGCTGATCCTGATGAGCTCCGAAAGCCTGGTAAGCTGGAAATTTTGTTTCTCTGTGCTTCACTATTTACCTACTTGTTCTTGTTCTTGTTCGTTTTGAACCTGCACAGCGTAGAAGATAATACTAGATTAATACCTCTGGCAGAACCAGGATTATCCTCTGATAGGGCATTAACAAATATAACAAATAATCACTTACGGAAATAGATAGTCCGGTAACATAACATATATAACCGAAAAGCGAACAAAAGAAATATATATATAAAAAAGAAACTTAAAATGTATTGATTCAATACATGAAGAATAACAAAATGGTGGAAGATAAAGAAAAGAGTTTGAGTAATCAGTTTGTTTACATTTATTGATATGAAACATGAATTGTAATGAAGTGGAAGAAAAGTGTCACTAATGTGTATGTAATTACATCACTCCAAAAGCATAATCAAGGCTCTACTAGAAAGATGAAACTAGAACAAACTAATGTTAGTCTACCAATAAGTTAGAAACATATTGTAGAGTATGTCCATGGAGTTCTCACACGAGCTTACACTTATCTACAATGCAATTTGATTAAATTGCTCCAAGGATGTAGGACATTTTGTTTAAACAGAATTAGTTGCTAAATTAAATTGAAACTCACTCCCAGGTTATTAATACTTCCATATCCACAAGCTTCTAAGGTACTCTCCGCATTTGGCTCAAATGTCAATAAATAAGAAGCTTGCTCGTGGCAGATAATTTAACAATTCTGAATCATTACTTATGTTTATCAACCAACCAACTTGGTTAATTGCAAAGAATAGGCTTTCACGAATATAAAACTGTTATGAAAGTTGCCTTTATTACAGGTGTTCATATAATTAAAATGTGAATTGAACATGAAAAATATAAGAATTGTAAAGATTATTATTGAAGGACAGACATCAGGATTATGAAGGAAAATATTTTACCTAGAAAAGAAAATGAAATCATTATTCAAACTGTGATCTGAATGTTGAATGTGAAAAATACAAGAACTATTATAAAGATTAATATTGAAGGATGAATATCATTATTCTGAAGGCTAGTATCTGACCTAGAAAAAGAAAAGAATGATTTAGCAAAAGGAGAAAAACAGATTACATCATACTAATCATTTTGATTAAATTGATCAACAAAAAATATAAAAGAAATCAAAGCAGGAAACATCATAATTTTTGCAACGACAAAATCTAGGTTTAAATAAATAGTGATTAAGAAAAACTCCGGAAAAATGTTAACAAGTCACACCTTGAAATTGCACAAATGATGGATAGGAGCGTGAATCTTTGTCATTGAAGGTCTGGAGAGGTGATCACATCGTCACTGTAGATGTGGCTGTCAGTCATGTTGCCGATGCTCAGAGGAAGACTTGGAGAGAAAGATCTTGGAATTAGGTGGTCGAGGCCAGGCCCTTACAGGTTGTGCAGCAGCAGGAAACGAAAAGGGGTGTAACTGTGTAAACATGGAAGATGGGGTAGTAGAAACCTAATTTTATTGAACTTTTTGCTAAAGGTCCCAAAAGCTTTCAAATTTTTGCCAGGCACAGGCACCCCTAAGTTTTACAGGATGCCCTTATTTTTTTCACAAAATTATGTTAGGGCACATCCCCAACAGGATCCACCCTTGAACAGAGGATAGTTTTTCTTTCAACAAAATAAAATAATATGAAACAAGATCTTAATTTGGAGTCTTGAATCATCTTTCTGGCGGTAGGTATACTAAAAAAAACTGCATTAGGATAGATTTTGATTGTTATTGCTGATCAAATATTAAGTAAAAAGGGTTCTTAACTCTTCGACCTAAAAAAATTTGTTAATAGGTTGGTAATGGTCATGGATTCTAATGAATTTCCAGAATAGCATTTGGCTATTCGCTGTCTCTATGCTTCCTGTCCTTTTCTACTTCTTATCTACTACTTATCAGCGAAGAACAATTTGCTTAAAATTTCAGTTTGCTTCAGCACTAAATTACATTGTTTCTGAATATCATTTTTTCCTTGTTATTCTTCTAATTGTATTGTGACACGAGTATGAATTGTTCTTGAACATTTTGTGTTTATGCCATTTATTCATGAAGTTTGGGATATGATTATGTTCTATTCTAATCCTGCACTACCACAATACACATCTGTCATGTTACCATACAAATTTAAGGATAAGAATGCCAGTTATAGCGTCTTCTAAATTTCTTATGATTATCAACTGAAAAAGTTTTATGATTATTTGTTCTATAGATTTTTAGGTGTTCCAGTGATTATATATAAAATTTACTATTCTTCCTATATGAACAGTAGGCTATCTTTACAATAACCTTTTCCAAAATTGTTTGATGAGTTTTGGAAGCTTTCAAAGAGTACACTTTCTATGATTATGCACTTACACCATGCATCAGACATGAGTTGTCATATTTCTTCAGAATCAACTTCATGCAACGGTAGGATCTAATTCGAATCCATAAAATGGTTCCATTTTGGGCAGATGAAAAAGCGCACTATGCTGCCAGAGATCCCATCGCGGCGCTGAAGAAATACATTCTGGAAAAGAACCTGGCGACTGAATGGGAGTTGAAAGCCATCGAGACGAAAATCGATGAGGTTATCGAAGACGCCGTGGAGTTTGCAGATTCAAGTCCATTTCCCCCGCGAAGCCAGCTCCTGGAAAACGTCTTTGCCGATCCCAAGGGATTTGGGATAGGCCCGGATGGGAAGTACAGGTGCGAGGACCCCAAGTTCACGGAAGGCACAGCGCAAGTTTAAATCACAGGAGTCCAGAGATGATCACTTTACTGAGATTTTAACAAGTCTATTACTCAAATATAATTCTTCCCAGAGAACGGTGGTGTTGTTCAGTGCACGTCTTCGTTTGTGTTGCTTATTACGTTGTTATAACATTATTATTATATGTCGTCTTTTCCATATGCCACATTAATATCAATTGATTGAATATTATAATATTCGTCTTCAAGACATAGTTGAGTTGGTTACGATGTAGCAGATTTGCAGAAGAGGACAAAGATTCAAAGTCAGGCAATACCTTTTTGCGTCGTGATCAACTGTAATTTTTCGATTTATTTTCTCATAAATGGTCGTGGGGTTGATCGTGTGTTCAATTTATTTATTTAGACTTTGATAAACTACTTATAACACCGTTCATATGGTTATAAATATCAATTGCTTCATAGCTGAGTTGGTGGTCGGTGATAAACTTCCGTGGGATCAGGTCGACCGCCTTCAGCGCCGGGCGCCTCGAGATGTGGCTACTGGGATTATCATTTTTTTAAATATCAATTAAATATTATAACACACACATAACTGGACGCTATTGAGTTCTATTTTTTATTTATATCATCAAAATTGTTTATTTTTTAAATATAAAAATTTAAGAATATACATATATTTTTGATGGGAATTCAAAAAACTTAAGAGATGTTTTGATGGCTTGAAAATTAAATATGCATATATTTAAAGTATATAATTACAGGGGAGAAAATGGAGATTTACACGAATTTGACTATTTGAGAGTAAAATTCGTCGAGTGGCGGGGTGAAATGCAAACGCTAGAAAACTCTTGGGGCCAGATGATAATTTCTCTTATTTGAATGCCCTAATTCTCATCCGGTTGCCGCAGCTCGCGTCTTTTCGCTTCTCCGGTTGGTTGCTACTCTCCGCCTCAGGCTCCCAAACCCTTGCGTGAGACGGAGATTGAGAGCCCTAGAGAGCCAAGATGAGCTACGCGGCTTTCAAGATGATGCACTGGGCCACCGGCATCGAGCACTGCGCCTCCGGATTCGTTACCCATTCCCCCTGCAACTCTACTCCAGCGGAAATCCCGGCGATCAACTCCGATGACCTTGACTCGTCCGAATGGCCTGGCGAGAGGCGAGTTGGTCCCGTCCCCAACCTCGTTGTGACCGCCGCCAATGTACTGGAGGTCTACCTCGTTAGGGTCCAAGAAGATGACAACAAAACTCTTCGTGCCTCGGAAGACCAGCGCGGTAGCGGCGGAACTATGGATGGCGTCTCTGGTGCTCACCTTGAGCTTGTTTGCCATTACCGGTTTGACAGTCTAGTCTCTCTTTTTTTTATATGCTTTAAAATCCTCTTTTACTTCTTAGCTCGAGTAACTATGGGTTTTTAAATGTTCAATTCGGCATTTCATGGACTCTTCTATCTGGAAGCTATGTATCATCATCTGTGGTAGTTATCAGTAAAATGCCTTTGTTATGCTGCCATAGTTGGTAATAATTGTGACATTGTGCTCATCCACTAAATTATTGAAGTTCTTATAACCAAAGAATATATAAATTAATTATTTATGAATTTTAAAAAAATTCTATTTAGGTTTTATCGAATTCATGGAATGAAATATTTAGTACATTATTGTAAAATAGCCATTACATAAGTATATATAGACTTTATTAAATCCTAAAATCCCTAATAAGAATACCTTCAATGCTTGCACCTCACATCTTGTCCAGCTTGTTATATAAACTAAAAATGTTGACTAAGACCATTTTGTTGCAAAAATATAAAATATTTACAAACAGGTGAATCAAATAAGGAGTTAACAAAGCACACGACTATTGATCTAGACCTCATATCAATGAAGCTTTGGAGATAGGTGATGGAGCATGCTAATGCAAGCAATGATCACATTGATCTTAGGCTAACCAACAAATTGATAAGAGAGAGGATAAGGATGAAAGGATAAAGTAGAATTAGAATGAAGAGGAGATCTCAGTGACTAACTCTTGAGTGAGCTTCTCCTTGAAGTAGGATATACGACAACTCCTAATATTCAAAGAAAAAGGTTAACGTTCAAGGTTTCTATTATTAATGATGGATAGCACAACTCAATCCTTTGTTGGACGTAGCAAATGTGGATGGACATTTTCTTTGTGTGGGTCTTCACATGAGATGGATTGCACAAATCAATTTAAACATAGTGAAATGAGAACTAGATGTTTGTTTCTTTGCTTGTTTTTTTTTTTTTTTTCATTTTTATATCTTCATTGGAGATGGATAGGATGTGTTGAAAAAAAAAAGAAAGGTAGAAGAAAAATTGAAAACAATGTTGTAGAGGTTGAGGTAGAAGAGGCTAGAGTATGGAAGCATGAGGAGAAGGTTAAGGAAGACAAATGCTTAGTGAATGCCCCTTGTGAGGATACCCAATCCCCAATTTAAGCATATGGTATGGGAAGAGGGCCTTGTGCAGGATGGTGACCAACAAAGAATGACACGAGTATGAGGTCATCATACAAGATGAAAAATTACAAGATAAAGGTAGACAAAGAAAATCCAGGATCTCACAAAATCTTGGAAGAGAAGTAATCATTAATCATAGAAATCATAGAAGCTTATGAAAAAGATGAGCAGAATCACAGACCAAATAAAGGCTCATGTGCAAATGTTGACTCTGGTGGCAGAAGGGGCAGCTCAAATTTAAAGAAAAGAAGATCAAACCTGTGAATGATCAGAATTTTTTTTCAGTGGAAAACTGAAGAAATTGCACAAAGGAAGGAACAATTCAGAAGTATTTCTTGTAAGAAATCAGGTACTGATATCTGATCTTAGCTGAATGGCATAGGGACAGCTAGTTTAATCAGCAAGTTATGTAACAATGTAGGAGTAGCTATAAATTTTGACCCCAAATTAACAGATTTAGGTATTGGAATAAGAGGGGCAACTGAGCAAAACAAAAGCTATTTATAAATGTCCAGAGATATAAACTTAGCTATCTTTAGAAGTTCCCATCTTTGCAATATCTGCTTCAATGGCAGCAACAATAGCATCCATCTCAGGAAGAAAGGCAATAAGTAGAGAGCAGTGAGATATAGTGATAGTTGGTTAAACTTGCTTCCTTTTCTTGATGTGCAAATATTTCATGCACATTTATAAAAATTCATATGGACAGTCTAACTTTATACACTTGTTGAAAAATTATTTATCTGAACATCTTCTCCAAAGATTAACTAATTATAAAACAAACCCTTCCTGATAACTTCATTCACAGTGGATTGATATAAATACTACGAGAATGCTATCTTGCGCGACACACCCGTGCGCGACCCGTGCGCGACGCCCTGACCCATCGCCGTTGCCACCGCCCTCGCCGCCCCGTCCGGCTACCATCGGCCACCGACTCGGCCGCGATCGGCGCGTCGCTCACCGACGCTCCGTCCGGCGGTGGATTCCGGCCGGAAATCCGATGAATTTGGCCGAAAACAAGGCCGATCGCGGATTCCGGCCACTATCCGGTCGGAATCCGACGCTGGACGGAGCGCCGGCGAGCTACGCGTCGATCGCGCCCGAGGGAGAAGTCGGCGGTGGCCGGACGGCGCGGTGAGGGCGGCGGGGCGGTGGGTCGCGGGTGTCGCGCACGGGTCGCGGATTCCTCATCGCGCAGCATAGCATTTCTCATAAATACTAATTGCAATTCTATTAAAATTCAAAATTTGATTATGATTTATAATTTCCACTGATGTGGAACCTGATGACATGATCGATTAGCAATTTTACAAGGGTTATTTTGGTTAATCAAATATTAGTGGGAATGGTATGTGTTTTCTTTAAGTATGAAAGTCTTGTTGGCTATCCAATTATGGAATTTTGTTATAGTTCTACAATATCCATATACTCATTGGGCCATTGTACTATGACCTGCCTTATAACAACCATATATTTTTAGTTACTTTCCAAATTATTGTGTGCTATCCTATATTAGTTAACCTACATTCTAGTTAAGCATGGAATGCTATCTGTAAAGGTGAGATTAGTCGGCTGGGGATTAAGCAAAATAAATGTGAAAACTTCGCAACTTAAGATGTTTGCTTGTGAATCAATGTCAAAAGTATGGGGAATAAAGCATTCCCTTTAAGCATCCGACTGCTGACAAAGGTTATCATCATTATTTATTTATTTGGATTGGAACCTTTATAGCAAGTTTTATGTACTTGGTAGAAATTGTTAGAGGAAGGCATTTTGTTCTTTCTCTTTGTTGATTTGACAGACAAATTAATATATGTTATCATATGTATTAGCCTATTTCTCTTTGTCTCTCTTTTTTTGTTACATTGTGACACCGGACAGGGAGACACGGCCGAGTCGAGTCAACTATCCGAGGACAGTCGGCTGAAGCCCTGAGGCCCGGATCCGGGTTCCCGGGTAGCAGCCCAAAGGCTCCCCATCCAAGCCCGACAGCCCAGTGGGCCCGCTGAGGAGACGAATAATCTCACCAACCCGACTCCCAGATAAACCGAGTGGGTGGCGTACCCGACTCACCGACTCACAGATGGCCCGACTGAGCATCATCCCCGACTTGAGCCGCAGCCCCGACCCGACCCAGGGGGTCGGGGCCGAGTCGTACCTTCTGTCTCTGACCAGTCCTTCTCCTGTCCTACTGACCACTCCCTCTGACAGGCACGCCGCCAGGCAGGGTCACGCGCCGTCTCGGCGTACGACACTGTCCACAGTGTACCTCCTCATTAAAGGCAGCACTCCTCCTAGGTACGGAGAGTACCTTCAAGGTAAGGTCCACCTTGCCTCGGCCGTGGTACGGACCGACTCCCCCTTATATAAGGCGAGCCCCTGTGAAGGGGCCAGGTATGTGCTCACTATTTCTTACTGTTGCCACTCTCGTTTTCTCTTCAGCTGCCGTCACTGACTTAAGCATCGGAGTGGTCTCGCCGGTCCCGCCGGCCAGCCATCTCACGGTGTCTGTGGTTGCAGGTCTCCGGTGATCAGCGACTAGTCTCCACCATTTCCCCGCACAGCGCCCCTGAGGAAGTGACGTGTGCGCCCAGAAGAGGTTCTTGACGGGAACATATTTTGGCGCCGTCTGTGGGAACACGACAAGTCCCGAATCAAGACATAGTCATGGGTGAACAGCCACATCCTCAGCTCATTACCATCACACAAGAAGAACTGGATAGAAGAATAGCGACGGCCGTCCTAGCCGTCACTCGGAGTCAGTACGACGCTGCCGCGCAGGCTTCCCGAGTCCCCACTAGGGTCGAGGAGTTCCCTCCAGCCGCTACTAGGCAGCAGCGAGATCCACCCGAAGACCCGAGAATCCCCTCTCGGAGACTCCAAGGCGAAGCCGACGACTATGAAGCTTCCGTGGAATCGGCCGCAGAACAAACGCCGACCCGAGAGTTCGCCCGAGGCAAAAGGCCCGAAACCGGAGAAGCGAGAGGACCGGAAAACTCGCCCTTCGTGCGCCGAATCCTAGACGAGGAAGTGCCTCGTCAGTTCCGGATGCCGCAGTTTCCCGAATACACTGGGAACACCGACCCGGAAGACCATTTGGGCCGGTTCGAGAACGCCGCCCTGCTGCACCGATACACGGATGCCATCAAGTGTCGAGTCTTCTTGACCACCTTGGCCGGATCCGCACTGAGGTGGTTCAATCGGCTGCCACAATCCTCCATCCGGTCCTTCGCCGACTTCAAAGGCGCTTTCTTGCGGCACTTTGCCACCAGCAAAACGTACCGCAAGACTATCATGGACCTCTTCGCCACCAAGCAAAAGACCCGGGAGTCTCTGAAGGAGTTTGTCCACCGCTTCAACCAAGTCGCGCAAGAGGTGCCAGCCGCCTCCTCAGACGTCCTGGTAAACGCCTTTTCCCAGGGCTTGACCGAAGGTGACTTCTTCCGGTCAATAATTAAAAGACCTCCCGAGAACTTCGATGTACTGCTCAGCCGGGCCGACAAGTACATCCACGTGGAGGAAGCCCAAGCCGCCCGGCGCCGAGAGGCCGAACCCGGCCATGGCAGTGCTTCTCATCGAAATGCTCCACCGGCTTCCCGAGCCGAGAGAAAGTCGGCTCCTCAGCTGTTACATAGGTCCGACTTGGACCGAACTTCGACGCCGACTAAGCATCACCAGCGGACCATTCATGAGGTGGCTAATCAGCCCAGCCCCCCTGCCGGCACCTCTAGATGGGCGCCTAAGTTCTGCGCCTACCATCAATCGAAAAGCCACGACACCAATGAATGCCACCAGTACGCCCGAGAGCTGCGCCTGGCCGCCGACCAGCGGACGCAGAGGTCTCCCAACCCGAGACAAGGAAGACCCGTCGCTGGGCGAGCTGGTTCCAGACCACGACCTCCTTCCCCTCGGCCTACGCACCACCGAGACCGATCGCCGAGGCGGGGGGAACAGGCTCCCAGAGGAGAAGCTCCCCGAGAGCCGAGGCCCCACCACCGTGAAGACTCTCCCGCCCACAACCAGAATAATGCCGCCCGAGGAAACATTCTCATGATCACCGGAGGAGCAACTGATGGCGACTCCCACCGAGCCCGGAAAGCCCACAGCCGACAGCTGGAAGTCTGTGGTGTCGGTAAAGGACCCCGAGAAGAAGGGCCAATCATCGGATTCGGTCCTCAAGATTTAGATGGCGTAGAGACGCCGCACGACGATGCCTTGGTCGTGCATGCCACCATCGCCAACTATAACGTCGCTCGAGTCTTCGTCGACACAGGCAGCTCGGTAAATATCATTTTCATGAAAGCTTTTGCGCAGATGCAGATCGACAAGGCCGACCTGCTGCCGATGACCACTTCCCTGTTCGGGTTCACGGGGAACGAAGTGCGGCCACTCGGACAGATCACCCTCGCTATCTCTCTGGGAGAAGAGCCATTGAAGAGGACTCGGCGCGTTCCCTTCACCATAGTAGACGCGCCGTCCGTCTACAATGTCATCTTGGGAAGGCCAACTCTCAGCGCTTTCTCGGCGGTGGTCTCCACATACCACCAGAAGATGAAGTTCCCGGTGGGTGATCAAGTCGGGGAAGCCCGAGGAGATCAGCTGGCCTCCCGGAAGTGCTATGTGGACATGGTCCGGACGGAAGCCAGGAAGAATCGCAAGGTGCAAGACAGCGGGATTCATTCGGTGCAAGAGGCCCCCTCCGTGACCAACCTCGAAGAGAAGGAAACTCTGCAAGTCTGCCCCGACCGTGCCGACACGGTGGTCCAGATAGCTGCCGATTTGCCGCCCGAACTGAAGGAGAGTCTCGGGGCCTGCCTTCTTCGGAATCAAGATGTCTTCGCCTGGAGTACTGAAGATCTCACGGGCGTTCCTCCCTCCATCGCGGTGCACCGACTTAACGTCCTGCCTGACAGTCGGCCCGTGAAGCAGAAGAGGAGGCACTTCGGGCCCGAGCAGAACCGAGTCATCCGAGAAGAAGTGCAAAAGCTCCTGAAGGCGGGACACATCAAGGAAGTGCACTTCCCGACCTGGTTGTCCAATGTGGTGCTCGTCCCGAAGCCTAACAACAAATGGCGGGTGTGCGTCGACTTCCGGGATCTCAACAAGGCGTGCCCGAAAGACTGCTACCCCCTGCCCCGCATAGACCAGTTAGTAGATTCCACGGCAGGGTTTGAATACATATGTATGTTGGATGCCTATCAAGGCTACCACCAAATCCCACTTGATGTAACCGACCAGGACAAAGTTAGCTTTATAACAGCCGACGGCACTTTCTGCTACACTGTTATGCCATTCGGGTTAAAGAATGCGGGGGCCACTTACCAACGCTTGATGGATCGGGTATTCCAAAAACAACAAGGAAGAAACATTGAAGTCTACGTCGACGACATCCTGATCAAGTCGGCTCGGGCAGATTCTCTTATAGCTGACATCGAGGAAACTTGCAGCACCTTGAGGCAATACGGGCTCAAACTGAACCCGGCTAAGTGTCTCTTCGGTGTTCGAGCCGGGAAGTTTCTCGGTTACATAGTCACTGAGAAGGGAATTGAAGCCAATCCAGAAAAATTACAAGCCTTAGCTCAGATGGCCCCTCCCCGAAACCTAAGAGAGGCTCAGAAGCTGGTCGGGCGAATCATGGCGTTGTCTCGGTTCATCTCCCACTCGGCGGGGCGAAGTCTACCCTTTTTTAAGGTTCTCCGAAAAGCTCAGAAGTTTCAATGGAACGCCGACTGCGACCGGGCCCTGGAAGAATTGAAGGCTTATTTAACCCAACTTCCCCGACTGGCAAAGGCGCTCCCGGGCGAACCGCTCCTGATGTACCTTTCCACTACCGAGGCGGCAGTCAGCTCGGTTCTAGTAAAGGAGGAAGAGCAGGGCCAGCAACCGGTATATTTCTTCAGTCGGCTGTTGAAGGACGCCGAGACCCGATATACCAGCTTGGAAAAGCTGGCCTGGACGGTAGTCTTGTCAACTCGGCGGCTTCGACCTTACTTCCTCTCTCACCCGGTGACGGTATTGACCAACAGCAACTTGGGGAGAGTGCTTACTCAACCCGAGTTCTCGGGACGCCTGGCGAAATGGACCATGGAGCTCAGCCAATACGACATTCGCTACCAGCCTCGCGTGGCCATCAAAGCGCAGGCGTTGGCGGATTTCCTAGCGGAAGCACACCAAGGCGAAGCCGACGAAGAATGGAAAGCATATGTCGACGGTGCCTCCAACAAGCAAGGAAGTGGAGTCGGAGTGGTCTTGGTCTCTCCACAGGGGGAAGAAATACGGCTGGCAGTAAGGTTGGGTTTCAGGGCCTCGAACAACGAGGCCGAGTACGAGGCAGTTCTCATGGGCCTGCGGGCAGCCAAAAGAGTCGGGGCTACCCGAGTGCAGCTCCTTTCGGACTCCCAGCTGGTGTCCCAGCAAGTCGAGGGGAACTATGAGATCAAGAATGAGCGGCTCCGTCGCTATGCGGAGGCCTTTGCAAAGTTGAAGACGGAATTCAAGGAGGTCACTCTCAGCAAGATCCCCCGAGGAGAGAACAGCAAGGCTGACGAGCTAGCCAAGTTGGCGAGCTCAGTCACCGAATGGACAGAAGAAAAGCCGATCACGCAGGTGGCTTGGATAGCTCAGATAGATCAACCCCCCAGGACGACCGACCCGGACGACTGGAGGAAGCCGATACTCATTTTCCTCCAAACCGGTGGAGTACCTGGTGATCCAGAGCAAGCCCGTCTCCTCAAAAGACGCGCCACCCGATTCACGCTGATAGGAGAACAATTGTACCGCCGATCCTTCTCTCGGCCATTACTCAAGTGCCTCGGTCCCGAAGACGCCGAGTATGTATTGAAGGAGGCCCACCAGGGATGTTGCGGTAATCATGCGGGAGGACGATCCCTGGCTCGGAAGGTCCTCCTAGCCGGCTACTTCTGGCCGACTCTCCAGTCGGACGCGGCGAAATTAGTGTCCACTTGCCTCCATTGCCAAAAGTACCAGCCGTTCCAGAGACGACCAACGGAGCAATTGAAGACGGCCACCACTTCATGCCCATTCGACCAATGGGGAATGGATATAGTCGGGCCCTTCCCGACTGGACCTCAACGGAAGAAGTTCTTGCTAGTGGCAGTCGACTACTTCTCGAAGTGGGTGGAGGCTGAAGCCTTGGCCCGTATCACTGAGGAAGCGGTGCTCAAATTCCTATGGAAGAACATCGTGTGCCGATACGGCATCCCACAGCGACTCGTCTCGGACAACGGGCGGCAGTTTCAAGGCAGAAAGATCCAGGAATGGTGCAAAGGACTCGGCATCCAGCAAGCTTTCACTTCGGTGGCTTATCCGCAAAGCAACGGCCAGACCGAAGTCGTCAATCGGGAAATAGTACGAGGACTGAAGACCAAGCTGGACCACGAAGGCGGCAGTTGGGTGGAAGAGCTGCCTTGCGTCCTCTGGGCATACCGCACCACTCCGAAAGAAAGCACTGGGCTTACCCCGTTCCACTTAGTATATGGGGGGGAAGCCGTAGTGCCCCTGGAGGTAGGAGTCGAGTCGGACCGTCGACAGCACTATGGCGCCGACAACGACGGCAAGCGACTCATGGAGCTGGATCTCATATCCGAGACCCGGGACCAAGCAGCCGCTCGGTTGACCGCTTACCGACAGCGCATGTGCAGTACGTACAATCGGCGAGTCATCCCTCGAGCCTTTCAAGTGGGAGACTTAGTTTGGAAGAAGGTCAAGCCTGTCGGAGAAGTCGTCGGCAAACTAGAACCCCCCTGGGAAGGCCCCTATCGGGTAGTCAAGAAGACCAGCTCAGGCGCGTACTACCTAGCGGACTCGGCCGGAAAAGAGTTGGTGCGACCGTGGAGCTCCACTCACCTTCAACCTTACCGGACTTAGCCACTAAGCGGAAGTTTTTCCTTCTCATGATCGCCTGTATCCTTAGCTGTAATCAAAGCTGATAATGAAAGCGACTTTTTCAGGAGTCACTCAACTTCTTAAGGTTCAAAACTCTCCCGACTCGGACATAGTCGGGATCGAGCAATCAGGTCTCGGACCTGCTCCTTCAGCAATTGCCCTTCTCAGGGTCCAAACTCTCCCGACTCGGACATAGTCGGGATCGAGCAATCAGGTCTCGGACCTGCTCCTTCAGCAATTGCCCTTCTCAGGGTCCAAACTCTCCCGACTCGGACATAGTCGGGATCGAGCAATCAGGTCTCGGACCTGCTCCTTCAGCAATTGCCCTTCTCAGGGTCCAAACTCTCCCGACTCGGACATAGTCGGGATCGAGCAATCAGGTCTCGGACCTGCTCCTTCAGCAATTGCCCTTCTCAGGGCCCAAACTCTCCCGACTCGGACATAGTCGGGATCGAGCAATCAGGTCTCGGACCTGCTCCTTCAGCAATTGCCCTGCTCAGGGTCCAAACTCTCCCGACTCGGACATAGTCGGGATCGAGCAATCAGGTCTCGGACCTGCTCCTTCAGCAATTGCCCTTCTCAGGGTCCAAACTCTCCCGACTCGGACATAGTCGGGATCGAGCAATCAGGTCTCGGACCTGCTCCTTCAGCGATTGCCCTTCTCAGGGTCCAAACTCTCCCGACTCGGACATAGTCGGGATCGAGCAATCAGGTCTCGGACCTGCTCCTTCGGCAATCGCCCTTCGAAAGGTACAACTTCACCTGACTCAGAGGCATTCGGGATTGACTCAGTACTTCAAAAATGTCAAGTTCACAATTCAACACGAATACTCGGCAAAGGACAATGCGACAGAGGCTTTCATTCAACTTCAAAAGGAAAGAAGTACAAAAGAGAAGTAAACTGGAAAAGAGAGGTGCGAAAAGCCCCGAGTGGGAAGTACATAGCCTAGCGGCCCCTCCGGACCTCTTCCGGCAGCGCCGCCCACACTTTCTCGATGTCCAGGAAATCCAGCGAGGTCCCTTCTGGGAACAGGCCCGCCTCGTACACTTGGTTCAGCGCCCCGTCATAGCCGTACTCCAGCATCCGGGCAGTCTTCTCCTGATACTGGTCAAAATATTCCCGAGACGCCAGCCAGGCTTCTTGGGCTGCTTTTACCCGCTCGGGCTCC
Organism: Curcuma longa; assembly: GCF_044706935.1. Taxonomy (NCBI): domain Eukaryota; kingdom Viridiplantae; phylum Streptophyta; class Magnoliopsida; order Zingiberales; family Zingiberaceae; genus Curcuma; species Curcuma longa. Next base: position 16,760,486 of record NC_133864.1, read on the forward strand.
TTCTCCTTGTAGGCGGCGGACTCGTCTTCCACAGCTTTCTTCTCCACCGCTAAGTCCTCCGCCCGCTTCTTCCATGTGGCCGCATCCTCGAGCGCCCGAGCCAACTCCTTGCCTCTCTGAACCAGTTGCTCTCGGGTTTGCCTCAGGTCTTCTTGCTCTTTAGCCCGAGCCGAGGCGGTCTCCTGCTCAAAGGCCTCAGCCTTCTCCTGAGCCTTCAGCAACTCGGCTCGATACTGGGCGGCCTCTTCACCACTCTTGGTCGCGGCTGCCTTCGCCTCAGCTAATGCCTGCTCGCGAGCGGCACCCTGAGCCTTTAGGGCTTGCAGCTGCTGGTCAATCGCCTTGAACTCTCGATTCAGGTAGAGGAAACGGGTGTGCATCTCCATATGCTCCACCCACATCTGCATAAGTAGGGCAGTTAGCGACGAAGAGACACAAGAAAACGACAAGCTAAGGGAAATAAGAGACACTCACCCGCAAAATGTGGAAATTCCCCCGGTAGCTCAGCTCGGAGGTATTGATCCCCCGGAAGGAGTCACTGTTCCGGATCGCTCGGACCCGGGTCATCAGATCCTGCACCTCTGCTGGGTCGAAGGGCTCATCAGCGGCCACTCGAGTCAGAGGCAACGTGTAGAAGTCGGCTCCGGCCGTCGAAGGGCGTCGGAGCCCCGAGCCAGCCGACCCCGAGCTGGTTGGCATTGCAGCTCTCGAGGAAGATCCTCCAGTCGGGGGTACGCCTCCCTCGGTCGGCCCCTCGGCCTGGGAAGTCGTAGTCGTCCCGGCGGCTTCGGTTGCCAGGGCCGGCTCGGACAGCGGCGGTACCGCTCCAGCAGAAGTAATCGGCGCCCCCACGGCGCCCGACTCCACGGTCGCCACTTCAGTCGGAGCCGGCGGTGTCAAGGAAGTGGTCTCCTGGCCCCGGTCGGACACGCTCGCGCCGGCAGCACTCGAGGCAGGAAGATGCCCCTTGGACGCCTTGGACTTTTTGAGCCGCTTCTCCTCGCGGCGGATCGGGCTGGATTTCTTGGACCGTTTCCCCTCACGGTCGGGGGAGCGGGAACGATGGTGTTTCTTTTTGGAGTGAGAAGAGGAGGATTTCTTTGACCGGCCCTCCCCCTCTGTCGTCTCTTTCCCCTTGCTGGCCGAAGGAGGCACGGTCCTTGGCTCCGCAGCCTCAGGCACCTCCTCCCGAGTGGAGGACTCGGGTCCCGCGGATACGGGAGGATGACCCGCCCCCTCGGGTACCACGGTCGCCAAAGGCTCCACCAGTTCGGGCTCGGGAGCAGCAGAAGTCCCGGCTGTCTCCGCAGCAGTCGGCCTCTTGGGTGTGACCAACGCCTCCAAGTGCGCCCGAGTCCATTTCAGGCACTTGTTCGTTGAAGCATCCATCCAAATGTCGTCTGCCAAAGAAGAAAAGGAAACTAAGTTAGTCATTACAGAAGTCCGAGTAAATAAGTAACTTACCGAGTGCTGTCGAGAGCTCGGCAGCGACAGGACTCAAGCCGGCCCGGAAGAGAAGCCCTTCCTCCCCGACTAGCTTGGTAACGTCAAATTGAAGGCCCTTCAGCACTTCATAAGCGTCCTGGTAGACCTTGTTCTTCTTGTAAGGCTTCAAGACGGGCAAGGCCGAGAGCTCGTCCTGCCACTCAGTCGGGAATTCGAACGGACTCGGGGGGGAGATGTAGAAGAATTGGGGGTGCCACCCCTTGTTGGAAGAAGGATACCCGGTCAGGAAAGGGAGACCCGGTCTCGAGTTGAAGAAGAAGACGCCCTCCTTCTTCATCTTCTTCGGATAAAAGAAAAAGTGGAAGACTGCGGGGTCTAAAGGGATTCGGTACATGCGGAAGACTAAGACAACTCCACAAAGGAGTCGGAAGGAATTCGGGGCAAGTTGATTCAGTGGAAGCTGGAAGTACTCGGCCACTTCCTGAAAGAAGGCAGGAATCGGGAATCGAAGTCCCCCCTCTAGCTGACCATGGAAAAAGGTGGCGTAACCCGGGGGGGGAGTGTGGAGACGATGGTGACGCTCGGGGACTTCTATCCTATACTCACTCGGGATTTCGTACTTCAGACGAATCTTCGAGCGGGTTCTCTCGGTGAAGGTGGTGACCTCGGACTCGTACCAAGGACCGGTGGGCGGGACACTCTCCGACGGTGTCTCTGTCGACGGAACACTCGCGGACGGCGCATCCATTGATGGCACAGACCCCTCAGAAACCATCATTACCGACCGGAGAAGACCTAGAGGAGCGGGCCTAAAGAAGGAAAAAGGGACTCGACCAGAGAAGAGCGCTTACTTGGTGCAAAGAAGGAAGGAGGCGGCGACGAGAAGAGAACCGGAGGAGAAAACAGAGAGCCGGAGGAGAAAGCAAAGAAGACGGCGAGGAGAGGCGCTGGGTGCCAGGCCCTCCCCTATTTATACCGAACCCTAGCAAAGCTCAGCCGTCCGATCAGACAGTCGAAAAAAGGCGGGATCTCCTGGCAGCCGTCCGATGATGCGCGTTTCCGAGGCATGATACGGCGCAATTATGGCGACGATTCGGCTGTCCCATCGGACACCCCGCCGCAGTAAAGCACGCCATGCCGATCACGTGCGCCGGCCGAGTCATCCAATGTCCCCCCGACACGTGGCAGCCCATCAATGGCGGTTCGGTGCAGGAATATCAGCCGGTACCACTCGACTCGGACTCGGTCTAGTCAGTCGAACACACGTCTCCTTCGACTAGACTAGTGGGAAGGCTGGTGTTACGGTCGTAAGGATACGGGTCTGGACCCGACCGAGAGACACGGCCGAGTCGAGTCAACTATCCGAGGACAGTCGGCTGAAGCACTGAGGCCCGGATCCGGGTTCCCGGGTAGCAGCCCAAAGGCTCCCCATCCAAGCCCGACAGCCCAGTGGGCCCGCTGAGGAGACGAATAATCTCACCAACCCGACTCCCAGATAAACCGAGTGGGTGGCGTACCCGACTCACCGACTCACAGATGGCCCGACTGAGCATCATCCCCGACTTGAGCCGCAGCCCCGACCCGACCCAGGGGGTCGGGGCCGAGTCGTACCTTCTGTCTCTGACCAGTCCTTCTCCTGTCCTACTGACCACTCCCTCTGACAGGCACGCCGCCAGGCAGGGTCACGCGCCGTCTCGGCGTACGACACTGTCCACAGTGTACCTCCTCATTAAAGGCAGCACTCCTCCTAGGTACGGAGAGTACCTTCAAGGTAAGGTCCACCTTGCCTCGGCCGTGGTACGGACCGACTCCCCCTTATATAAGGCGAGCCCCTGTGAAGGGGCCAGGTATGTGCTCACTATTTCTTACTGTTGCCACTCTCGTTTTCTCTTCAGCTGCCGTCACTGACTTAAGCATCGGAGTGGTCTCGCCGGTCCCGCCGGCCAGCCATCTCACGGTGTCTGTGGTTGCAGGTCTCCGGTGATCAGCGACTAGTCTCCACCATTTCCCCGCACAGCGCCCCTGAGGAAGTGACGTGTGCGCCCAGAAGAGGTTCTTGTACTAGATTAATTAACTACCTAGATTAATCAACTAACTCGATTAACTAACTAATCAATCAATTAATTAAACCATACCTTAGTGTTAATTAATACAGTTAATTGATTAATTGAGGTTCTGCTGCTGCGTCTTCTTCCCCGCGTGAACAGGCCAGCAGATCACGGCAGGGCCGGGGCCGGACAGGGGCGTCGCAGGCGGCGGCGTGCGGCGTCGGGCGGCAATCGGCGGTCGGCGGTGCTGGCGTCGGCAGTCGCAGGGGAGCGGCAGCGCCTTCTCACGCGGCGGCGGCGAAGGGCAGCGGCCCAGCGGCGTCGGCGACTGTCGGCGGCGGAGGAGCTCGGCTAGGGATCTTGGTTCGGCGGCGTCCGGCGTCTCCTCCACGCGAACAGGCGGCGGCTTGGGGCTCTGGTCCGCAGGGAACGGTGACGCTGGTCGCACAGCTCGCGACGGAGGGAAAAGGGAAGGCGCGGTGGCTAGGGTTGGATGCCTCGCCTCCCTCCCTTGCACGGCCTTTTAAAGGCTGCTTCCCGACGTTTTCTCCGACAAACGCGGCGCCAGGGCGGCGTCCTTCGGTTCCGCCGAACTCGGAGGACGCGGTCGCGCACAGGGAAGAGCGCGGCGTTTATTTGAGGAGTGCACAGTAACTCTACCCGATTAAATCTAAACTACCGGCTAAATCCCATTATAACGATTGAACCGAACCGGGTTAAATTTTTGGTTCCCTTGGTTTACTAACCAAACGACCTCCGATTTGATCCAAACAAGTTTTGTTGGATTCGTCTTCGCGAGATGAATCTTTTCACCTATTTTATTTTATCAAACCCCCTTCTATCCTTTAACTAAAGTACTTTTATTGGAATTTTAAATCTAATTAAATTCCTAAAATAGGGAGAAATAATCGGGGTGTTACAATCGTTCATCTCTTAAACTAGATAGTACTACCATACAAATAGCTATAGTTAATCACATTTATAGGATGAAACACATTGTGAACAAGACATAACGTATCAATCTATCACATTAAAAATTCATATTAGGATAATGAGAAAATGTCTATTTTATGTAGTTATAGAGGACAAAGATATGGTCTATGCGGATACAAGGAGAATCACTCAAATGCCATGAATTTCTCTAAAAAAGTGTTTAATGCACACGCAACTTGTACATAATCTCAAAGTTTAATGCATGCATAACTTGCACATAATCTCAAAATTTAATGCACATGCAATTTGCAATAATTATGTCTGATTAATGAACATTGAATTTGATTGCTAATATATTGAGAATATCTTTTTTAATTAGATAGCCAATCAAATATTCTAGAGCAATGACTATCAATATGACTCAACGATATGAGATCTGACATGGTTCTGAATTTTATCTTCGATGGAAAATAATAATAAAAAAGATGAGGAGTTGCTATTTGAGGGCTAGAACCTAATCCGTCATTGGAAGAAAGAACAATAGAGAAAAAAGATTGTAGTTTTTGATAGCTGAAATTTACTAGAGCAGAAGAGGAAAAAATCTATTGCTATGTGCTGAGCAAGACTTGGAAAAATGCTGTGTTGAGCAAAACCCGGAAAAAAATCTATTGCTATGTGCTGAGCAAAACTCGAAAATAAATCTTGGATGAAAAAAATCTATTGTTATGCCAGATCTGATATGAAGGAGATGCATGCGAACACCCAAGGCTATGAAGAAGGTGTGCGAGCGGATAGACGCAGACACCAAAAGACCATGAAGAAGATGCCCGTGTAGATAGACGTGGACACTGGAAGGCCATGAAGTAGGTGTGCGCGTAGATAGACGCGGACAATAGAAGGCCATGAAGAAGGTGTGCGCGTAGATAGATCCACGATCATGTTGTAGATTTATACCAATTTGTTAAATGCAAGAGATAATTAAATGTGAAAATGAAATAAAAACTTTAAATAACACCTAAATCCAAAGACATTGTTATCTTGAAATTTTGAGAACCAACAAGACTTAAGAGGTTATAGGACATGGCTTTGGATGGAAGAAAGGAAGAGCCAATCATAATTGATTATCTCTCCACCCTACGGGGACAATAATCCTTTTTAGCCTTAGAACATATTTATTATTATCCCATCAACAATCATAAAAAAAGTGAGTTAATAGATTTTTACAAACATGATACTCATATCCATTAACCAAACCCATAATGAATACATCCATTAAATTACTTTTATCGGGTTTAATCCATGATGACATGTTTGTGTGTTATAAATTAACATATAAGCTCACCAACCAATGTATAGTTTTTTTAATACTAATATAACATGTTTCGTATGAGTACCCAACCCCTTTGATACCTTCTAAAGGCTTACTCCTTGGACGGATTACGGTGTAACAATAAGGTAATTTCGTAGTTAACAAGATATTTATAAGTTGATTTCTAACTATGATGTACTGTAGATTAATATTCTTTAATAGGAAGATAACCCTAGAAAGCTAGCTAGGTAGTGACACATTATTCATGCTTTCTGATTTACCTAGGTGATTGGTGTAAAATGTTTATGATACCGGTCCGATCAAATTAGTCTATTCAAAAAATTAAATACCTAGATTATCAAAAAATAAGGGCTCATTCCTTGCATAACATACTTTATTGCGGCAAAAGGTAGAATCCGCCATCCCAACGGTCCTATACAGTCGGTCCCACGACCATTTATGACAAGGTAACACTACAAAAAAATACTGATTTTGGGACGAATTTTTACGACGAAATATTTTCGTCGCAAATTAGCGACTAACTTTGCGACGAAAATTAATTTCGTCGCCAATTGGCAACAACATCTGCAACGAATATTTTTTCGTTGTCAAATTGCGATAGAAACAATTTTGTCGCCAAAGTCGTCGCCAATTGGTGACGAATTCCAGTTTCGTCGTCAAATTTAGCGACCGATTAATATATTCGTCGTAAATTTGGCGATGAATTTTATTTTTGTCGCCAAATTTAGCGACCGATTAATATATTCGTCGTAAATTTGACGATGAATTTTATTTTCGTCGCCAAATTTAGCGACCGATTAATATATTCATCGTACAATTGACGACGAATTCTAATTCGTCGCCAAATTCGTCGCTATTTGGCGACGAATTCAGGTTTCGTTGTAAATTTTGGAGACGAAACAACAGTTTCGTCGCAAATTTTGCGACGAAACCTGAATTCGTCGCCAAATTAGCGATGAATCCTTTGATTCGTCGCAAAGTTGGCTAACTTAAGTGGTGGGGTCGGACCGTGGGTGATAAGTTTAGGTCATTTGGCGACAAAATGATTTCGTCCCCAAATTCGTCGCATATTTGCGACGAAAATTGGATTCGTCGCAAATCTGTGACGAAAATGATTTCGTCCCAAAATTTGTCCCCAAATTCGTCGTAGATTTGCGACAAAAATGATTCGTCGCAGTTTGCGATGAAAATAAAATTCGTCACAGATTTGCGACGAAAATCAAATTCGTCGCAAATCTGCGACGAATTTGGGGACGAATTTTAGTTTTCGTCACAAATATCTGCAACGAAACGAGAAATTTTGTCGCTAAGTTTGGCGACGACTTTGTAGCAACGGAAAATAATTCGTCGTAAAATTCGTCGCAGAATATTTTGCGACGATTTTTTTTTAAAATTCGTCGTAAAATTCGTCCCAAAATCAATGTTTTTTTTTAGTGTAAATTGAAAAACTATAGTTAATCACTACGGCAACCCTTGCCCACTATAACAATTTGCTTTGTAATATTTAATTCAATCATGTTAATGGGCAGCATAACACGCTTCATATAGTAGGAAAGAATCAAGAAATTTTTACCTCATAAACAAAAATAGCCACTTTTTTTTAATCCATCGGTTTTCTCCTCTCTTTATTGATTGTTGCACAATAAAGCCGTCAAATCTTTGTCTAAACTTACCAAGTTTTACATGCAGGAATCTTTTATTCATTAAATATTTCTTATTTAATAGTTATTAAATGATGTTTGCTCTCCTTTCCTCTAACTAACTTTAATCTTGTGTATAATAAATTAATTTTTTAATTTGTGGTCAATATTAAGAATCAATTGGATTTGGATAAGAGCAGAGGAAGCATCGTTTAGCACTCGTTGAATAAGCATCGTTATTGAATAAGAAATATTTGATGAAAAACTTGGCCAAGTTTGAAAATTATTTGACAACACTATTGTGCTACAACCTATAATAAGGAAAAGGGAAAAGGATAGATGTGCAAAAAAAATTGAATAAGAAAACGTTTATTGTCTGCAATCATCCATCCATTTAATCATTTTTATTGCATAAGAAAACGATTGCTCCACTTTTGATTCACATGCACATTACTCTTTCAATTGCTCAATCCAACTCAACATGGATAACAGTCGATTGATAGTACCATAATGGTTGACTATTCCATCATCATTCAAGTTTTCAAATCGACTATAAAATTTTGTATTCGTTGCACAACATCATTAATTGAGTTCATCAATTAATTGTGAAATCAGACGTCTGGTAGTCTCTAACAATCAAGTGTTGTACAAAATTCTTGAATGAGTGTAGCAAACCCTGAACAATTTTTGGTTTGACTCAAGCAATCAACTACTATATATATTCAGGATAGTCGATTGCTGCCAATATCCTAACCTCTCAAGCATGTCGAACACTCTGAGTTTCAGGTTCATTAATCAATTGGCATACCTATATTAGTTGACTGATAACTCTGTTTCAACCTTACCAAATTGAACTCTTACTTTGCCAAACATTTGGTCAATCTCAACTTACCTAGACTTCATCATCATCTAGCATCAATCAACTTTGAATTGTCATCTAGCCAATGTTAATCTCAGGACTTCACTTCTCGTGTCCATCATTCGGTACTCCATAACTTATTAAAACTTCTCCCACATGCCTAACATCCGATCCTTCATAATCTGTTAAGACTTTTTCATACATGTCTAACATCCAATCCTCCACCACATATTAGAACTTCACCTCACAAGCCAAGTGTTTGATCCTTCAGGACACACTTGAGCTTCACTTTTCATATCAAGTGTTTGGTCAATTATGATCCACTTGGACTTTGCTCTTGTCAACTTCTAATTGCTAAGTGTCCGGAGTTCCATGATCTACTTGGACTTCTTCATTGCAGAGTACTCGATCAATCTTGACCAATTTAACATCTTGCTCAAACATCAAAACTCAATCCAATCCAATTGCACTAACAATCTTCATTTTTACTTAACCTCTCATTCAAACATAAACATATTGATTAAATATCACAATCCAACTCGAGTTTTGTTGACCTTGTATAGAGGTCAATTGTATCGACAGTTAAATCATTTATGACAATTTTTTTGATCAATTGCATGTGATTATTTTGATGAATTGCATACTAAAAAAACATTTTTCTTGTGATAGTAATGGCATGTGATCAATTGTGTGTGATTATTTTGATCACCCACGCATCTCCATCTTAGATGTCACAAAATAAATAGTTATCATGAATAATTCTAAAATAATAATTCCATTAAAATTCACATTTGATATATCTCAGGGAAACCCATTCGATTGTATATCCCACATAGGTTATCCCCCTCCGAGTTAATTTGCCTTGGTATGTGACACATCGGATTTCAGAGATACACTTACTTTAGGAGTATCCTCGATCTGTGAAACACAAGATTTTAGAGATATACTCACTTTAAAAACATCCCTGACTAGGAACATCTTTAGTATGTGATACATAAGACTTCGGAAATGCACTTATTTTTGGAAAATCTCCAACTAGGAATATACCTGATATGTGATACACAGAACTTCAAAGATGCAATCACTTTGAGATCATCCCTGATCGGAAACATCCTCGATATGTGATACACAAGACTTTAGAGATGCCCTCCCTTTGGAAACATCCCGATCTGGAACATCTCTGATGTGTGATACACAGGACTTCAGAGATGCACTCACTTTGGGAACATCCTTAAAATAAATCATATTATAAAAATAGCCCTACCATCGGGCACTCAACCCCACATAGAGCTGTCAAATAGGTCAACCCATGGAGGGGTAGACCAACCTGTCAAAAATCAATCATATAGCGGAGCGGGACGGGTCGATCCACCAACTTGGCGGGTTAGAAAATTTTCAACCCAAACCAACTTAAGGTGGGAGGCGGGTTGCGGGTTAGGCAGGCCAACCCACGGGCCTGTCAAAAAATAAAAAATATAGAAAATATTAAAAATTTTAAGTTTAGATTGTAGTTTAAACAGGTCAAGTTGAAGATTTTAAATTTGGATTGTGGTTTAGACGGGTCAAGCCCACTAATTCATCAAATTTTTTCTTTTAATTTTAAATTTTAAAGAAAAAAATAAAAATTTTCAATCTGCAAGCCAACCCACGCAAGTCGCGGACCAACCCACGTGGGTCGTGAGCCTCGGCGAGTGACCCATCTGAACTCACCTTAAAATGGGTTGATAAAATTTTAAGTCAATCCGCTTAAATTGTTTGGCGAGGCGGGCCAACCCGACAGGGCCTAACTCAAATTGACAACTCTAACCCCACAGTTGGCACTCATGCTATGAGAACATGCTCAATTGGGAATACACCTACCAAACCAAACTTCTCCAACTCTTGCTACAGATTGTTCCTAATGTTGATGCAATCAACCTCTAGTCAAGGTTGACCAAGTTGACCGAGCTCGAGTTGACTTGAGTTGCATTTTGATAGTTGATCAATATGTTTGTTGGATGTCAAGTAGATTAAGGTTGACCGAGCTCGAGTTGACTATATACTAGACAGTCGATTAATATATTAGTTGGTAGAGTGAGAAGTCCTAGTGGGAATGGTTAACTAAGCACTTGACGATCAAAAGTCCAACAGAGAGTTGACAAGAGAAAAGTCCAAGTGAGTCGGAGTTGACCGAATACTTGGCGATTGGAAAATTCAACATAGAGTTGGCATAAGGCATGGAGTTTCGATAGGTTAAGGTTGACCGAATGCTAGACAATTCAAAGTTGATCGGACGCTAGACAACTATGAAGTCCTTACAAGTTAAAGTTGATTGGATGTTGGCAAAGGAAGTCTTGCTAGGTTGAGGTCAATCAGATATTTGGCAATATAATAATTCAATTGTGGTAAGGTTGAAATGGGTGTATCAATCGACTAATTGATGATAAACCCTGAAAATATGATTTACTATAGTAATCTACGACGTAACTATAAGTCCTTTGCTTTCTTCATTATTAGCTTGTACGACAGATGTTTTGGATTCCTCTTGTGTCTCAATAATTATGCTCTCACATTGTTGATTTTGGTCACCGTAAACAGATAATTCTAAATTACCTTGTTCGGCAGTTTCTGTAACTAGAACACTGTTAATATTTGATTCCTCTTTTTCAAAGTCCATAACTTTGTCAAGTTCATCATCATATATCGGCTCGCTAATGACCTTGGTCTCATCTGCATGCTTAATAAATTGGGATGTTATATTAATGCAAGGCAAGATGATAGAGATTGGAGCTTTGTCGATAGATGAACTAGGCTGCTGATTGCCATCGAACAAAGTGGGCTTCTGATTTTCGATCAACGTTTCGTCTAGTTCTATCTCCTCTTCGTCAACATCATCATAAATTGGATCACCAAATATTTCAATCTTGTCGTCGTCTCCGTTGCCTCCTGTGTTCGAACGATCGAGGAAGTAGGATTGATCGTACTCGATATTGTCGAGGTCCGCATCTTCAAAGTTATTTTCACCGTTGTAAGAGGAAGGGGGATGTAGTGCCGCTACGAAGTCGGCATTCTCTCGAAATTATAGGTGGTAGGGCGGTTGATACTAAATCCCTCAAAACCAAACTTGCACAATTCGACATCTCTCTTCGATTGCAAATTAATGATTTTTCAATAGGGAAATAAAGAAACTTATGACCTTTACAATCTTGCGTCGCTAGACACTTGAATAACTTTGTCACTTGTCTCTATAGATCTTGAAGTATCTCGTACGGTGTGAGGCTTCCACAACTGATACCTGTTTGTCGCGATCACGATCACGACCATGATGACCATCTATGGGATCTGAGAGCTTTGATACTAACTGACACCAGACGGGATAACGATTATCCTACGGGCAATATTAATTTCGTTGCTCGACTGTGAATGTCAAAAATCAATCTTCTAAAACATGTTGATTCAAAAAAATACTAGTAGATAGAAAAATAAATGACACTACTGAAAATATTATTAAACCATAAAATTTCTTCCTAACATTAACTAGACAATGGTTTATATAAACTCAAAACCTAACTTGTAAAAGAAAGAAAAAATCCTAATAGAAAGAAATAGGTCAAATAGGTTAACCCATGGAGGGATAGACCAACCCGTCAAAAACCAATCATATGGCGGAGCGGGTCGATCCACCAACGGGAAAATTTCTAATCCAAACCAACTTCGATCCACCAACTTGGTGGGTTGGAAAATTTCTAATCCAAACCAACTTAAGACGGGAGGTGGGTTGCGGGTTAGATGGGCCAACCCATGGACCTGTCAAAAAATAAAAAATATTAAAAATTTTAAATTTAAATTATAATTTAAATAGGTCAAGTTATTGTGAGGGCCCTAGTTATTGTGGATTTTCTTCTTTCATCTCTATGCCGACTTAATGATTGGATGGGTAAAGCTGGCCAATTCTGATGTCTGCTGATCCGTATTGAATTACAAGCCTTGAGAAGCGAGAAATTGAAAGTCTCTACCGGAACGAACCCATGCGGGCTTGAGAGAAGGCACCGCATCAACATTCCAATTTTTTTATATATATCAAATATACAAATCATCCATTTCATGAGAATTAACAGGAATAAATTCCCTTCTGAATTTTATTTGCCAACTAAATTTCTTTTCCCGTTATCTGATTTATCTATTTTCTGCCTATATAATTCAAAGCACTCTACAAGACAGAAATATTTTCATTTATAACGTGTCTTATGCAGAAAAATTTTCATTTATAACGTGGTCTTATGCAGAAATATTTTCATTTTTAACATGGTCTTATGCAGAAAATTTTTCATTTATAACGTTGTCTTATCATTTCTCGGGACTGGACCCGCATTGAGCGGAAGTTTGTACCGGATTATTTTTTTTATATCGGAAAAATATTAAATAGGATTATTAAAAAGATGGAATACAACGGTCCTACAATCGACCTCACGTGAAATAAATCGAGAAGTGTGAATTGCCTAAGGAAAATCTTCTGCCAGAGCAGACTCAGCTTCCCCACTTCTCCTCTATTTAAGTGTGCCCAAATGCGTATTCATGAACCATCTACCAATCCTCAATTTCTACTCTGCATTGTTCATGGCTAACCTGCTCGTGTTCTTCCTTGGGGTGAGCAAATTCACAGCACTCGTAGTATTATTAATCAATGGAAGTTGTTTGGTTGAATCAGTCAGTAATCTGATTCAATAGATTTGCCTTGTGTACGACGTTTGTTTGTTTTCTTCAATTAATTATGTGCACATGAATTTTGATTTGGTTGCAGCTCCTCGCCGGACTCGTAGCCCATCCATCAGTTGCACTTGCTTCGTCGCCGGAGCTCTACTGGAAAACTGCTCTCCCGAACACTCCCATCCCTAGCAGCATCCATGACCTCCTTCACCCTCCTGGTTCATTGATTTTTTTATCCGTGTATATTTTCATTACTATATAATCTTGTTAATTTGGAATTCCAATATATATATATCAATTGAATTGCAGAGACGAGCCCCGGCGTATGGACGTCGCCGGAGTCCGAAGAGGAAGCGGTGATTCCCGGAGTCTCCTCCATTTACTACAACGCAGCCACGGCAGCGCAACTCCGCGACAAGTCCTCCCGGTCTCTGTTCTTCCTCGAAAAGGACCTGTTTCCAGGAGCCACCTTCGACTTGCAATTCAAGCGATCCATCTCCAAACACGCCGACCTCCTCCCTCGCCGCGTGGCCGACGCCCTCCCCTTCTCCTCCGACAAGCTCCCCGACGTCCTCGCGCTTCTCTCCGTCGACCCTGACTCGAAGGAAGCCCGGGAGATGAGCGCGACTTTGGAACGGTGCGAGCGCACGTCGAATGCAAGGGAGACGAAGCACTGCGCCACCTCCATCGAATCCATGGTCGACTTCGCAGTCTCGGCTCTGGCCACCGACGATGTCAGCGCGGTGTCGACGGTCGCGAACGCCACGGCGGCGGCGGCGATGCAGCGGTACGCGGTGGAGGGGTTCGAAAGGATCGGCGGGGAGGGGGTGGGCGTGTTCTGCCACGCCGAGCCGTACGCGTACGTGGTGTTCCACTGCCACGCGGTGGGGAGGGGGATGATGAGGGAATACACGGTGAGCTTGACGGGGAGCGACGGGAGCCGAGTGGAGGCGATCGCAGTTTGTCACCTGGACACGACGTCGTGGAATCCGCGGCACGTGATGCTCCAGGTGCTGCACGTGAAGCCAGGGAGTGCAGAGCCGGTATGTCATTTCCTGCCCATCGACCATGTCCTGTGGACCCCTCGCCAACAAATGCTGTGACCTAGTCTCAAGGATTGCCATATATGTCTCTGCCTATTGTTGCTTGTGCCTGTCTACCTAAAGTATGTAAAATGTGTGCTTATGTTGTTTGCAATAACGACTGCAGTAGTCGAGTGTAGTAGGCCTGTTGTAATATATAGTGCTGTCGGCGGGTGTATGCATAGGTTTGCTTAATTCTACATAAATATATAAATAAATAAGTTTATCAAATCTCTTAGCTTCTAATTGAAATTACCAAATCAACTAAAAAAATGAAAGGATACTTTTTAATTATTTTTTATTTCAATATTTTTCTTTACCAAATTTATCTCTTACCTACCCATTCAATTTCAATTTTGTATATATTTCCATACTCTCACTTGTTCATTTTAAAATTTTTTAGTCTACCTATGAATTTTCTAAAAACTATTAGATGAGTCTATATTTATTAAAATTTACAAGTTAATATTCTTTTGTACTCTTTGAAATGTGTTAAGTTATTTTATACCTTTAATTTTTGTTTTATAAAATATATAAAATAATAGTACAGACTTACCAGTATATTTTATAAATGGATATAAATTTTATACTCAGAAATATGAAACAGAGAATACTACAATGAATAGTGGAGTTTGTGTTCAATTAATGATGGAGCTGCAAATAATGATTTTTATAGGTTATTGGATGAAATTATAGAGGTAGAATACCCTGGCCCAGAAATATGAGTTATTTTATTTATGTGTCGCTGGTTTGACTCCTGTCAAAGGGATGAAGATGCATCCATAATATAATTTAGTTGAAATAAATCATAAAAATTTGTATAAGAGATATGAATCATTTATATTGGCACAACAAGCGATTTAAGTATTTTATATTTTATATTAGTTTTGAAATATGACAAAATTGATTGATGGGTTGTTTCTAAAATGAAAACACGGGGGAAAAAATTGAAGAATGTTGGAAAAAAACATGTTCATTTAAATTTTTTTAGTCTAATTTTCTAAAAACTATTAGATGAGTCTATATTTATTAAATTTTACAAGTTAATATTCTTTGGTACTCTTTGAAATTTGTTAAGTTATTTTATACCTTTATTTTTTTTTGTTTTATAAAGGTATAAAATAAAACTCTGTGCTTGGTGGGACTCTATTATTATGGAGGGTGTCGGCCAGTGTACAATGTCGAAATGGGGGTGATGATCCGATCGGATTTATCTAGACCGCATCAATATTATTTGAATTTATAGGGTAATCTGGATATTGTTTGCAAATTACTAAATTCATTTTGATGGTATTGATTTTCTGACTATTATTTGAAGAGTTTCAATGAAACTGGTAAATAGAAAAATTGCCAAACTCCCACAAGGTACGAGAAAAATTGCTAGGTGAAATATGCCCTGTTGAAATAGTAAATTTGAAGGATTAGATACATTTCAAGAAATGTTTAGGGTTCATGGATGCTTTAAAAAATGTCAAACTCCTTCAAGATGCACATATATTATTATTATTATTTATAAAATTGTTAAATAAAGTAACACCCTTTTATGATAAATCAAAAGTGACATCTCTGTCCTTCAAGTTTAAGTTTGATGAATAATGAAATGCTCATAGATTAATCAAATATTTATATAGTTTGAATTCCAACTCTTATTTTATTTTATTTTATTTTTTAAAAAATTCATTATTTTTTCCTTTTCGAAAACAAAAATAATCTTTTTTAATAAAAGATCTTTCGGCTGTCGTCTTCCCTTCCCTTTTATTTCTTTCTTTTATCTTTTATTAATCTTTCTTATTTTTCTTTTTCAAGTGTAATCAATCCAACTTTCATACGAGCTCCGAACAATTCGTTCATTTGACCGACTAAAATTACTTTAGATTCTATAATATTTTTTCATTAATTATTTTATATTCTTTCATTTCTATGTAAAAATCATTTTCTTTATGAGTACGATTACTATATAGTATTTTCTTTAAATTGGATAAAAAATTTAACACATTATTTGTTGATCGAGAAGTCGCTTGTACTTCTAAATTTAATTTATCCGGAAGACGAATAGAAATTAATGATTCAAAATAAACTCTTTAATTTTCTCGATTGATAATGATTAAAAGACGTGCTTGTAATTATTTTTTAGCAAAAAAACTCTGTTTTCATATATTGTGAATTATTTTTCAAAAAATTTTATGAATATATTTTTGAAAGGTAAATATACTTGTGCCTAAAAAATGTCGAAAATAGATGCAAACCGATTACAAAACATCATGCAATTTATTAATTTTTTCCCCATCAAAATAAGCATAAAATGAATCAATCTACTCCATTTCCTTCTCTGCAATTTATATCTTTTCTAAGAAAATTAAATTGTTGCCAATTGCCAAATCTCGATCACTGTAGATCCAACACTGGAGCTTGTTGGATCATTATCGGAGACGATAAAAATTGTTCAAGCCATCATTGAAGATCCTCAGGTTTTTTATTAGATTTAATCACTTGAGTTTGAACTGTATATAAACCAAACATATATAATTCCAAGTCAATTAAAAAGGACAAAAATTAAAAAAAAATGTCCATCATTTTTAAAATAGTCAGTTGGACATAGTATTTTTAATTAAAATCAAATGGACATCTCATTTAACATTAACTGTCCAAAATATTTTTACATTATCTGATGATTTAGATTATGTAAAAGTTAGTAATTAACTTCTACAAATGTAGAAGCTATCAAAACAATATAAACCGTGTAGAAATAGTGATTTTATATCATTTAAATTTTACTTCTTTGAGTGATAATTTAATTAAAATAATATTTCAACTAATAAAATAAATGATGTGACTTTATAACACTTACTATATTTTAAATAAATATTATTTAATCATGATCGACGACATACAAACTAACATGTATCTTCTATAACATATAATAATTAGTTGTTAACTTCTACAATATATAGAAACTAGTTGCTAGCTTCTACAACGATAACTTTATATCATTTTGATTTTATTTCTATGAGTGATAACTTGATTAAAATAACATTTTAATTAGCAAAACAAATGATAGAGGCTCCATAATACTCATTATATTTCAAATAAATATAATTTAATCATGATCGAACAAGTAGCAGCTAGTATGTAGCTTCTACAAGATATAATAGTTAACATGTAACTTCTACAACGTGTAGCAACTATCTACTAGTTTTCACATGTTATAAAAATTTATAGATAGCTACTACAAAAGAATAAAGGTAAGAATAATTCGGATAATTCATATTAGATGAGGCATCTATTTGACTTTAATTGAAAATGAGATGTTCATCTCATTTTAAGTGAAAACTGGGACGCCATAAGTGGCTAGTTTGACGAATACAAATATCCAAAATTCCCTTTGTTAACTAGCAGCGTTGCCAAGTAAAACATAATATTGAAATAGTTTCAACATCGCGCGTGCACGGCTAAAAACGAAATAAAACTGCCCCGAAGGCGTGGTTTAGTGGTATAAAATTCAATGGAATAATAAAAAGATCGAAGTTTAATTTAATTTCAAATGGGACAAATATTCTGATACAGGAGCATCTAAAGATTTTTATTATTAATTTTGATAATTTTTATTTTTAGTAATTTTTAGAGTTTTTGGTATTTAGAGTAGTTTTGAAAAGTTCTATTTTTTTATTTTAGGATTTTTTAAATCCATTTAGGATTTTTAGGAATTGAGTCGGTTAAGAAATTTTCCTTTTTTTATTAGGAATCTTTCTTTTAGAATTTGTTAAGAAAATTTTCCTTTTTATTATAAATCTTTCTTAGAGTTTGAGTCTATATAAACATGTTATGAGTTGATGTTTGAGAGGAGAAGTTTTGGTTTAATAATAATTTCGGCAATGTCGTTTATTTCCCTATCTCCTGTTATTCTTCCGAATTAATAGGTTTTAGAAGATTATTTCCAGCGTTCGCAGTCGAACTTACGGATTCAATATTGCCCCTGGGATAATCGCTATCCCGCCCGGCGTCAGTTGGTATCAGAGCTTTCAGATCCGATGGATCGTCGTCATGGTGGTTATCATGGTTGTGACAGACAAGTTCCGACAGAGGAAGTCTCACACCATGAATGTTACACGCAAAACGAGATTCTTGATTTACGGAGGCAAGTCGCATAACTAACCCAGCGTTTGACGACGCGGGATTTTGAAGATCGAAGGAGTTATGATCGTGATTCCGCATCCACCTTCGACAACCCTTACCACCACCCCGATAGGGTCTCAGAGCGTCAAAATCGAGAGGAACGATATGTAAACTTCGGTTTTCGAATTGATCTACCTGAGTTTTCAGGAACCTTTCAAGCAGAAGAATTTGTTGATTGGCTCGACGAAATAGAAAGTATTTTTTATTACAAGGAGGTGCCCGATCGGATGAAAGTAAAGTTGGTTGCTATCCGACTTAAGGGCCAAGCATCCGCTTGGTGGAAACAACTAAGACGCTCACGAGAGAAACAAGGCAAGACCAAGATCACCGACTGGGAGAAAATGAAGAAGAAGATGAAAAGTTACTTTCTTCCTTTCGACTATACTCAGACTGTGTTTCAACGATATCAAACGTTGAGGCAGGATGCAAGATCAGTCAATCATCACACAAAAGAGTTTTACCAGTTGATTGAAGGATTTGAGATCAACCACCCCACCACCTACAACTTCAAAAGAACATCGGCTCCGCAACACCTCTACGTCCCCCCTTCCTTCTACGACGGCGAGGACAACCATGAAGATGCGAACCTCAACAACATTGAGTACAATCAATCCTACACTCTTGATCGTCCGATCATAGGAGGCGACGAAGATGATGACAAGATCGACATATTTGAGTGATCCAGTTTATGACGATGTTGATGAAGAGGAGATAGATCTAGAGGAAGCATTGATCGAAGACCAGAAGCCCACTTTGTCCGATGACAATCAACAGCATGGTTCATCTATCGACAAAGTCCAAATCTCCATCGTCTCACCTTACATTGATTCGACATCCCAATTCATTCAGCATGAAGAAAACAAGACCGAGTTAATTGGAGATCCAATATATGACGAGGTACTTTATGATGATGAATTTGTCAATGAAGATGGTGGCTATGTGTTGCAGTTTTTAAACACTGAGAATTCCTTCAATGGAGACATCGTTGTCGGAAAAGAGCTTCTATGTTCAAGTTTTGTTTAAAATGATGATGTAGTGGATGAAGTTGTTGATAAAGTTGGTGTGGATCTTCAAATTCAGGAAGAAGCACAACAAACTAAAGATGTTGATATGGAGGAGCGTCAAGATTTTGATATCGATGATATTGATGAAAAGTTCATGTTCGATCTTATATCTCCCTCCTGGAAAGCTATCTCCGGAGAGGGATGACTTTAATATCTTTGACCCCTATCACAATCTACATGACCCAAATATTGAACTGGTGCCAAAGATGAACAAAGATAAGACAGAGGAAAAACATATGGAGATTGCAATGATGAAAGATGAGCATCACATCTTGAAGTATGGCAAGAAAGATCTTGACTTGAAGAAGCAAGCAGTTTATGGTGATGATTGTAAGATTCTAGATGACAGGCTATCTGAAGATGCAGTTTATGTTCGATCAGAAGTACAACAACCGCCTAGAGATTTGACTGAGTTAATATTAGAGGATCTTCCTCCTATTCCACCACTTAAGCGACGACTTTTGATTCATCAACACTTAAAGATTTTTTATTTTGAAGACACTATCCTGAACTCGAGGATGAGTTCTTTTCAACCTGGGTCATCTGATGCAGAAGCATCTAACAACATGATTAGTTTATGTCTTCCGATACAATTATATTCCCCTTTGAGCTGTGATGAGAAGAAATCGAGATTATCAACCTCTCTTTTGGACTTTGAAGAAGGACGATTGAGGCTACCAATAAGGAAGATGATCAACCCGTGGCCTCCTGATGTCATATTCGTCAGCGGATCGATGAGAATTTCTAAAATCCAACAACTACTAATGAATTTTATTGATTTGGTACAAGACGATCTTCTTCCTAGGCGACCACTTGATACTACTCTAAACTCGAGGACGAGTTTCTTTCAACCTGGGGCGACTGATGCAGGAGCATCCAAAGATTTTTATTATTAATTTTGATAATTTTTATTTTTAGTAATTTTTGAAGTTTTTGGTATTTATAGTAGTTTTGAAAAGTTCTATTTTTTATTTTAGGATTTTTTAAATCCGTTTAAGATTTTTAAGAATTGAGTCGATTAAGAAATTTTTCTTTTTATTAGGAATCTTTCTTTTAGAGTTTGTTGAGAAAATTTTTTTTTTATTAGGAATCTTTCTTAGAGTTTGGGTCTATATAAACATGTTATGAGTTGATATTTGAGATGAGAAGTTTTGATTTAATAATAATTTTAGCAATGTCGTTTATTTCCCTTATCTCCTGTTATTCTTCCAAATTAATAGATTTTAGAAGATTATTTCCGACGTTCGCAATCGAACTTACGGATTTAATATTACCCCTGGGATAATCGCTATCCCGCCTGGCGTGAAGATAGATTTTTGAGTGTTGTTCATAAACTGAGCTCCGAAGAAACTTGGACGCCTGAATAAAATAAAATTTTACTTGGTTTCGAAGCTCCAGCATAGACAGTCTGTCTTAGATGTGAAGACAAAAATGACAATTGGATCCGACGAAGCTGCTTTGAAAAGCATGCTGAATAGATTCCTCCTTCCCTCCGCCATGGTAAAAAGCTTTGACTCCTCCAAAATAATTATATTATTAAACCAATATCTCCTAAATTTTGTTTCTTTTTATCGATGCCACGTTGTTCTTGAGTATTCAGACTCCTTAACCAATAGAATCCAAGAATGGAGTCTCGTCACAGATCGACCTGTCCACCAAAATTGTTTACCATCTCATCAGTTAGACCGCCTCCTCATCGGTGACATCGATCGACATTATGATCTTGATTAATTCTGATCCGCTGAGCATCCTCCTTAAAAGCAAACCCAGGACAAGATACATATCCTCTCTCTGAGCAGCTGCCAAGTAACCAAAATGACAACCTACTACATCTTGCCAGCAGTTTCCCTTGTCTTCATCTCATGTATTTGCTGTATGATCATAAAGCAAAGGTGCTTTCCATCGAATCAAGCAGCATCTGGGAGACAGCTCAGGACAATTCCGCCTAGAGGTGATCCCCATACTGATCCAGAATCATTGAGCCAACTTAGTCGAGGAGGTCTGGCATCTGCGGTAATCCGTTCTCTGCCATCATTCCGCTACACTGAGCAGATCAGAGATGAGTGCGGTAGGGAAATCAGCGAGTGTCCCATATGCTTATTCCAGTTCCGGGAAGAGGAGTATCTTAGACGGCTGCCTAATTGTGAACATGTCTTCCATGTCTCCTGCAGTGATACTTGGCTCCAAATGAATTCAACCTGCCCATTATGCAGAACAAATGTTTTATATGAC
Source organism: Curcuma longa (assembly GCF_044706935.1). Classification (NCBI taxonomy): domain Eukaryota; kingdom Viridiplantae; phylum Streptophyta; class Magnoliopsida; order Zingiberales; family Zingiberaceae; genus Curcuma; species Curcuma longa. The sequence goes on from NC_133864.1 coordinate 16,781,979, forward strand.
GTTGAGGAGTACGTTGCTTCTGTTACAACGATGGCACAGATGGAACGAGAGAGACCTCTGGGTTACCACACACTTTAGATTTAGCTCGAACGTTGGGAGCCACTGATGGGCATCTGTAGGTGATGGCTTTTAATTACCTTTTGTCGACACATTGGCCTCGCCTGTTGGAGCGCCAGTGTATCTATCAAAAACAGAGACATCCAAGGGAAAAAAACAGCTCATACTTTCTTAACAAGTCATTTTCATCTTCAAGGTAAAAAGACGGAGGAATGAAATTACTTATTCTGCAATATATGATCCTAACAGCACTAGATTTTGCAGAACCAAACTGCTTAGGTAAGCAAGATTGATATAAATATACATATAGAAGAGTACAGGTATAAGTCAGATGGAACTCCAAACTAATAGTTAATTTGAGTGTTCACCACGGATCCAGATTCTCTAGAAACAAGATGAGGACCAAATAAGTAGAAAAGCTGAATAAATGCACACATATTCCTTGTTTATTGAAGCTACTACACCTTAGTGATGCCAGATAGTAGTATTTCTTATAGAATTAGCCAAGTATGACAGGAAAATGGCCGAGGAAGCAACAACCTAGCTTCTAGTTAGCTTACAATCACCTGAACAAAATCCTTTTTTCTAGCATAGTCGAGAACTGCACAAAAAATGCAATCGTTGTGATGTGACCACAAATAATTGTGATATGACCACAAATATTTGTGATGCACACACACACACATATCAGGGTGATATGACCACAAATAATTGTGATGCAAAACACACCTCGTAGACGTATTCTCCACTGAATCGCAGCCCTGCAGCATGCCCACCACCGTTCGAGCTATGCAGCGCCACCTCCGTCCTCGGCCCTCTTCGTTCACGCGCCATAGCCAACACCCCACGGTCCATGAGACGACGACGAACCAGATTCAAACCTTCCCGCCTCTAATACTGACAATCTCCTTGGTCTCATCGGAAAGTTCCATTTCCCGAGCAGAGACGATCGAAGAAAACCAGAGGCTAAAAATAAACCGAAGAGACTAGGATTTCCGGTAAGGAAGGATCTGCTCCACCCCATCAGCTATTGCTCAGCTTCTTCTCCGGTTGTGGAGGGTAATTAGGGAAAGTTGCGTTATGACGTTAGATGACTATGTTAAGGACATTGTGATGATTAAGACCATCTCCAACGGGTGCTCTTTTACACCAAAATAGTGTAAAAGTGGCACCATTTCTCTCCAATGGATACACCAAAATGGTGTCCAAAATGGTATCCATGAACAGTGCAGCACCATTTTGGTACTACACTGTTCACTTGCACCAAAATGGTGCAAGTGTAATATTAATTAATTAATTAATATAAAAATATTTTTAAATGCTAAAAATACTATAAATATTAATGCATTAAGTAGAATAAATTAATGTATTAAATATCACATGCACGAAAATATTTTTAAATATTATAAATTAATATTATTTAATTTAATTAATTAATTTTGTAAATTATATATATTATAATATATTAGTTATTAACTTAAATAAGTAATATGTAAAATATTTATTATATTGCTAAGTTTATAAATATTTTAAAATTTAAAATATGTTTTGTGAAAATATTTAAAATATTTTATCTTAATTGTTTATGATTGTATATTATCTTTAAATAATAGTATGTATACAAAATTATTTCCACCAAAATTAAGAAGGAAGTATTAATATTTATTTTCTTGTAATTAAAAAATATAATATTATGATCATAATTAAAATTAGTTATTATGTACCATAAAAATATTAATTTTATTAATAATTATGATCATAATAAAAATATTTAACAAATTAATATATATGTTGAAATTAATATATATTATAAGATGGAAAAATAGAATATTCTAAGGAATATTCTTTTTAGTGTAGGAAATGGTGTCTCTTGGTTGGAGTTGAAAAAAATTTGGTGTTGAAATGACACCAAATTAGTGTTGAAAGAGCACCAAAATGAGTTTTATGGTTGGAAATGGTCTAAATCCAAGTAGGTCAATAGTTGATATCATCAAAAGTCAGAATTGATAAAAAAAAAGTTTAAATAGATCATTATTGAATTCAACGTAGAGTTTTAAGATGTGAAATTTTGACTCAAAATTGATCGAATATTAAAAAATAATAAAGTCATGATTTATCGAAATTGATTGGACACTATATAACGAAATTCTTACAAATTAAATTGATTGGATGTTAGATAAAGTACATTTTGATAGATCGAAATCAATCGGAGACTAGACAATGCAAGAATTCAAGTTTGATAGGTTGAAATGAGTTTAGGGGTGGGAAAAAATACCGAATTTTCGGTATACCGCACATACCATACCGATATTTACCGTCCATATCGAAAATTTCGGTATACCGAAAAATTCGGTACGGTATTATACCGTACCGAAATTTTCGGTATCGGTAACGGTACGCAATTTTTATTGTTCGGTATTTCGGTATAGCAACATTTTCGGTATAATACCGTACCGAAATTAAATGATTTTATCAATCGACTACCGTAACTCTGAAAATAAGATTTACTACCGTAACTTAGTATCATAATTATAAACAGTTCGTAGTTTGTCAGAGTAATTATGAATAATACTCTGTAAATAGTCATCTATTACAGTATTATAAACAGTAATTACTACAGTAATCTTATATATATACTTTATATATATATTGCACTATACAAGATTGATTGGCAGAAATATTTTCATTTATAACGTGGTCTTATCTTTCACGAGACCCGCATAGAGCGGAAGTTTGTGCCGGCCTATTTTTTTGTAATTTAGTAAAAATAATACAACGTGAAGTGAGTGCGAAATAAGAAAATATTTCAGCTTCCCCATTTCTCCTCTATTTAAGTGTGCCCAAATGCGTATTCATGAGCCATCTACCAATCCTCAATTTCTACTCTGCATTATATTGTTCATGGCTAACCTGCTCGTGTTCTTCCTTGGGGTGAGCAAATTCACAGCACTCTAGTATTATTAATCAATAGAAGTTTTTTGGTTGAATCAGTCAGTAATCTGATTCAATAGATTTGCCTTGTATGACGTTTGTTTGTTTTCTTCAATTAATTATGTGCACATGAATTTTGATTTGGTGGCAGCTCCTCGCCGGACTAGTAGCCCATCCATCAGTGGCACTTGCTTCGTCGCCGGAGCTCTACTGGAAAACTGCTCTCCCGACCACTCCCATCCCTAGCAACATCCATGACCTCCTTCACCCTCCTGGTTTATTGATTTTTACCCGCGTATATTTTCATTACTATAATTAATCTTATTAATTTGGAATTCCAATATATATGAATTGAATTGCAGAGACGAGCCCCGGCGTATGGACGTCGCCGGATTCCGAAGAAGAAGAGGTGATTCCCGGAGCCACCTCCATTTACTACAACGCCGCCACGGCAGAGCAACTCCGCGACAAGTCCTCCCGCTCTCTGTTCTTCCTCGAAAAGGACCTGTTTCCCGGAGCCACCTTCGACTTGCAATTCAAGCAAACCATCTCCAAACACGCCGACCTCCTCCCTCGCCGCGTGGCCGACGCCCTCCCCTTCTCCTCCGACAAGCTCCCCGACGTCCTCGAGCTTCTCTCCGTCGACCCTAACTCGAAGGAAGCCCGGGAGATGAGCGCGACCTTGGAACGGTGCGAGCGCACGTCGAATGCAAGGGAGACAAAGCACTGCGCCACCTCCATCGAATCCATGGTCGACTTCGCCGTCTCGGCTCTGGCCACCGACGATGTCAGCGCGGTGTCGACGGTCGCGAACGCCACGGCGGCGGCGGCGATGCATCGGTACGCAGTGGAGGGGTTCGAAAGGATGGGCGGGAAGGGACTGGGCGTTTTCTGCCACGCCGAGCCGTACGCGTACGTGGTGTTCCACTGCCACGCGGTGGGGAGGGGGATGAGGGATTACACGGTGAGCTTGACGGGGAGCGACGGGAGCCGAGTGGAGGCGATCGCAGTTTGTCACCTGGACACGACCTCGTGGAATCCGCGGCACGTGATGCTTCAGGTGCTGCAGGTGAAGCCGGGGAGTGCAGAGCCGGTTTGCCATTTCCTGCCCATCGACCACGTCCTGTGGACCCCTCGCCGACAAATGCTGTGACCTAGTCTCAATGATTGCCATATATGTCTCTGCCTATTGTTGCTTGTGCCTGTCTATACCTAAAGTATGTAAAATGTGTGCTTATGTTGTAGGCCTGAAGTAATAGTGCTGTCGGTGGGTGTATGTATAGCTTTGCTTAATTCTATATAAATAAATAAGTTTACTAAATCACTTCTAATTGAGGTTTGCTGATCAACTCTATAATTTTCATACTCAATAATATAAAATGGAAAAGACTACAATGAATAGTAAAGTTTATGTTTAATCATCCAATGATAGAGTTACAAATAATGATTTTTATAGTTATTAGATGAAATTTTAGAAGTAGAATACTATGACCCAGAAATATGAGTTATTTTATTTATGTGTCACTGATTTGCCTGTCAAAGGATGAAGGTGCATCTACAACATAATTTAGTTGAAATAAATCATAAAAATTTGTATAAGAGATATGAACCATTTATGTTGGCATAATAAGCGATTCATTATTTTATACTTCATATCCTAATTTGAAATATGACAAATTGATTGGTGGATTGTCTGTAAAATGAAAACACGGGAAAAAAAATTGAAGAATGTTGGAAAAAAACATGCTCATTTTAAATTTTTTTAGTGTAATTTTCTAAAAACTATTAGATGAGTCTATATTTATTAAATTTTACAAGTTAATATTCTTTTGTACTCTTTGAAATTTATTAAGTTATTTTATACCTTTATTTTTTGTTTTATAAAATATATATTCATGTAGGAGTTTTGGGTTATATGGACTACATTATACTTCTTAAAATTTATTAAGTTGTTTTACATTTTTATTTTACAATTTTAAAAAAGTTTAGATCCATATAATAATTTTTAAAAATTGATATATATATTGACTTAGAATTGTCTATATTCCACGGATGAATCTTTGTTGAGTTTCAACAATAATGAAGACCTCTAAACTTATTCATTGCCTATCTTTTTAGTTTAAATCTATTTAGATCAATATACCAATTTTAACTAATAGTAGATCTAAACTATTTAAATCTCAAATATGATCTATCTGTTATATTCCATAACATATATGGAATTAATTTATGTTCCTAATTTTATTTGAGTGTTAAGTCTAAAATAATTTCATCCATAAGTACTACATAAACATATACGACTTAAATTGCATAATCTCCTCCACTATTGTATTCCCTAGAGCCATGGTAGTTGCCCTTGGGGCATGGTTGAGTTGGTTATTGTAGGGCAGATTTACTGCAGTGGGCAAGGTTCGAATTTCGACGAAGCCGAGACAATGCCTTCTCTCATAGTGGTCAACTGCAATTTTCTGATTTACCTTCTTACAGATAGTTGTGGGACTGACTATGTGAGACCGCTAGGATGGCGGATTCCACCTAGAGCCATTGGAGTCGTTCTATATTTTTATTTTCTAAATTTTGCTATTATAAATTTAAAATATGATTCTATCTCTAAAAGATAGTCTCGATCGAGTTAGAGGGTTTATATCGTTCATCCCTTAGAGACTAGATAGTACTACCATACAAATAGCTATAATTAATCACATTTATAGGATGAAACACATTGTGAACAAGACAGAACTTATCAATCTATCACATTAAAAATTCATATTAGGATAATGAGAAAATGTCTATTTTATGTAGTTGTAGAGGATAAAGATATGGTCTATGTGGATACAAGGAGAATCACTCAAATGCCATGGATTTCACTAAAAAAGAGTTTAATGCACACGCAACTTGCGCATAATCTCAAAGTTTAATACACACATAACTTGCACATAATCTCAAATTTTAATTCAGGTGCAACTTGCAATAATTATGTCTGATTGATGAACATTGAATTTGATTGCTAATATATTGAGAATATCTTTTTTAATTAGATAGCCAATCAAATCTTCTAGAGCAATGACTATCAATATGAATCAACGATATGACAGATCTGACATGGTTCTGAATTTTATCTTCGATGGAAAATAATAATAAAAAAGATGAGGAGTTGCTATTTGAGGGCTAGAACCTAATCCGTCGTTGGAAGAAAGAACAATAGAGAAAAAAGAATGCAGTTTTTGATAGCTGAAATTTACTAGAGCAGAAGAGGAAAAAATCTATTGCTATGTGCTGAGCAAGACTTGGAAAAATGCTATGTGTTGAGCAAAACTCAGAAAAAAATCTATTGCTATGTGCTGAGCAAAACTCGAAAAAAAATCTTCGATGAAAAAAATCTATTGCTATGCCAGATCTGATATGAAGGAGATGCATGCAGACACCCAAGGCTATGAAGAAGGTGTGCGAGCGGATAGACGCAGACACCAAAAGACCATGAAGAAGATGCCCGTGTAGATAGACGTGGACACTGGAAGGCCATGAAGTAGGTGTGCGCGTAGATAGACACGGACAACAAAAGGTCATGAAGAAGGTGTGCGCGTAGATAGATCCACGATCATGTTGTAGATTTATAGCAATTTGTTAAATGCAAGAGATAATTAAATGTGAAAATGAAATAAAAACTTTAAATCACACCTAAATCCAAAGACATTGTTATCTTGAAATTTTGAGAGCCAACAAGACTTGATCTTCCATAGGGGTTAGGACATCGCTTTGGATGGAAGAAAGGAAGAGCCAATCATAATTGATTATCTCTCCACCCTACGGGGACAATAATCCTTTTTAGCCTTAGAACATATTTATTATCATCCCATCAACAATAATAAAAAAAGTGAGTTAATAGATTTTTACAAACATAATACTCATATCCATTAACCAAACCCATAATGAATACATCCATTAAATTACTTTTATCGGGTTTAATCCATGATGACATTTTGTGTGTTATAAATTAACATATAAGCTCACCAACCAATGTATAGTTTTTTTAATACTAATATAACATGTTTCGTATGAGTACCCAACCCCTTTGATACCTTCTAAAGGCTTACTCCTTGGACGGATTACGGTGTAACAATAAGGTAATTAATTTCGTAGTTAACAAGATATTTATAAGTTGATTCCTAACTATGATGTACTGTAGATTAATATTCTTTAATAGGAAGATAATCCTAGAAAGCTAGCTAGGTAGTGACACATTATTCATGCTTTCTGATTTACCTAGGTGATTGGTGTAAAATTTTCATGATACTGGTCCGATCACTTATAGGATTAGTCTATTCAAAAAATTAAATACCTAGATTATCAAAAAATAAGGGCTCATTCCTTGCATAACATGCTTTATTGCGGCAAAAGGTAGAATCTATCATCCCAACGGTCCTATACAGTCGGTCCCACGACCATTTATGAGAAGGTAAATCGAAAAATTATAATTAATCACTACGGAAAAGACAACCCTTGCCTACTATAACAAATTTGCTTTGTAATAATTAATTCAATCATGTTAATGGGCAGCATAACACGCTTCATATAGTATGAAAGAATCAAGAAATTTTCTCGATTTCTTGCAGCAGACTTGCAGAAGAGGGCCAGGGTTCGAATCCTGGCGAAGCCAGGCAATACCCTCCTGCGTCGTAACTAACTGCACTTTCTCGATTTACCTCCTCATAGATGGTCGTGGGGCCGACGCGCTTCATATAGTATGAAAGAATCAAGAAATTTTTACCTTATAAAAAAAATAGCCACTTTTTTTTTTAATCCATCGTTTTTGTTTTCTCCTCTCTTTATTGATTGTTGCACAATAAAGCCGTCAAATCTTTGTCTAAACTTACCAAGTTTTACATGCAGGAATCTTTTATTCATTAAATATTTCTTATTTAATAGTTATTAAATGATGTTTGCTCTCCTTTCCTCTAACTAACTTTAATCTTGTGTATAATAAATTAATTTTTTAATTTGTGGTCAATATTAAGAATCAATTGGATTTGGATAAGAGCAGAGGAAGCATGGTTAATTTAGCACTCGTTGAATAAGCATCGTTATTGAATAAGAAATATTTGATGAAAAACTTGGCCAAGTTTGAAAATTATTTGACAACACTATTGTGCTACAACCTATAATAAGGAAAAGGGAAAAGGATAGATGTGCAAAAAAATTGAATAAGAAAACGTTTATTGTCTGCAATCATCCATCCATTTAATCATTTTTATTGCATAAGAAAACGATTGCTCCACTATTGATTCACACATTACTCTTCCCAATTGCTCAATCCAACTCAACATCAGGGATAACAATCGATTGATAGCACCATAACAGTTGACTGTTCCATCATCATTCAAGTTTTCAAATCGACTATAAAATTTTCTATTCGTTGCACAACATCATTAATTAAGTTCATCAATTAATTGTAAAATCATATGACTGGTGGTCTCTAACAATCAAGTGTTGTACAAATTTCTTGAATGAGTGTGGCAAACCCTGAACAATTTTTGGTTTGACTCAAGCAATCAACTACTATATATATTTATGGTAGTCGATTGCTGCCAATATCCTAACCTCTTAAGCACGCCGAACACTCTGAGTTTCAGGTTCATTAATCAATTGGCATACCTATATTAGTTGACTGATAACTCTGTTTCAACCTTACCAAGATTGAACTCTTACTTTGTCAAACATTTGGTCAATCTCAACTTACCTAGACTTTATCATTATCTAGCATCAATCAATCTTGAATTGTCATCTAGCCAATGTTAATCTCGAGACTTCACTTCTTGTGTCCATCATTCGGTACTCCATAACTTGTTAAAACTTCTCCCACATGCCTAACATCTGATCCTTCATAATCTGTTAGGACTTTTTCATACATGTCTAACATCCAATCCTTCACCACATATTAGAACTTCACTTCACAAGCCAAGTGTTTGATCCTTCAGGACACACTTGAGCTTCACTTTTCATGTCAGGTGTTTAGTCAACTATGATTCACTTGGACTTTGCTCTTGCTAATTTCAAATTGCTAAGTGTTCTGGAGTTCCATGATCCACTTGGACTTCTTCATTACCAAGTGTCCGATCAATTTTGACCAATTTAACATCTTGCTCAAACATCAAAACTCAATCCAATCCAATTGCACTAACAATCTTCCTTTTTACTTAACCTCTCATTCAACCATAAACATATTGATTAAATATCACAATCCAACTCGAGTTTTGTCGACCTTGTCTAGAGGTCAATTGTATCAACAGTTAAATCATTTATCATAATTTTTTTGATCAATTGCATGTGATTATTTTGATCAATTGCATACTAAAAAACATTTTTCTAGTGATAGTAATGGCATGTAATCAATTGCGTGTGATTATTTTGATCACCCACGCATCTGCATCTTAGATGTCACAAAATAAATAGTTATCATGAATAATTCTAAAATAAAAATTCCATTAGGATTCACATTTGATATATCTCAGGTAAACCCATTCGACTGTATATCCCACCTAGGTTATCCCCCTCCGAGTTAATTTGCCTTGGTATGTGACACATCAGATTTCAGACATACACTCACTTTAGGAGTATCCTTGATCTGTGTAAACACAAGATTTTAGAGATATACTCACTTTAAAAACATCCCTGACTAGAAACATCTTTAGTATGTGATACACAGGACTTCGGAAATGCACTTATTTTTGGAAAATATCCAACTAGGAATATACCTGATATGTGATACACAGGACTTCAAAGATGCAATCACTTTGAGATCATCCCTGATCGGGAACATCCTTGATATGTGATACACAAGACTTTAGAGATGCCCTCCCTTTGGGAACATACTGATCCGGAACATCTCTGATGTGTGATACACAGGACTTCAAATATGCACTCATTTTGGGAACATCCTCAAAATAAATCATATTATAAAAATAGCCCCACCATCGGGCACTCAACCCCACATAGAGCTGTCAAATAGGTCAACCCATGGCAGGGCGGACCAACTCGTCAAAAACCAATCATCTGGCAGGGCGGGGCGGGTTGGCCCACCAAGTTGGTAGGTTGAAAAATTTTCAACCCAAACCAACTTAAGGCGGTTTGCGGGTTAGGTGGGCCAACCCACGGGCCTATCAAAAAATAAAAAATATAGAAAATATTAAAAATTTTAAGTTTAGATTGTATATTTAAATGGTCAAGTTAAAATTTTTAAATTTGGATTATGGTTTAGACGAATAAGCCCACTAATTCATTAAATTTTTTCTTTTAATTTTAAATTTTAAAGAAAAAAATAAATTTTCTTAATCTGCAAGTCAACCCACGCAGGTCGCGGACCAACCCACGCAGATCGCGGGCCTAGGCTGGTCGACCCATCTGAACTCATCTTAAAATGGGTTGATAAAATTTCAACCCAACCCACTTAAATTGTTTGACGGAGGGGCTAATCCGACGGGCCTAACTCAAATTGACAACTCTAGCCCCACAGTTGGCACTCATGTGCTATGAGAACATGCTCAATTGGGAATATATATACCTACCGAACCAAACTTCTCCAACTCTCGCTGCAGATTGTTTCTGATGTTGATGCAATCAATATCTAGTCAAGGTTGACCAAGTTGACCGAGCTTGAGTTGACTTGAGTTGCATTTTGATAGTTGATCAATATGTTAGTTGGATGTCAAGTAGGTTAAGGTTTCGATCATATACTAGACAGTCGATTAATATATTAGTTGGTAGAGTGAGAAGTCCTAGTGGGAATGGTTGACCGAACACTTAACGATCAGAAGTCCAATAGAGAGTTGACAAGAGAAAAGTCCAAGTGGATCACAGTTGACCAAAATACTTGGCGATTGAAAAGTTCAACATAGAGTTGGCATAAGACATGAAGTTTCGATAGGTTAAGGTTGATCGAATGCTAGACAATGAAGTCCCGACAAGTCAATGTTGATCGGACGCTAGGCAACTATGAAGTCCTTACAAGTTAAAGTTGGCTGGATGTTGGGCAAAGGAAGTCTTGCTAGGTTGAGGTCAATCGGATATTTGGCAATATAAGAATTCAATTGTGGTAAGGTTGAAATAGGTGTATCAATCGACTAATTATAAACCCTGAAAATAAGATTTACTATAGTAATCTGCTACGGTAACTATAAATAGTAGTTTGTTATAGTAATTGTGGCTAGTACTCTACTACAGTATTATAAACAGTGATATGCTACAGTATTATGAATAGTGATTTGCATAGTGATGCCCACCTGATGAGTTCGATCAGTCGACTGTTCATTTTGTTATAGCAAATAGAGAGTTGAAAAATCAATTTGACCAAAATCAATTGACTGATGGATTTGATCAATCGACTGATGACACTGTAGTAGTGAATAGAAGATTTAGAAAGACAGAATAGTGATTATCCTGCGGGCAATATTGATTTTGTTGATCGACTGTGAATGTCAAAAATTAATCTTCTAAAACCTGTTGATTCAAAAGAATACCAAGAGATAGGAAAATAAACGACACAGTCAAAAATATTATTAAATAAAAAACTTTTTGCTAACATTAACTAGACAATGATTTATATAGACCAAAATCCTAAGACGCAAATAAAGAAAAAATCCTAATAGAAAGAAAAAATCTTAACGGACTCCAAATCTTAAAATTCTTAAACGGACTCAAAATAAAATAAAATAAATATAAAAGATAGGAATTATCAAAAATATTCTAAATATAAAAAAACTAAAAAATTATAAAAAAATAAGAATTATCAAAAATAAAAAATCTTCAAATTCTCCTGCATCAGTTGTCCTAGGTTGAAAGAACTCATCCTCGAGTTTAGATTAGTGTCAGGTGGTAGTTCAAGAGGAAGATAATCTGACATCAATTCGGCAAAATCTACTAGTAGTTGTTGGACTTTGAGAATCCTCGTTGATCTGTTGATGAGTACGATATCGTGGACGTTGCTCTTGTCCATCTTTGCATCTTTGAAATACTTCTCCACCAGCTCCATACACTTCTTGAATAAGTCTATATATATTAAGTTCCTCAGACTTGACTCTTGTAATGGTGGAGTATAAATGGATGCTCTCGTACAAAGAATCAATTTCAATAGTAGTCTGTGCAGTGGAGGAGAGTGTTCTCTTGGCCTTCTCACATAATGTCCTCAACCTCCTGAGAGCCCTAAGGTTACCATTGATATCCTTCTTGTTTTTTCTCTTGAACTCCTGAATAAAATGGTTGACCATGTAGTTAAAGATAAGCATCACCAACAGTAGCCTTGACCTTATAGATACCCTCCTCAATAGTAAGAAGAAAGACATCAAAAGTGTCATCACCAAGATAAAAAATAAGAACATTCTTCTCACCAACACTGCTTGCCTTCTTGTCAAGTCCATAGGCAATAGCAACATCAGTGGGCTCATTGATGATCCTCATCACATTTAGATCAGAAATGACACCGACATCCTTTGTGGCCTGATATTGGGAGTCATTGAAGTAAGCAGGAACAATGACAACAACATTCTTCACAACAGATTCAAGGTAGGGTTTAGTAATTTCTTTCATCTTGATTAACGCCATCGAAGAGACTTCTTCGGCTGCAAACTGCTTCTCATCAACTCTCACAATTGTCCCATCTTCCTTCTCATGGTGGATATTGTTAAGTTCTTCTTTGCTTTCTTCATTATTAGCTTCTACGATAGATGTTTTGGATTCCTCTTGTGTCTCAATAACTATGCTCTCACATTGTTGATTTTGGTCACTGTAAACAGATAATTCTAAATTACTTTGTTTGTCAGTTTCTATAACCAGAACACTGTTAATATTTGATTCCTCTCTTTCAAAGTCCATATCCTTGTCAACTTCATCATCATCATATACTGGCTCGTTAATCACCTTGGTTTCGTCTTCATGCTGAATAAATTGGGACACTAGGTCAATGCAGGGCGAGATGATGGAGACTGGGGCTTTGTCGATAGATGAACCAAGTTGTTGATTGTCGTCGGACAAAGTGAGCTTCTAGTCTTCGATCAACACTTTGTCTAGGTCTATCTCCTTTTCGTCAACATCGTTATAAACTGGATCATCAAATATTTCGATCTTGTTGTCGTCTCCGCTGCCTCCTGTGATCGGATGATCGAGAGAGTAGGATTGGCCATACTCGATGTTGTCAAGATTCGCATCTTCATGGTTATCTCCGCCATCGTGGGAAGAAAGGGGGATGTAGAGGCGTTGCGGAATCGACATTCTCTCGAAGTTGTAGGTGGCGAGGCAGTTGATCCCGAATCCTTCGAAATCAAACTTGCACTTCGACATCTCTCCTTGATTGGAAATTAAAGATTTTTCAAAATGGGAATAAGGAAACTTACGACCTTTACGATCTTGTGCCGCTAGATGCTCGGATAACTTTGTGGTTTGTTTTTGTAGATCTTCAAGTATCTCATCTCGAGTGCAACGATCACGGTGCGAGACTTCTTTAGCCGGAACTTGCATGTCACGACCACGATCACGATGACTATCCATGAGAACTAAGAGCTCTGATATCAATTGACGTCGGACGGGATAACGATTATTTTGTGGGCTGAATTAATTCCGTTGATCGACTGTGAACGTCGGAGATCAATCTTTTAAAATCTATTGATTCAAAAGAATATCAGGAGATAAGGAAATAAATGACACTGTCGAAAATATTATTATACCAAAATTTTTTTTGCTAACATTAACTAGACAATGATTTATATAAACTCAAAACCCTAAGACGCAAATAAAGGAAAAAATCCTAATAGAAGGAGAAATCTTAACGGATTCCAAATCTTAAAATTCTTAAACAGATTCAAAGTAAAAATAAAATAAAATAAATTTAAAAGATAGAAATTATCAAAAATACTCTAAATACCAAAAATTCAAAAATTACCAAAAAATAAGAATTATTAAAAATAAAAACCTTTGGATCCTCCTGTATCACATTGCAAGAAAATTTATGTAATGTCTTATTGAGTTGTTTGGGGAAAAATATCATGTTTTAATTTTGGCTATACAAAAGGTTGGCTGAGAATTAGTATTATGAATTAGCACATCTAAATTTCTGACTAATTGGCATCATCATAACGTATAAGTTTATAACAAGAATGATAAAATCTGTACCTCTGATACTATCATTAGATGGTGAACTACTCATTGAGAATGTACTTGTTATGAATGATATGGCATTTTATTTGTGCTAGAGAGTTCAATTCTATCTATTGGCAAATAGAACTGCACAATGACACTGAGAATAAGAGTCAGTCTGTAGCTCTTTCAACCTTTAAGGCACTCATTAGCAGAGGGCAAAGTGTCAAACCCTTTAGTAGTTGGGACCTGCTTGAAATTCAATGGCTTGATAAGATTCATCTAGCTGACCCCCAACAGTTGGGACCACAACTTGTTGCATGCAAATCGAAAGCTTGGTTTGATATTTCACACACATACAGGATTAACTACCTTTGGCTTAAATGGTTAAGTCCATACAATCTAGGTTTCTTAGGATGGTGCTGGGTCTGTGTGCAACATTTTTTATGAAAGTAAATTTAGGTTAGCCATACGATGCTAGAGTGAGACACTGCATGATCAGGAGCCATCACTTGGTTCATATGGTTGGATATCTGAAATCACTTTTTTGCATACTGAAAAGTTAAAACAAAATTGAGACAATGGAGACAAATGCCCATAGATATTGTTTGTAGATAACTTGATCATGCCTTGTGGAAAACACTTAAAGAGAGAGTAAATATGAACAAATTTTAGATGAACTCATTAGGGTAATCAATGATAACCTGGACCACATGTACATAGGCTGTTTCTTTGAACAAAAAACTCGACCTATCAGTGAGTAGGGTTAGTTGGGCATGGTTAATTCATAGCCTATTCTTATGATGAAGTCCTAAATTACTAGTTCACAGTATTTGTCCTCATTATAGAAAATGGAGCACTGGTACAGTTATTTTCTTAAGCTTCTTCATGACATGGTCCATCTGATTGGAAAATTAGTAAAAAGGTTATGCCTTTGTTAAAAATTCCTGACCCTTTGCAGGCAGGTCTGAAGCATTTCTTTTTTCTACTACTTAATCTGAGTCGGTGATCTGTTATATTGTTCACCTACTAGACTAGAAGTGGTAACTAGTTTTTTTCCAAAGGTGAAGCAAAAATGATGTTCTCCTTGTACTGTTATACATAAATAAATCACTTCAAATAAAATTTTAAACTAAAATATGTCATGAACTTAAAAAGGTTAGACTTAGAGACATAAATAAATTGCTGTTTTCATAATTTTTATACATTTCACTCATATCTGTCATGTTGAAAAACAATTTCTATGTCTTCATTTTACAATTATTGATGATATTCTTGGGAATGACATTTGCTTTTTAATAAATTTTTATGCATGAAGGATCATTGTCGCTGGAATATATGTTTTATTTATGACTTGCTATATTAGAAGCTTAACAAATAAATGTCAAGCTTTCATCTTGGTCTATTGTGAAATTTATTTGTTAACTTTAGTAAATTCTTCAAGGTTTTAATTGCTAAAGTATTTTCTGCCATAGTTTACATGGGAATGTTGAGTCAATGGCAATAATGTCTGTTGGAGCTGACAACCACAATGATAGAAGAGACTCAATAATGCTGGCATTTCAAGATGCAAAAATTACAGTTCTGGAATACGATGATTCATCCCATGGATTGCGTACAAGGTAATATATGTATTCACATTCTCTCAATTCCTTGGACAGCAATAAATAAAATTGTTCATATATCATATTATTGTCAGAATAAGAACTATCCATATCTGTTTTGGAGTCACATAACTCATAACATTAATGATTCATTGAAAAAGACTATACATCCAATGACCTTCCCTAGTGCTGGTAACTTAGAAAAGCTTTGATTACACAACTGACTATAAACTGAGAGTCACATGCCCCAGTTAGTCAGCATGAGTCAGATATCTTTTTATTGTGGTATATGGGACTTCAGCTGATTTGGGTTACTATTAGGGAATCAGAGGGAGTTGATGTTTTATTGTTTGAAGTACTGAAAATTTGCAAAAATATACGCAAACCTGCTGCATGAATTGCTGAGTCATTGCTCATTCCAGATAAGTTGGGCATCCTTCTTTATGAATTGTCTGAGCTTTGGTTGATAATGATATTCTGATGAGCGAATGACTTGAGGAGAATTACTTATATTTTTGTAGTTATGGAACTACGAATGTGTTTCTCCTACTTTCTTCAATGCACTGATTTGACATTGTGGAATTAGTTGCTTATGTTTAATGGGATAATTCACTGTATCCATGTTTAGGTGGGATTCATCCAAAAGCCACATAATTGAAGCCCTTGTACTCTCAATTGGCTAGGATTACAGGTCCACTCTTACTAGGTGGCATTTTATACCTTAGCTTCTCCCCATAGCATATTTAGCTGTTGAAGGTGAACTATATGATGACTGTACCACAACTGTTCTCATTTGCATTTGTGATCTTTTTAACCCACTTCCCTATCTCCTATCTTATCTGGATCATAGGATTTATGAAAAAGTATGTTTTCAATCTTGGAGGACTAGTGTCGAGGAAGTTATAGCAGATGACTTGGGAGGTGAAAGTCACTCATGTGAAGATCATTGGCAAACAATAGAAGCTAAGATCTGGAAGGTGTCAAAACCTTAAAGTAAAACCTCTTCCTCCTACTTCTTTCTTCCTTCCTCTCTTCTTCTGCATTGTTTGGCGCCAGATAACTACACAAGCTATACTGGATGAGACTGAAACCATTTTATTCTAGCCAGACATCAGATTCTCAACACTGTCAAAATTAAAAATCTTGAATGGGATGATGCTAGACTATTAGTATTGTTAAAAACAAATTCAACAATTGGATGAAAAGGGGAGGAGTCTGTAGGAAAGTGCCATAGAAGTGTTACTTCACTTTATACTTTAGTGCATGCATTTGGGGAAAAAAAAGGCATGAATGATGACTAACAATTATATGATAGAATGAGTATGTTGAATTTGATAAGCTTGTTCCTAGTTGAATCTGAAAAGTGAATCACTTATGGAAAATCTAGAAAATATTTTTGCATTCATAACGACACTTTTAACTTCATGTCATATCTTGTTCACTTGTAGAGAAGCATTGAATTAACAAGGATTTAGTGTTCATTGCTAGTTAATTTTTGGGATCAGCACCATAGATGGTCCAAACATGCTATAGAGCCTTGTAGAGTAATGGATGCTAAAAGATGTTTCAATAGCACTGTGCACAGGCTAGTGAGCAAAGTTTACAAGTTAGTGAACATAGCTTAGCCAGTTTAGAATTAATTAGACTGTACATCTATAAGAGTTAATAAGATATATGCCATCTTAATTAGAATCTTGACAGAGCAAAAAATGAATAACATATGCATGTTCTTCTCCACTTAACAAGTACATCTTGTGACCATTTACCTGAAAATTGAAATAAATGTCAAAAGACTTGAAACTATTTGTATTCTTCTCCATATCAATTCGAAGTTATGTTGATCTGCCCAAATATTGGTTCTAGGAAGACTTTCAGATTTTCATTTTATAATGTTTTCCAGTTCAATGCATTGCTTTGAGGGGCCAGATTGGCAGTATCTAAAAAGAGGCAGAGAATCTTTTGCAAGGGGCCCTGTAATAAAGGCAGATCCCCTTGGCCGTTGTAGTGGAGTGCTAATATATGGGCTTCAAATGATAATTCTTAAGGCTGCTCAGGTACCAACTTGCTCCTTTGTTCTCGATTGTTGTTATGTTTATTGATGGTTCTTTTTTGAGGTCTTGATTGACATCAACAATTAACATACTGCAAATTACACTGTGACTGTATTTTCTCCTAACTAATCATCATGCATATGTTAACTAAGACCATCTGTCAATAGAGACTGGAAGCCAGTAATTTTCTTGAACTAGCTGTCAATACAATCTTTCCCTTTACCTAGTTTTTAGTGTCTTTGATTTCTATTTCTCTTAAATTTGATATTTAAGCTAGCTTGTTTATGTTTGTTTATTTCCTCTACACGTTCCCTTAATCTCTCTTTTTAGGTTGGTCAAGGGATAGTAGGAGATGATGAGCCTACTACTAGTGGTGGAGCGGTATCTGTTCGAATTGAATCATCATATGTTATTAACCTGCGTGATTTGGACATGAAGCATGTGAAAGATTTCACTTTTGTGCATGGTAAGTAAACTCATTGATCTAAGTCTGTGGAACTTAAGGAGAAATGAGCTTCTAGCTATTTCTTGAAACTGGTTTGGTCATCAATTTGTGTATGCTGGTTATATCTGAAGAGATTTGAGGGATTTTTCTCATTTTGACTTTCAAGTTACTTTCAAGTTACTATCAGTACAAAGTGATGAGAAGTTTGTAGCTTGTTCATATAGTGTTAAATACTAGATAAGCAGATATTATTGTGCTATTTTTAGTGGCAATCATTTATCCAATGATTGTGACTGTTGCTATATGCTTACATTAGTTTGCTCAGAATATTTATGTAAGTTACAGCTGATTTACTCATTTTACTGCATGCATGTAAATATTAGATGGTGCTGGTTGGCACCAATCCGAAGGAAGAAAGGGTGGAATAAGAGGAGGAAAAGGAAAAAAGGACTTACAAAAGGCTCTGAAATTTCCATTATCCTCTTCACACCCAAGGTTTTGCCAGTTCCCTGGTGCAACCTTCAGTTGAGTGTTGCAGCTCATAGAGGCTTCCTCTAGCCCTTCCATTTGTTAGCTGCTCAAGCTTGGTAGTTAACCTCTGACCTGGCATTGGGTTTTATGATGGTTTTGTTGTTGATAATTCTGGTGATATAGGGTGAGATGAAGGAAATTCAAAACCTTGATTGGATATGTAATTCAAGTTAGTTTACTACTGATTTGGACAAAAAGAATATTCAATGTTGTTAGAAAATTGCATATAATTTAGAAGGATCTGGTTCACTTGTGACAACAAATGGGCGCTTGGATTATATTCTCTTAATCAATAGTTCTGTCTTTCAATTGACACTGGATGAAGAAGTAATGGATGAGATGCTTGGTCTAAATTATAAATCACATACAACAACAAGGTGAGAGATGTAGGTGGTGAGGGCTCCTATATATGCAAACTTAGATTGGCCAAGAGTTGGATAGATTGGTTGTGTTTGTTAAAATTAATTTTGCTTGAGAAAACCTATTCTATTTTTTATTCATGATTTGATGAACTTTCAATTAATCTATTTATTTTTAGTGGAGTTACTCATTTATAGGTAACTTGTTTGAATATTTTTAAAATATCTCGATCAATCTATATCAGATGACTTTCTTGGGAAAGGTTGAATCAGCTTTTCCTGTTATAGATTAAACTCCACAGATCCATACTAGTATCAAATAGGAGATCTGCATCCATTTCAAACATTTGCTGAAGTCTTGATGCGATTTGAAGCCGCTATCTTTCAGATTTGATCTGGGAGTTGAAGGCAGTGAAACTTGAAACATTAACTTAAAATCTATTTACTCATTGATGAACTGCATTGATTTCCATTGCTTTCTCCCAGATCTAACATTATTGAGAGGTGCAGAGAAAGTTAAAATTGAAAACAAGTGCAACCTTCCAGGAAATTAAAAAATGATATATTGTTCAAGGACCAATTTTGTACATCATTTTTGAGCTAATATATACATATTTACATCATTTTTGATCAATTAAAAAAATACTTGATTAGTGGAGGGTAAGTACTTTAGTTTCTTTATATAAGAATAAAGGAGAAGTACACAGTTGTACAAATTATAAGGGTATTAAACTAATGAGTCATACTATGAAATTTTGAGATAGAGCAATAGAAAAAAGACTAAGAAAGGAGACCACGATAATCGAAAATCAATTTGAATTTATGCCTGGAAGGTCGACAATAGAAGCTATACATCTTAGACAGTTAATTGAAAAGTATCGGGAACAGAAGCGAGACTTACACATAGTATTCGTTGACCATGAAAAAGCTTATGATAGAGTTCCAAAAGAAATTATATGGAGAATTCTAGAAAAGACAGTTAACATAACGTATATTGAATTAATTAAGGATTTCCCATAAAGTTAGAGTTGCATCAAGAATCAGTTCTAAGTTCCTATATTTTTACATTCATCATGGATGAACTTATTGGACACATCTAAGATATAATACTGTGATGCATGCTGTTTGCAGATGATATTGTTTTGATAGATGAGACACGTGAACGAGTAAATGTTAAATTTGAATTTTGACGGGAAACGCTAGACGTGAAAGGTTTTAAGCTTAGTAGAGTAAAAACAGAATATATGAAATTTAAATATAGTAATATTAGACGTAATGAGACAATTGTTAAGATAGGAGATGACGAGTTATTTGTAACTGAGAGTTTTTAATATTTAGGATCATTTTTGCAAAAACATTGAGGGATTGAGAGATGTCTTATATAGAATATAAGCGGGATGGTTGATATGGAGGTGTGTGTCAAATGTTCTTTGTGATTGTAAAGTACCTCTAAGATTTATTATTATTTTTTTTTACAAAATGACAGGTAGATCTGTTATGTTGTATGCAGCTGAATGTTGAGTTATGACTCGAGCACATGAGCAGAAGATGAGAGTTGCAGAAATGAAGATATTAGGGTGGATATGCAGACATACAAGGATGGACAAAATAAGAAATGAAAATATTAAAGAGAAAGTCAGGGTTGCATCTATTGAGAAAAAACTTCGAGAGATACGTTTAAGATGGTACAAATATGTACTTAGACTATCAATAAATGTTAATGTATGTGAAACTATGATAATTGTGCATATCAAATGGGGAAGAAGAAGACAAAAAAGGCTTAGTTAGCAATAATAAAATAAGATAAAATTTATTTAAATATAAATGATGAGCGTAGAAGAATCCATATAGTTGATCTCACTTAGTGGGATAAAGCTTGATTGCTATTGTATATACATATATTACCTATCGAATAAAAAAAATGATATATTATTCTCTCCAAGTACAAAAAGCTGAAGGAGAGCCTTAACACAACGACAAATTTGCTGGTGTGTGATCTTGTGGTCATGTGTTCGAGTTGTGGAAACAACCTCTTGTAATATAAGGTAAGACTATATCCAATAGATCCAGTGTAGTACGGCCGCTCTCTTGGATTTTGTATTAGTAGGAGCTTCGTGCACCGGACTGTTTTTGAAGTACAAAAGCTAACTAAAAACTTATTGTTGACAAATGTTGTTTGGCATATTGTATCTGTCTTACTGTCTACAATTTAATATATACCTTCTGAGTTTTTCATGTCTGTATCTTTTTGTTTTTTTAAAGATTGTTTTCAAATTTTTATACTCTGGGCAGGCTATATAGAACCTGTTTTGGTTGTACTTCATGAAAAAGAGCCAACGTGGGCTGGGCGAATTTCATGGAAGCACCATACATGCATGATATCTGCACTTAGCATCAACACATCTCTTAAGCAACATCCTATGATATGGTCTGCTTCTGTAAGTATTTCATAATTCTTATTGTTGACTTTGACAAAAGGAAAATAAAATATTGTATTCCATTTAGTATAAGATAATAGTAAAACCCCAAACCTAGCAGTATCAATGTGTGGCTAAACTTGTCACGTCTAATAACCCTATCTACTTTATACTCTTAACACTCCCTTCAAGCTGGAAAATAGATACCAGGACTTGACCAAAACTAAATGAAGTGAAACATAAGGAGTTAACTAAGTATGAAGCCAACATTCCCTTGGACTTTAGATCAACACATAACTAATGAGTTCCTTGACCTCAGATGTTCACATCGACAAGGGGAGAGGATAATGAGAGAAATGATGATATAGAATGAGGAAAAAAGAGATCTCAGGAGCATATCTTTCAAGAGAGCATCTCCCTTAAGTGGCATATATAACAAAATAGATTGGGGAAAAATTAAGGACTTAGGAGTTCTAGAGCAAAGATGGATAACATAGCTTGATCCTTTGTTAGAAGTAGAAAAGTGAGCCCAGAACGTTTTCTCACGATAGCACAACTTGATCTTTTGATGGAATGACAATCCGAGAATAAGATATTCTCTCTATTGAGGTTTACTGGCTGTTGATGGTTGGAAAGGAAAAGAAGATGCAAGATGGAGCAAAACTGCTTAAAGAAAATTTGTTGTTTTGGCTTGAAGCACACTAAATCTGGCAGCGGATGCTGATGGTATGAGATAAAGAGCATGCATCTTTTCACCAGCTTTTAATATTGCTGCACTTGTTGCCTTCAGATTTGCAATCGAACAGCGGGAATATAAAGGTAAAGGGAGCATTTTCCTTGAAAAGTATGGCTGGCAAAGATGGAAATGAAAATGAGGTCACCTGATGATGGAAGAGGAATATGCTTTGGTTCAGATCTATGCAGGTTCATTTCTTGCACAGATCTGTTCAATGGAGAAGGCGGTGAGCTTAATTAGGGTCTTCTATTGAGAAACTCTGTTGAAATAGGATCAGACAAACTTGTTGCAGAAGGGAGAAGGCTTGTGGCAACTCACAACTTTGCACTACCCATCGAAAAAAAAACTTCAAGCCAACAACCACTCACCACCTAAGGCAGGATTCCTCAAAATTCGCATTATTTAGGCCTTCATTCTTAATCCTTATTTCACCAAATTTGTTTTGTAGTCTTGTTCCAATAACTCAGAGCTTCTTGAAGTGAGGAAGTCATGCAACGACTTCAAAACAACTAGCGAGAGCAGGGAAGTAGCCATGAAGTTTGTGTATAAGAAGATCCTTTTATTATCAGTCACTGAAGTTATAAGCCCCTATTAATATTGATCTCATTCTATTTCAACCTTTAAAATATCATTATTCTCTTTTGTAGAAAAAGGACAGCAGTATATAATCACTAATTTAAATTGTTTATAAAGTTTTAATCATGTACAAAGGGTTTTGTGACAGAAGACAAGCAAGCAACACCTATCTTGATGGAGAACCTCCAACACACTATCAGAGTGGACCCAAATACATCCCTAAGCTCCTTCAAAATCTAAATCTACAAGGTAATGGCCAAGACCATTGCTTGACTATGATTCTACACCAATTAAACATAGAGCATAGCAACAAGAAGCTCATCTTATTCCCAAATCAAAACAAGGGAGGGACATTGATCAATTCCCGAGCCTTCCTGAGCCGAAGCCATGAAATCCTACCATAGGAGAGCTATGTTGCAATCCAACACAAGCAACAACATTTAACAAAAGTCCTAACACAGATCAAAGCACAATCTAACATAAAGAACTTGCTAGAGATCATTATCTGCAATGAAGAGCTGGTTGTCTGATGATCCTTGCTGCTGCTGTCCCTCTTAGATCATGGCTGCTCCAAACCATAATGATGAGAAATGACTTAACAAATCTCATCCAAAATGGAAATCTCAAGAACTCATCTAGTGACCTACACTAGTAGATCGGCTTGCTAAAAGTGAAGTAGATGCCTCTTCACTGCAGATTGGATGCTGGAAGTGGTGCAAAATATTGATTAATAGAGAAGGAAGGCACTTTAGTTGGATTCTTGAGCTCCTGCTGGAATCAAAGTGGAAAACAACCTACCACCCTTTCTTCGCATGGGAATGATGGTGAGTTGCTTTTCCTGTTTGCTCCTAACGAAGAAGTGGGACGAATGCTGCTTGCCACACTCACTTGCTACACCCAAGGGAAGAGGATCGCATGGGATCCACTGATTCGACTGCTGGCTTACATAGGGGAAGGTATCATCAGAACTCATGGTGGAGATGGAGCTTGTGATGGGGATGGGAAGAGAGGAACTCGGCTCGTGGCTTGTGATCTATGGAGAGAAGCTAGATATCAATTGATTGGGAGTGAGGGGGAATTGTATCACAATGGGAACTCATTCCAAATTGGACCAGCTGGGTTCGACCAATCTCATCCAACTTGAGTCCAAATCAAACCCAATTTGATCCCAACCTATGTCCTCACTTATAAGCCCATCTACTCACAAACAGATTCTATTAGAGCTCCAATCAACCAAAAATCATCCATAATTGGTTTTAGTTCAGTCCTAATTAACCAATAAATGACAATTAAGCCTAATTTATTTTAAAAAAAAATAGATTAGAATGGGTCGTATATTACATGTATGATCTGATATTTATCCCAAGTACTTTGAGTTGTTAAACTTTGATATTTCTTAATTTAGAATTTTACATGTTACTGCAGAATATTCCACATGATGCATATAAACTTCTCGCTGTGCCATCTCCAATTGGTGGCGTACTTGTAATATGTGCTAATACCATTCATTACTATAGTCAGGTTCTACCCTTTTAAAGGTCTTGTTTTATGCTTTTCTCTACTATTATTGGATTGCATATTTGATTTTGTTGGTTTTTGCAGTCTATTAGTTGCTCGCTTTGCCTCAATAGCTTTGGTCTCCAGCCAGAAAGCAGGTTACTGCCAATAATTTCTTTTTTTTTTCTAATGTCTATAACTGCAAGCCCTCATATAAATTTTTTTTTACTCCTATTTTCATTTAGAAAGGTCTAAATTGCCACTGATAGTGGTGGTTTTAGGAATATTTTTGTTTGTCTTTTAATTTCTTCTAGTCTGTACAGCTTGTGAACGTTTATACACAAAATTATGCATCAAAACTTGTACCAATTGCTCAAAGTACCCTGAAACGTAGTGGAACTTCGTATTGATCTTGACGGGATCATCATCTCTGGCCATTGTCAAAATAATATTTGGAATGTCAGAATATTATATTCAAGGATTTATTTGTTGTAATGGTCTTTTAGAGATCATATGCAAGTATCTATGTATGAAGTTGTATTTGGTTATTTTTTTGTTGCACAAGGGTTTTTGGTATGTAGAATGAATCATGGGTTAAAATTTTGTTTCGTGTTAGTCGACATGGCGAAACATCTTGTTCCCTCTACCAACCAATAGGAGGAACGCTCTGAGATGAATGAAACTTGAAGTGCATTTTTTCTTGAACATGATGACGACATATGTTAAATTCTCTGGGACATGAAACTTCCTTGCAAGTTGTGACGTTGTGTGGCTTCAGCCGAAGACAACGATGACACATGCGAAGCTTTGTGAGACACAAAATGCATGAAGGTCATGACGCTCAAGGCTTCCTGTGACTCCTCTTCCTCGACCCCCTAATTCTCATTTGCAGCTTTGCTACTTGATATGAGCATCGATGATTGGTGACCTCCTCCTCTCTGATACAGCTATGCCAATAGGCAACTCCTCTTCTTCCTCTACCTACTTCTCCTTCACTTAGTTCTCCTCTGGCTAGGGTTGGTGCTTGATACAATTAGCGATGTTGGGAGTTCTCCACCTTCACCTAGGGTTGGTGCTCAACACACCCATTGACACCTGACATGGCCACTTCTTGTTCCAGCCATGGATTGAAATGCTAGCTTAGAACGAAATTTCAAATGCTAACTTTGCAATCATTGTTATATATATATAATATTTGTTGATTTGACATTTCTTTTCTTTTGTCTGTGTTATTTTATGTGCATTCTTGTCTTTGTTCTTTATATTCTGAATCAAGGTTTGTTTGGTCACCAAGTTTGACCATAGTTCTTAGGGTAAGTTAAACTTCGACTAACTATATAAAGAAATTCCATAATTTCATTCTTTAACTTTTATATGGTAGATGCACGAGGTTTTTTTAATGATAGGAAACAGAATCTTTAACTGTAGACTGTAATTGTTGTAGTTTATGCTTTTAGTTTTAGTAGTCACCAAATCAAACACCCTTTGAGCTTTTGGAATAGGTTGTTGGGTTGGCTTTGTCCAGAAGTTGGGCTTGGGTTAGTTTAGTCCAGCATCCTAACCACATGAGGGGCTACGGGATTGGAGCAGTGTTAAGAATATGAAGTATAGGACTACATTACTACACTTTACCCATTCAGCTTTAAGGATAAGTGAAAACAGCAAGAAAAAAATCCCTAAACAGATGACTGCCATACACCAGCAAACATAACCACCATTCAGTAACAACCCAAGAAAAACAATCCCAACAACAATGTACACTAATAGTGTATGGTGGTTATCTTGGGTTGGTTATATGAGTTTCTGGAAGCACTACAATCTGACATGCACACTGAACTTCCATGGAGATATTACTCGCACTTGTTTTTGGACTTTTTGTCTTGTTCAAATCTCTTGTAGGAGTAATGTTGGATGACTAATCCTTTTGATTGCAGGGTTTATTGTATTTGTTTGCAGCTAAATTATGGAACTGTAATTTGTAGTTCATGATTTGTTTTAATTTTCATCTACCTGCTTTTGTAATTTCTTCTTCCAGAATATGTTTAATTGCATGGTTGGTAGGAACTTTGTGACAACTTGGATATCTATTTCAGTTCAGAAATGCCAAAATCAAAGATTGCTGTTGAGCTTGATGCAGCTAATGGGACATGGCTCTCTCCTGATGTAGCTATATTTTCTTCTAAAACAGGAGACTTACTGTTGCTAACATTGATCTATGATGGAAGGTATTACATCCCAATTTTATGATTGTGTTTTGTTCTTCATTTTTTTTTGATGATCTATATTCCAAGCATTTAGTACACTTGATGAATGCCTTTATGGCTCATAATATATCTCTAGTTCTCTAACTTTTACTTGGGCTGGTTGTTTGTCATCATCATCAACCTGTGTTTTGTATCAACTATTTAGGTTAATTATATGGACCTTTGAACCCTATGCAAAGTTTCAATATGTAATATTTAAATCAACCAAGATTTTTTTTAATATAAAATTAATGTCCTTTTGGTCTCCTTTTGCCCCTTACTCTAATAGTTCTAATCTATGAATTAAGGAAAGGAATTTATATGCTTTTCAACATGCCTATACCATCTTGACTTGTTTTCTCCTATTGTAGATTAGACCTACACCTATTGCTTGTGGATATTAGTTTTTTTGGTTATATTATTTCTAGTAACTCCAAATAGTCATCATTTTATTCTTATGTTTATTGATGCGGTGTAGAAATCTTACTGCAATGATGTAGCGACAAAAATCCATCTCACACAAAAGAGCGAAGAAGTCGAAGCTTTCTTTTCATGATGTGGCCGACAAAGGGCTCGCCGAGAGTTATCCGACGAGATCCCTATGATGTCGAAGTCATCGTGGAATGCCGAGAGTTATCCGACGAGATCCCTATGATGTCGAAGGCATCTTTATTCCAAGCGGCTGTGTAATGCCGATGTCTATAATTGTTGTAACCGACACCTTTTCCTCATTCGTAATCGACGCTTCCTTTCCTACATCTCTAATAGTCATCCACTGATGTTGCTAACCCTTGATGCCTTCTTCGTAAACGGCGCACGTTCCCATGTTTTTTGATGTCTTCTTATTGTTCTTGTACTCAAAATAACATGGATATGCTGTTCGGGAGTGTCACCCACTCTGGCTCGTGAATGCTACAGTGCTTGGATGTTATTGTGCTCGGGTGCTATGGTGCCCAGGATGCTTCAATGCTTGGGATCGTCGCTCACTCGGACTTGGGATGCTACAATGCTCGGATGTTACTGTGCTCGGGTGTTATGGTGCCCGAGATGCTTCAGCTCTCGAGATCGTCCCCACTCGGGCTCGAGCAATCGGGAGTGCCACACACGGGCTTTGGGCACTCGGGTGCGCCACACGCTCGAGCTCGAGTACTCGGGAGTGCCACACACTCGGGCTTTGGGCACTCAAGAGCGCCACCCTCTCGGGCTTTAGCGTCACCCACTCGGGTTTAATACCAATGATATCTTGAAATCGGGTTGATCATGATTCGCGTTGACCGAGTTTGATTTTGTTCTATGTGGATTTTATATTGATCGAATCAAGGGATCCCTACATGGACTCTATGTTGATTGAGTTAAGGACATGCTACGTGGACCCTTATTTACCTCCATATCATTTACCATATTAATTTTTTATGTGTTATTTCAAAATAGCCATACACTTTGTTTCATAAAGTATATTAGTGACATTTGGTAAATCAGATGGACCAACTAGAAGGGTGAATAGACTTGCAACAACAACAACAATAACCAAGTCTTATCCCACTAGATAGGACCAACTATATGGATTCTTCTACGCCATTGTACTTTATCTCCTACTATATCATCTATACTTAAATAAATTGTCTTGTTTTATTATTGCTAATTAAGTCTTTTGATTTTTCTCTTCCTTGTTTGATGTGCGTATTTGTCATAGTTTCACATTGCCTAACTGGAGTATTTATTGGTCGTCTAAGTACATGATTGTACCATCTTAAATGTTTCTTGAGTTTTCCCTTAATAGATGCAACTCCGACTTTCTTTTTAATGTTCTCATTTCTTATTTTGTTCATCCTCATATGTTTACACATTCATCTTAACATCCTTATCTCTGTAATTCTCATCTTCTGCTGATGTACTTGAGTCATATTCCAACATTCAACATCATATAACATAATAGATTTAACTGCCGTTTTGTAGAACTTTCCTTTAAGTTTTAGTGGTATTTTACGATCACATAAAACACCTGACGTTCTTCTCCATTTTAACCATCGTGCTTGTATTCTATGTAAGATATTTTTTTCAGTCCCTCCATCGTCTTGCAAAAAATGATCTTAAATATTTAACGCTCTCACTTTTAGAAAATTTGTCATCTCCTATTTTAATAATTGTCTTATTACATTTAATATTACTAAATTTAAATTTCATATATTCTGTTTTTTACTTTAATAAGCATAAAACTTTTCACTTTTAGTGTTTCCCGCTATGATTCTAATTTAACATTTACTCCATGTGTCTCATTTACCAAAACAATATCATCTGCAAACAACATGCATCACGGTACTGTGTCTTGAATGTGTTCAGTGAGTTTGTCCATGATTAATGTAAAAAGATAAAAACTTAGAGCTGATCCTTGATGTAACCCTATAAATGCTTCAGTTAATTTGTCTGAAGTCTTCACTTTAGTCGTTACATCCTTATACATATTTTTAATTAGTTCAATATATGTTACACTAACACTTCTCTATTCTAGAATTTTTCATATAATTTCTTTTGAGATTTTATCATAAGTTTTTTCTAAGTCAATGAGTACTAAGTGTAAATCTTATTTTTGCTCTCGATACTTTTTAATTAGTTGTCTGAGAAGATGTATAACTTCTATTGTTGATCTTCCAAGCATGAATCTAAATTGATTTTTGATCACCATATTCTCCTTCTTTAATCTTTTTTTATTACTCTTTCTCAAAATTTCATTATATGATTCATTAATTTAATACTTCTATAGTTTGTATAATTTTGTACGTCTCTCTTATTCTTATATAAGGGTACTAAAGTATTTACCCTTCATTAATCAGATATTTTTTTCGTTGTCAATATCATGTTAAATAATTTTTTAAGTTATTCAATACTTTGTTTCCCTAAGCATTTCCATACCTCTATCGAAATATCATCTGGTTCAATGACTTTTCCATTTGGCATCTCATCTAAAGCTTATTCTACTTCTAAAGTTTGAATTCTACGATAAAAATTTTAATTTTTATACTCATTTGACCTACTCAAATTACCTAAGTTAAGTTGATCACCTAAACCTTCATTAAAAAATTAATGAAAATACCTCTTCCACTACTTTTTTATTTCTCCATCATTTACTAGTATCCTATTGTATTCATCTTTAATGCATTTTATTTGGATAAGATATTTTGTCTTCCTCTCTCTTACTTTAGCCATTCTGTAAATGTCTCTTTCCTCTTTTTTGTATCCAATTTTCGATATAACCATTCCAAAGTTTTATTCTTAGCTTCATTCATTGCTTTCTTAGCCTATTTTTTGGCTCTTGTATACTTTTAAAATTTTTTTCGTTCTAACAAATATATAATTCCTTGTAAACTGTTCATTTTTCCTTCACTTTTTCTTGTACTTTCTCATTCCATCACTAAGATTTCTCACTTGGTGGTGCATGCCCCTTTGACTCACCGAGTACATTCTTGACTATTATTTTCAATTTGATACAATCTTATCCCATGTCGTATTAGAGTCACCATATAATTCACCTAATACTTATACTTCTACCTTCTCCTTAAATATGTTTTGCTTCCCATCCTTTAATTTCCACCGCTCACATAAAAAAATCTTGCAAAGCACAAAATTCAAACGATATGTTAGATATTAGTGCACGTGTCATAAACGATCAATGTGCGGAAATGTAGCAAAAAGTAAAACTACTTTAGTTGTAATGAAAATTAAGTTTAGCAGCTGAATTAAACTACTAGCAACAAAAATAAAGAACAGATATAAAATAATGCTAACAGACAAATTTAATATCATTTGAGTACCTTTCCTACTACATGGCCTGTCACGTCAGTGCCATATTTCACTAAAGGAATATCTCACTATATACAAGGTCGAGCAATGATTCTCTTCTCTAGATGAGATGAGTAGATCTACATCTCTATATCACTTAACACAAATAATAAATGCTCACAATTGTCCTACACAAACCCAACCCCGTGAAGAGAGTTTTTGATCAATAAGAACCATTATAATTATAAGCAATGGAATTTGAGATATGAGTGATTGTTTGAGCGATACCCATCTAGAGGCTATTTATATGGAATTTCCAATGGAATTGTAAGATCTATCTTATCCACGAACTTTGATTGACCAAAAATTGATAGTTGGTTGACCAAAACCCAAATAATTCTTGGGTAAATGATAATCATCAACTAGTTGACAAATTTGATTGGTATTCATGAAAAATCAAAATTTGATTACTAAACTAAATAATATATTTTAATTTGAAAATTAAAAAGTCAAGAACTCATAAATTTATGGTCAACCAGAATAAATGTTTGGTTGTCCCACCTTTGTGGAAAGTGGTCAAATGACAACATTTGAGCCTCAAGGTCACTTAACAACAACCTGACATTGACTTGACATTTGTGCCTTAAGCTTTTCTATTGATTTAAAATTTTCTAACTCGAACATAGAAATCCCATGATACTTAATTCAACCCAAATGATAAGGATGATTTGCATTATCAAGTCCCTAGCTAACTAGATGCCTACCTACGTATTCAAACCAAATTACATAAAATGGTCTTTAGGTCGTAAATTCCACTTCAATCTCTTAAAGTTCACTTCATGCTTGAATCAACATGCCCATCATTCTAACTACATACTTAATTCACTTTAACTACATTTGTCAAACATCAAAGTTCTTGAAGGATTAACATTGTCTACTATATTAACTTTTTATGTGTTACTCCCTAACGCTCAAAGACTTCAATCCATAAAGGATGACTTGATATGTCTTACCTCAATCTTATAAAACTTTCTTTTAACTCATAGGGCGATGGGGATTCGAGGACTTCTAAAGGTTTATCTATTTTCTTCATCCATTATTTTTGTATTATTAATGATATCCTCATTAATATTGATTTCTCGTTGAATGATGGATTTATCTAAAACTCTTCTAAGGATTCCATGTGCATTCATATTTAACTATTCCATTGCTTCCATATTTTCAAATTTTGTATGCTTGTATTAAATCTTTTAGTTTCTAAAGTTTTTCTTTAGAATTCAGCTTTCCAATTTATCTAATTACATTCTCATCAATTAACACATTAGCGTCCTTAACCATACTAAACTTTCTTTCTTTCAGGGTTGTTCAGAGACTTGAACTTTTGAGGTCGAAGGCTTCAGTTTTGACCTCTGTAGGTTTCATTTGTTTCTTTTTTTTAGTTTTACACTATGATAAATTTGAAGTTGTCTCATTTTTATAACTTAATTTTGCTGACTCATTTTGTTTCTGACAAGGGCATCACAAAAATAGGCAGTTCCTTCTTTTTTCTCGCTAGTCGTT
This sequence comes from Curcuma longa, assembly GCF_044706935.1. Lineage (NCBI taxonomy): Eukaryota > Viridiplantae > Streptophyta > Magnoliopsida > Zingiberales > Zingiberaceae > Curcuma > Curcuma longa. The sequence continues at coordinate 16,813,884 of NC_133864.1, forward strand.
TGGGAGACAGCCTTCTTGTTCAATATAGTAGTGGAACATCGAGTTTGTCTTCTGCAAATATGAAAGATGAGGTTCTATTTTGAAGATACCTTTGTTAATATTTTGCTACCTATCATTTTTTACTTAATAATGCCTGAACATAGTTTCTTGCGATAGTTTTATTTTATTGTGCTATTCCCAGCTAGGGCCACTTTTTGACTCCGATTTTATGAAAGTACAAGCAAGAGAAACATCATAGAAAGAAGACAAGTCTTGATAAGTAAGAGGGAGAGGTGGAAGAAATTATTCCCTCATTTATGTTTCGTTGGAAGGATTGAAATTAGGCAAAATTCTTCCCCATTTTTCCTTGGAGGGGAAGAAAATGTGAATATATATATATATATTTGAAAATAAATCTATAAATAATGCAAAAAGTTATAAACAATACTTAGATAAACAAAAGGTTATGTGTGTGTGTGTTGCAACTAGCAACTGTCACTTTCTACATGATTTTTGTTTAAGAGTTTTGGCGGAAAATTGTGATGAATTTTCTTGTGGTGTTTCTCCCTTCACCTTTAGCCTTCCAAGGAAATAGAGAGAAGTGAATCCCACCTTCATTTTTCTTGACTCGTTTCACTCCTACTTTATTTTCCGACAGGAAACTTAGGCTCGATGTTGTTTATTAAACATGGATCTGTATTTAGTCTACCTTTGCAGTGCATTAGGGTGGTCTATTTTAAAGTTGAGGGGAAATTGTCGAACTTATTTTTTTGGTTTGGCTTGCATTTGCATTCTAACTACGTATTTGTGAATAATACTATAAGTAAAAATGCATTGTCCTGTCTTTATCTTGCAATCAAGGCAGTCAAGCTTGCTTTGCTAGGATTAGACCACAAGGGTTCATGAATCATGAAATTTCTTTTTAATGTAATTATTATATTCCTCTTCTGCAAAAGGTGAAATCCGTCAATAGAAGTTGTTGATATATTTTTCAGCAAAATCATGTTGTTGTCTAATTTGTCATATCTAGTTGGGTTCTCAATTGCATATGAGTTAGATTTTATTTGTGTGCGGAATGCCTAGGCTACTATCGGTCAAAAGAAGTCCATGTATTCTCTCCACAATAACCTCTCAGTTGAACAACCAACACCCTAACTGGTGGTAATCTTTATTTTGGCAGCATATAAGGATTTTAGGTTGATGAAGATTCTCTCTCTCTCTCTCTCTCAGACATTGATTCAACTTGGCTGATCCATATTGTTACTTGCTAACTGTAGGTTTAAAATGCCATTATTGGTACCACGTTTTAGTTCTGATAGTATTATACCAACTTTGGTGCTAAATTGTATCCATATAAGAGATGCAGGTTGCGTGGTTCAACTAGTTTGGCCAATTGGTTCCTAAGGTTTAAAGTGTTCATGAAGGTAAATTGTATCCTAAGGTTTAAAGTGTTCATGAAGGAATTGGTTCTAATCCCAGATTGGAACAATTCCATATCAATGCTGAATTTGCACTAATTGCCACTATAGATTAGAGAGCTGCTATAGATTGGAGTGCCGATTGGGAACTAGTGATGGAGAAGATTTATTGGCTGAGAGGAGGTGAAGAAGCAACTATCATGCCTTAGTAACTAGCTAAGTTATCACATATTGGTGCAGTAGCAAAACAAGTGTTTTTGCTTGACAGATTGAAGCTAAATCATGGTCTCGACTATATTATCTATCCCTTTATCATGTTCTGCTCTATGTCATTTTACTCTAGGTGGACATCTTCTATAACTCTATTTTTAAAAACACCCTCTACTAGTCATATCTCCATTTGACCATAAGCACGTTGAAATGACAATTCTTGTAACTAGGGAAAAGAAGGATTTGTTAGCCAATAAAATGGTCCAATAAAATGGTAGGGGCAACAAAGTAACATGGGTAATATAAGCAAGATATGTGATCAACTAACAGAAGTGTTAACACACACAAATACGACACACCAACTGAATGTGCACACGACAACTCATACACAGATGAGCTATCTCACTGTATTAACGCAACACACTACGTACTCACACAAAGCATTAATGCAACACTTTGTCACTATATCACCAGCCTCAAATCAAAGCATCAATGTTGCTCGGGTATCAAAGCAAGAACACAAATTAAGCATTAATGCAATGTTGAAGGGAAGTAGACCAATCGCCAAGGACCACACAAATGTTGCTTCATCACACCCCTCAATGAATGATGAAGGTTGAAGGGAAGTAGACCAATTGCCAAGGACCACAACCTAATCATGAGAGCTGATCTTTATTGGGATTGTGGAGTCTAATCACCTCCCACAATAAAACATTTGATACTTATTTGGCAAGTAACAAAAGTGAAGTGTGAGTGTGTATTACTGATACTTATCAACTTCTGTTAAAGACATCAAGTAACCCTTTTAATTTGTGTTTATTGAACCAGTTTAGTTCAGTTAAGCATTTTAGTTCACTATGATTTGACCGATCGAGCCTTATTTTATGCGCAAATGGAGCTTATCTCAAGTCTATTGACCAATACACACCCAAAGAACTTGAGTAGCAATCTGTTGCACTTATCTAAGTCTCATTAAGTGTCAACTAAATATAATCATATACCCATGTTTAATGAAATCAATTTATTTAAATTTAGGTTCATTAAGCACTGGGTATATCACACTTGTCGTATTTAGTTTCTAAAACAAGAAATGTTTATATGGTAAATTTAATTGCTATTGCAATGAAATATTTGTTAAAGTATACAATTACTGATTATGATATTAATTTATAGCTCCATATCTATAAGTTTGTAGTTATACATTATACAGTTTGTGTTGTATCTTAATCCTTAGTTAACTAAAATTGCATGTTTCACTGAGTAATTACTTGGAAATCAGAATAAGGCTTGGAATATATTTAATTTGTCTTCAGATGATTTGGACCGGGGTCACTAGTCACTAGGATTATGGTGAGCTCTAATTACTGACAAGAGGGTTGGTTTTGGGCATGTGCTAGGCTCAATCCAAGCTTCTGGTTAAATTTTATTTGAACTGTGTTGAATTGCTAACCATTTAGTGATTGCAGAATGGGATGAGGGAGGTTAATATTGAGGATAATAAATTCTGTATTATTTTGTCCAAACATTCTTTACCAAGGTTTCTAGTTTTGTAGTTAATAATTTTTTATTGTTTTTGTTTTATTTCCAGTTGCATGCATTGATGCTAGCTTACATCAGATTTATATATCTTTCTCTTGCGTTTACTTCTTATTACCTTTTTTTAAACTTAGGATTGACTTTGTACCAATATCATTGCAATTTTGTGAATGTTAAATTGCTTATTTATTTTTTCTTCTGTTTGGTTCAACCATATTGCAGATTGCTGATAGTGAAGGTGAACTCCATTTGGCAAAGCGCTTACGCCGGACACCATCTGATGCTCTATTAGAGGTTGCTAGCTATGAGGAGCTTTCTCTATATGGAACTACTAATACGTCTGAATCCGCTCAGGTTTGTAGTGGTTTGTTTTTGTGTTGTGTACTCTTGATAAATAGATTGCATTTCCAGGATGTAGGTTTTTTTTATTTGTAAAGTTTTATTATGGTGTCTCAAAATGAACCGTAGCAGAGTCTCTTTGGTAACATAAGCAATGCTGCAAGTTTCATTTGAACACGGACTATTTGAAAATAGTTTCATCCAATTATTCTATAGCATTTTTATCATTCTCATCATGTTTTCATTGGTTTTCAAGGAAGTCGTTTTAAAACTATGCACATCCAGAAATCAGTTCATATTTGTACATGCTACTTGGAAATTTCAATTTAGAATGCTTTGCCTTTACTTGATATGCAGTTGCATGCAATTTATGTTTCATGTATGTGGTATATTTCATTTATTGCTATTCAATATTGCTTGAAATCATAAGCTGTTTGTTCTCTCTATTGGGTGTAATGCTTTCCCTATGACTTCCATATGCTCATCGTCCATGTGGTGCTTCTCTTTTTTCTTTTTGTTTTCCCATATAAGTACATATTCCAACAGTTCCAGTGCTCTAATGTCTCTTCTTTGTTCATGTTACCTTTAGGTATCATGAGAATATCTTTCACCATTTATTTTGTTTCAGTTCAAAATTGTTAATGTTTTTGTCACTGGATGCAGAAATTCTTCTCGTTTATTGTTAGAGATTCTTTTATCAATGTTAGTCCACTAAGGGATTTCTCATATGGCTTAAGAATCAATGCTGATCCCAATGCAACAGGAACTGCAAAGCAGAGCAATTATGAACTGGTTGGTTATACTAATTCCTCTTGCATCTTTTTTCTTGTAACTGCATATTTCAGTTTTGATCTTTGCCAATTTCCATGTTCTTTCTTTTTTCTTTTATCTTTCCTCTATTTCTTTGTCAAACTTGAATTAGAAAAGGTAAGATGTTCAGGTCTCTGAAAATGTAAGATGTTTGTGTCATGATGAATCATATAAGATGGTAAACTTGCATTTGTACTAATGTGTTCATTAGCGTTATCATGCATTACAGAATTTGTATAAATTGTATAACAGCATCCAAAATAGAGCACTATTGTTTGTTAGATGTACAAGTTTGCTGGTTGTGATTCTTCTACGGAAATATGGGGAAGAGGCACAATCAAGCTCACGGTGGTGCCCATTGGAAGAACCATGATTGAGAGAGGGAGAGAACCCAAGAGGAAGAGGGATAGATAGAGAGAGGGGAAAGGACTTAGACTACCAAATAAGGGCGGGCAATAGGGATTGATCACCAGACCAATCATGCTAATGTTTAGAGGAGCGCTCAAGAAGGGGCACTTGGAAGGAAAAATGAGAGCACAGGAGAGAGAGATTGGGAGAGTTTGGGAGTGCGAGGCAATCCAACCCCATGGGCCCAAATACTTCGCAGAATCAATTAAATAGGGCAATTTACCATATTATGTACCCAACATTGAAAATACCTAAAATACACACCTAACTTTCATATTTACCAAAATATGCACTTATTGTCTAGAATACCCTTTTTCCTCGTAAAAAAATGACAAAAAAACTCAAGAGAACTCCGACCATCGATTTCGAGATCACGAGCATTTACGACAGTGAGCCACGATCAAGCTTGTTGCCATTATGAAACCTCAGCCATGCCAAAGCAGCCTTGACTGACCGCAAAGTTGTGGCTAGGCGGCCGCAAAATCGTGGTTTGGAGATAATGGCTGGCCAAGGGTAGGTTGCGACTAGCAGCGAGCTTGCAGCCTTGACTGTCTAGCCGCGATTTTGCAGTTTGGGATTTCGTGGTTGCTTGGACCTTAACATGATTTCGTTGCTGGTTGAGGCCACTAGGTGGCATGGAAATTGTGGCCAAGCAGCATTTCATGATTGCCACTAGCTCCATTGTGAGCTTGTGGTCTTGCCAGAGTTTTCTTGGTTTCTTTTCAGTTTTAATTTTTTGTCAATTTTTTTGCCATGGAAAGGGGTATTTTGGGAAATAAGTCTTTTTTAGGTAAGCATAAAACTTACGTGCATAGTTCAAGTATTTTTCAAAGTTAGCTATGTGATATGCTAGATTGCCAAATTAAATATCATCGAACTGGTTCACACAAATTAGATTTGGTTCAGCCCTAAATTGGTCCACTCAAGCCCAAAACAAACCCTAATTTGAACCCACTCAAACTTAGTACAATACCCACCTAATGGTCCTTACCATACCATAAATCAAACCTTGAGAGGCGCCAAAAGAGATTTAAATTAATTTTGGGTCAAATACCAATCCAATCAAATTGACTCAAACTTGAGTTTAGATCAAATCGAACTCAGAATTGACATTAATCCTCCTCAAATAAATTACATATTTCATCAAAAACTACCCATTACACCTCAATTAATCTTAGTTGCTGCTAATTTCAACAATTTACCCTTATTTATCTCTAGGGTTATAACACGCTGAACCTTTTTCTATGTTCCCTTCTCAAGGTTCCACAACCAATCATTGCTCCTCATTGGTGCAGCCTCATTTTGCCTTCTGTTGCCCTCCTCTAGTTTTTGTGGAAGGGAGCTCGTCATGCTGCCTTCCATGTGCTGCCACTGTTGTCCTTGGGCAACTTTGTAATTCCTCTTTGATGGTGGCTCCATGCACACTTTGGTCCACTAACACTGCCTGTATGCGCTCATGCCCCCTCCTTCATCATTGCCAATGTAGTGCCATCACTTGTGTCAGGACATAAGAATCTCCTATCACCACATAGGACGTGATGCCCTCGCATCGTAAGAGATATGGTCAGCTGTTACCCTTGTTGAACTCATTCATTTCTGCTTATGCTTCTAGCAGTATCTCTCACATGTTTCAGATGACACAAAACAAAACCTGAATCCATGATTGCATAGGTAGTATATACGGCAGCATGAAGCACTTTCTGTAACTGTTCTTACTGTTTTAAAATTCTCTCTAGGCCAGTTGGAAAAGGATGTAATATATGATCTCAAGCAATTGCAGCTTATATAGCTGAGCTGAGTATGTATGATATGATTAATTGCTTATGCACAAGACCAATGAGTTTATTGAAAGATATATTAAGCAATTTAAGAAATCAGAATCATATATGCTTGAAATTAACTGCATTGTTTCAAGTATGTGCAGAACTATGTAGTTAATTTTATTGACCAAGTCAAGAAAGAGAATACACTTCTATTTTCTTGGCAATTTTTTCAAATGGAGAGCTCATTCTAAATTCTAAGGCTGGCTTATGCTATTCTTTCCACCAATTGAAATGATATGCTTGTAGATGACTTGTGTGCTTTAGAATCATATCCCATTATTAATACAATCCAATAAACGTGAGAACCTGATACATTATTAGTTATTGATTTCACAACCTCTTCACATTGCCTAGCCTAATCCATTTGCACTCACTAATTCAGTAATAATTTTAGTACTTAATTAGAAATATTTCCTAGCCTACTCCACAACCTGTTCAGTTAGGCCTATATAACTTTGAAATTTTATGGTAATAATTTACTGCATCTTCATTATCTTCTTGTTAAATTATCTGTTCATAAAACTTCTGGCATTTCCATCTTCGTCAGTTTCTTTATCTTTCTAAAATAATGAAGTTTATGAGTATTGATGTAATGCTTCATATCCGTGATTCATGTTCAGATGTGCTGTTCTGGTCATGGGAAGAATGGTGCTCTTTGTGTGCTTCAACAATCAATTCGGCCAGGGTTGATCAATGAGGTAAATCTTGTTTCAGTATTCTCTCATAGTTTCTGGGTAATGGTAATATTTGCTAATTTTTCTTGAAAAATATGATTTGATGTAGGTTTTTGCCTTCTTTATATCTGTATTTTATACTATTACCTTCTGTAGAAAAATCCCATTCATAAAATATTTACTTTACCAACAATTGCTTAGTTTAGTCGTTAAGAGAGCTAGGTTCACAGGGCTTCTGGCCAAAGGTTGAGGATTCAAATCCTTATAGCGACATTGTGTGGAGGGGTTTGACCTTGTCACTCTTGCCTCGAATGGGGAATACACCTCATGAGTAAGACTAAAATATATTTTGTGGAACATTGATGGCTTCATACTTCAATTGAAATGAGGCAAACACTCCATAGTTAATTTGTATTATCTACAATCTGAGTTGAATATTACATGTTCACTGGATAATTATGATGCAAATTAACTAGTATTTTTGCCCACGCATTCCCATTTTGGGGTTTGTTGTAGGTTGGATCCTGCTCTTGTTTGCATTACTATCTCAAATTTTCTTTGAAAATATTTAGGACCTGTCCCTTATTTCCATTGGTTGAAAAGAAACTTTGATAGACTCATCAGTGATGGCACAGTCAGAATGGGATCCTTGTCACCGAGTCCCATTTTTGTGCTTGGAAAAGGAAAACAGCATTCTTAATGACATAGTTTCTCCTTTCATTCACAGGATTTTGGTGCCAAATTTTTTATATCTATGATATTATATCACGTCAATGATTTGGATTTAAAGAAAAGTTGTAAATGTGTTGGTTCTTTTGATTAAGTTGAGCTAAGCATGTGAAAACTATCATAAACTATTGGTTTCACATTTGAAGCGTATTTTGATGGAATGATTTAGAAAATCACATACAACACCAGTTTTGACAACCTCCTAGTAGTTTTGTAAACAAGCTAGTTGGGCTGAGCTTGGTTGTGTTCAGTTCAACTTTGGATTTTAGAAAAATAAACAAGCTCAAGCCAATCTCAGTATTTATTGAGCTCAAAACTTATTTTTCATGCTTGGTTGTAGATCTTATTGTTCTTGAAACAACATTGAGTTTTACCTTAATTGGAGAGGAAGTATTTTGTATAAGTTAGCTAAAATTTGATCCTATAGGTGGCACATTTATTTTCTTATTTCACTTATTCTAAATTTAATAATAATATCAAATAGTGTCCAAAAATAGTCTTATATATGCATTTTTTATATATTTTATACAAATAAATGAGCCTCATACAAACATGTAAGCAAGTCTCTTCATGAATTGTTCATGAGCTCTGATCTTGAACTTCAATGGGATGAACTCACAAGTAGTGGAATTGAATAAAAGAGGAAAAAATATGTTCAAACTTTTTTTAATTTTTACTTATTTTTGATAATAAATGAGCTGTATTTGGGCTTGTTCATGAACATTCAGTTCATTGAAGCCTTACCTATGAGACTGACTCGCCACAAGCATACTCTTCATGCCTAGTGCCGTCTACTGTGCTTTACTTCCCAGCACAAGTAAATAAATAATCAATAGAGGAACAATTTAAAGTTGGAAGGATACACTATCACTTGCTTTGATCACCAAGGATCAATTGATAGTTGACTGACCTCTAGACCATACTAATGGATTGTGGTTGCAAGGATACATGCTATTCAATGTGGATTAGATTATTGGTGAAAAAAGATGCTCCATGCTAAGTAGCTTAGTTTAGTCTTGCTTCTGTGATTGTATGTATTGGATATAGTACTTGTATCTCAAATATATTGATGATACTTGACATATTTAGTAGGAATAGGATTATAGGCAGTTGGAGACTTTGTCTGTTTACCAGAATAGGTCATTGAGATATTTCTTTCGCCCGTTAGGTTGCTTAACAATGCCTCCCTTTTATCCTTGAAAACAATATACGAACTGTACTTATTCCTACCGGCTTCTATTTTGTCGTGTGCTATAATGTTTCATTAGAAGAGCTGATTTTGTATTTTGGCTTTTATATCATACGAACTGTGCTTTGGCTTTTATATTTTTCCAATATTAAATTAAAAAAAATCTGATTTTGTACATGTTATGTTGAGTGCTGAAGATTAATTTGGCTGAATTTATTGAAATTTTGTATCTGGCTCTGTAGGTTAAGTTACCTGGCTGCAAAGGGATTTGGACTGTGTACCATAAGGGTTCCCGGGGTCATGTAGCTGATACATCAAAAATGGATGATGATGAATATCATGCATACTTGATCATAAGTTTGGAAAATCGCACTATGGTAATTCTGCATAACTTTCTTCTCTAGTGCAAAGTGCAAACACACCTATCTTCAGTAAGAAATCAATAAAATTGATTTTCATAGTTTGCGGGCTGTTGACTTTTCATGCTCTTTGCAAATGTGAATGAACATTTGGGCATGAATTAAGAAATCACATTGATGACTTCAGCATTGTGTCACAAGTATCCATTTCTAAATAGAATAGTTTTGTGTACTAATCATTCTTTGTCTGAATATGGCCTTCTGAGGCAGGTTTCATACTTAACCTAGTCAATGTAATTTACCTAATAAAACATGTTTAACTATCATAATTAATTACATGTTGCTGGTTGTTTGGAGGTTTTATGGACCCCTTCAATCCCTTAAGATTCATTTGAGCTCCTCTTTTATTCTCATTTGACTAATTTAAATACTTAAGCAAATTTAAGTTAGAAAATAATTCTTTCCATGCATCAAAAGTTTTGAAAGATAGTCATGTCAATGTAAAAGAGTATGGATTTTCTTATTTTGTCAACTCACTTGCCTTGCCATTCAAAATAGAGATGATTTTGAAATTAAGGAGGGTAGACCAGTTACTCCAAAAGTACCTTGGGTACATATAACTTCATATAACTTGCTCTAATTGTTGATAGAGTTAATGTGCCCATACAGGTGATGCACAAAGATTGAAAAATGGAATATTTCATTAATTGAAAGTTAAAATTTTATAGACTCAATAACACCTCTCTATCAAGTGTCTGCGTGGTGATATTGCTAGGGAGTAATTGTGTCACATTTTTTAGTCTTATTGAGCTTGCCAGAACTCTAATTCTGCACATGCATGTCCTCTTTCCTTCTTCAGCGATGCTAGGTTAGTGGGAAAGATGGCTCCTCCATTCTGTAGCCCCTACTAACAACATAATGGACTTTGACATTGGCTGACTCACAATTATGTCTGACTTTAATGGAGCTGATTTCATGTGTCAATGGATGAGCACAAACAGGAGTCAAGCTTGGGCTAACCATTTCTGCATGTTTCTTCCTAATTCATGCCTATACACTTTTATTATTTAAAGAGTTCAATATATTTTTGACTGGATCATAATTCTGGGTAGCTATAAACCTAGGCTTTCACTAAGAGGAGCTTTTATTTGACTACTTCTAGTCTCACCCTCATCACCTGGTATTTATATGGTCCTTTTTTTCTTTTTCTTTTTCTTTTCCTTTTTGATTTGATGCTTTTTACAATTGATTCGCCTAAAGACTTTTTGAACAGACAAAAATGAGCTTACTACCTATTAAGAGTATGCTCTAACTTATAGAAAACTCACCATCTGAGCTGTACAGATGTTACATGGTTTTACCATTGGATTTGTATCAGCCATAAGGAATTTATGTTCTTTAGACACTTTGAGGTGACTAAGAGTATTGGATAAATCATAATTATATGTTTTTCTTGAGGCAGTGGTCCTTGACATTCCTTCAATCAATTGCACTTCAACTTGGAATGCACATCATTTGTTCCATGATAACAGTGTAGGACTATTAATTTGAATATTTTTCACATCTGAACTTATGTGTTTGTCTTTTTCTCTAGGTTCTTGAGACAGCAGACGAACTGGGTGAAGTCACTGAAAGTGTAGATTATTATGTTCAAGGAAGCACAATCGCTGCAGGGAATTTGTTTGGAAGGTGAGGTTCCTTTATCATGGAAACTATTTAAATATTTATGTCTATATGTTTAGTTTAATTGGTTTTACTGAAGCCCTGCAATGTTATTATGTTAGTAGCCAAATTCATGCTTTACACCTATATGAAATGAGGTCTCCCATGCTGAGATGTAGATCATGGGTGAATTCCACACCATGTTTGTTGTATCTTTTTATGGGGTCAGCGATTCTCTAGTAGCGATTTTTATGGGAGAGTTCAGAGGAAGGCCCAGCAAGTGTGTTTGTCATGACAAAGAAGTTTGGCAAGCTTCTTTAATGAACCCATGCTAGCAGTATGGTCATGGAAAATTATACCATATGGTGCCCTCTCTTCATCTTCTAACCCTTCTTGTTCTTCCTCTTTCTTTGCTTTCTTCTGATGCTCCCTCTCCACTGTATATAAGCTGACTTGTATTGTGTGCCGGTGTTTGTTGGCACCAATACAAAACTGTTCCTACCTACAGCTACAATTGGTTCCAGGATCAAGACTTTGATAGCCAACATGTCTAAATAAATTAATTTTAGGACACAATTTCATGTTGCAAGCCCAGTCTTAAATGCTTGGTTTGCTTGAGTGGAAAATAAGAGAAGAGGAGTGGCGGAGAGAAAAGAACTGATCTTAAAATTGCACATGGATCTTTAAACAGTCATCATTTTGGTGTTTCTTTCTCTTCCTCTCTCGTTCCTACTATCTGCCCAAAGTAATTCAAACTTAAGAGTAATCCTACAGTGTCATATTCATCATGCAACATTCAGCAGGCAAATGCTGAATGGTTAGGTTGAAGTGTGCCAAGTGTCATCGTTAGTAGGAGAGTAGTAGAAGAGATCACACAAATCTCATGGCAATAACTATACAGTCTAGTGCTGTGTAAGCATATCAAAACTATCAAATTTAAATGGAGATTTCTTTTATGTTTCAAATCCTGAGTTGTCATTCATTAGTTCAAATTTCAATCTGTTGAATTAGGTAAATGTATCAGTTACTGTTTCTTACTAGCCTGGTGGTTCTGCATACATGAGGTTGTTTTTGTTCTAAATAGGGTGGGTATCTTCAATGTATGTCTACTACTTACTGGAACCCCTTTCCTGTCTTATGAAGTTGAATGGTATTCCTTCTTGCTATAGCAGTTTTACTAGAATTATGTGAGTCTATTCGGCTATCAAACTTACCAGAAGTTTATCTTGATTAATTGTCGAAAGAGACGGTTTGTTATTGTCGTCTTGCATTCATTTTGCACCTGAAACAGTCAGCATTGTATTATATCCTAGTATGTTCCATTTGACTTTGGAATGAATCTTAAATCTTGCACAAGATTTAGTAAATTGCACTATCTTCTGATTCTTTCATCATGTTCCTCTCTATAAGATGGGATGTTGTTAGGGAGTGGTCGCCAATGTTAGGGCATGAAGAATATGTTTGCAAGAAGAAGTGATGGCAGTTTCCTTTGGTCTCAATCTCGATGCTCAGATCCAACGGTGCACTTAGTGTACTGATTATGCTGGACTCATGGTGCTTGCGGCAGTGAGTGCTAGATTTTGAGCTAGTGTCACATGTGATTAGTGTAGCTTGTAGTAGCTAGCAAGAAAGGTTCACAGGAGTGTACAGGTAGTCTCAAGCAAGTGCATGATGACTGGTGGGCAGGGGGGAGGTGAGGCATTTGGTCCTGGTCATGGTTAGAGTGAGTGGAGATGGTATGGAGTTAGAGAGTTGTAAGTGCAGTATAGGGTTGTGAGTGGAGTTGAAGGGGTTTGTGGAATCTTCGAAGAGCGGTAATAGTGCAGGGAGTGCTGGGAATTATGGATCAAAGTAGTGTGGTTGTGGTAGTGTTGAGATTGTGGAATCTTTTCCTAAAGTGTTAGCAACAAAATTACTGTTTAGGAATCTTGCAGTGGGCAAATAGGTCACAAATGATGGGCCAAAGATGGAGGAAGCCACGGAAAGCGAATTAAGTGGTGCGGGGTGATGGATGGATTGATGCGGAAGGCATGGAGCTGATGCAAATGGATCCAGCAAGTTGGGAGAGGTTTAGGGGAAAAGTGGAGTGTTAAACACCAATTTAGGAATTTAACTTTATTACTAAATTGATTTATCATGTAAACAACTTGATGCAGCACAAGCGATGTGATATCTATTAATTGCTTGCTATGCTTTGTTTTAATGTTTAGATTTTGTCAGGATCTGGATTAATATAATAAGCCATCGCAATTCAATTAATGATGGTCTTCTACAAGAGTTGTAATTCCTGTGATTCATCAATGATATGATATCTGTGAAATGATTCTTGATTTGATTGAATCAAAGTTTGTGGCTATTAAAGGATTTTTTGTTGACTTACTAACATTTTTTGGCCTTCTAAGATATTAATATACGGAAAATCTTACTAAGAACACGCTCGTTGGAAACTAATAGTTTGTTCTCTAGGCGTCGTGTTATACAAATTTTTGCACGTGGCGCTCGTATTCTTGATGGTTCTTATATGACCCAAGAGGTGCCATTTGGAGTGCACAACTCCGATTTATCTTCCAATTCAGAGGCACCTGTGGTAGTATTTGTGTCAATTGCTGATCCTTATGTATTGCTGAAAATGTCTGATGGAAGTATTCAACTACTCATTGGAGGTACTGCTTATACGTGCTCACAAAGTTCAAATGTTGTTTCTTTAGAGACCTTTAATGTCCAAATGATCTCATTCAATTATACTAGCCATTTTTAGCATTATTTTATTTGTATCAGCTGTGCATAACCAACACAGTCAATATAGGATGCTCATGTTCCCATTTCTCATTCATCAAAGCTGGAACTGAAGGTTAAAGCATTGAGTAAGATATTTATATGGGCCCAGAGATAGAATATCAAATCAGTCCTAGGAAGCCTGTTTGATTTTTGCAATGAGCTGAAGAAAAAAAACATGAACTTACCATTCTGCAAAATAAAAATTTCGTAATGTGGTTTCTGCCAAATAGTGTACTTGTATACTTGTGTTGCAACTTTTGAATACTAGTCAACTATGATTTGGCCAACTAAATTATCTAAGAGAGGCACCTGAAAATTTCAATCCACTGGGTTTGTGTCAAATAATGTGGTTGAGTTAACTAAGACTACGACATCAATTATTTATTTATTTACGTTTTTTTTAAAGGGGGGGGGGGGGGGGGGGGGGGTGTAGGAATCAGGAAAACTTGGACATAATAGGAGAAGAGGGAGCAGAATAACACAGAGAGTATGGCTTTGTCAAATTATGAGTTATGACTAAGTTTTAAATTTTATCATGGAAATGACACTTTTCTGCCTTTGTCATACATCTAATTATAGGGTCTCCATCTTTTCTAGGCATCTATGTTTATGTTAGCAAGTGCTTGTGGCTACATCTCAGCCATTTAGATTGAGTACCCTCAAAACCCAAGCGTTTGTATAGCAAGATAGACTTTAATTTAGGGTACTCAGTTTAAATTCTAAAATCGTACAAAACAAAAACCAATAGAAATCTTAAGGGACTCGCCGAGAACAAGTGTGAGATATAATCCAAAATGAATCTGAAAGGGTTGAGAAGTGATATGGGATTTATAAATGCAGTGTTTGAAAAACTTTAACACTATACCTGCAGTGTTTGAAAAACTTAAACACTATACCTCAATTGACATTTCATCGAGCTTAGTGTGTGCTTGATATTATCTGGCATTCATCTGTCCAGGATCAGTTGATATCCTTTCTCTGTAGAGCATGAATAGCTGATCTGCATCAACATGCAGTATCGTCAAAAAAATTAAAGTTTGTTACTGACAAATTTAATTAATTGATGTTCGGCCTAAAATCGAGTAGTAAAAATATTAAAGATGCCTGAAATAAACTCAAGCGTAGCAGATGATAGACTAATCCACTTGGCTGAATTATTCTGTTCCTTTTTTGTACAGATCTAATGGCATATCTGAGCCAACATGCAGGTGGAATAAAAGTGTCTTGTAGTTGTTGGCTTGTCAAATTCACAACCATCAGAGATTCTCTATTCTCATGATAATTGTGTTTCTTATAAAACATTCCTTTTTGAGTTTCTGGATATGTATTTGCGATGCATTTTGTAGATGCCAAAATAGTTATTTTATAGGATCTTTTTATCTCAATCATACAGTTAGTTTCCTGAAGGTTGAGTAATAGAAAATTGTCTTAGTAACATGTGGTCACATTGATGGTATAATGTAAAATTATCATTTCTTAGCACATCAAATGATTATCTTAATTTTTTATGATAATCAAACGTTAATGATTGATTAATTGTCATAACATGAATTAGTGAATTGGTAAGAAGAGTGATTTTGTATTGGTTCATGGCCACAATTTGTCAGATTTAGTAGTTGGATAATAAAGATACTTTGGCATGTTAACAGGGTTTGTTTGCATCCAAATCTTTCTTTGTCAACATTTGATCGCTAACACATTGATTTTGTACAGAAGGATTTAGTCGTAAATTTGTTTAATCTTCTTTGTCTATATTGCCTTGATGAGTGAAGTGTGTGATCTTAACTTATCTATATCTTCTCTGATATGCAGTTTGTTATATTAATTATGTTAAAATATTTGCAAACATTTAATACCCAATTCTTGCTTCCTGTTGTTTATACCAACTGTTTTCTTTATCTTGTGCTCTTTTAAATCCCTTTATATTGCTAAGCATACTGTTTGTTTCCAGACCCTTCCACTTGCACTGTTACTGTAAGTGTTCCAACTGTATTTGCAAGCTCAACTGAGCCAATATGTGCTTGTGCGCTCTATCATGACAAAGGGACAGAACCGTGGCTTCGCAAGACAAGTACAGATGCATGGCTTTCTACTGGAATCACAGAAGCAATTGATGGACATGATGGTTTATATAATGATCAAGGTGATATATATTGTCTGGTGTGTTATGAAAGTGGCACACTTGAATTTTTTGATTTACAAAACTTCAAGTGTGTTTTTTCTGTGGAAAATTTTATCTATGGAAAGACCCATCTCCTTGACAAATATGCTCGAGAACCATCCACAAGCTTTCAGGGTAGTAAAGGAAAAGTTTCTGAAGATTCTAACGACTTTTTAAAGGAGCTATCACGAGATATGAAGATAGTTGAGTTAGCTATGCATAGATGGCCTGGGCAATATACTCGACCATTTCTTTTTGCAATATTAAGTGATGGAACAATGCTTTGCTATCATGCATATTTGTATGAGGGCCTGGATGGTGCACCAAAATTTGAAGATGCAGTTTTTCCTCAGAAGTCTGCTGATGCTAGTAACATAAGTGGTTCCAGGCTTCGTAATTTGAGATTTGTCCGTGTTCCTATTGACATTGCTACTAGGGAAGAATTCTCAAATGTAGTTGCAAGGCCAAGAATTACAATATTTAAGAATGTTGGTGGGTATCGAGGATTATTCCTTTCTGGATCTAGACCAGCATGGTTTATGGTCTGTAGGGAACGTGTCAGGGTTCATCCACAGGTGAGCTGGAGTTCTGTTCTTTGGCTTTCCTTCATTTTTTTCCTTGAGGTTTTAGCTTTGTAATATTTCAAATGTTGCCTCAGGATAATTACCATAAATATTCTAAGATACAAATTGTCTCTGTCCTCAAGTTTTGTTTCTAATAAATGGTTTATGAATCACGATAAGAATGTCAAGGCTTAATAAACTTAGTTTATGGTGTTGGAAGAAAAATTATGGTGAGATGTGAGATTACCAGAGTGACCAATCTTCGGGATGGTCTCTAAAAGCCAACTCAAAGTGTGCAAAATATGACTCGTAAGCGTTAAGATTGTTTTTCGGTACATTAACTCATTTGAAAGCAATCATAAGGAACATCATTTCACTTCTATTCTAGCTTTGTTCTTTGTATTTTTTATTGCTTATGTTTAAATATAATTTCTAGTTTCGGTTAATATATGAGCACCTTATGGCTCAATACTCAATAGCTGAATGAAATTATATTGATTTCTGTGTAGATCTTCTTTAGCTTTGTGGATTAATGAGGATATATGATATATCACTGATAGAGCACCGAATAGGGTCTCATTTAGAAAATTTTGTTATTCCAAAATTTTAAGAAAGTTTTCCGTTTTGCATAGCAGTTTTTTTTAAAAAATAAGTCTCTATTTTTTTTTTTTTTTTTTTGGGGGGGGGGGGGGGGGGGGGGGGGGGGGGGGGGGTATTAGAGATTCATCTGTATAACTAAGTTATAGTTTTTACAAAGAACTAGTGTCATACTAATCAATAAAAGGGGTTTAGCATTAATTATCTTTTTAATTAGTTATACTTTTGTTCTTCGGTGACTGACAGAGGTGAGTTGTTCATGGTGCTACATCAATTGGTATCAGAGTATTATGTTACAAGTAATTGAATACAAGGGATCTCAACCCTTTATAGACTGACAATGAGACAAATTCTTAGTAAAAATATGACCTGACTATCCCAAAGAAAAATTAACAAATTCCCAAAATAAATTTAAACAACTTTTTTTAACATTTAAAATATCTGGAATTTATATTAGACCCTAACTACATCAATCACTAATAAAAGAGTCACCAATTTTGATATTAATATTTCTAGTATTTTTTTGAAGATGCTGTAGTTGGATTGTCATGTGACTTGGTTACTGTAAAGGCAGAAAAAAAAAGGTCTGTTCATTGAAAGGAATATCACTTTACGATTTATGGTTTTATATCACTGATGGTTGAGCTTTAAGATGCCGTTTTTCATGTTTATCATCTAACACAAAAGATTGTTCTCTTTGTTCTATCTAAGATTCCTCATTTGAATCTCTGTAGCTCTGCGATGGCTCCATTGTGGCCTTCACTGTTCTGCACAATTTAAATTGCAATCATGGATTAATATATGTTACTTCAGAGGTAATTGCAAATTGATATTTATAAGTTCCTTTAAGTTGATTTTGTTAATTTGATTACAAGGAACACAAAACAAGTCACATTGCCTTTTCTTCTTAGGGTTATTTGAAAATATGCCAGCTACCATCTAGATGCAACTATGATAATTACTGGCCAGTTCAGAAGGTGAAACTAGCACAAGCATCTTGCTTTCTACATCATTTTAGTATTTGGAAGAACTAATGCTGTTAGCTATTCTGTCAGATTCCTTTGAGGGGTACCCCTCATCAAGTCACCTATTATGCTGAGAGCAACCTGTATCCACTGATATTATCTTTCCAAGTAAGCTATCCTCTGTATTGGATTTAAATTTCTGAAAAAATTACTCTTTTCTCTAAAGTATATCATAGTTCCTTGTATAGCAATTCTAGTGTTTAGTCACTACATTTCTTTTTATTTCAATTTCCTTGTTGATGCAATGAAGTTTTTCACAGCCTACTATGTGAAGTTTTTCACAGCCTACTTGTCAAATGCCTTCTCTTCCAAGTATAATCAAACAGTTAGTTTACGGGTTCAGACTTTGGAACTTGGAAGAAATGTGTCATGAAATTTGTAGTGAAAAAAAAAGTATCTGGAGATTTGTTAATGCTGCTGCACGTCATTTTCATGAAAGCTTGTATGCTCATTGCTTTAAATACCGAGTCAGGTTTTGATAACAAAATATGCTAATCTGGAAAGTTTACAATAGTTTGAAGATTTCTATTCTTTATGTCATTCTTCGTTCACGAGTTTAGTGCTTTGACACCATTATGTTGTTTAGATCTTGCAGTTCTCATAATTATGGTACTCTTTGGCAAGCATTTATTTCGGTTCACATAATTCGCTCGCATGGTTTTAGTATCAACTCTTTTTCTGCAGGTTGTTCGACCTCTTAATCAAGTCCTTAGTTCTATTGCTGATCAAGATATTGTTCACATGAATGACAATGATAATGTCAACTCCGACGATCTTCAAAAAAATTATACTATCGATGAGTTTGAGATCCGCATTTTAGGACTTGACAAAGCTCAAGAACAATGGGAAACTAAGGCTACAATTCCGATGCAAACCTCTGAAAATGCTCTTACTGTTAGAGTGGTCACATTATTTGTAAGTTGAACAAGAAATCAAAGAATTTTTGGCAGTTTATTTAACTTGACATGTTCTAGAATATGTTTTGTCCTAACATCATTCATCCTGAACATTTTCAGTCTGGTTTCTTTTTATTAAAATAAATTTCTTGTTAATAACTTTGGTATTGTCTCTGCAGAACACAACGACAAAGGAAAATGAAACCCTTTTAGCCATCGGGACAGCTTATGTACAGGGCGAGGATGTAGCTGCTAGAGGAAGAATGCTACTGTACACTTTTGTTAAAAATGTTGACATTTATCAGAATGTGGTAATTATTCAGTAAAATAGAAAGTTAATTTTGATTAACTAAATAAAGCTTTACTTTCTGAACTTGGTTTGGATTTTTTTTAGTTTTGCTGATTTTTTTGTCTGACAGGTTTCTGAGGTTTACTCGAAAGAGTTAAAGGGTGCTGTGTCTGCCATAGCTTCTCTCCAAGGTCATTTGTTGGTTGCATCTGGTCCAAAGATCACTTTGCACAAGTGGACTGGTACTGAGTTGAACGGGATCGCTTTCTATGATGCTCCTCTTCACGTAGTGAGCTTGAACATTGTAAGTATGTTTTCTTTTAAGACTTGAATCCAACTATACCAGAAAGCTCGTAGACATTTGTTTCTATTTCAGAATTTTGGCAGAAAATTGCTCGAGGCATATAAACTTTACATATAGTATTCTGTCTCCAGTTTTCTGGACTTTTATCATTTAGTGCTACCATTGCTCAACCAACACCACCATTGCAATGTATTCCATGACCCATTTTTGAAGAACTGATTAATTTTTATTGCATGGGCTAGGACATAGAAATCTAAAAATGTGATCATTGTGATTCATGATAAATTTTGCAGGTCAAAAATTTTATCTTGTTGGGAGATATTCACAAAAGCATCTATTTTCTTAATTGGAAAGAGCAGGGTGCTCAGTTGAGCTTATTAGCCAAGGATTTTGCTTCTCTTGATTGTTATGCAACTGAGTTTCTGATAGATGGAAGTACATTGAGCCTTGTAGTTTCAGATGATAAAAAAAATATTCAGGTAAGGTACTCAACTAGTGCTGGTAGTATGCTGGATATTTGATTAACATTGTTAACTAGGTACTTCCCTTTTTCCACAGTTTTTTTGGTTGTAATGCAACATGTGTAATTTGAACAAGTATATGATAGTTTCCTAATTAAAATTAACGATTATTCTACTGGTCAGACATCCTTATGAGTGTGTTCACTGGTATATGACTCCGATAAAAGATGTCTATGATGCATGTGTTTGCTGTATATTTTCACAGAACTAGCCATTATCTAATTCAGCGAGATAATATGTTACTAGATTGCTAGAATTTAGGTAGAAATTTGATCATACTTGCAGTCAAGCACCTGAGCAACTGTTCAATGCTTTAATATTCTGTTGCAGATATTTTATTATGCTCCAAAAACTTTAGAGAGTTGGAAAGGGCAGAAGCTTTTGTCTAGAGCTGAATTTCATGCTGGGGCCCACGTGACAAAATTCTTAAGGCTGCAGATGCTCTCCACCTCTTCTGATGGAACCAATATAACTCCTGGTTCTGACAAGACCAACCGGTTCGCCCTTCTTTTCAGTACGCTAGATGGGAGCATTGGTTGTATTGCACCACTGGATGAGCTAACATTCCGCAGACTTCAGACTCTGCAAAGAAAACTAGTAGATGTTGTTCCCCATACATGTGGCCTGAATCCAAGATCATTTCGCCAGTTCCGTTCACATGGAAAGGCACATCGTCCTGGTCCAGATAATATGGTGGATTGTGAGCTTCTTTCCCAGTAAGGATTCTTTTCTTCACGCCTATGATGAGAATACCTGGTAAATTAGTTGCAAAGATGTTAGATAACTATATGACTACTTTTTATATCAAAATTTGTGCTGCTCAAAGTTCCTTTTCCTGTGTTTCGATGATGGCTTGTTAATCTATAATTCTTCGGGTATAGATAGATCTATTTGATTGATGTATAGATAATATTTGCTTTCAGATCAGATTTCTATTCAAGTTAAACAGCATTAAGGTGGGCAATCCCTTGAAACACGTAGGAAAGCAATTTTGTTACCCAATTATTCTTATCAAATTAAGTTTTAAGAGCAAATACTATTTATTACCCCTGAGAAAGCAACCACAGTGTATAATATATACAAGGACATAACATTTTGATGAGCCTTATTTAGCAACACAATTTAGAGATTGGGAAATAGGATTAGGAAGGAATTTGTGCTATTTTCGGTAGGATATTGTCGACTGCCCAAGTTGCATGCTGTGTTCCAGGCAGGAACTGTTCCTTGAGAAATGAGTGGAGAAAATTGTTGATTTAGAGCTGCAAATTAGCAATAGATTTGGTTTGGTTTGATTCTTACTTGCCATTCTAAATGCTGTACAATCTTTTCCCATTTCCAGGTACGAAATGCTGCCACTAGACAAACAGCTAGAGATTGCTCAACAGATTGTCACGACTCGTTCACAAATTCTTTCAAATTTAAGTGATCTTTCACTTGGCACGAGTTTCCTGTGATCAAATGTGCATTTTAAATGATCCGGAGCTTCTCTTGCATCAATCTAACGCAATGAACCTGCTTTCCCATGGGATGCTCTGCCCAGTGGCATGCTAAAAGGAGAGCAATTTGGTATTCTAACTGATCAAGTGTAGTTTGATGACGAGACCCTGGTGATCAAGCACAATTCATTGCGGATGAATGACTACTACCAGATGCTATACTTTTTAGTATTCGCCCAGGTAATTTGGTGAAATGCAAATTCACCCGCAAAGATGATCACCAGGAGTTGTAATCCTTTGTGTTGCGTTACTGGCATTTCTCGTTGTGATTAAATTCTTTCCTGAGAGTCGTGAAGATAATTTTGTTTGTGGTAGTCATTGATGAATGCTACCGATGTTAATTAGCACATTGTTCTTTCATTGGCACCATTTTTTATCCGTATTGGTCATGCATCTTGTTCTAGTAAACGCCATTAAATGCCAATGTTAATTTCCAAGCAGTTGATAATGATATCCTAAATTGTTCATGCATCTTGATAATTGACAGACATCACGTAGTAGGTACATTAGGACATCGTATCAGTGAATTTTTCAGACAAGACAAATCCAAATACAACGAAAGTAGTAACAAAGTGAATACAGACAGCCATCACGTAGTAGGTAAATTAGGACATCGTATCAGTGGATTTTTCAGACAAGACAAATCCAAATACAACGATGATACAACTCATGAACTTACTTCTCTCTCCCTCCCTCCCTCTCCACATTGTCTCAGTCTTTATCTTCAATTTGCCTTATCTTTTATTTTATTTTTATGAATTACTAATAAATGTAACATTATCCAGCTACAAAATTATGAAGGTGAGGATCGAACTAGACCGCACTATGTTTGCAATTGCATCTGTGCTTGATGCAAAATTTTGCTAGATCGAGCACATGACTAGGCCAAGTCCAAGTATGACTTGTGACGACAACTAAACCGGCACCAACAACATAGTGCGGTCTTACTAAATTACCCAAGTTTATTTTTATTTTAGATTTTAATACAGAAAAACAATCAGAATCTTACTAAATTACCCTTCTTTTTAAAAAGAAAAAAAAAAAAGAAAAACCCTACATATTATTTTTAAAAATTTTATATTTATTATTGAATTTCTGACCTATCAAGTCAGCCTAGACCCTAGCCACGCCTATCACAGCCCGAGCCAATCATGTCGCGCTCATGGGGTTAGGGTTGGGATAGACCTATATATGTTGTGCTTGGGGTGGCCTAGTTTAGTCTGTGCCTGCCAAGCTTGGTTGGCACGACCCTACCTATAATTAGTTTTTTACCATTTGTGAATGACTGTTACTCTACTCGATGATACGAGTAATACAGACAGACCCAGAACTTAAGTTATATGCAGTTACACAACAAAATCTAACAGCATTGAGAATCTAACATCATGTCATTAGTGATGATTATTTGAGGGCCATTTCCAAACATTTGAAGATTTACCCCTTCACCATTTACAATGTACAACATCCCCTTTGTTAAGCGTGTGAACTGCCGTGTTAAGAGAGGCCTTAAACTTCCACTGGAATTAACGAAGATTATAACAGTGCCTCCTGGTTCAGTACAAATTCAGTTTCATATCATAGAAAATAGAAAACTGTAATTGAGATAGATATTCAAGGAAAAGAATTTCATTGAAACACACACCTTTGTCTGCACCTTTATGGGCACCATTTGAAAGTCTTGATCCTCTTTATTTCACTGTGGTAAACAATAAGATCATTCATATAGCTCCCTGACTTCTGCATGGTAACTCCCATCCATTTTCAGGTTAGCTGGTGATCTTCAGAAGTCATAATGATTGTCTACCACAGTGCTTCAAAATGCAAGGATGGTATTTTAGCAAGGTGATGTTACTTCACAGCAGCTCAAGAGTGCAAAGGCTACACTTTCTAACTTTACACGGTTGTACCCCTTTTTGGTGAAACCAGAGAAGAAAATTAAACTCAACATCCACCTATTCTGTAAATTCATTTTCAATTTTTGTAGCCAGTTCTTTATAAATTTCTCCAGAGCAAGTTTTCTACTGCCAACGTTTCGTAGCTCTGGCAGGCGACGGTGTTCTGACATGGTTTGTGCCTTTTCTTGAGTCTGACAATGTAAGCATTTTCAGTAACCGTAACTAATGGAAAGAAAAAATTATATTTAAATAAGGATGATAGAGCTTCTTCTTCCCCAAATAAAACTAGTCTTTACGACATGAAAAAATATTATATAACTATATCTTTACGTCTTCTTGAGAAACATAACAGTGATATCTCCATTACTTGATTATTTTTCTGATTACCAATCAGAACAAAAGGTAATATATAAGCACATAAATTGCGAGAGGAATAGGACTGGATGATTTCTGGAGGAACTTATAATGTTAGCTATGACATGGAACTAATTCTAAATGTAGGCCCAACTACCAATTCTCTTTAGAAATTGTTTGTTAACTACATTATACTAGACATACTCCAAGAATTAAGAAGACTGATTATTTAAACACTTAAGAGAGTGAGAGACTGGGAATTCTTCAGCAAAAAAGGTTGAACACACAGGTGATGCAATGGCTGAAGGTTAAACTTACTTGAAGGCTTCAATGCATCGTTTATCTTTGGCTGGGAGACTGTGTCCTGTCCAATCGTTTTCATCGGTGGTTTAGGTATTCTTGCTGGTATCTTAATCCTGCATTTACCATAAGGAGCATAACAAGTGAACAAGAAGTTCGTTGAAGGATGTAAACAAGGGAAGATTTAAAAGTATTAACTCTTTCTCTTTAGGAGTTTCTGATGGTTTCTTTTGTTCAGGGAAGAGGGAGAACTCTACGGCACAGTTCCTTGAACCATCTGTATCTGCTACCATGGAGGAGGGTAGCTTGTCAGATATGTCACTTAACCTCTCCTCTGCATCTTCATCATGAATGCCTGAAAGCTCTACATCAGCAGAACTACTACGAACCAGTTTCCGTACTGTTGGAACTGACAATCCTTGTCTCCTGTATTTATTTTCTTCTGCAGACTTCTGTGAACTAGATTCAGAATGATATCCATTCTCTGACTTATTCTCATGATTTTTGGTTGTCTTACTTTTGTTCACTAGCTTTCGACCCAATATTTTTTGTTTTAGTTGTACCGTAGCACCTAAGATCGAAATGCCACCAGGAGGGGAGGAATTTTTTTTCAATAGGCCCTTACTATGCCTTTCTATTTTTACATCAGGAGACTGTGATCTGAGAATTTTCACTTGTTTCAGTTGTTCAATCTCCTCCTCTTTCCTTGCAATTGTATCTTTAAGTGATGCTACCTGCAATTCCAAATCAAAGATCAGAGGGACATTCTGGACTTGGTTTTTATCAATTGACTTAAAAATTTAATTAGTTACTCAGATCAAATCAAAAATCTTGTTATTGATGGCTTGGTTAACTCCAATAAAACCACCACTTGGGTTATATGCGACCTTGTTAGCTACTTACTCAATATGAATAGACCTTGGGAACACAATATGCAACAATGTCCAATATGAAAGGTTTGTTTAACTCAAAAAAGTTACTTGATTGCATTTGCACAAAAATTGAAGTTAATTACTACTCCGAGAACTAGTATCTTGAAATTTTCAAGATTTCACAAGTTATACACTTTTATGTTGGTGGATATTCCCTGATCAAATAAATTGAAGCTTTCATAAGTTTGCCATCTTGGATGACTGGTGAACCCTGAGACTGAGCTTTACACATATTTTCTTCAAGTGGCAACATGTTAAATTGTTCATTGTCAGAAAACACGGAAACCATTGATATTTGGTAATTTAATATCCAAGCATTACAATTGATAGAAGGAAATGCTGTTGAACATCTACTAAAGTTGTAATTGAAAAATCACTCTCTGAAATTTAATTGTTTTGGATACACAAAGGGAATGTAACTACAGTTTTGTGCAGTCATCCAAAACTGAAAACCAAAAATATCAAACTTACATATTGAGCTGAAAATTTAGATCTATCAGTTTCAGCATAATAAATTTATATTATTTTGATGAGTTGTGATGTTGTATGTATTTTGTTTTTTGGTTTACACATAGGTTTGGTTCATTATGGAAACATTGGTTTCCATATTAGTTGTGCTTTGGTTTGAATATCTCCAACAAAATCTTGAGTTGGTTTATAATTTTCTTGATGAATTGATAAACGGAAGTGTGTCCACCTCTAACTAGTCTAGTTTATAAAGTCATTCTGCATCATGATAAATAATTTGTGGTTGAAATTTTTGTTCCAGATATCTTTGTGATTGACATGAAAATGTTTCAGTAATTTATTTCAGTTCAAAAAAATGGATTTCGGTTAATGTGTGCTCTTTCTTTAGTTGAGAGGAAAACTTTATAGTTTACTGTCATTAACCATAAATGCCAAACTGAGAAAAAAAACAGTACATTGCTACCTGTTCAATCAAGTCTCTAACTTCTTTGCCCTCTTTTTGGCACCTTGCTGCACCTAACTCGACCCCAGAAACCCTTTCAGCAAATTTCAAGGTACTTAAGGTCTCTGAGTACGATCCAACATCTGGATTTATCTGTACAAACATAAGTGTCTTAGCATGTCCACCTGCATAATTAGTGTCTAAGTCAGGAGTACAAACACAACATTGTCACAATCTAAACAGGAAGATAGAATGGGCACCTAAAGCACTCTGCAGAACTTGAGTAAGCTTGCTGTTTCTGTATGGTACATGAGAGCTTTTCTGTGATAGAGCAAAGATAACATCCCCAAGCGCAGACAAAGATTTATTGATATGTTGTGCTTCCTTAAGCCTATCACCAACAACTTCAGCACGGTCAACACGCTCACTTCCAGCAAGATCTACCAGATGAAGGGAACCACGCAAAGTAGTTTCACTTTTCAAATCAGTTCCTCGAATATGAACAGTAAGAATACTGTAACAAAACACCATATGTAATTACTGTAAAACCAATGAGATAATCAAAGGATATAATAATATAACTGCACATAATTGACTACAAGCTAGAACCTGTGTGATCGGCTGCTTCTTTCATTTAAAGCAGTGGAACAAACGGCCCTGTTTAGATGTCCTATTTTCATTAGTTCCAGGACATCTGAAGTTGTTTCAACAGGATGGATAGTTGCATCTGGGACAGCAAGCCCATTGGGTTGAGTAGTAGGCATAATGCCAAGCGTGTGATAGTTAACAGGAAACAATTGAAAAAAGTGTAGGGAACTGATTCCAAGAATCACTAAAGAACAGGAAGAATGGGGAAATAACTGATAACAGAAAGAAAAAAAGGAAAATTAAATGCCCTAAACTGAGATATTTTATTCACATAGAGTTCCAAAGGTCTTCCTAACATGAAAAGGCAGGCCCTAGAACATACAATGGTAAGAAAGCTGCAGAATTAAGGATATCTCTGTTGTGAGCCATGATTTGCAAGGAGATCACGCACTTGCTCGTTATATATTTCAACCATTTGAACACTCACTTCATGCCTAAAGGTGCCATTTTTACTCCGAGAAATATTAAAAAGGTCATTCAGAGCACGATAGTTTACACCCCAGTCTTTCTCAGATCCTCCATCAGGTCCTGTCTGGAAAAAGATTTTAGTTTCACAATAGAATAATTCACCAAGGGTCAGTAAAATGCTGAGGAAATTTCATTTTCGTTGAACTTCAACAGTCGAACTAAAGATGAGAGCAAGATGAACTTAGATTCTGCCTACCATTGTATATGTTTTCCCTGATCCAGTCTGACCGTATGCAAAAATACAAACATTGTAACCATCAATAACAGATCGTATTAAGGGCCGAGTGTCTAGGAAGACCTCCTCTACATGCATGAAGAAAAATATTTTAGATAACAGAACAACTCTGAAACTACATAATCATATGCCATACTATTATCCTGAAACTAATAGCTACATGGATCAATATGCATATAAACCAAAAAATCTGCTCAGTCACAAGATCAGAAACCTTGAGTAGCAGACGGATCAAACACCTTGTTGAAATTGAATATTCTTTTACCATCTTTTCCTTGTTTACTTGGGTTTACAAGCACTAGCTCACCATTCTCACCGATATGCTCTACACTTGTTTGTCTTTTATTTTCTTCAGAAAGAAATGGCCTTATCCTACAGTAAACTCTAATATTTCCTGTCATAAGTATAAACAAACTAAGTCAAGAATTTAAATAGAAGAGCAATAGTAGACTGTCATGCTTAACGAACACCTTTTAGTTCCTGGACCTCATTATATAACTTCCGGTTTTCTGCAAGAACTTCATGATAACAGTCTGCTGTATCTGTTAGCACTTTCATCTTCTCCCCTATATGAACCAGAAAGATAACTAAAGAAGGTCAGGACATGAAAGTTAAAGTATTCATTAGCAAAAGATTTTTTACCAAGATTAGTGAATTCTTCGGACCATCTTTTTTCTGTATCCACAATTTCATGCTTCATAGAATTATAGGATTCCCTCAAACCCTGGCACAAACACCTGATTGCTCATTCTTTATCACATAAGGACAAAAGCAGTTGAGAATGAGCAGAAATACCTGAACTGATTGCAGAAGTAAAACCATGAAACTTTGGAAAATGTCTTCTTTCTTACTCCAATTTTGAATTTTAGAGCTTGTCTCTGCTTCTATCTGTTGTATTTTTTCCCTTGATTCTGATAGTAGACATTCAGCCTCCTTCAACCTTTTCTTTAACTCCAACTCAGAATCATTAGCATTTCTTTCTAGCTTCTGAAGCTGTTCTTGATATGACCTTTTCATCGTTTCTAAAGTCTGCTTAAGTTCTGTAACTACTTTGTCTCTTTTTTCTTTATCCTTGATTATTTTAATGATATCTTCAGAATGTATCTTCTTTTCTTCAGTTTTGGACTTTTCATCCTGTAGGACCATGATTTATAATGTTGATGAGTCGATACAAACACTTTGATATTTGCCTAAGAAAACTTCAATCAGGTCAAGTTGATCCAGTAGCATGCTTCAATTTCATGGAAAGATCCCTATTTTATACTGTTTGGCCATGTATTAGGGGTAAACTTTGAAGCTTGAAAGATAGTCTTTTTTATGAAGCTTTCGTTTGACAATTATCCAAATTAGAACATTGACTTTGTCTGCAGGTATTCTGTATGTGGTTTGACCATGAAGCATGAGTTCCATCGTAACTAAGGATATTCTAGGCTACTCTGGTCAAGCATCCTAGCTGTCCTTCAAAATATCATCAAGATTGACTACAAGTTTTGAAGGGAGGGATAGATCTAATAATAATGCAAGCCTGAAACGGAGGGTTATATGTAGAAGTCAATGTCCCATGCACCATCTTGGCTTATGTTGTGTTGGATGAAAATAGGAGAGAAAGAAAAGATATGAAATACATGATTGGTTTCTCTTATTTATTTGGAAGGAAATAGGAAAGAGGAAAGAGGAAGGAATTTAATTCCATCCGTATCCTGTACTTTTTTCTGCCCAAATGGAGTAAAAATAAATGGAAACAAATTTACACATCTCATAAGTACAAAAAAAGGCAAGTGTGAGTATCTCTCCTTTCAAGTTTGACTAAATAAACAAGGCAAATGTAATAGAGTCTAAATAAAATACCACAATTCATTTCATTTCTTTTTATTCAATTAAACTATTTTATTTTCCTTTTATTTCCTCTCCAAGTAAATACATCGTTAATGCAATCCAAAGATATCTGACAATGGCAATTTGGAAGAGATCAGAAAAAAAAGCAACTACACTTTCTTCAAGAAAATCAGATATGCCACAAGTGCAACTGTTCAAACATCACCTGATAGTACACTGGATAAAGTTACAGCCTGATAGCACACTCAAATACAATGTTGATTGTATGCATCTTGTTTCCATTGTTATGATTACAATTCCTGTTTTTCTCACTTTTATAGTGTCTCAATGGCCACTAAATAGCCCAATATCAAGAATGTTTTTCTTCAAAGTGATTCCGATGATGCGTATATGGTGTTGTTTAAGGTGTGTATAACCTCGTGTAACCTGAAAAAAATCTTTGTATGAGCTGAAGCAATCTCCCAATTCATGGTTTGGTAAGTTGCTCTTGTCCACTTTGACATGATCACAAGTGAGTTGAACCATTTGATGTTTCATATTACCTCTAGAGTTTGGAAAGTGTATCATATTAGGAGGAATGGATATTATATTATTTTAGGAGGAATAGATGACCCTTTGTAGATTATTATATTCTTTCAGAAGGAAATCAGATATCTTAGATAAGCAAATGACTACAGTTGTAACACTAAGTGTAGAGGTGATATATATGGCAGTGATCTTGGCCACATGTGAGCTTGTTGGCGCAAACAACTAATAATTGAGTTTGGCATTGAACTTGTTAAATCAATGAAGCAATATTATGATAATAATTTGTCATTAGAATTGCTCCACAATCTTTCATTAGAGGACAAAACATAGATTATCATGTTGTCAGAAAAAGGTACAATCCTATTTTTGTTAGTATCATATACTGATAGATGGGACTATCAAGTTCAACTAAATTAGAATAAATCTGCAAATAAATAAGAAAAAAGAGAGAGACTACCTTTAGCTGTTCAAGCTGGTTCATTACCATCTGAGTCAGGAAGAAACAATTCATTAGGTAGGACCAAAAAGGTCTGCATGCAATATCAATATGAGAGTAATACCCTGTACTGAAATGTAAGTACCTGTGCTTCTTCATTTGATGCATTTGCTAGTGTTTCTAGCACTCTGATCCTTGATTGAAATTTGTCTTCTCGAGCTTTAATCAGATTATTTTGCTTTTACAAAAAAAAACACTGTAGGATATAGATTTTGCTAGATATAACGAATGTGAAACATACTTTCTTACATTTCGTATATGCTCTGCTTGTGTTGCAATGCGCCTTTCAATCTCCTGTATAACCTTTTTCAGAAGGCACGCTACACGCTGGGACAAAAAATAGAGCACTAAAATCTGAGAAATGTTTCATTCTTATCAACATAGGCTAAAAGTGCGTACAGACAAAAAGTAAGTCTTAAAGCTGATGTGAACTGATAGTATGGAAACAAACTAAATTTTCCAATACATGGATACCTACATAAGGTATTTCGCCATTCCCCCTTTCAATACTTTCTTCAAGAATTCCATGAATGACACTTAAAAGAGATTGAGTGGGGGCATTCTGCAAACAGTGATTAATAAATATTTGTCAGAAATGATGAACAGATCATGTGAAGATGTAAGAACTTATTTGAAAACAAACCTCTATCATGGTAGCTTACATCTAAACTGTTTGATTTCAACATTTCTGCAATCTTAGCAGCAGGAAGTTCACTGTAGCGTCCTTGTTTTAGTTGGAAAACCTCATGGAACTTATGTCCGTTACGATCAGAATGAGGAGTTGATGGTTCTAACATAAAAAGAATTTTACTTAAGAAAACTAGGACAGAAAATTAAACCTAAATCATCTCTAGGAGTTGTGGAATCCCATAGGTTTCATGCTTTCAAGTGTTTATGACCATGATTTGTCCTCAATGTTTTGAAGCTTAAGCGGATGAAGGTAAAAGAGCATTCTTCTCTTCTCTAAAATAAGAAAACCTATGGGGAATCAAATGGAGAACAGCTTTGTTTAAACACATTTGAGATTGGAGAAAAATAATGAAGGAATACATCACAAACATGGCATAGTATTAACTATATAGTTCCACATCTGTCCTTAATTTACATAAATATTAATTGTACAGCTTCTAGAGTGTTTGCTATCTTATTTTAAACTAATAGTTTTATCGGTGACTATAATTATTCCCAAAACATTTATCTGTTGAGAGATCAACTAATTATACTTGTCTCTCACGAGTATGGGCAAGTGGACTGCTGCAGTATACTATAACAAGCCCCAAACATTACTGAATTAACAAGGGATATATTAATCTTAACAATGTTAATGACTAGTGGAGTTTACACCTAGGTCTTCTGGTTTTAATACCTTGTTAAGTTCTGTATATGGGCACTTATCCTACAAATTAAAGCAATTAGAAATTGATCCAAATCTACACTTTTCCTCAAAACTCATCCCTGTGTCACAAACTAGAAAAGATAGAAACCATGCATCCTTGCTCAACACATGGAGTCACTTAAGAGTGGGTATTTATTCTTTTTAAGTACTTACAGTCACAATATTGCAACTGGCAAGCTCCTTATCAAATAAAATTTGAAATTTGATTTTGGCGGACACATTCCAGAAATTTAAGCTGCTAAAACATGCCTTAATCTAGAGTATTATATTCTTAACAATATGAATGTTAAATCGTTAAATTAGTTTCTTTGTTTGGTAATGCAAATTAACAATTATTGGTTTTACAGTGTGATTAATTTCTACAAATAATAGTCGACAGTGGGGACTCATGGCTTGCTGTTGTATTATTTGTTACAACAACAAGAGTATTCAATTGGGGGCTGATCAACATTTTGTTTTAATTCACTAGTGGTTAATACTAGATCACAGTAGCTATAACTTCAAATGAATGTTTACAACCATACCTGAGAAAACTGGACTTGCTCGTAGCAGGTGTTTCAATCGCAAATCTACAAGGCTGTTTTGCCGGCCCTCTGCTGAATCTGCAGAATTTTCTGCACTATAATAATTATTCTCCCTGAAAAATTTTAGTGATTTGACCCTCTTGATTTCCATAGGTTTTGACCTTCGTCTTGCTTCAACCACATGATTCAATGGTAACTTTGTATTATCTTCACCAAAATTGCAGCTGAGATGATTCTTGAGACACCAAAGGCAATATATTACTGCAGTCATAGACCCCTGATTCCACAACAAATAAAAAACAACTTTAATAAAATATTTCGGTTGCATTTATTCGATCATTTGTTAGAGATACATCAATCTAGGTAGTCCTTTTAGCTTTTCGTGTAAAGGGGATTAGCTTGTCTGACAAAAAATCTTGGTTACCTAGCTCACACAAGAATATCACCAGAAATTCTATTACGACATGTACATGTCTACCTGTTCAAGGTCTGAAAGTTTGAATCCAGGCAATCCCATCTGCTCAACGGCCGAAATAAACCTAATTATACAATCAAAACGCTTCTCAGTTGAAACACGATTCCCATTACCAATCTGCGAAGTGTTTACGCAACAATTAAAAGAAGAAGAAGAAGAAGAAAGAATCTTCCACTGAAAACAAACATCAAAAACATTGCGGCCGTTATCGGTCAAGAATCCCACCACTTCCGATCCAAAAAGTCTGAACCTGTTGAGGATGCGGAATAATACTGCACCGTCGAGCAACCTCGCACGAAGGCCTTCCTCCGACGCATCGATATCCACGACGAGGTCCGGGAACAAGCCGTCGATCCATTCCACCACTTCAGCTCGCCTCTTGGCTGAAAAAGAATCAATCAATCCACCCACCCTCAAGCCGGCCGTTCCTAAAACAGAATGCGCATCCAAAAGCGGGAACGAATGGCGATCTCACCAAGTTCGTCGTCGATGTTCAGATTTTCCATCTTCGGGTCGGCGCATCCTGGTCTCGCCGGAGTGCGGTCGGAGTGAGACAGTTCAGGCGACGCCCCTAATTTCATGGGACGGGCTGGAGATCGGACAAGAGGCCGAAAAGATCCAACAGGAGGAGTTGGGAAGCTTGCAGCTTTCGATGGAGAGGGGAGGGGTCTGCGGAGGAGGGAACCGACATTGTCGCCTGACCCTGTGGAAGCCCGGGAACAACTCCGCCCTTCAAGCTTCTCCTTAACGGGCTACTGCTCATATCGGATCATTGCAGTTAGATCCGATACAGCCAACGCCCTCACACATTTCGACGTTCGTGAATCAAATTTGATTATTGATTATTTAATTAAATAAATAAATTTAAACACCTCATTTGTTATATGCACCATCAACGTTCATGAAGATTCATATTTATTAATAAAATTATTATCAATATATTAAATAAAA
The DNA here is from genome assembly GCF_044706935.1 of Curcuma longa. Classification (NCBI taxonomy): domain Eukaryota; kingdom Viridiplantae; phylum Streptophyta; class Magnoliopsida; order Zingiberales; family Zingiberaceae; genus Curcuma; species Curcuma longa. The sequence continues at coordinate 16,847,598 of NC_133864.1, forward strand.
AAATTAAAACAAATAAATTTATATTTTTAAATTCAATAATCAATTAAATAAATTTAAAATATCAAAATTTTAAACGATCAAATATATTTAAATTGAGAATTTCATAATATTTAAACAAACTAAGTTCAAATAAATCTTGAATTTTTTTTAAAAAAATTAAATCAAATTTAAATAATTATTTTAAAATTTAATTCATTTTAAATTTAATTTAATTATTTTATTAAATAAATTTAAATATAAATAAAATTTGAAATTTTGATTTAATTATTTTATCAAATAAATTTAAAAAAATCATGATCCGATTTGGTCCGTAAATGTAAAATAGTCGCTTCATGTTTCCCCCATTAACAGTTTGCACAATTGTTTACCTTCCAATTATATTTGGGAACACTAAAGGGCCCTAGTGCCAATCTCTAGTGATAAGAAAAAATTGAGTCTCATAAATCTTCTTAACCTTTTCAATTCAAAGAACACTAAGAATGGAGAGTAACACATAGGATTTAAAGCCCAATTACTAATGGAGCCGTCAATTTAGATTGGATTTTATTGGATTGATCTATCTTGTGAAATAATTTACACAGATTGAATTAAAATTTTATCGACTCATTTGATGTATTCAGGTGCATTGATCCGCCTAAGCCCGTGATCTGGGTGAGTCGGTCCGAGATAGGTTTGGGTTGACTTGTAGGTTGAGAAAATTTAATTTTTTTAAAAATTTAAAATTAAAGAAGAAAACTCAATAGACTAGACCACAATTCAAACTTAAAAATTTTAATTTGATCGGTTTAAACTATAATCCAATATATTTTCTATACTTTTTTATTTTTTGACAAATTTGTGGGTTGACCCGCCTAATCGATAATCTATCTTGGATTGGATTGGATTGAGTTGGAGATTTTTCAACTTGTCAAGTTGGTAGGTCAGCTCGTTCCACCCCACTATATGATGAATTTCTGATGAATTTGTCTGCTCTGTCATTAGTTGATCCGTATGACAACTCTAATTACAAGGATTAAAATTAAAAAGATGAAAAAAAAATACTTAATAGGCTAATTGAATATTTAAGATCAAAATTACCATTGAAACTAATTTGACAATAATAAATTATGCCACTTAGTCAACATAATTTAAATTTTAAATGAATTTAATTAGTCTTCATTTCTATATAACGAAGATGATGACCATATATAGGTTTAATTTTTTTACTTTTATTTGAGTTGTAAGATTTAAATCTAACTTAGTTATGTTAGATCTTTTAGGATTTTTAGATTACCTTACTGTTATAGATAACGGGATAGTAACCACACATGTAACTCTTATTTACTTTTCAAATCAAAGTTCTCAACTTATCAAGATAGTCTGAGTAGATGTATTAATCTAAATCCTAAGATTGTGACCTCTTTTAGCTCTTATATCTCAAATAGGAGTGTCAAAAATGAATCCAATTCATCAGTCCGATCTGAGCCAACTTGAAAATATCATATTAAAGTTAGGAATTTTAGAATTCAAATCAAATTGGATTGGATTCGAAAAAAATTTTCAAATTCGAGTTGAGATTGAGTTGATATGAATTAGGATTTAAGATGTAGTTTAGACAATTAAACTCTTAAATTTAAATTCATGAAATATAATTTAGATAAGATTTATTATTTGTATTTAATTTAAAATGTAAGTATTATGTGTTTTGAATATTTTTATTTAATTATTTTATTAAATCAGATTGGATTGGTCGGCTTATCAGGGTTTGAATTTATAACTTTCAAGTTGATTTTGAATTCAAGTTAGGTTCGAATTGAAAATTTTCTATAGAAAAAAGTTACTTGTCATAATAGAATTCCCGTCACAAATGTTGTGACGGAAATCTGCACCATTGGATTTTAAAATTAAGATTAAATCCTGATCGTAGATTGAATGGATGATTGTGATTGAATGGGTGATTGTGATTGAACGGTCCAGATTTCCATCACAAATTTATGACGAGAATATGTTGTGACAAGTAGCATCACTCTTTTCTATAATAGTCTTGCTTCTCGATCCGCCCGAATTGACACCCATATCATCAAGTTTGAATTTTATTTATTATTCATCTTATCGATTTAGATTTTCTTTTTTTTCATTTCCTCTTTCAATTTAGTGGATGTGAACGGTGTGTGCCTAGAGGAGCTGAAGGTGATGCTGGCAAGTGGCAGCGAGGGAGGAGAAGGGGTAGCGTGCACCGCACGTGCGGAGCGTTCGGAACGCCCAAGACTGCTGCACCAGGACATACGGGAGCCCAGAGACGTGTCGGCTGTCAGCATACTCGGAGGTGTTCAAGAAGGTGTGCTCGACGGCGTACAGCTACGCCGTCGATGACGCCACCTCCACCGTCACCTGCACTGCTGCCGACGAGTATGTAACCACCTTCTGTCCCAGCACCGCCGCCGCTGCCACAGCAACTGGCAGCACCAGGTCAATTCAGTTCCCGCGCACTTCTTTTTAAATAGGTGATTATGTCAATTGAGAGGGAGAGGAACGAGGGGCAACTTCTTAATGCCATCACTAATCACCACTAAATGGAATCATGTCTCTAACCTTTTCCTAACCTTAATCCGATTTGTTCAGCCAGAAATCTTCCGGCCGACATCCCGATGCTGGCCGGCAGCCCTCCGTTCCATGACCCCTACACGGTTCAACTTGATCAAGAACCTCAAACTGGATGAGAACTAAAATCTAGTCGTAATGTATCAAGCAATTTGAGCTGAACTTTCGACATAAAGCAACCAGTGGTCAGTTAAAATGACGATAAGACATCGCTCGATTAATACTGGAGGTCGACGACCTTCACCCTAGTTCGCCAATGCCATGACAAACAGCTTACTGTGAGAGATTGCTGAGTAGATAATACAAGAAACAGGTGATTTTGAGTCTTTCCCTTCGCTCTTGTATGTTTTATCCAAATAATCTGACCCTAAGAGCCAGCAAACAGAAAGTTCATGAAAGCCAATTAACCAAAATGTGCTTAAAAACTAACATTGCTAAGATACTACATCGGACTTGTCGGGAATAATAATGCCAAATTCGCATGACCTTGTTCCAATGTAATCGCATACAAACTAAACGCGAACCCAAACCGAACCTAAACGGCAAATCTATAAAGGAAAATATAAGACTATTAAGATAAAGCCCTTACCGGCCTCACCATAGCAGATCCTTTCCCTTCCAGCCAGTGGGACAGCCAAGGTAGACCTACCATATCTCTGCTAGACTGTCAAAAAAAGTTCCATGTAAGAAGAACATCTTAAACTAACTCTTCATGAGAGTAGAATTCATAAAAGAATCTGAGTTAGATGGAAATCTTAATTTTAAATGTGTAGGATTCATTGGACAAGATACAAGAATACAACCAGGTGGTAGAATCTGTATTCAGGCACCTAAATCTACATTCTCTCAGTTCTCACTTCATAGATTCAGTAGTGATACCATAGAGCTAAGCAAGAGGACAATGAAGATGGATTTTGGATTGGCTCTTCGCCTCTCTACGGCATGAATTCTCACTGTTGTGGTTCTCTCAGTTTTAATGAATGCCCTTGCCGTAAATAATTATTGATTGAATAGTTGTGGCAAAAGAAAGTGATCTTAAATATACCTTTTAAATCCTGTGTTTGCTGAATACTCAGGTCTGCGGAAAGGTTATCCTCAGCAATAGAGGATAGAAGTGATCCCTATCATAGTTAGGCCAAGCAGTGTCATCAGCCAGAAGCTTCTGATGAATATTCCAGACTCTGGTATCATAATTTTCAACCAATTCGTAATTCAACCCGATTTCTTTGATTTTCTCGAGGAATTTTTCCAATGAATTGCCTCTTTTAGGACCCAGAAAAATGGCTTGAGAGGCCTCTGAACATTTCAGTAAACACTTGACTGCATGAGCAAGGCTTTCATGAAAATCCTTGAAGAAGGTACTACAAGAGTCAAATATGAGAATCAGAATGCATTTCAATTTATATGGAAAATAAGGTAAGAAATAAAGAATGATTAAAAGACAGAGTTAAGGCAAATTACAATATAAAACCTTTGTCGAAGATTCTATTCAATGTAATTGCTATGAAACATCTGTGTTTTAAGTTTTAACAGATAACATGGAAACTGTCATTCCCTGCATGCTTTTAACCACATTGACGCAACTGAATGATAGATGGGTCTATAATGGATTAAACACTGAAACAGAAACTAGAGGTTTAATGGCTGTGCTTGCTGCAAAAAATATGTCGATTCTCGATTGGTGAAGTTGGTAATTGGTAGATCAGTTATAGAGTGTTCCCCGTAGCATACCAGGAATTTGACATTTTGACAAATATGGGGGCATTTTAGGAAAATACTTAAAAAAAGTCTGAAACAAACTGGTAACCATCTTATAGGTAATAGCCATTGCGAACATTGAAATTAAAATGGAATGAAGAATAAAACATCAGTTCCTGCTTCCTACAAGATGGTTGTCAACTGTAAGAAACAATGAAAAAACAAAAGCAAGGAAATTTACCAGTCACTTGCAAGAACGATATCAAAGGTACCCAATGCATTTATATCTTTGTCTTGATTCCAATGCAATGTCATTGATTTTACTTGTGTACCTCCAAAAGCTTCAGCATTGACAGTTATATTACGCTGAACATCTGAATGTTAAAGAATTCAATGTAATAGGAAATATTGATGGAATGGCATTCAGACAATGCAAAAAAAAAAGATATCTTTGAACAATGGGAAAGGCTGTGATTCTTATTTGCAAAAATTCTGAACACCGAAGTTCAAGCAACTAAAAGAAAGAATAGAAACTGAAAAATTCATCTACAGTGAACAATTGCCAATATCTACACACTTGTCCCCAATAAATAGCTCTAGCCTGCATCTGAGGACTCAAGCATAGAATAGATTATGGCGCAAAATATTAGTTGAGCAAAAAAAAGAAAATATTAGTTGAGAGGTACAAGGCACTGTCACTAATATTGGGTCATTTTTATATAGCCACATGATCTCACTAGTTGGCATCTTCAAGGCTCAAAGAAACTCACAAGATATATTGACAGAAAAACTAGTAGTTCATCAACACTGAATTTGCAGATATCTTAGAACACGCTAATGGCTATATAAAAGGATACAATTAACAACATCTGGGTTACCATCAGATATTACCACCTCACAAGCATCTGAGCATGCAGCAATGGCCAGTCCAGCCAACCCGTAGCCAGATCCAAGTTCTATCACTCTTTTGGACCTTGACAAAAAACATAAAATTACTAATTGTAATACGAGTATGGAATAACAAAACAAACAGCAAAACAGAACTACATGCACCAATTTTTTCTTTCAACCATTTCCACAACTAAAAAACATAATTTCTTGAACTGTGGCAGAAACATATAAAGGCATTTTAAATTTGTTCCCTAAATTTTAGGTCGCATACATGGCAAGTTGAAACAGTAGTAAGATTCTGTTAAGGTTGAAGCACATGTATAGAAATTCAGGTGGTCAGGAGACCAACAACATATCACAGAAATGCAAAGCAACATGGTTATTCTTATAAAAGCCATTTTTCACCACTGCAAATGAGTGACGAGCTCAAACCACTTCAAAACCACCAACATTGTACTTCGTTGAATTGGTGTGTTATAATAGATAATCACTTTCTATTTTCATTCTAAAGTAAATTTGTTCATTATGCAATACTTAACAAGTTGGCATCTGGGCATGTATTGAAATACAAGTATATTGGAGCCAAAATGGCATCCATTGGATCCAATGAGATCATTCTTAATGATAACACTTTGTCTGCTTTCAACTTCATTAAAAAAATATTCTATTTGGAATTAATTTACCAACAACTACAAAGAAACATAACTTATTATTGAAATAAAAAAACAAAATCAAAAAGTTCATTTAATCTATAAGATCTTTACAAATGTGTCAACGGTGAGACCTTATAAATTAAATTTACATGGATGGACTTGTTTATCTTTATTTTGGTTCTTTCAATGCTTTCTTTAAGCTTCTTTCCGTTTGTAGTTTTTATAGTACTATTCTTCATGATATTTTAATGTATGGAAATGAAGTTTCACATGATGAAGGCATCAAGGACCTAGAAGATGTCATTCTACTATAATTCTTCACTTTCTTTGCAAAATTTTTTGTTCTAAATAGGTTGAATTTCATATAACTTCCATACTAGTATCCTCTCATTTGCTTTTTCTAAGCCTGGAAATGTATCCCCAAATTTCATCATGCTGGTTTAGGGTTGAGAACAGGTGTAGGGATGAATTACATTCAGTTTAAAGAAACCACTGAAACAAATGCAAGTTGTATTGATAAATCAATCGATGTAAGACAAAAGGAATAAAACATGTCTAACATACCCAAACATATCACGATGGTTTACACAAAACCAGGCAAGGACATCTTCTGAAGGCCAACAACCTACATAGATGATTAGAAGAGTTAGACACAGAATGAAACTCAATCTAAGATGATTGTATAAAGCAAAGGGGAAAAAAATCTAAAGAAATTAAACAAATAAATTTGTCCAAAAGATCGTGCAAATTTAGTGAGCTCTTTTTTTATGTAAATAGAAGGTGAAGCCAACCTGCCTGCTTTCATAAATAAATATGTACAAGTATTTGCACGAGTGAGAAGAGGATACAGGTAGAGAAAAGGACAACTAGAAGAGTTATGTACCAATTTAACATAAAGGTAGAACTAGTGAACATGATCTTCTATTACTTTTGCACCACAAACCAAAGTAATCAAGCAGGTTGCCGTAAACAACGGATTCGTTGTGAAAGATGCTAGCCATGTGACGTTGTACCCTTGCAGAGTGGATTTGATGGGTAGAACTGTAAGTCCATGATAACCACTTATGGTAAACAAGCAAAAAAGTAATAGTAAAGTCTGTGCCATCTACAAATGGCAAAATGGGAACAAAGAAAAGGTGGTTGATTGACTCAGTCATGGTTAGAACATTCAACAACTTGGGTCGACAGGGATGTCATGTGAGTAGAGAAAATCTTGTGTGCACTTACCTTAAATATCAACGAGGTGATGATTTTCACTTGGCACACGATCGCATGTCATAAAGGTAGTGACAGCCAACCATGAAGCTGGGGGTGCGAGTTAAGAATGTCACTTGTGCATATACTTCTTGCATAACAGTGTGGTGATGATTTTACACTGGGAGCCTGGATGGGGCACAGTGGAAAATAGTGACAACCAACCACAAGGCTTCCCAAGTTTCAGGAAGGAATATTTGGCATGAATTAGGTATCACTATGAAGAAGAGGGTATATCTATCTAGGTGCTCATATGATGGAAGAAATATGAGGGGATGATGATGAAAGTAAATCAGTAAGCCATGAGGTAGGAATCAAATTAGAGATTAAAACAATCATGGAGGGATGGTGAGTGGTGTGACCTAAAGGCAACTATGTGGTTGAAATAGCAAATCCAATGAATATTGGAGGACTTGATGAAGGGGGGCATGCATGACTCAGTGAGAACTCATTTACGTTCATTGAAAAAGTGAAAATATACAAAACTAAACATGATCTTGATTTTTTAAAACCCAACAAGATAAATGAATAAGCTTGAACACTTATTAGCTAGTTGGTTCTTATCTTTGAAATAAGTCTCAAATAATTCATGAATAAACTAGTTTGAAAGCTTGTTTAGGATTGATTTGTAGTGATGTAGTCTTGTTTACATTGCTTATTTATGAAAATATATTACAAATGCACAATATTCTTTTAATAAAATCATTTTAATGTTCTGAATTATCTAATATCATGTTTAAAAACAAATAAATAATACAAGTTTTTAGCTATTGGATAGAGTTTAGATAACTTATAATCACAATTTTGTCTCCAACTGAGATGGGTAAAATCTCGAGCTTGCAATCTTGAATACAAAGCCCAACCGAGCTTGGCTTGGTTCGTTTACAACCCCACAAAATTGGAAGACATCACAAAGCATATATGGCTATAAATAACCCAATGGTAAGGGGAAGATTTGGATTATGTGCACTATTTAAGGAAACAAGCATAGATTGATAATTTTTCAACTTAAACTTTTTTATGTGAGCAACCAATCAAATTAGTATATCAATACAAAAGGTTACCTTCTTAATAAACAAAACTATGCTTGATCCCTTTTCTGCTGACCTTTTGAAACGGGATGTAAGCAACAAAAACCATGACAGTGTGAACCAATATAGATGAAACACGTGGATTAAATGACATGGTAGCAGACGACAAGATTATACAAGGCCAATTGAAAAGTTCATTGCTAACCCTAAATTAAACTAGATTGCTGCAAACATGAAGGGAGCTAAAATCGAAGATAAAATGACCATGGGCTATAAAAAGCTTTGTCACTTGGCAAATGGGATCAAACTCTCTCTCTATTAGCTGCAGATATGATCATCTACAGCAACAAGCTTAGGATAGGCAACAAAGAAATTTTTTGTTTGCACCTTATTTTTTCATAGGTGAGCAAAGAATATCTAATATATTTAAATGTTTTAGCAATTTTAGGAGGAAAAGACAGGGGCATTTATTTCTCAATATAAATGTGAATTTAGAGAAAGGTATTAGTAGCTCATTTTTCAATAAATATCTTATTTAGTGACCTAATGTGCAGTAGTAGAGCACAGACATGTATATGCTAGAAAACAAACAAATTTTATTTGTCTATACAAACAGAAACACCAAAATATACTTCTAAACATGGATAATCATAATATAATGGAAAAAATGAACAAAATAAACAAAGTATCAAACACATGGTGCATGAGAATTTCCTTGCAAATTTAAGTAGTACAAAAATTTATGTTTCTATATCCATCAAACCAAATGACCAACGAAATCCAACAGGAGAGATTAAACTTCCTCTGACAAGTAATGAAGTTTCAAAAGGACTCACATACTAGCCCTGTAGTGTCAATATCATATTGACTGGAGATCATAAAATCATATAGGTCAAGAGACTCCTCCATTCTCTGGCTGCAAAAAAATATTGAAAACATAGAAACAGTTAAAACAGGAAATATTTGATCCAAATTTGACTTGCTTATATACTATAACTACACAAACCCGATTATTACTAAGTACCCAAACCTAACTTACACGGGTTATGTACCTAGAGGTACCTGACTATTAGGTACTTGTCATCAATTATCCATCCGGTAGATCCAAATTTGTTAAATTCCCTTTTTATTGTCTTCACATACTAATTGTTCCCTTTTGTAGTGTAAAAACATCAAAACTGATATATACCCTACATTAGCATGTTTCCTTCCTTGGTCAATAATTCTGAAGGAGAGAAATATTATTATTAGTTTTTGAAAGTTAGAAATGAGTACTGATATACTATACTATTGACTTTTAAAGACATCTGGTTTAAGGTTTGATCTCAATTAAAACTAATAAAGATTAAATGCACATTAGACAATTCATCTCATTGATTAACCGAGGGCACAAAGAAAATAATATTATAGACGATGAAATTAGTTGAATATTATGTTATGTTAAAAAAAACATAATCTTCTAAAAATATAAAAAGAATCAAATTGTTTGAATTTAGCAAATTAAAGAAGTATAACAATCCATCTAAAACAGATAATAACTTGCTGCACATTGAAACAGAAATTTCATTAATTGCACATCAAGGGAAACTAATAGAACACCAACCTTTACTAAAAAAACTAATCATTCTAAACTAAGAATATAGGATTTTGGCCCTTCAAGAGAAAACAATGAGCCTACAAATAACAGATATGCACAAAAATAGCATAAAGGGGAAACATAATTGACTAATTTCTAGCACACGTGCATTTAGGGGGGCTAGGAAAGGATAAAATGCAATATGCATAAATAAACTAGTTGTGTGGCTATGAGTAAATCTTTGGATCAAACTACCTATCTATTAGTTTGAGTTTTTTGAACACTTCTCTACTACTACATATTAACACGGTTTCTTAACTTCCCTAAGATTAACACTCCCAAAAACAACATTCGTGGGGGGAGGTTCCTATGAAGATGAACCTATAAATCAAACAAATCCCATCTGTTTGCATCGCAATTCAGTTTCACTAGAGTGTGTTTGATTTGGTGATAATGAAACTGAAAACTTTGAGGCTATTACTAATTGATTTCCTGATATTTTCCAGACAACATCGTTGCTCTAGGTACATGGCATTGGATAGGTTCTTATTTATCAATAAAGTTACATATTGAAAACTGTTGATATATGGCAATTTGTTATCATGATACATCATGGACAGTTAAAGAAATAATTTACTGGGGCCTCCTGTCTTCTCTTAATATGCTAGCTCAAGTTACATATAGAATATAAACCTGAAGATGAATATGCCATCAACTTAATTTCAGCAGAACATTCAGTTACATCTTTAGGTTGTTTTCTCCTTACCTCAGTTGTTTCTGTAAGAAATATTGAGAGGGATTCCTTGTTCCTTTCTAGCACAATCTTATTGTTCCATCAGGTCTCATACTTCTGCACTAATCAGTGACTTATTCTGTCTTTTTTTCTCTCAAAAAATGAATGCACACAATTGTTGCTCCTTGACACTAGGAATGTGTTACTTGTCTCTTAATAGAAGCATTATGACAGTCAGATAAAACCACTGAAATCATATCATTTTTCTTCTAAATCTGCCACACAAACCAACTGATATAGTATGGTTGCACACTGTAAGTTCAGGCCTAGGTGCATAATGCTCTCGCGTCACTGTCGCTTGTCAAGATAATTGTATTCACAATTCTAACTCATGCTTGTTATAAGACAAAATTATTGCAGTTAAGGTGCTGTCGTCGGGATACATTATACAAACATCAAACATACAATGCAAATCTAGATCAGGTATTCGTTGGAATAATTATAGTGCACAGGCAATACTAAGTAGTCACCTCGCTGGGTAAGCCCAACAATACAAACTGCAGTGAACGGATAGATAAAGTACTTACATCATAACAAGTCCAGGAGCATTTTCCAGAGGTAATTTGTAGTGCAGGCAGACATCGCGAGGGCCAGCTAGAATTTTCACCCGTCTAGAAACTTCCGGGTCTTGCACTAGATGGGTATCAACAAGAGGGTGGCACGGAATAAGATTAAAGCCACCACCTTTCTTCCTAGACACCTTCTTGGTGCTCATATCAGATGGATGACCTGCGTTCCCCACGATGAGGTTAAAGACAGTCGAAATGCGTCGAAATACACATGGAACAAGCAGGAAGAGTGGCATGTAGAAATCGTCCAAAAGGTAAAAACCGAAACATTGAAATTCTTAGCGAATTCTTCGCCGCAGAGTAACAATGATGGGCTCAGTGGAACTTTGGGGCTGCATCCAAACAACAAGACGAATTCCTAAAAGAGGGCATGTGTTGAAGGACAACCTGATGCGGCGGAGGAAGGGCGAGGCAGCAGCGATCGACGCAGAATCGCCCACCTGAGCGACGCATGGGATCTGCGAGGAAGAGAATCTGCAGCAGCCACCAAACCAGCTTCTGGGCTGCGGGAATCACCCATTCGGCGATTGTTCTCGACCAAGAAACGTGCGTCCTCAACACCTGAGAGTAGGGCAAGTACAAAGCGTAGTCCACGGTGGCGCCGCCCCCAGTCGGAAGCCGCTCTCGCCGCCGCCCCTAGCCACTTCTCCCTAGTGTCTTTCCAATTTCCTTCGCCCTACGGAGTGCACGGCTTGCGCTCGACGATGGCTCGCTGCCCTTCACCAAATAACTTGGCGACGGATGATTTTGTCAAAAAAAATAAAATAAATATAAATATAAATAAATAAATAAATACTTACTCTTCTATAATAAAAAAATTTGAAATTTCTTTAAAATGCATCACAAATCGATCCTAAGATCATAGTAAAAAATAAATTAAAAGACAAAAATATTAAACTTTTTTTAAAAAATATATATATAATCCAACTATGAAAAAAATAAATATATAGAAATATATGGATCTCATATATTAAAAAATAGAATAGGAACCGATATGAAAAAATATTTACTCCATTTCATATTATGGATTTCACAGATTTCTTTAAAATGCATTAAAATAGATATGAAATAGAAATAGGTTAAAAATCAATAAGACACAAATACGTGCTTTTCGAATTAAACACTAAATATTAGAATTACTAAAAAATACTTTTAAAAAAATAATAATAAAACATCATCCAATATATTTTTATTTAAAAAAACAAAATAAAATATTATTATATCAAAATATCAATGATTTCAATTAAATTGAAATAATTTTAATCAAATTTAACAACAATATTTTAATATAATAATACTGGAATAGGAATATTTTTAAAATTAAAAAATGATAAAACACTATCTTTATTTTGATATTTTTTAAAAAAAATAAAACACCTTTTATGATGTCATCTAACTTATCTCACTTAATCTACCTCACTCCGAATTAATACAAATTAATAATCTAAACACAAAAAAACAATTAACTCTATTTTTTAATATATATATATATATATACATACACGCACAACTCGAAATAGAAATAGTAATAAAATAGTATTATTTTATTTTTATTTATTTTTTTATTTACAATTAAACTATTTAAAATTTAAAGATTAAATTATAATATTAAATAAAAAATCAAAATAAAAAAATTTAAATGTTTCTAAAGTGTGTCGAATTGTTAGTTGCACTCTTTATTTTGCACATCTTATGAGCAACTACATTTTAAAATTTTTTTTTTTCATTTTCCAAAAATGAAATTCTTTTATATTTAATATCTCGTCGCACACTGGTCCTTCGTCGGTCGATCTTCGACCACGTTGACCAGAATGATCGCTGAATTCAACGCCCGACACTCGAAATCAAATTCTATCGATCACTAGACCGTTATGTGCACAAACAAACATGTCAGATGTATATGATATATATATAATCGTACCTAGCTCTTCTCTCTCTCTATATATATATATATATATAATGTACGAATTTGTCATCCAAAATGCCACCCCAACGATCTCACGACCATCTATTTATGCAGAGGTAAATCGAGAAATTTCAATTAATCACGACGAAACTATTTATTGAACATAACTGAAGCTTCCATTAAATTTAACACCAAATCTATTAGTCATCGCAGAATTGCACAGACACTACAATTGTAATTATAAGCATCATTGCTAATCTTTATAATTATAAGTTTCTATAGAAAATCATAAAGAAAATATAACAATTTATTTCGATCATAAATTCTCGAATGCTTGGCTTCTTCTTCTCTACTCCTTTGAGGTTAGAGCCAACAAACAAAGAGCCCCAATGAGCAAGTACTGCAAAATTCAGAGTAACTCAATTAGCTCTAAGCATTCATGTAGTGGTGTTTTCGTAGCGAAAGTAAACATAATTCAACGGAAGGAAACACGGGCTCATAGATGTGACAATCTACCACCCGAATACCAACTCGGATGTTCTTATAGAGATGCATAAGAAAGAGGAGATTACGAAGCGCAGACAAACTAAGCAGTAGCTAATGGCATGGACAAGCATAAGCAGTAGCTAATGCTCCTTGTTATTTTATGTCGTACCTTGACGACTGGAATCTCGGTGAGGACGATGGTAATCCAACCGACATACGGTAGAAACCTGCAACAGCCGAGTATCGGCAGGTTAGGAGATGGCAATGGCGGGGAAAAGAAATTTGAGAAATGTACAAGTCTGAACTTCTTACCCTATGGCCCTGCCCATTATATGCTGCTTCTGAACCCAAAGATGGCCTTTAGGATACAGGACTCTATCGTTGTCGCCATTATTATCACCTGAAGAGCAAATCTAATGAGACATCGGCGAAGGAATGGCAGATAAGAACTTTATGGACGCATACTCGTGAAATCTCTACTTCTAAAAGATGGATAATAAGAGAAGGGTACCGAAGAGTTTATTTGGTTTCCCAGCTACTTGGAGGTAAATAACATTGTGAGACTAAAAATATACATGTTAGAGATATAAACGAAAGCGAAATTCAGAAAGCGCGATTTAGATTAAACAAACAAGCACACTTGCTTCATGATAAACATAAAAAACTTACCTACATGATCAATGTCAACCGAATACAAATTCAAAAGAGTTGTTAGTTACTATGAGACTTTCTTTGCTAGAGTTGTTCGCGGAAAATAAAACCAGCCATTGAAGAAGCAAACTATGTGGATGTAACTGAGGTGGCGAGGTCTATACGGCATGGCGGTAACTAAAAAAGTACTTTACAATTACAGAAGAATCTTTCTCGTATCTATTTGTGCATGTGGTATAGAAAAATCTGCTACCTTTTGTTAGAATAGAAATCTCTCTTGTGTCTTGTCGTTCGTGGAGCTGCAAATAAAAATTGAGAGATAAAAGCTAAGATCGCCAACTACATGAATGACAAAAACGATACATTCACTCTAGAAACTTTGTTTAGCAAAACAATGATTCTTAAACAGAATGAATCAGAAGCATGATTAATAAACGTGAAAGTGTTTAAAAGTTATTTATGGTCGCATCCATTCCATTAGCACAAACTCTTAATCCAACATTGAGGAATAGTTTGATGGTATCGACAAGTGAAGATCACTCAAAACTTACAGATGTTTAAAGCACATGGTGTTTAAAACTTACGGATGTTTTGGTTGCTTAAAATGAATTAGTACATTTAGCATCACGATGTTCAGTTATAACTATATGCTTCCTCCCTTCGGATTCATCAACATTGTAACGAAGAAAGTTTGTATCAATCAATTAAAAAGCTCTATGCAAATTCTTAAGATGTATGAGCAATAAGTGGAGAACATGAGCGTATTCACTTGCATTTAGTGAACGATGCCCAAGTCAGACTAATCGAGCTAAACCTCTCTGAGCAATTAACTTCTGCCGACTCATCTTTTCTGGAATTTACACTAACACCCAACTATCATCTCATTGTATAAAGGTCTATTGGAGTTCAGAAAAGAGAAACTTCAGATTTACTGTCAATAGAGACTAAAGAAAGCATAATAAATCACTCAATATAAACAAGCAAGTATACGAAAGCAATCTAATGAAGGTATGGTAAAGGGAAGCACAGGAACAAATGGATAAGTAATTGAGTTGAAGCACTTGCCTCAATTACTCGATGAACAATCGGAATTTCACTTCTCTGCAGCAAGAGATTGTTAATGTCAATACATCATTTACAACTTGGAATCTCAGTACAGTATGTTCTATAATAAATGGTTGCCACAAAAGATGATTAAGGATCTTGGATCCGAACAAGATTTACATCCATGACAGATATGTCAATATTTTGGAGATAAACCTCAATTCATTACTCTTCAAGCTTCAACACAGCCATATGTTGTCGATCACATATATGTTTTCTTACTGCGTTGACCTAGCATCCACTTAGATTATTTTGTATTTGAATAGTCCTCGTCTGTTTAAACCCTAATTAACCAGATTTCTGCTTAAGATAAAATTGATTGTGCACGCAATTACAGGAAAAAAAACTTAAGATATCAGGATGGAATTTAGATTTTACGCATAGGCCATGATGGGCAACTAAACAAGGGAATCTAGAAGAATAGTACAATGAATGATGTCAGTAGTCAAATTTAAATATGATAAAATAAATTTTGATTGACTAAACACTTGTCGAAAAGAAAATGTTAAGGGCCAGAAATAGCTAGGGATCAGAGAGAACAGAAGAGGAAACAAAAGTAGGAACAGAACATAGATCAAGCGTAAAAGAGAAGTAATCTAGAAGTGAAGAAACAACAATTAAGAGATAGTTGAGAGAGTGAGAGAGAGGTTATATAAGAGATATGAAAAGAGAAACGTAGGACAAGAGGAGAGAAATGAGAACTGAGGAAAAATTAATAGTTATTATTCAAAAAAAAATCTATGTTGAATTACAGTAGAAAAGCATGTATCTAGCTCTCTATGGCTTAAGTCACTTTCAATTTCAAGAAACAGCATAATCCTCAACCTATAATTTGAATCAATAAGTACAAATTTCATAAGACTAGTTCATTCTGCAATTCCACAAGCCAGAACCTATCCTAGGCAACTTATTCCAAAAGGCAAAATTTATTTCCGAAGTTCAAATAGTAATTCAAGTACTCGTAAATGAGAAAACGTATCCCCTTATCCAAATCACATTGCTAGTGTAAATTCTTCAAGAATCTTTAGTTGGAACATGAAGAGGCACCTTCATATGCTTCTTACCTTCTCAAAAAGAACTCAATACATTCAAGAGAATGTAGGATGGTTGACATAATGACTACAGTTTACACTGTCTGTACACAAATTCAGCTGGCACACAAAGACCTTGCATTTGGTAGAACAGTAAAAGAACACTTAATGAATCAGTTTATTTTGGTATTTTTGACCATTGAATTCCTTTTTTCCCCTTTTTGGAAATTAGCTTCTGTTATGTAAAAAACAAAAGACATACCATAATTCAGTAACATTTACCATAAAGAAAAGCCACATGACTAAAATATAGGATTGTGCAGTATCTACTATTTGAATCTGAAAATGAAGCTTACATTAAAATTAAATACAACAATTTCACCTGCACGAATAGGCTCCTTTCCCATATTCAAGAATAGAATATCACCCTGCATGACAACAAACAATAATCCTCCTATGAAGATTTTAACTAGTGTATTTAGCTAAATATAGAATTCAATATAAACAGATTGTACTGAAGCATATTTTGATCATAAAAGCAAAAGTTACATTTATCGCTCGAACAGGCACTCGTGGGCGACCAAGCAAGAACTTACAATTGACCGTCATAAGGAAGTGACCCAAGATCGAACAGAAGACCTGATTTGATTATACCATGTTACGTTCAAGTTATACTAGGGTGACCTTTTAGCCTACAAGGTGTTGTTTTCCCACATTTGATCTTCAATCTAGCAACACCATTCGATCTCAAAACTGTTTTTTTTTTTTTTGTTGTTGATAGAACTACATTGTTGCACTCAATTTTCAGCAAGTAGAAATAGAAAAGCCATGAAACCTGTTGAACACTAGGTACTTCACAGGAGCCACCTGCACTTGCTTTTCCTAATTTAGTTGAACAGAATTCAGTTGCATAAACTTCCTGAACTCACCCGATCAAAATGGGCAAAACACACAAGCACAAGAAAACTCAGTCCAACTTCTGATCAGGTTGCTGATATTAAAAAGCCCAAATCACACCACAAATCAGATACACGTACCCTCTGAAAACCAGGTTCCATGCTTCCAGAAAGGACGACCACCACCGGCGATTCCGTTCCGGTGACGCAAATCAAACACTTCCATGCCATCACGGCCAACGCGACGACCATACCTGGCACAGCACTGAAACAAGTAAGACGAAGCGATCGACTGACTCCGTGGGCTTTACCCCAAACTCGAGCGGGAGGCCCATCGATGAGGCAGCTCCAGTTTGAAGAAAGGAAGATGATGAAATCAAGTGGGAGGGGGACGAGGAGGACCGAGGTTGACGAATTGAGTTAGGGCTTGCCGGATATTGAGAGAGCGTAAAGAATCAACTGCGTCGCCGATCCAACCCATCCCGATTGCTGTTTCTCCCCTCCGCCGCCGACCTCCTCCGCCGAGAATCACAGCTCATTCGGTTTAAAGGCAAAAGAGTAAAGAAACGGACGTTTTTAGAAACTTGCGTTTGGAGGGGTGACTGAATAAGATCCTGTCTTGGCAACTTCTGCGTGCCACGTCGCTGCGCGTTCCTCGATCGTCGGATTTCCGGAATGACTTTTGATAGATTTTGCTCGCTCTCTATTATAGGAAAGGAAATCTAGTTTCTAGATTTTGTTACTTTCCAAAATTACGCGTAGAGTAACGAAAAAAAAAATTGAGCAAAAGTCAGGAGGACGGTTTTGTGTTTTTTTCAAGGAATCATTCAAGTAGACATCCTATATTAATGTTTTATTAAATGATGTTTCATTCCTTATAATAAAATCATATAAATATTCTTAATATTATTCTAGAATCCTAATTGATTGGGCATATTATAAATGTTATGAAATCATAGTTACTATAATAGAAAAAAATTAAGATTAAAATTATTTAGAAACTTTAAAATAATTTTTAAATAATATTTTTAATTTAAAATTTTATTATTATGAATTTTTCTATATAATTAATTGTAGTTCTTAATCGAATTTTGATTTGATATATTATATGTTTCGTAGTTCAACTCAAATTAAAAATTATTATCTTTTAAAATTTAAAATTTAACATTTATTTTGTAACCACTACGATTTTAAACTCACTTTGTAACCACTACAATACACAACTATGGCTATAAAATATTACGTAATTATAAAATTGTTATAATTCAACTGTCATATAATTATAGCAATTATAACGTATATTAAACCATAAATTTTAAGAGTACATAATTTTTAACTTAAATTCAAACAATAGACATATATATATATATTAAATCAAAATTTATTTAGAGATGAATAATTAATTTTAAATTTAAAACATATTATTTACATCTTTTTCGAAAACATCTTTGACTTTTATCTAATTTTTTTCATATTATAATAATAACAAAACCATAACTGCAATCCCACGCAATATCTCTTTGAGGATTCAATAAAAAAATTGAACATTTATTTTTCATAAAAGAGAAAACTGTTAACCCCTTAATTTTTAAAGAAACAAAGAAAAGTTTATGAAATTTATTATTCGTTGTCGGTTAGTTTAGTTAGTTAGAGCTTGAAAAATATAATAATAAAACAAAAACTCAGTTGATGTATTGTGTACTTAAAAGATTCATGAATGAATCCATAGCAAAACTAAGTCATTTTAACCTCTACAAGGGATGCTAAAAGCTGTCTTCTCCCTTCAAAATTTTGCCTTAACCTAACACAATACAATAAAAGAACTAGATATAACAAGTAAATTGATTTTGAAAAACGCTTGAAACAAGATAAAACGACCGACAACTACACATTTAGACACAACGAATCGAAGGAAGAACTAGAAAATAGTAAATTTAACCAAAAAAAAAAGTTCCTACCACTAACAATTAGTTCATCAATGCATACATCCAAGATAATTAATCCACTAACCATTTCATCAGTACAACAATCAAGATTACAATAGTTGCAAACGACTCGCTCATGAACCCTAGGCGACGATAAAGCTTAGACTTTCAACCCCGGGGAGATAAACTATCAGTACTCGACGAGCAAAGGAAGATGATTATACATAAAAAGGTCCCAAGGTTATGGTATCAGGCTCTTAGAAACTGTTCAATAATGTGGAGAAAAATGGAAAATTCTATGATACCGAAAGCTTCAAAACATCTTTCAACTGGAGATTGGAGCACCCTGAGTTTGTCTAATGAACCACGAAACTTCCTTCCATGCTGCAGGAAAAAAAAATAATGGCTTCCCAGAACAGACGCGTAAAAAAAAAACTTGACCATCTACACCACTTGTCCTACTAGCTATTCTGTCTCGTTTTGAACTGATCTTTTCAGCTAGCATTCGGAAATTTTGCCATATACTGCTGGGGAGCCTGGATTCATAACAGTCGGTTAGCATCGACCGGTTGACACATTACAAACAAGAAGAGCGTCGATTACCATGTAAGTTGCAGTGATCATCTTTCCGGCAAACCACCTCCCATGAAGTGCGTTCTGTGCTTTCATGGATGAGGTTACATTGTCAAAGCGGAGATATACATACCCAGCACTATTTCTGTTTGACAGGTAAAGATCAAAGTTAAGCTCAAAATAATGCTAAATTGCATATAATATGATAGGCTAGATCGCCACCTAAATGTCAATGGAAAAAACAGTAACAGCCATTGTACAATAGATCTAACATTTTAATTTGATCGATAATAAAACGACAGAATAATAACTGTTGTTAGTAGTATAGGATTAGGAACAAAGTGACCAAAGATCTCAAAGCCTCAAACGTATGCAGATGCCGTAAGGTTGAGCAACTGTATAGTGCACACTTCAAAACCTAGAGTAGTTACCAAAAAACTTGCACAAAAACTAATACGCTAAGGAAAAAAACTAACAAAATACAATTATCATATTAATATTCCTCCATTACACTCTTAACTCTTCTACATCACTCACTGTATCAGGGTTATATTAAGGCTGGAAACTCTTATTTGGTCAAGCCACCTTTAGTTTGATTGCATTTGACTTGATTGATTAGATTTTTTTCATCTACAGAATGAAACTCAATTGCATATGCAACACACATGGGAGAGGGAGAGGGAGAGTGTCATGTTGGATGATCAAATACAAAAGTGTATTTATAAAATGTAAACTAGCAACAGATACCAATTAACAGATAGCAAATTCTAACAGCTAGTTTACTAATTAATAGATATTCATTCATTTTACAATAACACAAAGAACAATCTCGGTTAACTTTTCATAACTTGCATATGAGAACATACAAACAAGAAATCATGAAAAACATTTCATTTACTCTCTTATGTTTCTCCACATAAAAAGGAACCTGATGTATTAATTGAGATATTTTAATCAAATATATATAAGGAGATGTTTCAGTTCATCATTTCACTATGTCTCTATTTCATCGCTCTAGATTATATTGAAACTGTACCCAACACCACAAACTCATCCGTAATCAGCATCCCTATAAATCTGAAATTGTTCATGAGAGCTTAATCCAACAAGAACCTGATCCTACAATCATTCCAAGTCAACTCAATCTGATCCAAATCCTGCTGTCGAAATAGAACAAGATTAATCTTAATCTAGAAACTTGGATCTTCTATAACATACCAAGCTTAGTTGCAACTTGGATCAATTCTAATGATGTTAACAAACAAAAATAGCACCCCAAGCATGAAATTTAACTGGACAAAGTAATCAAAAATTATGATAGTGCAATATCATTGAGAACTAACTTGTCCACGTGAATGTGCTTTACTGATCCAAACTTGGAGCATTCATCATGCACATCCTCCTTAATGTCTAAATCAAAATCTGGTTCACTCTGTCAAGAATAAAAAAAAAAACAGTTAATCACACCAGCATAGTTATTAATGACAGAAATACATATCAAGAAGTCGCATCAGATAACAGAGAGAAGGAAATTAATAAAATCCAGAATATTAACCTCCACAGTAGGATCAAACATATTTTTCAGCAGTAAACATTCACTAGGGACTCCAGCAGTCTGTAGAGGAACTGCAGCTGTTGAAGCAACTGGCAGACCTGAAGTTGGAAGGCCTACATGTGAAGGCACAGAAGGCTGTAGAATTGAAGGAATCATAGAAGGACCCAGAATTGATGCAGCTGGAGTGAGAAGGGCAGGATTGGCAGCAGGAGCAGCAAGAGTTCCAGGAATACTGCAAATAATCATAAGAACAAAAACAAAATTTATACTTAATTTATTAGGTTGAATCAAACCAAAAGAACAAACAACTCATGGTAGCCTTTTATGGTGTGTTTGGTTCATAGGAATAGCCATTACGTTTCCTATGAATTTAGTGGAATAAGATTTCCTATGTTTGATTATGAAAATGAACACCAAAAAGTATTCCTCCTCTATTCTAATCTTCAAAAAAATACCTAACTCTATTCAACCATCCAAAGAAGGCAGATCTTGCAAGCTAGAGAAGCCAGATAGGATGTATTTTATTATTGTGAAGAATATTCGGTCTATAAACTTATAACTTTTCACAAGCCATGAAGGAGGATTTAAATGAAACATCTATTTCATTCTATAAATCAAACCACGGAACACATATTCCTATTATATTCCTAGTCAATTCCATTCCCTAGGAAGAGTTATTTTATTCCACATCAGTTCCATTCTTTGAACCAAACACAATTTCTCTGTAACATGTGCCAAAACCAAATAATTAACTATACAAGATCACACATTTAATATTAGAGATCAGTTCGTTAGTACAATACCTGCCAGCAGTGCCTGCCAATTTCTGCATCAAAAGTGCTCTGGAACTAGCATTAAGAGACTGCAAATATGAGTAACAAGAAATGGTCAGAAATCATGGATTTGATGTCACATGGCAAAAATGGTCAACATCAAACCAACTATTATATTCAAAGGGCAATATAAATCAAGTTCATACAAAAGAATTCTAGTCAATAAATAAATAAATAAGTAAAATAGAAGGTAGAGAGAAAGGACAATTCATGGGGCTAAGGTATCAAAGCTCAAGAAATCATGGATTTGCTGAGTTAATCTCCATAGAAAGATTGAATCTGGTTGAAGCATAAATTCCAAGAGAATTTGCATTATCAACCTCAAACTTTGTTTGATAATGAACTTGTATTCTATGTACAAATGTCAGAAAACGTTGGTAAAAAATATCCAACCAAGCTATTTTAACCATGAAATTCCTATCAGTTGACACAATCTCATTGCACTCATAAACTTAGTTTGAATTATTTCATCCATCAAGAAAATACAAATTTCCTATTGCAGCTCTACATTCCTGATTATCCAAGAAAGTAGAAAGTTCCTCTCCCTGTGAAGCAAATCAATAGCTTCTTAGATAAAAAGATGAATTGACTTATTGAAATCCAGGAAATTTTGCAACTAAACATGGCACACATAAAAACCATGCAAGTATGATACCATTTTTAAATCCTAAAATGATTAAGTGAGCAAAAACTAGCAAATTAGATTGGACTAGTTGAACATCATCAGACTCTTTATCAAAAGCCTTGAATATCCCAACCAATTGGATTCGAATACATGAATATTCCACCATTTAGCATGATAAATAATTTTAAAAATTTAAATCAATTTAGTCATACATTGCATCAACTAAAATTTTCTTTGGAGTCCATATCCACTCCAATTGATCTCTTAACTCATTCAATTGGAGTCCATATCCACTCCAATTGATCGCCTTTAAACATATACAAAAATTTCAACTTATTTTCTCTCATTTAACCATCTATTTGAGCTACACCTAATTGCACATGGAAAATAATACATTTTTCCATTAACCTCACATTAATATTCAATCTAGGTGAGCAATTTGAAAATTAGAGAAATATGCATCCATAAGCATATGCAATTACATATGAGACTACAAAAACTTGTTGCGGCCGTACTATCTTTCGTGCCTTTTGCCAAGAGGCAAATTGTAGGTTTGCCATGGAAAAATCTAAAAATCAATCTTATTTTCAGTTCTGGCATTTTATATGGCTCTTCTAATTCCTCATTCAAGCGGTAGTTAGAAGTTATTGCAACTAGAATCTCAACGAAAAAGCCACCTATCCAAATATTGCTGTTGAAGTGAGGGCTGAACACGATCCATCCCAAAAAGGGTAGCTCCTTTGGAGAAGGAACCCCTCAATCTAAGCATGGCACTTGTCTATGTGCCCGTATGACTCAGGTATAAATGTCGTTTCATTTTATATTGAAATGGGATGGAGCCCAACCAATACCAAAAATATTAGCTACCTGGGAAATAAGCACGCCATGGACCACCATACTTGTCCATTTGGAACTGAGCATGGAGCTCCCTAGCACCAAAAATTACAACAGTGATGCTAGTAAGATAAACTTCAAGCAGAAAAAATAACAAGAATCATGCTGCTTAGCACAATCTGCAACAAAATATGGCAGATCAAAACACTAGAAAGATGACAACACACTTATTTCAGGTAAAAGTAGCATGCTCAATAATAATTTATCACATGTTACTGCAAGAAATTTTTAAATGCAATAATAAAGAAGCAGATGCAAACCAAGCCTCCGCCTTCATCATCATCAAGATCAGCAGCATTTGTCCCAGTATCTTGAACTCCAGTTTGATCCGTCACAGCTGAAACCTAGGTGAAAATTGACAAATAACAAACAAAATTGTGAATCACATCATTAACTCTGAGTCATGAATATATAAGAAACTGAAAGAAAAAACAAACCTTTATTGTCCTGCCAGCAATTTCTAATTGCCCATTTAAACTCTGTGCAGCTCTTGCATCTTCAAGACGAGCAAACTAAAAAGATATATGATAAGATTTTAGTTATCACCATAGCAATCAGCCAAGAAAATCTTAATACAGTATTTACCTGTATAAAACCATAGCCTTTGCAAAGCCCAGTAAGTGGATCAAGGGGCAATTGAACTAGCTCAACTTGTCCAAATGGTTCAAAGACCTAAACATAGAATCCAAAAGTCATCAAGTGAAGATCAAATTGTCTGATAGCTATAGCAGCTATATATAGTAATCCAGCCTTGTTTTTAGGGTTGCCTTATTCCTGTAAATTAAGACCTACACCATCTACATGTGCTCTATTCTCTGAGAAATAAGTTAACAGAAGATATAGCAGAAAACAATAAAAAAATGCCAATCAACCAGACTTACATTAGTTTTTCAGTTGGATCTATCAGAACCAAACTAGATCAACTACTTATCTCAAAGACAGATTGCTTCTGGCCAGTTCTATCTCAGACAATATCTACCCATTTAACATCTATGGCCAAAACCTTCAGCAAATTGAGGTAAAAGATAAGAAACCAATTTAGACCAGCACATGGCAGATATTCCTTTTGGTCCATATATATATATATATATATATATATATATATAGAGAGAGAGAGAGAGAGAGAGAGAGAAGATCAGAGAACTATGCTTTGAGCAAGCTCTAAAGAAAATGTAGCAAAAGTGAAAAGGGAAATCGAAACCTGTGTCAACGTGTACTGCAACGTTTTAGAAGTGATACAATGAAAGGTGGAGTGAGTACTCGGTGCAGTTACTACAAGTTTCAAGTGTAAATCCAAATATTTAGACAGATACAGGCAGAGAATTGGAGAAAGGCAAACAGATGAATTGGATGGCTGACTTAGACTAGTTGAATATTTGGGCAGAAGACTATAAATTACCAAACAAATGCAAAGGCAAATGTGCATGAATCAGGTAGAAACCGGCCAAAAGCGTAAAAATTCTATCATGCCTTTCAATTTCAATTCTAATATCCATCTCCAATCTGTGAATCCAATTTAACCAAAGTGGGTTATAATGACTTCTTATGATTGGCCGAACTGGGCACCAAGTCTCGGTCAGCATTGTGACTGCAGGATAATCATACTACATGGAACTAATCCGATGTCAGACCTATGCAGGTTCTGATCTAAATCGTGATAGATGTGGGAAGAATAGATGCCTCATCAGCCTTCATCTTAGAAAAATCTATGCCTTCGGTTTTGTTCCAACAAGTCAATATGATCCAGAAGAATAGATCCCATGATTCCAATTTCTAGTGAGGTAGTGAGTCTCCGCAGCTAAATCTGTAACCCAGTGGCAAGATTTCTATTCATATCTTTGACAAACAGAATTGCAATTAGACACAATATGTTTGCATATGTTTTATGAGATTCTATGTTCTGTTTGAAAATATAGACTATGTTGACAGATGATACAAGAGCAAATTATTTTCTGAATTTTGGAAGATCTGCAATGCAAGCAATATGGCAAAGGCCATAGCCATATCATAACATGGCAAAGGCCAAACAGCCTGATAATCAAAAGTGAAACATGGAATATATTTGGTGCAGTTGGCAAGCAAATTGGAAATCTGAGTCTAAGCATTCCAGCCAAGAGATAAATAAGCCTAAATAAAGTTGGACACCAAATAATTAGAAGTAGAACCTGGCGAAGTTGAGGCTCGGTTATGTTCAAATGAAGATTACCGACATATAACCGTCTAGCAGCACCTGAATTTGGCCCAGTTAGCCCTGTTCCCCCTGCAGTTGTGTTTGACTGAACCAAGTTTTTCTCAGCCTCTGAGGGTTTCACCATAACTGGCTGACCAAGGAGAAGTTGGCCTGAAAGAGCTATCGCCATTGGGACTGACATCACATCATAGAACTCAATGTACCTGGAATTTGTAATAAGTTCTTTTATGACGGAAAATAAACCTTAAAAGTAATATATAATGAGCAGAATATTTGGACAACTGAATCAACAATAAAATTGAACAGTTAAAGAGATGTAAAAACAATATCTGTATGGTGTGGGTAAACTATAGCATTTAGTCAAAACCTAGGTGGGTAATACAATTCAGTGCATGCTTCCACACTTCTCAACTTTTTGAAAAAATGTTTGTGAGAGAAAGATATCAAAAGCAGAAAGCTTACCCAACTCCTTTAGAACGTCTAGAATTCCGATCCATTATGAGGCGAACATCACGCACCTGGATAAACAGAAATCCATTATGAGAAACATCATGAGATATCCAAATTTCTAATGTAGATTCTTGATTTAGCACAACTGTTAAGCCTACCTAATTGTTGTAAAAGAAGTTTTCCTTAAACAATAAAATAAAGTAAGAATAGGATCTTATCAAATCTAAATGTTTGGTTCTACATAAAAGGATTTTCATTTAACTAAAATTTAAAAGGCGATTATGAAGAAAAATGTAAGAAATAACTCAAATAGTAATTAACTAGATGGTAGAGAAGTAAAAAAAAATCAAAACAAATAACACAAAACTGATTGACTTTTCATTTCCCACATTAGGATTTTGAAATATTTATTCAATGTTGAAATAGCCAAATCAACACAGTTTGATATCATGCACATCTATCATGAGATCCATTGATAAATTCAACGATGTTTTTTCCTAGGAATTTTCCATACAGTTCTGACAAGGAACAGCATCAGAAACACATGACATGTGTAATAAGATAGTGGTATCCTAATTTGACAATAGTGATTTCTTAGTATGCCAATTCTGACTCATCCCATCCAAGAAAGTAACAATACTTTACAAACTAACATATTTTTTCTAATTAGTAGGATCATTTCATCCACTTTAATCTTCCTCTATTTCCATCTGAGAATCTTCTGAAAACCTACTGCCAAAATTAATTTTTACTTTATTAATCAACTGCCGGCCCATATAGTACAATTAACTGCCCTTTGCACAGAAAAAAAATGTGGTGCATAAAGTAGCAGGATAGGAAAATAAAATAGATTATCTATAGACTATCATCTATCTCATTATTAAACAAACTTCATACCGACCTTTCCTGCTTTTGAGAAAAATTCATAAACATCTCTTTCGTCTGCCTTCAAAGAAAGCTGTAAGCATATAAAAGCAATCAGCATAACAGTTGTGAGCAAAGATATACTTATTTGACAGAAAGGAGACATGTGACAGGAAATACCTGATAAGCAAATACAGTTCTTTGATCTCGTTCAGGATCAGCTTCTGGCTCAGGTGCACCATCGTCCTTCTTTTCTCTGTGATGTCTGTATGAAAAAAGAAAAATAACTTGCCTAGTGCAAAAAGAAACAGCAGAAAAATCAAGTATCCAGATTAGCCAAGAAGAACAATATGTGATTGCCAACTTGCCAGTCATAATCAACCTATTCAATTAGTCTGAGATGGTATAACATAAAGGCCAATATAATAGCTCAATGAAATTCAACTAATAAAAATTTTAAAATAAAAGAGTTCTAGTATCCCAGGACAATATTTGGCACAAGGAAAATCATAGAAGCACATAGTAGGTCTGCAGCTTAAAAGAATGCAATGAGAAAGGTACTGAGGCATGTTCTCATGGTCATATGTCACAACATTGTCCAAGCAATTTGCAAAGTTCACCAAATATCCTGAACAAAAATGAAAGAAAGAAAATAATATTGTAATAATCTTGTATAACATCAGTGAATATCAGCAGAAGCCAAACAAATGTACTAAATGAAAAAAAAAAAAAACAGACATCTGCATTTTATCAACAAGAATAAGCAAATAAATAATATTACTTCATGCATTATGCTAATTCCTTCCTTTTCAGAACAAGTAACTGTGACAATCAAATAACTTTAGCTGGGAGCATGTTAAATTGATTTGAAGGCAATTTAAAATTTTATTAAAGAATTCATGAGAAAACCTCAAAAAAGGCAGTGAGACAGAATAGATAGACCCATTATAGCATACATAAACTATGAGTGCAAATGGTCAATCACCTTGATAACTTAGAATCCATTATAGCATGAATCTACGAGTGAAAATGGGTCATTGTCATAAACAATAGCATAAATGGCATAATCATATTCAAGATTAAAGTTTGGCATTGCTGTTTTCAAACCTTAGAGATTATTAAAGATTATTCAGTGATAGAAGTGCATTGTCCACAACATAGCAGAATTTAAGAACCACAAGTTAGTAAATGTTTTTTTTTTTTTTGAATAAGTGAAGGCATAAACACTTTTGCCACGTTTGGAAGCTGCAGGCCGTGAAATTTAACCTTAAAAAAACTTAAACTGGGGCATGCTATGTCTAAGAGGCTTAATTTGATGTACATTGGAACCATCAACCAATGAATGTCTTAATGATATACCCTGCAAAGAAAATTAAAGAGAGAAAAAAGGCTATTTGTGCAGCCAACAGAACATAAATGCTGCATAATCATCAGAAGAAATGCTTCTGTGAAAAGCCCAAGACTCCACCAGCATTTCTGCAACAGAACAAATATATTTCAGCTATCTTGTTCTGAGATGCAGAAAATCTAAATTCATAATATGACATCACTGATGGTCTTCAAATCTCACCCCCATTCAACCAGTTTTCATGACAATTTAATTTGAGAAACTCATAAAAAAAATGTGTCTTTAAATCCTATTGACCTGAATTCCTCAATAATGCTCATTTTGCGGTGACCATCTGAGTTTGCTCTAGCATATCTGCGAGTTCGCATTAGTGTTTGATATTTAGAATATTGAATCATAAGCTATGAATCTTGAGTAGAACATCACAAGAATCATGTCATTTATTCAATGTGGCTACTAATGAAGGAGGCACACAAACCAAATTGGCAGATAAACTTACCAATCTTATTAGTTCATACAAACTTTCAGAACCTTTGGTAGAGAGATCAACTCCTATAATAAGGTAGAAGGAAGAGAAGGAACATGAATGTTTGAAAGAGGAAGCTGTAAGCAACAACAAGGATGGTGCCAGGTAAATTATGAAAGGAAAATCTAATATTGTGCCACTAAGATTGATTTGCATAGACCTCATAAAATACAAAGTTACTGGGTGGATTCATATTCACTATTCTAGGCCATTTCAATAGAAGAGCTTTCATTACAGAGAAGATTTGACACAAACCACTATATGTAAAATAGTAACACCAAAACATAGTATTTTCAATCATAGCTAAGCTCCAATAAGTGCAGTAGAACGTTCTAGGCAACTAACACAGATTTTATTATAGTTCAAGCTGATTATGGTCCTTCCCATTGGGAAGTGATCCAAGACTCCTAGGAGGAAACACCTACAACTAAAGAATGCAAACAGTATCCCACAAAAACTAAAAAAAATGAAGGTTACAGATTTGGCCAAGAGGAAGAGACTTATAATATCGTAGCTGCTCATGGTTATTTTGGGTGATTGATCTTCCAATATGCTAGTTTCAACAATTCTCGTTCTTTACATTTCTTCTTGGCTGCTTGGCCTGTAATTGGTATTTGGTTCACTGCTTTAGGTATTAGCACTATGGCTTTCAACCTAAATGGTTTTAATTTTAACCAATCCGTAGTTGACAGTCAGGGTCGTGTTATTAACACTTGGGCTGATATCATCAACCGCGCAAACCTTGGTATGGAAGTAATGCATGAACGTAATGTATCCTTTTAGATTCTATATTCCGTCTTTCCATATCGGAGAGTTCTATACTTCTAATTCGGTTAAGAAAGACCTTTATTTTGGATCTAACAGTTGCATTATGAATATAGATTGTTATCGCCGGGTTTTCTTTCTTTCATTTCTTTCTTTCATTAAGTATTATATACTATTTTATATTACATTACATAATATATTCTATATTACATAGAATTATTACATTATATATATACATATATATATATATATATATATATATATATATTATATAATTACGTTATATATTATTACATTATATATGTATGTTATTACAACTATATGACTAAGACCAACCAATTACTTGAAATGAAAAGATTCAAACAAAAAAATTTATAATCAACAAAAAGAATTGTTAATGGATATAAGATCCATTATATTATACATATAAATTAAATTAATTTAATTGTGTACAGTGTAAAAAGTAAATATAATTTAATAATATCTTTAGTGAATTATTAGAAACAAGAAACCATTGATTCACACTTTTTCAAGATGTTTGTTTATTTTCTATTATGAATCCAATAATGGAAATCTTATAAGGAAAGGGAAAACACCTATTAAACCGATCACAAGAATACCAGTTACAGTACCCACCAACCAAAGAAGAATCCTTCTAGTAGTATCAGCCATTTCCCCTACTTTCCTCCACATTTTTTCAAATGGTCATGCTATAGACAAAAGCAGCCATTGATAATTATGAGGACGGTATCTTTCCAAATGGGATAAGAGAATTCCTATTATTCTCTTTCCCTCAATTGAATAAATAATTGGAAAATAAAACAGCAAGTACAAAAATGAGTTATAAACCCCAGTATAGTCTGGCAGGATTCAATTCAACATTTTGTTCATTCGGATTTGATTCTGTCATAGGTCTATAATTCGAATTAGGTTTATCGTTGGATGAACTGCATTGTTGTATTGATCCCAAAAAAGAAACAGTAGGTACAGCTAGTCCGTGAACAGCCAATCATCGTACTGTAAAAAAGGGATAGGTTCGATCTATGGTCATTGGGGGCCTCCTAAAAGGATTTACTAAATTCATCGAGTTGTTCCAAAGAATCAAAACGGCCAGTTATCAATGGAATCCCTTGTTGGCTCTCTGTGAAATAACACAGATTTTATTATAGTTCAAGCTGATTATGGTCCTTCCCATTGGGAAGTGATCCAAGACTCCCAGGAGGAAACACCTACAACTAAAGAATGCAAACAGTATCCCACAAAAACTAAAAACTAAAGCCAGAAATCTACTAGTGGGATCAAAGCAATCCAGATAATGTAAATTTATGCAAGTGAATCATTCAGCAAGCAAAAAGTTTCTCAACTCATGACACAACTGAAACCCAAAAGGATAACCCTACACACTGGACACTGGTAATAAATTTCCATCACATCTGAGTGCTGACATGATGGATCGCTTCCAGGGTATCTCCTGCCACCCTTTTCATATTGAGATACCCAAATGGATAAGGCCTCTCGTGTCACTTACAAGTGATGTGTGATGGATAAGAACCCCATTTTGGAATTTTATATTAAATTATATTAACAACAATGCATGTAGTGTCAAAACATATAACAAAATATCTGTATGCTTACCACATAATACATCCATGTAAAATTTACAGTTTTACACTAATAAATTAATTGCCTTAAGCAACTGCTAATTCAATATTAAAAAATCATATGAACTTAAATAATTCATTGAGATCAATTTACCAAGCATAGTCTTTATGTAGCGTGGCATGTGGTTTTGATATAGTTTATCGCAACCATTCTGTGCGCCAAACCACAAATTGGTGGCCAGCTGACCACATATGAAATAGGAAATGTGGCTCTGCGCTGCATGCATTTATGTGGATACACTGCCTGTGCAGCCATATTAAAAAAAAATTCTTTTGATGATTTATAATCTAGAGATCTAAATATGACCAAAAAGTACAGTCCTACTAAAAAGACCCTCCTCAGACCTCAGGCCCTCCATCTAAATTGAATTTCACAAATCAAGTTAACAAATTTCTCTTTACATCCTTCCTAATATTTTAACCATCAAAAATGCCTTTAGCATCTGCATAGAACCGCATATACTCTGGCTTGTATGTTAACTAAAAATATGACTAAGCCTTTCTCTTCATGTTTTATCATGAGATCGTAACAAATAACAATGCAATCATCTTTACTTTGAACTGCCAATCAGGACAATATAGAGGTGAAGTTCATATCATTTCTAGGGTTCCACTCAGGATAAGAAACTCAAGCTCAATTGTGACTATCACACCACTTGTAAGTAACAATGTGCAGGCTTACAGTTGAGCATAAAATCACTAACTATTAAGGAATAAATTTATGGATAGGATATGGATCAATACTTCAGTCGCTATAGTATTCTAGAAATTTATGTAACACCAATTGACAACACAGGAGAACGGCATAGGTTACAAAAATTTACTGTCACTAAACAACAACAAGATGAAGTATGTTTCCATATCAAGCAAAGGATACCTATTACTGAATGAAATTTCTTGAATATAATGTAAGTACACACTCATTGTCCGGATCTCATCTAAAAGGTTAATCTTGAATTTAATAGACAAAAATACAACTTGATCCATATCAACAAAAAAATTTATATAACATTGGACCAACACACAATCAGTGGCCTCTTACGATGATGAATTTTACTATATCGCTGGCATAAAAATAGTACCAATAGCTCATGGCAAAGTCAACATCCTCTTCTAGATCAAAAGCGGTCATAATTACTGGTGGAAACTCAACCTAAGAAGTGAATTAACTGATCAAATAAATATAGACAGACAAAATGATTAGCAGTCAGCTATAAGGAGTGAACATGGGTTTAGTGAAATACCTGGTCCATTGTAATTAGGATTGTGATTGGAACTTTAAGATTTTACAACCCAAACTGATTTAAATGATCCAGATACCAAGCAGGATCTAAATCATTTTGAGATCTTAACAAATCAACATCCTTGGGCCTTAAATGGATTGGATGTACTTGCATTCACTTTTGACATTTTAAAGCTTATTATTTTAATTTTGTAAAACTTCCAATTACATGAGATTCTTTTAACTTCTAACTGGAACCTGAACCTGAGTCTTTTAAAGTTCCTAGGTCAAATTTCGATCTTGACAGTCTTGATCTGGTCCATAAAAACTAATGCATATAGCCATGTGGTATATTCCAGAGAAAAAATAGCCATCCATGTTGCACTACCGACTTTTGATCATCCAGTAGTTCAACGAATAACAATATGTTAAGAAAACTAATGCACTAAAAAATTGGCTTCCTGAGATAGATGATAGGTCTAAGCATTCTGTGATACTACCACCTAGTATCTCATTTGAAAAATTCTAATTTTTATTTACTATTTCTAACTATGTTACTGTTCTTATATAACTTGCGGCATTCTATTTTTTCCACAAACAAGCCATGCTACTTAAATACTACAGCAGGAGATTCCACGCAAAACTACATAGTATTAAAAAGTCAACACTGGAGCATCCCGCATGTCCTCAAATTGCTTTGTTACTGTGCCCTAAATGACGATATGTATCGACAATGTAATTGATAGAAAAAACACTTCAATAAGAATCAGTATTCAACAGTGTCAAGGAATGTATTCGACCATATTAAGAGTAAAAATGTACAGCGAATTGTACACTTGAGTTTAGCGTAATTATTAAGAGAATAATGGTACGATGTTAACGCTCTCGTGGCAGCTAGAATCCATAGAAACAAGTGAGTTTAAAATCATGAAAAGAACACTTTTGAAATTTCACATAAAGGAAGCTGAGAAAGCAGTACCTGGGCTCGCGATCTCTTTCTCTGTAGTCTCTCTCCTTACTCTTTTCTATGTATCTCTCCCGATCTTCGTCTCTGTGCCTCTCTGAACGGCTACTGCTCCTCCGCGGCCTTTCTCTTTCTTTTTCTCTCTCCCTTTCCCTTTCCATCTCCTTTTCCTTCTCCCTCTCTTTCTCCTTCTCCTTCTCCCGTTCCCTGATCCTCTCCTTCTCTTGGATCCTCTCCGCCTCCCTCCCCTCACGATCCCGTTCCCGGTCGCGCTCTCTGTGCCGCTCCTTGTCCCGGCGATCTGGCGAACCCCTGTCGCGGTGGCGGGACGAGCCGCTCTCACGGTGCCGGTCGCGGTGCTCGCGGCTGCTTTTCTCCTCCGACCTAGACCGCTTAGAACGGCGCTCGGAATCGCGGTCAGCGTCATCGGACGAGCGGTGCTTGGAGCTCTTCCTCCGGTCCTTCTCCCCGGCGCCGTTGGCTGACGGCTTTTCTCCGGAGAGCTCCGGATTCTCTACCGTCTTCTCGAGGTACTCGTACTCGTCGAACTCCATGGCGACCGCCTCGAATTGGGAATAGCAACGGACCTCCAAACCCTACTGCCACCTTTCGGGAAAGCAAAATAAAACCCTAAAGAAAGAGCGGAACCATGAAAGGGTCGAACTCGGTCGGATCTAGAAGATCTTTATAGATTTCAGATCTTGAAAATGTGAATCTTGATGCGAAGAGTAAAACTAATGGTAAAAATCAAAGAGACGTTTTTTTTTTCAAATCATGAACGTTCATTTTAATTTTTTTAACATAACTATTTTTTTCAATTATTATTCCATGCTATATCTCGGATCTAAATTCTGAATAGTATATTATAATAATTATAAATCATAATTATACATATATTGTAGCCACTATAATATCATAATTATTATAATTGTAGTTGTAACATCTATAATTTTATAATAATTATAATAATTATAATATGAAAAAAAAACTCAAATAAAGAGGATTAAATTTTTTTAAAAAATAAATGATATTTTTTAACTTTAAGACTGAATTGTTATAAGTTAGACTTGATAATAAATGTAATTTTGATTTAATATATTATATATCTTATCGTTCAATCTGAAATAAAAATTATGACATTTTCGTTTCAAAATTTAGGTTAAAAATATAAAAAAGATATTATAATATAAATAATTAAATAATTTATGCATTTTATGGAATGTTCTTTTGATAAAAAATTAAAGTGGAATATAATCTCTTTGATTTCAAAATTTTTTGCCCAATAATAAAATCTTAATATAATTTTAGTAATTTATCCAAAACTATTTTCTAAATTTTTAGAGAGTTATTTATTTATATAATATTATTAAAATAATTATTTTCAATAAAACTTTTTTGATAATTGAGTTCTATTCTAACACACCTCTTCTTGAGTCCGTAGCCACATCCTTTGTTTTGTCTTGTACTTTTGTTCCTTTGTCGCCTACGAGCCAAAAAAACTCCTTTTTTATCATAATTTTAATTTATTGAAATAAAAGAAAATTCACAAAACTGATAAGAAATAAAAAATAGACCAAATGAATTGAATCAGGGACATCTTAATTTTTATTAAAAAAAGTACTCCACGCTCTTAAAATAATATAATAATAATTATTATTATTTTATTTAATTACGAAATAGTAATTATTATATAGTTATAGCTACGATTTTATAAATATTATAATATAGAAAAAAATGAAGATTAAAATTATTCAAAAAATTTTAAATGATATTTTTAATTTAAGATCGTTATGAATTCCGTTCTATAATTAATTATAAATTTCTGAATAAAATTAGATTTGATATTTATAAATGTTTTTTTTTCTGGGTCAACTTTCTAATTGCTTATTATAGTAACACTTGAGAATGGATTAACGCTTACTTCTCGAAGAAAAGGAAAACAATAATTCTCTGTGTGTGTGTGTGTGTGTGTGTGTGTGAGAGAGAGAGAGAGAGGGGCAAAAAATGGCGGCTGCTGCTCTCTCCCTGAATGGCTCCGTCGTCCGTGGCAATTCGTCGCCGGCGAGGGCGGTCTCCGCCCGCCGGGATGGTTTGCGCCGGTGGAGAATCCCGATGTGGGCGCCGGGGGCGCTGCTTTGCCGGAAGTCCCCCAGCCGCAGAGCGCAGCCACTGGCGGGGTCCAGGGCCGATGACTCCTCCGCGCCGCAGGAAATGACGGTGGAGAGCGCGCTCAAGATTCTCGGCGTGGCGGAAGGTGCCTCCTTTGACGAAATCGTTAGGGCCAAGAACGCCGTGCTAGCTTCCAGCCGGGACGACACGGAGGCCGTTGCGCAGGTTTCTGATTTCGTCTCCCAGTTGATGGATTTTGTTGTGCTTACTGCCTTAGGGAAAAAGTATTGCTCCAATGATAAGGAGAACGCGTCGGAAAACGTTTTTCTAAGTATGAAAGTGGAATCAATTACTATAAAATGTTGGGAATTTGGGTTGCATTAAGATTTCTTGTCAATTTTTGCTTCTTCAACAATTTGTGTGGATGGATGAATGCCCTAACCCTCGTTTGACTATCATTGAGTCACTGGTTCATTTACATCTTCCACATTTAGAGGAACTGATGGAAGGGTAGGAACTTTTTATTAATTAGTAAATAATTGGATCTCTTACTGTTTGTTGCTTTGTTAGTATAAATTGGGTGTGAAAAACATGGTTCTTGTGTCTCATTTGTTGTAGCTGATCTTTAGGTTTTTGAGGTAGGTTCAACTGGAGAGAAGACTGAATTACTCGTTTTACTTTTTAGTTGTTTCAGAGGATTATTTCTGAATTCTCTGGAGAAAGTGGTCAAACTGAAGTTTATATTTATGCGGATTATCCTAGTTTTTGTTCATCTTTTTACAGTCAGAAATATCTTCTAAGGGTGTTGTTTCTAGTGCTCATACAACAATTTGCTGCCGAATACTCCTCTCCTAGTTTGATTGCCCAGTGTTGGCTATGAGGTTGTACTGCTGTTTAATTCTTCCTTGGGGTTTCCTATAATGCATTAGTTTGATTTGCTTGTTTATTATTCTCCAAATTTTTACATCTCTAAAAAATAGGAACACACTTTTAATTTACTGAGATAGTGGATACAGAAGAGCAATATGCATGTACTTTTGAATATGTTCAAGAAATCTGTTGCATATTAAACATGTATTAGTTTCACAAAATCAATCTTGCCAACATGGTTGTAAACATAGGAGCCTCAAAATTAGTATTGACGGCTTAATTATGTTGCATGTAAGTCCATCCAGTTCCCTGAAATGTCAGTTATGAGTTCCTTCTGGTGACTAGGAGTGGGCACAGGTCAAATTACCAGTTTGATAAGGAAAAGCAAACTCAAACTATTGTTTTCAGATTGAAAGGTTCGACCTGAAACTGAACCTGGAACGGTTTACCAACTGAAAAGTTTGGTTCAGTTACAGCTTAATTCGGTTTAATCTGGAAATTAAAAAAAATAAAATAAAAAACCAATAGTAGACTCCAAGATATTAGGGATTTAAGGTTATTTGGGTTTCTGTTAGGATATTAGGATTATTAGGGGTATGGTGAGTCATGGATAGGGCTAGGCACCTAGGCTTATTTAGTTACTGTTGGAGTACTCCATTTTTTACATTTATATAACCAAACCCGGCCCGAGCTCGTAACCGGTCAACAAGTCAGTTATCTATTGACTGGGTTACCAGGCCTGACCCATAACTGGCTCGGTAGGGGCCGGGTTGGTTAAGGTTCACAGGCCTAATTAACCGTCGAACTGACAGTTAATCGGTTCAAACCGGCAGTTAACCGCCATGGGGTTTTTTTATTATTACAGATGTTATATGAATATTTGTTTAAAAAAATTCCGTTGTCAAGATTCGAACCTCCCAAATGAGAGTTGAGTATGATAACCAACTAGACTACAACTACTTACACCCTTATGTATTAGTTAATTATTTAATAACTAATCAATAATTTTCTTTGACTATATTGTTATTCTTAATAGTTGAAAATAATGTAAGAGAGTAAATAATTTCTTTCAACTCTGTAATAGTTCGTTTACTAGAGAGAAGGAATAAAAGCAATTTTGACTGTTAGGAGAGAGGGGATTTTTTATTTATTTTTAACGATTCAGATTATTTGACTATTTTTTTATCGATAGTTATAATTTAGTATTTATTATTCTCCAAACTCTATAATTAAAGAGGTTCATTATCTTGATCTCAGAGAAGCAAAGAAATAGTCAATCCGAATGAGAATCATGATATTCAATTTACTGATGATAAACTCGAATAAGTTCCAACACCTGAGACACAAAGGAAATACTGATGGCGACACTTCTAAGATTTGAGATACTCCTTTAAAATCATAGGAGATAAGAAGACAATTTAAATGAGTGCAAGTCCTTCTTTATAATTTTAAAATAATAATAATTTTGAACCATAATGAACTGTGAACCAAAGCATGAATCGACGGTTCTGAACCGTGAATTGTAACCATCGTGGACGGTTAACGTTAAGGGTCAACCTATTGAGAACCATTGAATTGGCAATTTCAAACCATCATACTGTTGGTTCTAAACCGTGGCAGGATCTAGGCTCACCTTGAAGATTGTGATGCGCTAAAATACTATTCCTAGTGTCCCATCATTGTATGAACAAAAGGATGCATGTAGAAGCTCTTCCCTTGCTCCATTTCTTCGACCTAAATTTTCCATGACTATCCACTTTTACACTCTTTCATTTCATCCTTCATATTCACTTACTCGAGCCACCATTCTTGTTGGTAACTCATTTTATAGATTGGTAGGCAGAGTTCCAGCATATTTGAGATTCTCACATATGACATGTTCTCTTGAACTCCTCTATGTTGTACATCATGTTGCAAGTATTCAAGTAATTTACACCATATGGTGCAGTATGATACTCTTGTTCATACAGGTAACTGTAATTATATGGGCAAATTTGTGTTTGAATTACGGCAAGCTTATTCTTTATTGGAGAAGGGTTTTCTGGAATGTCTTCCAGACCCTAAGTTTGTGTTGCATTTGCAGCTGTTGCTTGTCAGGGAAAACCTAAATGATTTTTCCGGCATTATGTGGCCGTTGAGAAGGATTGATGGAGCACTAAATGCTTAATTTATATATGATTTTTTGCACCTGATTCCATCTAGTTTATGGTTTTCAGGTGGAGGCTGCATATGAGGTGTTGCTTATGCAGAGCTTGTCAAGACGACGATCTGGCAAAGTTGCAAACAGTGGCATTAGATATGCTGATGTAAGACCTAGAAAGAGCACAGGACTAAATGCATTGCCAGAGTGGTTGCAAGCGAGGATCAAAAACATTCCTGTTTCGATTGAATCTCCATCTGCAATCGATTTGGGTACAAAAGGAGGTGTTTATGGAGCCTTGATGCTTTTCACATTTGTTAGCGGTTCCTCCCCCACCTCTGCTGGACCATATACTGGAGCTGATGTTCCTGGGTTAATAATAGCTACGAGTATTGGTGCTTCCTTGTATTTTTTATCGAAGAAGAGACTTGGCCTAGGTAAGCTTCTGCTCAATTCATTATAATCAGTATCTATTCCATTGTAGTTAAATGCTTATAACCCCACTTTTTTATGCACACAAAGTGTTTTTGAAGTTATACATTGGCTCTGCGAGGAATTATATATCTCTTTCGATTCTAGTTGCTAGCTACTCGCATGAATGCTAAGAAGTCTGCAGTATACATGCTGATTTCACAAAACAAACTTTGAATTTTATCTGTCTAAATAGGAGGATTCAGATTGATGTTTTACCTAATACCAAATGCCAAATTTGATACTCATCTGAGATTGTTGTGGACAGGCTCGTTTCATGGTATGGATTCATGAATGTGGAAATAAACTCCATGAGCCTTTTGCAGGGAAAGCAGCAGTAGTCAGTGTTGGTGGACTTGTCGTGGGCGCGGCAATTGGGTCAGCAGTGGAGCAATGGCTGCAAGTCGATATCGTTTCGTTTTACGGCATCCATTCACCTGCGATAATCGTGAGTGAGTTCATTCTCATTTCACAGTTCTTGGTATCTCTGTATCT
Source organism: Curcuma longa (assembly GCF_044706935.1). Classification (NCBI taxonomy): domain Eukaryota; kingdom Viridiplantae; phylum Streptophyta; class Magnoliopsida; order Zingiberales; family Zingiberaceae; genus Curcuma; species Curcuma longa. The sequence continues at coordinate 16,887,198 of NC_133864.1, forward strand.
CACTTAGGTTCAGAGAATGACTGTTTATGCTTCTACACTACACTGAAACCTAACTGCCCTGTATATTGTTTAACATGATTTATAAAATTCAGCATGAGGGAAATGAGTTCGCTTGCTGTGTTTCATCAGAAAGTTACTGTCCTGTGTTTGATCGTAAAAGTAAGTTAGAAATCTAAAGTTTGTTGAGTTTTTACTGGCAGGAGTTATAATCTCCCCAGTCCTCTGATGTGTGGATATCAGTAATTGTTCATTGACAAGTAAATCTAGTGTCCTGCGATTATTTACATATTTTCTAAATTATTCTGAAGCTGACGGTTTTAAAAAATAATGTCAGATCAAATTTTAGGGGTTGATTGATAGACTTTCCCTATGGATGATATGGATGATTTCTCTTGCTCCATGAAACCGTATATCATGTTTACTAGGTTCATCATGACCGAGTGGCTCCTTTTAAGTGACATAGATTTTATTATCTAAGAAATTGATAAACTAGTAAAGCTCTTAGGGCAAGATTAAGTTAGCTACTATAGGATAAATGTTGTTATAATGGATAAGGATCGAATCTCGATGAAGTTGAAAAAAATACAATGTCCTTTAACATGATCAACTATTTCCTTCTGATGGTCGTGAGACCGATTGATATGGACCGTTGAGATGATGGATTTTATCTTTTTGCTATAATATTTATTAGATTCATCAATCTTTTTTGAGAATAAAATATTTATCATTTAAAGAGGTCACTCGATTATTGTGATTGTACCTTTCAAGTCGTTATGAGGTCGACATTGAGGGGCGCTAGAGATGAACGTCTTCACTTTTTGCCACATGTTTATTAGATTCATGTTTTGAGGAATATTAGCCCGATGCCTTGTTATGCATAGGATTTTAACAAATTTGGTGTTCGATTTGATAAGAACTTATTTATATTCGTTCAATATATACAAGATCAATTAAATGACTAAACTTAAATAAACTTTTTAAATTAAATGAATAAGTTTGAATACATTTAAGTTTTAATTTTGTAATAATATTCGTAAATAATATTCTTGAACCATATTTATTAATAAAATTCTTATCAACCTATTAAATAAATAAAAAAATTTTAAAATAAATAAATAAGTTTGTATTATCAAACTTAATAGGTAATCAAATAAATTTAAAATGTAAAATTTTTAAACAATCAAATAAACTTGAATTGAAAGTTCGATAATATCTAAATGAATCAAATTCAAGCTAAGTTTGAACCAAACTCAAGCTTATAAAAAAGAAACGAAGTCAAGCATGAACAATCGTTTCAACGGCTTCGTTCATTTTAGACTTGGATTGACTTGACTCGATTACCTTATCAAATAAGTTTAAACATCATAAAGTTCGACTCGTTTACAATCCTAGTTATGCATAGTATTATTAGACAGGCCGATCCATGACGGAGCAGGTTGGATGGTAGGTTGGGAAATTCTCAATCCAATCTAATCCTAAGGTGGGTTATAAATTAAACGGGTCAATTACGAGTCTGTCAATAAATAAATAAAATATATATATATATATATATATATATATATTAAAAATTTTATTAATTAATTAAATTTAGATTGTGGATTAGATGGATCGGCTCACAAACTTATTAAGTTTTTTGAAATTTTTTTCCCTTTTTCTCAATATGTGGACCAACTCAAACTCTCTATGGATTAGTCTGTCTAGATTCGTTATCCGGGTGGATTAATTGATTTAGGCTCACTTTTAAATAGTAGATTGTTAAAATTTCAATCTGACTAAATTATTTGACGGAAGAGTCAAATCAATTGGGTCTGATTCGAATTAACGGTTTGTGGACGGCGTCCAAAATCGACACTAGGCTGGCATCTTGATGCTCCATGAACCATGATGTGAAGAAGCCAACGAATCAATTACACACATCCACCTCATCGCAATTGTGAGACTCGTGCTGTTTATTCGCAGGTCAGGTGCGGACCGAAAGAAAGAAATAAAGACAGCAATTTAAGACGAAAAATAACTCTCAGGAAAAGACAAAAAAAAAAGAAAAAAGAAAAAAAGAAATAGGGCATTAAAGTACATTTAGATTTATCATAAATGCTTATTTATTGAGGTTTTAAAAAATTAATATAAGAGCTCTTAATTTATATTTTTAGACTATGTTTATATATTTATATTGATACGCTTTCTCTTTTTGCAAAAGGTGGAAGTAGAAAAGTGGTCTGGGTGTGTGCTCGTGTGCACCTACATGATTATAGAGAGGAGTGATCTTTATATATGTGAGAGGAGAAAGTCACATCCCATCTTAGCAGTTGTCCCATCGGTACTTATTATCTTATCAGAAAGATATGAAATGATCATAATGAAAGTTTTATCGTTGACATACAATTGTAGGGTCATTTCGCACATGAATATTAAGGCAGCAATCATATTTAAAAGTATGAGACTGTCAAAAGAGACGATGGAAGTGATGGAGCAGAGCACCGTAAAGGTCATCCGGCAAGAACCCTAGCTGAATCTGAATGCGGACAAAGGTGCCGAGTTCGACTGAGAGCCTTCGGGTCCGTAAGAGGAGTCATTTGGTGAGAGGACTCGGATAAGGAGCCGATTTGAGTAAGGATTCAGCTTGGGACGACACTTTGGATACCAAGGTGTCAACCTAAGTTCCCGATTCGAGCAGAGTTCGATGATGAGAGGGACTCAGCTCCCGGAGAAAGGGATTGCTAGTCGAGAACTGACTCGGGCTAGCTTTGGTGTCGATAGCTATGGACCGACATAGGAATCGAGTCTGATGTCCAGCCGCTCCCTGGGTCCATACTCACAATCACCCATAACATAGGTATACTACAGGAGTAATTTTCCTTCGATAAATAACGGATAAAGAAAGTGAATTATCTAGATGGACATTACAGGCGTCTTGGTCATCAATAGAAAATTTATGTGAAATCAAATCAATCACTCTTACAATTAATCGATGAAAATTGTACCAGATGTCAATTTAAAAAAATAAAAATTATAAAATTAATCTGAGGGATATTATATTTGTGAGGCCTTCCAATGCGATTATTTAGCACATAGATTGTTGTTAAAATATCAACTAAATAATATCGACACATTTTTATTATTAAGAGCCATTTTGAACAACTCAATGTCTTTAAATTTATCAAAATTTATATTTTAATAACATTAACATTAAAAATTAATATTTAAATATGACTCCGAGTCATTTCATTTCATTTCATTTGGAGAAAGGTAAATTAGCTAAGGTAACGTTTGAAACTGACAGCTAAAAATGTGGTGCGAATTCATTTCGATAGCTCGAAATGGAAATGTCGACATGCTTGGCCACACCGTGGCGACACCTTCGGTCTCACCTTCGCCCGGCCCCGGCCGCCCTCCGAACCGGCCGGTTCGCCGTCGCCCGCACCATCCATAAATTGCCCAACCTCGCTTCTTGCCGCTCTCACGTGGGCCGCCTCCCCCGCTCCCCTTCGACGAGTCTGAATCGCCCCGTCTCTGCTGCTGCTGCCTTTGCCGCCGAGATGGGCTCCCTCTCCCCGGCCGCCTCCGAGGCCCTCCCGCCGCTCCGCTATCCTTCGGCACGTCGCGACGAGTCCGTGGTCGACGATTACCACGGTGTCCGCGTCGTCGACCCCTACCGATGGTGATTTTTCCGGAACCCATTTGGCTCGAAAACCAAATCTAAGATCGGATCTTAGATCAGCAGTGCGCTATTTTGCTGACCCTTTTTGTCTGATGTGTGTGTGGGCACAGGTTGGAGGATCCGGACGCCGAGGAGGTCAAGGAATTCGTGGAGAAGCAGGTGGCGCTGACGGACTCGGTGCTGGTGAAGTGCGAGGAGAGGGAAAAGTTGCGGCAGAAGATCACGACGTTGTTTGATCATCCCCGCTATGATACGCCGTACAAGCGCGGTGGAAACTACTTCTATAATCATAATACGGGCCTCCAGGCTCAGAGCGTTCTCTATGTCCAGGTGGTTATCTTTTGGGTTAACAACGTTGAATTTTCGTACTATATCACAACGTTTAAAATCCAAATCTATAAGAACATTTAAGTTATAGTGTCAAATTTATCTTTTTTTTTTTTTTCATTTCCATCTAGTTGCTAGCCTTTGTTCGATTGATAACGTGGTGGCTTGTGCCAACTGAAGAATTATAAATTGTTTTTTTTTAAAAAAAACCCAGAACTATTAGTCACTCATTGTGGATTCATTTGGATTTCTGTGAGTGTACTTTTGGGTAGGATTCCTCTTAATGAGTTTAGAATCCTTTGTTTTCTTTCAGAAAGATTTGGATGGAGCGGCAGAGATTCTATTGGATCCCAACAAACTTAGTGAGGATGGAACTGTGGCTCTCTCAATGGCTTCGGTTAGCAAGGATGGGAAGTATTTGGCTTACGGACTTAGTTCAAGCGGAAGTGATTGGGTTACAATCAAGGTGATGAGAGTTGATGATAAGGAAGCAGAACCTGATACCATATCATGGGTATGATTCTATTCTTCCTAGCACATTCCAAAATTCTAGTTCAAACAACGAGGAAACATTGCTTTCTTTGCATCATTTTTTTTTTGTTTTTTGCTTCCTTTAATTTCAGGTAAAGTTCTCATCAGTCAGCTGGACCCATGACGGAAAAGGTTTCTTCTATGGTCGCTATCCAGCTCCCAAGTATGACCCTGTTACCATTTTGTTGTTATGATTTAGTGAATAAGCTTCAATGGGGATTGCTATTATCCATTATAATTCGTATATATTGCTGATAATTCTTAGACAAGGGACTGAACTGGATGCGGGGACAGAGACAAATATCAATTTGAATCATGAGCTGTACTATCATTTCTTGGGCACAGATCAGTCAGAGGATATCTTATGCTGGAGAGATCCGGAGCATCCAAAGTATATTTTTAGTGGTTCTGTGACTAATGATGGCAAGGTACTGTGTTGCTTTTTTATTATCTATCATAAGTTGCTCATCTGACTTGTGAAATTTACTTGTTAAGTCACTATTGATTAACTTAGCCAAAGAGCTTATGCTAACAACCACAGTGCTTCTTGCCATGAAAACTAGTGCCAAATACGTGTAGCAACACCATGAACATAAATCGTAGCCATAGTTCAATGATGGGATACAAGCTGCAAGCTTGACGTCAACTAGTTGAACTCACAGTTTGTTTGTGGTTACCAGACTGCTGATTTATCCACATAGCATAGAAGCTCTTTTATAAATTGTCCATTTACTCCTTATGTAAAACATTATTATGACTGGATTGGCATATTCAATTTTGTTCTGTCACAGTGTTTGACTTTGAACTTTGTTTTTCTTGTTTTCTGCAGTATGTTCTTCTAGGAATTGAGGAAGGTTGTGATCCTGTGAATAAGTTATATTACTGTGACCTGGAGTCACTTTCTACTGGGCTTGGAGGTTTTAAAGGAAGTAATGAAATTCTTCCTTTTATTAAACTCATTGACAACTTTGAAGCAAGTTATGCGGCTGTGGCAAATGATGGCAGTGAATTTACCTTTTTGACAAACAAAGGAGCTCCAAGATATAAGCTAGTAAGGGTAGACCTTAAGAAGCCAGAACTCTGGACTGACATTATACCAGAACATGAAAAAGATGTGCTGGAATCAGCTGTTGCTGTGAATGGTAACCAGATAGTGGTATGCTATCTGAGTGATGTTAAGCATGTTTTGCAAATTAGGGATTTGGTAACAGGAGAAATGCTACATGCTTTACCATTAGATGTTGGTAGTGTCTCTGGGATTTCTGGTAGGCGTGAAGACAGCACAATATTTATTGGCTTCACTAGCTTCCTTACACCCGGAATTATTTACAAGTGTGATTTAGCGCCAGAAGTTCCAGAAATGAAGATATTTCGTGAAATTTCTGTTCCTGGGTTTGATCGCACTGAGTTTGAGGTTAAACAAGTAAGTCATTTCTTGTCTTTTAGTCTACATATTGTGGATCTACTAAGGAAGGATTAAGACATATTTGTTCGTGATGATTAGCCGCATAGGTCATTATCCAGTAAATAAACTACTTTGGATATATCTATGTCGGAGTGGTTTTAGTCGACCCATAAATTGGGACTCCTGGCTTGTTGTTTGTTTGCTGCCTTTTTTTTCTTTCAACAAGTTATATTCTCAAAATGGCTCAGGAACAAGGAAGCCCTTGTCCTTAATGAGCTTGAAGAACTATGCTGTGATGTTGATTGATCAAGTTGAACTTATTTTATTCCATTTTCTTAGGTTTTCTCTTCTAGCAAGGATGGGACCAAGATACCCATTTTTGTTGTGTCAAAGAAGAATACCCGACTTGATGGATCAAATCCAGTTCTACTATATGGCTATGGAGGCTTCAACATCAGCATTACACCTTCATTTAGTGTGGCTCGTCTTGTTCTTGCAAGAAACTTAGGTTGTGTCATATGCATAGCCAATATTCGCGGTGGAGGAGAATATGGAGAAGAATGGCATAAGGCAGGATCACTTTCTAAGAAACAAAATTGCTTTGATGATTTTATTTCTGCTGCTGAGTTCCTTGTTTCAAATGGTTATACAAACCCAAGACGACTATGTATTGAGGGTGGAAGCAATGGTGGGCTCCTTGTCGCAGCTTGCATGAATCAGGTAAAATCAACTTATTATCAACTTGTTCACATTAGTTTCCTATATGCCAGTACTATTTAATCTTTTTAATCTCCTTTGAAACTTTCTGCATTTGTTTAGTTTATTATCTATTAACAAAGTTCTAATGGCAGCGTCCAGATCTTTTTGGGTGTGTTCTTGCTCATGTTGGTGTTATGGACATGCTTCGATTCCATAAGTTCACTATTGGTCAATCCAATTCTCTATAAACTTTTGGTAACATTTTGGTCCTTAGTTTTCTCTACTGACATTTTTATTTTATTGATATTCAGGGCATGCCTGGACTTCTGATTATGGTTGTTCAGACAACGAGGAGGAATTCAATTGGCTAATTAAGTATGGAAAACCTCTTTTTCCTCTCAGTATAATTGACAATTATCTAAGCAAATTAGGTTGACTAGGCAAAAATACGAGTTAAATGCTGTGTCTTGTTTAAATCTTAGTCATTTCAACTATTCTAGCTAGGACTTCAAAAACACGAGACATTTGGCACTAGTCCTTACTTGTGATGTTAAATTAGTTACTGCTAGCAGAGTACCTGGTCCATGTTGCTAGAGTATGTGTCTGTGTGTCAACCAATATTAATCCTCTTGTTCTGCTGCTCCTGTTGCTGCTGCTCGCATTGGCAGACTATTTCTTTAAATATTACCTTAGTGCACTAAGACTAAATGGTAATACACAATTTGGTTCTTGATTTTGTTTTGAAGTACATGCCTTGGGTATGCATGTACACATATCTTGAACTTTTATTCACTGCTGTGTTTCTTTGTTTGAGATGTTTCATTTTCTATATTTGAATACATTCAAATGCTTGTTGTCAGATACTCACCACTTCATAATGTAACAAGACCATGGGAAAAAAGCTCTGGTATGCCTTGTCAGTATCCATCAACCATGCTTTTGACAGCTGATCATGATGATCGTGTTGTGCCTTTGCACTCATTGAAACTACTAGCAGTGAGTTCCTCTTTTTAGCCAAATCCATGTTTGAATTCTAAAGCCTTTTGCTTATGATTTTAATATTTTGTTATATTCAATGTCCTTAATGTTCTCGCTTTAATGTCCTGCTCTATTCACATATACAAGAGAGCAATGAATAATAAAAGTATTAATTATCCTAATTTTAACTTATTCTAAAGTCTAAACATGATTCATCTTTTAGTTTATAATGGTATTTTTAGTAACTAAAAGGAACATGGCCTTGTATTGTTATATTCTTACATATATACTCTTGTATAGACATCTGCAAATAAATTTTCACTGTCCAGTTGTCTTGGATTCTTATTGTGTCAACCATAATTATATTTCAATTAAAAAAATTTGTCCTAGAGGAAACTCGGTGGAACTTGTGCATGTTACATGTTCCTAGATGTAATAACTTGCTAATAAATAGAACATGAGACTTCATTATCTGGTTAAGGAAGAGTTAGTTAAATACTTTTGCATTGGTTACTTATAAGGCACATTGATTTAGCTTTAAGATACAAAAATGCTTACAATAATGTTGTTTTTTATGTGATAATTATTGTACACATGGCTTGCTTTGCTCGTCTCCTTTAAATTCTGAAGTTAGAGACTACAAAACATATTTGACCCCTCAATCACACATGTTGATATGCCACCCATGTGAAGCAGTTTCGATTTTATCTTAACCAAAGAAAACAATGTTAGAGAAATTACCTTCCATTATGGGCTGTCACTCTTTTGGACATGGTTTTGATAGCTTGTCTGATCAGCGAGGTCGATCAATAGGCAAGATGAGTAGTCTCCAATCAAGTTTTTGAAAACTATTTGAAATATTTGAGTTGGATGGATTGGTATCCTCCAGTTCCTGGGGATGAGAGATTTGTTTGACTGACTTAAATCATATTTGCATAAGTTTATTGTTAGTTCCATTTGATTTAAATATATTTATTCTAGTAAACCATGTAACAATAAGATGAGCATTTGATTGTCTATGGTTCTTCAAGACGAGCATTTTATATTCAATAATTCTTTAAGATTTTCTTAATTATTATTATTATTATTAATTTTTACGTAAACAGACGTTGCAATACGTCTTGTATACAAGTGTTGAGAGCAGTCCACAGACCAACCCAATAATTGGTCGCATTGAATGCAAGGCAGGGCACGGAGCTGGTCGGCCTACCCAGAAAATGGTTTGTTCTTCTACTCAACCGCAACATTTGTTCAACCTATTATGTTCTAATGTGTCCTGTGCAATCGTGATAGATCGACGAAGCCGCGGATCGTTATAGCTTTATGGCAAAGGTGTTAGGCATCTCATGGATTGAGTAAGATTATGGATGAGAATTGATGATGAAATTGGGGTTATTTTTCAAATATTGGAGCTGGTTCGCCAACACATTGGCAATATCGAACTTGTTTCTTTCCTTCTCATATCTTAATTATGCAATCGACTGTTGTGGAAGTTAATTCCTTTTATCTACTATCTCTAATCTACATTATCAACTCAACTAATCTCTTCTGAGTTCGGTTGAAATTATCTTCTTGTTATGGCGATTCCACAAGAACTGTATCAGATTCATTCCAACGAATAAGATTAATGGTTACCTCTAGCACGAACTGTTTTTAGTAGATTTAGTTAAAGTTTCAAATTCCATTTTGCGTTTTGATAAACTCAACTGCTTAGTTCTTCAATGTGAGTTTTGTGGCTTTAGTTGTGCGTTACATTGTTTTTTCTCTGTTGCCAAACAATCAGCCAAAACTATTGAGCGCAAGATAAATGTTCGTCAAAGTTAGGGGTGTAAATGAGCTAAGCTATTCGCGAGCTATTTGAGTCTTGGTTCGAAAAAAAGTTTGTTTGAGTTCGTTCGATTAAGTTAACGAGTCGAGCTCGAGTCTGATTTTGAATTCGAAAATATTATTGAGTCGAAATCGAGCTTAACAGTATTTGGTTCGTGAGTTTGCGAACATATTTGTTTAAAGGCTTACGAACGTGTTTGTTAAATGACTTGTGAACGTGTGTATATATATTATATATATTACATAAATTATAAATATCATATATTAATGAGTCAAGTTTGAACTAAGCTCGTTTAACTTTTAAACAAACTATTTTTGAATCGAATTTGAACTAAATTTGTTTTACTTTAAAACGAGTCATTTTTAAATCGAGTTCGAGCTATTTGTGAACTATTTAATTTTATTACGAGTCAAACTCGAGTTTAAGAATTAAAATTCGAATCGAATTCGAACTTAGGAAAAATGAATCGAGTTCGAGCTTTTTACTGTTTGGTTTGGATCAAACACTATTTAATTTTATTACGAGTAACTTAAGAATTAAAGTTTAAATCGAACTTGAGAAAATAAATCGAGCTTGAGTTCGAACTTCTTATTATTCTGCTCGGTTCGATTTTATTACACTCCCAGTCAAAGCAAAAATAAAAATAAAAATGGAATCTTTTTTGTTGTTGAAATCGTCAAAAGATAATTACATATGAAATATTATTATTATATTAAAATATTTTTCACTAATTATTAAAATTTATTAAAATAACTTAATTAAATTTATTTTTGTAAGATAAGATATATAGGATGAGACGTCATGTTGATTTTTCTTAATAAATTTTACTTTGTTTCAATTCCACAACCCTCCGGTTCGGCCCAAGCGACGGCCCAACCAATTCTTCCGACGAACCGGAATCAGGTCGAGTCAGTCACCAACCCCCATCTTGTTTTAGTCGTATCGTTTCGTGGAGGGAGGAGAGAGGGCGTGCCGTCAATTTTTGCCTCTCTGTGGCCTTTTCTTCCCGTCGACGCTTCCCGTTGAGTCTCGCTTGACTACCGAGGCAGCGTGTGAGGCGAGGAAAGGAAGCGGAACGATTGAGGCAAGCGTGTACCCCGATCGCGTCGCATCCCGTCTGATCCATCAGCACCGCGGCTCTTCCTGGTGCGGATCTTGCTTTCTCCTGCTTGTGTTCCTAGTTCCTGGACCCTCGACCGGCGATCGATTTCCCTACGCCTCCCCAGTTTGTTCCTTTTCGAGTCGTTTGCGTATGCGATCGTCCTGTTTGCTTTGCTGCGGTCGGTTGTTCTTAAGCTTTGATTTTGTTTTGGATGCCTTCGTATGGTAACTGAAACTGTTTTTGTTTGGGTGGTCTGGTTAGTCGATTCGCTTGCTTGCAGTTTAGGGTTATGTGGTTAGCCAGTAGGGCACCAGGAGTTAGAAAAAGTCAACTCTTCTTAAGCCTTTTGGTTATTAGATCTGTATGATTAGTATGACTGATGGATCAAATTCGTATCTTCCTCTCACCTTCTACAGCATGCTTGATACGCCAACTCAGATGGACAGGTACAGGGTTCGCCTTGTACCGTTTCAAGCTTCAGCTAATAATTGGCATTCACTTGGGGTGGTGTCAAAAGATTGCTTAATTTATAGAAAAGATTGATTCTATATTACTGTTATTGCCATAACCATAATGAGGACGTTGTTGCAGGTTTTATGTGGTGCTGAGGAGTGAGGATAAGTGTCTTGAATTACTCATAGCAAAAAAATTCATTTAGAATGATCCTTGTTCTTATGCAAGATTGATCATGAATCTTATGCTTTAGCTGTGTTGTTGTTGTTGAGTGATATACTGTTTCATTAAGTAGCTTTAAGCCTAAGCAGAATAGCTTAATATGCTTCTTTTGAATGTAAAGTACTAGTTGAGCAGTGAGCTGATCCACATTTTTATATAAATATTTTTTTCATTTTTCATTTTTCTTTAATTCTGTTTGCAGAGCATCTGTTGTTTTGAGGAGTGCTAAGCTTTTCACAAAAGAATATTTCTTATGACCCAGTCTGGAAAGAAGTTGTTTTGTGTTAATCAAGTGTGATATCATTGGCAGCTTGTGCATTTAACTATTTTTCATGGTTTACTATTATTGGAAATTCCTTTCATAATATGGGTCAGTAGACAGAGTTATATCTACAAGTTTTAGAATGATCTGACAAGCTTTGAATATCTCAAAATTCTGATGGATGCTAGAAAAGTTGATGGCTCTGCTAATCAAAGGTCTGCACAATTTCTACCAAGTTCGAGTAATGCGAATGTTAGACCACCAGAGGCTAGTGCATCAAGTGGTGTACTGCCTGTTCTGAATTACTCAATCCAGACAGGTGAAGAATTTGCTCTTGAATTTATGCGAGATCGTGCAATTTTCAAGAAGCCCACTGTTCAAAGTGCATCTGGGAATCGAGTTGAAAGTGTAGCAGATGTCACAATGAATGTGAATAGTGATAATCAGCAGATGAAGGGAATGGAGAAGAAAAACTTATCTGAAACCGATAATAAAGGTCATTATGCATCAACAAGGTCCATACCACAAGTATCATCTGGTCATGGAAGTGGTCAAACAGTTGCTCCTGGGTTTACCTCATCAGAATCTTCTGATTTCTTGACAAAAGGGATGAAGTATCTGTGCAGTTTTGGTGGTAAGATTTTACCTCGTCCCAGTGATGGTAGACTGAGATATGTTGGAGGGGACACCCGTATTATAAGCATAAAAAGGGATATTTCATGGAATGAACTCATGCAAAAGACAATGGCAATATATAATAGACCTCATACTATCAAGTACCAACTACCTGGAGAAGAACTGGATGCCTTGATATCAGTATCTTGTGATGAAGATTTGCAGAATATGGTGGAGGAATACACCTTTCTTGAAGGTGGTGAAGGATCACAAAAACTCAGGATATTTCTATTTACATCAGATGATACAGATGACGTGCACTTCAGTTCAGGTAGCAGAGAGGGAGATTCTGAGGTTCAGTTCATTGCTGCAGTCAATGGGATGGATTTTGGATCACGAAATTCTTCATATCAGCCTGGCATGGCAAGCACATCAGCAAGTGACTTGGACCAGCTGTTGAATCTTCATGTTGAGGCTGAAAGAGCTAATGCTGACACAAGCAGAACTCAGTCAATTGGGTTTGATACTGCTCATGCAGTTTCTTCTAGAAATTTTATTCCAACTGGGGAGGCAAACTCATCTAGTGATTACAATAGACATTCACAGAACTTTGAGGACCATATATTCCACTATGTTGAAGGTGAACAATATGCTTACCACATCAACCCTTTTGATCAATATGAAAATGCAAATAGCACTATTCCTTCATCTGTTCCATCTGATTATGGATCCAACTATACTGCCAGTGTTTCTTTTCAGCCAGGTCAATCTTTTTATCAAGGTACAATGCAAAGCCCATATAGTGCTATGAGTTCATTTGATGCAGATCCCTTACTAAAGAATGAGAAACCTGCATCCAATGGTTTCCCTCAAAGAAAAGTAGAAAATGAGCATTTCAATCCCCACAGCACAGAACCTACTGTAAACTCTCAGCAACTTGATGCTCCATTGCAGTCAGATGTTCCTAAGATTGTTTCTGCAGCTGAAATTTTGATATCAGTGCAACCTGCACAAAACCAGGCGAAATCAGTGGAAACTGTTCCAGTCTTGTCATCTGCCACTACTGTGAATGCTGGACAGGGTGCCAAGATGAATGAAGATGAACTGTGTTCTAGTGGAGCTTTAACATCTGGTTTCTCTGACTATGAGGTTGATGCAGCTGATGTAAGTTGCACAGATCCACCTTCTCGTCCTTTTCGAGTATATCAATCTGAGAGGCTTCCTAGAGAGCAGAAGAAGTTTCTAAATCGATTATCTAAATCTGATGACAATATTAATTCCCATTTTATGATAAATCAGGCAAGCTCTATCACTACTCAAGAATCTATCGCTGAATCTGCTGACCCTCTTGAGGGGGAATTGAGCTCACAGGCAGAGAATTCTATGTCATCTGGAAAGCCACAGCACCCTAGCAATGCTGATTTTGAGAAGCATAAGAAAGGGGGAAATACAAGCAATCAAGACAATATATTTGAACCAGTTACGATTCAAAAAGAGCCAGAAACAGTAAATTATTCATCACAACCTATGAATTCTTTGATTACTAATAATTGGCATGACCAAAATGAAGCTGTAGCAAGTACAGTTCTGGTAGCACCCAATCAAGCCAATGCCATCAGTGATCTAAAGGGTTCTAAACAAGTGACAAAGATGCAAAAATCCCAATCCCAACATGCACCTTCAAAGTCTGAATATGAGAAACCTAATGTTGTTGAAGATACGATTGTGCAGGAGTCCAAATTGAGCAGACACATGGAGAAAGCAATAGATGGTGAAGCTGAGATGGCTAAAATCAATATTCAAGATCCAGATATTGATGGACATTACAGTAGGGCACAGGAGGATCCTTTTGTCCTACCTGATATTCAACAGGAAGAAATATCCAACGATTCATATAATAGTAATCTTGTTGATCATAAACCAGCTTTTAGTTGGGTGGAGAGTGCTGGTGGAACTGTGTTTCAGAAGGATATGTCTGTTCCCACTGCAGATCGCAGTGACATTCTAATTGACATAAATGATCGGTTCCCTCCTAATCTGCTCAATGATATCTTCAATAAGGCCAGAATTGCTGGTGACCTGTCAAGTATAACCAACCTTCGTAAAGATGATACTGGATTTAGTGTGAACATGCAAAATCATGAGCCTAAAAATTGGTCTTTCTTCAGAAATCTGGCCCAAGATGAGTTTAAACACAAGGACTTTTCTCTTATTGATCAAGACCACGTTGGTTATTCATCTTTGCTTCCTGACGTGGAAGGAGGGATCTCTATACCATACCAGTTGACACCTCTGGGGAATGAGAAAGTTGATTTTGGTGACAGTGATTTCCCTGAGGAAATGGAAGAAACATCTGTTGCAAAATCAAATATTTTGCAGCCAGGTTATATTCCATCACGAATCCCTCATCACCTTGGAAAGGAAAAGGAACAACTACAAGCTTCGCATGCAGAAAATGAGGTATGTTGTTCTCTGCACCATTGTAGACCTGCTTTCTACTATTTTGTAATTGTTACCATGGTAAGACTTTCTTTTTGAACCAGGAATCCAAATTTGAAGGCGGTGAGGTTGTTGAGCCTGTTGTTGATACTTTTATGCAGAATATGGATCTTAGCAATGTACAGGTAAGACATATGATACATGGTAATCAGGAGCTATAATTTATCAAATTCTGGTAAATGTCTAGGTAGGAAATATTTTTTCTGATGTGCATTAGTTATAAAGAGTAGGGAATGGTCTTTTCAACCATGTTTATTGTCTACTGTAGCATGTGAAGCCAAAACCTTGACTGAACACCTTGTAAATTTTAAGGCAAAAGTGTTCCTATATTGTGGGCTGCATTCTTCACATTCAGTTTCTATATGTTTTAATATCTGTGGAAAGACCTTAAACACTTGAAAATAACTTCTTTTCACTAACCATCAGGTATATCTAAGCCAGATGGTTCAGATGGTTCTCTTTTCCCTGTTTCATGTTTCACATGTAGTCAGACTTGAACCTGTATTTGTTTTTGATAATTTGTTCAGTCCTGATTTTTATATACGCTTCCAATTCCAAATGTCATGCATTCACAGATTATAATGAACGAAGATCTTGAAGAACTGCGTGAGTTGGGTTCTGGCACTTATGGTACTGTATATCATGGAAAATGGAGGGGCACTGATGTGGCTATTAAACGAATAAAAAAGAGCTGCTTTGCTGGTAGATCATCTGAGCAGGAGAGACTAGTAAGTATCATCTATCTTTTGTTTTATGCAGTTGTTTCTTGAATTACATAATTCATGATTGGAAGAGTGATCCGACCAGTTTTAAGAGTTTTTATCTACTCGACACCTAGTTAGTGGTAAATCAAGAGAAATCTTTGGTAATAGTAACATTTAACTGCTTTTAGACCATAGAGTTTTGGCGGGAAGCTGAGATCCTTTCCCAGCTCCATCATCCAAATGTGGTGGCTTTTTATGGAGTTGTTAAAGATGGACCAGGTGGTACCTTAGCAACTGTGACAGAATTTATGGTGAATGGTTCTTTACGACACGTTTTACTACGCAAGGACAAGTAAATCTTTGCTCTTCCATTCTTTGTGAATCCTTCATCGTCCATGTTTGAATTCATTTTTTATTATTCTGTATAGTGAAATTTTAATTGCATATATTAACAGATATCTTGATCGCCGTAAGAGGCTTATCATTGCAATGGATGCTGCTTTTGGAATGGAGTATTTGCATTCTAAGAATATTGTGCACTTTGATCTGAAATGTGATAATTTACTTGTAAACCTTAAAGATCAGTCACGCCCGATTTGCAAGGTATTGTTTTCATAGCTTAATTGTAATTACCATCTAACACCTAGGTTAAGTTTACTTTTTCCCCCTTCTATTTTCATTACGGAACAAATTTTGAATCTTGGTTGGGAATGAAATGATCTTTGTTGTTTTTCCTACTAGACTAGTTAACTCAATGTGGATGTTTCTAGGTTGGTGATTTTGGGTTGTCAAAAATAAAACGAAATACTCTTGTTTCTGGTGGGGTTAGAGGGACACTACCATGGATGGCACCAGAATTATTGAATGGAGGCAGCAACAAAGTGTCAGAAAAGGTACCAATGATTTTTTTAAAAGAAATTCTTACTATATTTCAGTGATTTCATTTCCAGCTTCATTTAAAACTGGACCATCTTTCATCTGCTTTTCTTTTTTTCCCAAGAAAGTGCAAAGCCTTTGGTTTTCTGTACATCAACAAGTCCTCAGTCACGTTTTGAGTTTTCGTGTTCTTAGTGCTGCTTTCCTTTGATACGCATATCTAGTCTCCAACATTTTTTGACTACTGGTGATTCTGCAGGTGGATGTGTTTTCATTTGGCATTGTTATGTGGGAAATTCTCACAGGAGAAGAGCCTTATGCCAACATGCATTATGGTGCAATTATAGGTATGCTTTACTTTAAAAAGTATATCGAATAAATGAACCAAGATGTGTTTGATAGGCATATATTGTAAGTTAAGCATAACTGGCTATCAAGATTTTTTGAAGATCTTGTCCAACTCATTGGCAACATGGACCAATTGAATTATGCAAAGCAAGTATTTTAAGCTACATTGATTATATGGAAATTCTATCTTTAGCACCTCCTTAAAGTGACTTTTAAAATTACTTTTATTGCTTGGGAAAGGGAACGATTATAATCCAACTGTTAATAACCTGTAAAATGTACTTCCTGAAAAATTTTAAGAATTGCATTAGGAGGGGCCATAGAGAAACACAACCCAAGGAGGTCTCAACCCTACCAACACAGCCAAGTAACTAACCTCCCTTGATTACCTCTTCATCAGTGCTACTACTGGCCTTATCTTCTCCCATTTCTGCACTACTTTTGTCTCCCATAATCTTTTTTTCTAGGGAGGACTAAGACTTTTAATCTAAATACCCTCTACTTTGTTCATCCAATCTTAATCAGAATAACTAGGTACATCTGTATGCTTCTCAGTTTGAGGCAGAAAGTAGGTCGTACTGTTTATGGAATTCAAGGCTGAAAGACATTCTTCTCCCAATTCTTCATTTATTATGCTATTGGCACATGGTAATCTACTCGATGAAACATTTGCTGTTCTAGTGGGTCGGTAATAACCCTGAAATTTTCTTGTTCCATGGAGAGTTTTTTTTTATTTACTTTGAATGCTTCCCCCACATTGGATGGCAAAAACTAGTATTCTCCCCTCCCATTCTCAGCATAATCATACATTCAGAAACCTGTCTCACAAATATCAAGTAAGCATAAATGATTTCATGCTTATCTATATGTTTTCATGCATATTTGTAAAATTTTTGCAGGAGGTATTGTGAATAATACATTGAGGCCTCCAGTGCCAGCCACTTGTGATCCGGAGTGGAGAAAGCTTATGGAGCAGTGCTGGTCTCCTGATCCTGCTCAAAGGCCATCCTTCACCCAGGTAACTAGTCGCTTGCGAGCAATGTCAGCAACCACTCAACCCAAATTAGTGAAATGATAATACTATCTGTATCCTATGCTCCTATGATTATTCATTTGGGATAAATTTATCGTATGTGTTTTATGCACTCTGAAGAGGTTTCATGTGCATTGTTTGTAAATATTCAAATATTATATGTTGCTTCACTTGAGATCAAGCTTATTAGCTACATTGTCATCAAATTATGCTGCTCGCAGCAGCGATCTTGCATGTCTGTTTTAATGAGTTTTTGTTTGTTGCATATTTAGGATTTTAAATGAATTAAACGTTTCGATATGGCAAGAATTTATTTATATTAGATCAATTAAATAAATAAATTTAAATATATAAATATTTATAAATTATATTTATTAATAAACATTTTATTAATATATTAAATAAATAAATAAATTTAATATCGATCAAATTCAAATAAAATTTAAGTTTATAAAAAAAAAATCGAATCTAAGTTTGAATGACATGATTTAATTCATTTTAAACTTGATTACCTTTTTACAGTCCTATGCACATCCACAAGGAAACCAATCCTGAGAAAAGATTAATAATATTTTCTACCGTCACGAGGTACACGTTCCTCTATCCAGTCCAGCGTTTTTTAGATCGAATACGATTAGGGATAACTTTGCTAGATCAGTTTTATTCAGTCTACAAAAAATAAAGAGACAAAATATACACCAACATAGAGTACGACCACGATATTTCAGATTCGAAATAGTAATACATCCATACGCTCACAAACCAGTCATCTATCACTACGCTGCGAGGCGTGTCGATGGTAAAGCATGCAGCATGGAGCGACCACTGACGGTAATGTTAATGCCCCAGCAGTCTCAAGGCCTAGCGAGCACCTTCTTAGGCAACTTCTCCAAAGGAGTTGTTTTGAGCAGGAAGAGCCTTGCAGCACGCTCCTTCAAGGTACCGCCACATTTAAGACCATACTTCTGCAACAATGTTTTGAGCCGTTCCATTCCAAGTAGCTGCGAATGTGGAAAAGGCAACTAATTAGCCCCATTTTCAAGCCAGAAACAACAATCAAGTATTATCCGACCAGATGCTTTCAACTAATCCAAGTCAGAAGAATGCCTAATCAAACTACTAATCATTTGGAAGACAATCAGTCATAAGAGAAAATGGGGGGTTGACAACCCCAAGGCTATGGACAAGAAATCAACAAAGGATATATATAAATATGTTTGTCTGTTTTCTATAATGGCAGGTATGGAAGGCTCTCTCTAAGATCATCACTCAAAATGGTCATGTATCATGTAACACTATGGAGATAGATTTAGCATTATCCACCATTATGCCCTTGGAAAAACTTCTAATAAGCATTCCTGTATTCGACTGTCAATGTCTGAATTCCAACTTTCATCAGAATCGAATACTAACCTATTGAAACAGTATGTTCAGTTAAGATCCACATCAATATGCTGGGCAATTGGAGTGCCAACACATCTAGTTTGATTATTTCTAAAATATGATCAGCTTTTAGGAGAAGTAAAAAACGTATTAAATTGATATTTCTAAATGATAAAGAAAAACAAATAATATATTAAATACATTTAAGCCAATTCCTATTCTATGAATCTGATTCGATAGACACATACCAATTCCACGATCTGAGTATAGGTATATCAATGTTCTCCAAATATACAACTGTCATGACAAATCAGATGAACTTTCTATGAGGTTATCTCTAATTCCTATGATCATCCTTTGAACTATTTTCAACAAGATCAGGTATCATCTAATTCAAAAAGCATTCAATTTAAAAGGCCAGTCAATCTGACTCGCAACCAAAACTTCAAACTTTCCAGCAACTAGCATGTTTATACCAATATCACTGCTCTAAAATTCTTGATTTCGACCAACTGACCTATTAAATAGTTAAGCAATAAGAGCAAAGCATGCAAACAACGTGATTTGAATAGAACTAAAAAATATTTTTTTCAGTGTCCACCCTAAATAATCTACAATGTCACCATATCTAATCAACTAACATAATTGTGCATATGAATAACATACACTAACATATACTATGCTTCTTTTGGAATATTAAAATTCTAACAAACATTTCAAAGATATCATGAGAGTTTTGAGAAGCATCAAGTTGAAACTTGAAAGTACTAGAGGGTTTTAGTGAGCATCATGTTGAAAATACTAGAGTTCATCAATAGAGCTACTAGAAGTCAGGATATTGGTAAAGTCAATTTTCATATAAAGGATAGTAAGAACTAAAATAGTTGACAACACAATGCTTAAACTTCATTTTGAAGCACATTATCAACAAAAGTATAAATGCTTAGTCCAATTAATTAAAAGATTGGAACACCATGATATATAATATTAGATCAGGATGAATGTACCTCCAAAGCTATCTGCAGAGTCATAATCATCAAAATTAAAAGATCCATCTGGAGAGGAATTGTCAGTGCTCATTTCAACTACAAGATCAGTCTTTTTCTGCAGTGACTCAGGTTGATTTTCCTTTTGTGATTTAGCCACACTTAACTCTGTTACCACCATGGAACCAGAAACCAAATCAGTTTGAGCATCAACTTCCTCTGGTGTTCCAGTTTCACAGTTGAAAATTTCATCTGAGGCAGAATCACTGCCTCTACTTCCAGAACCATGTTCTACTCCCAGAGAAATCAAGGCACCGCCTGTGCTTATTTCATCAACATTGCTTTTTTCAGAACCACCACCAGATGATTCTACGTCTGAATTAGTAATCGAAACAGAACCAGATGGCGAGCCACCATCTTGCAACTCGCTTTGAATGGAACAATTTCCACCATCTAACACCTCAGATTTCCGATCGCCATCATCACTATCATCGTCTTTATCTTCAAGTTCCCCATCGTCACTCTCACTATCACTTTCATCCATCTTTTTCTTTCCCAGCCTGCGAAATCAGGTTAAGGTTAATCAAGGATCGCACAAGAAGATAGGATACTATATGATCCTTTTCGGTTGAAAAATTAATAACCAGGAAATGCCAAACAAATAAACTTACCATATCTTCAGACGCTTAGAAGAAGGTTCTGACAATGGTAAAATTTTGCGCTTCGACTCCTTGTACAATGCAAAAGATTGTCGCACCGATTCCTCAACCTCTTCCATGCACTTCTCCGCATCCTCTCTGTACTTCTCCAAGTACTTTTCCACAGCCACCGTGGAGTTCTTTTTCACCTCCTTCGCCTTCTTCTTAAGGAAATCCTCCGCGAGTTTCTCCAACCTTCGATCCTCAGCCTCGGCCTTCCACTCCTCGAGCTTCTTCTCGGCGTTCACATGGCGCAGCCGGCGACCGCTCATGTCTCTGCAAGCGTCAAAGTTGTTTGTCTTCTTTTGACCAGCCTTGGTCGCAGCGCCTCGGAGCAGGGAACCGAACCCTCCCTTGCCGCCGGGAAGACGGAGGAGGAGGGTGACGGAGGGGAAGAGACCATCACTGGATGCTGATATGATGGTAGAGTCAGATATCTCCCGGATTCCAGAGACGACGCGGAGGGACCGAAGGGGGATTCCGGTTCTGGTTACGATATCGCGCTTTAGGGCTTCACCGGAGACGGTGGGAGACGGGATCTGGAGGCAGCGGGTTCTTCCGTCTAGAAACTTCACGAAGATTTGGTTTGTCGCCATGAATGGATCAGCTCTCGTATCCGGGAACAGGAGAAACCCTAATTTGAAGAGAGGTCGGACAGGACGCGAGGTGACCGCGAGGAAGGAGGCCTGCCCCTTATAACACGCTAACATAACGGCCGTTACAAAACGGTGCGTAATTTCCGCTCTCACATAACGGGTTTCCCAAAATACTGTAATAAAAATTAGGAACTGTAATAAAAATCTTAAATACTGAAAAAATTTTCTTAACTATTTTTCATCAAAAGTCAATTTTTTTAATTTTAAAATATACTTTAATACTCATCGATATTTAATTAAATATTTATGAATCAATTCTAATATATTATAAATTAATAAATTAATTAATTTGAAAATTTAAAATAATATATATTTTAATATTAAAAATAAATTTTATATTCTATTTATATTTAAAATCTTAACGTACCTCCCACGTTGTTATCACTCTTTCAACCCAATACTTTAGTATTATTATTATTATTATTATTATTATTTTAATTTTATATTTTTTTATATTAGGTAGACAGCAATTTGTTAATTAAATTTTAGTGAAGTGCTTATATAATTTTAACTATCATTAAAATTATTTTTTGATAAAAAATTAAAAGGGCGCATTTTTTTAATCCATATCATCAAAACAACCTCCATCTTTTATAATTCCATGAGTAAAATTCAATATTATGTATTTCACGTATTCAATTTGTATAATTCCAAAAAAAAAAAACACGTATCACATTTTCATTATATTTCTCTTTTATTTCCCATTCAAATTTTTTCTTTCCACATTCAAAAATTTTTCAATTCATTCAAAAATTCACTGTTCTTAATTTATATTATCGAATTAAAATTTAAGAGTATAAATTTATTAAATAGATTTATAAGAGTATATTGATTTTGATTTGAAGTGTTTTGGAATTTTTTAAGTCCATCTATCACCAATTCCATCTGAAATTGATTGATGGATATACACCATTTAAAAATTTATTATTTTTCAAATTAGATGAGTTTTAAAATTTCATTGGTATGTTGATTAGTGAATATCATTAGGTTTTATAATGAATTTGTAATAAATTTGATCACCTTTGTAAGTTTAAAAATTTATTGTTCTTAATTTATGTTATCAAATTCATATCCGAGGGGCATGAATACGTTAAAGAGGTTTCCAGAAGTACAATATTTTTTGTTGAAGTGATTCAGAATTCTTTAGGTCCATTAGTCAATTTCATCTAAAATTAATTGATGGATCTACATCATTGGAAAATTTAAAAATTTGATATTTTTTGAATTAGAAGAGTCTTAGGAACTCATTAATGATATTTGTTAATAAATATCATTATCTTAAGCCTTATAATGGACTTGTGATAAATTTTATTAAGTCTTTATAAGTTTTGTTTGAAATTTATTGATAGACTTAGAGAATTCTGAATCATTTTAAAATCAAAATTTTTTTATCAATATATTTGTACCTCAAATTTGAATTTGATATTATAAATTGAGAATTTTTAATAAAGTGAAAATTTGAATGTATAAGGATATAATGGGAATATGATATGTGTTTTTGGAAATCAAAAGTTAGAGTACATATATATATATTTAGGATATATGATATGATTTTTATATATATAATAAATATGATTTTTAATAAATAACTTATGAATCAAATATTGTTAAGTTTGAACTTGCTCGATATTATTTTTGAATTTAAAATCAAATTCGAACTTGGCTCGATAACTTAATCGAATGAATTTTTTATTCGAATCGAGATTGAATAGCTCACAAGCGAGTTAGCTCGTTTACATCTTTACTCACACGATTCAGTCAAATATCAAAAATAAATTTATTAACCAAAAAAGACATCCTATTTTTATTTTATACCCAAAAATATTTTTACCCAAAAATATTTTTTTATTTTAGTCCAACATTAGAAATGTAAATTAACAGCTTAATAATCTTTAGCGCTATTGAAGGTTGGATATTTAATAATTTTTAAATAAGGGGGCTCTTTTAACCGTATAAATAAAAAAAAACCCCGTCATTTCCCCCTTATTTAGCCTTTAACTAAGTTTAAGTCAAACGGGACTGTTTTGAAAACAAAATTTGCACCTAAAACTAAACAAAAGGGTGAAGATGTAAAATGCATCAAACTTTCTATGAGAAGGAATAGGAAAAACCGGAGTTGAAGGCGTCGGGAAGAGCGAGGACGAGAGAGAGAGAGATCACGAAGCCCTTCTCTATCCCCAGATCTCTCTCAGGTGAGTTCGTGTTGATTTCTCACCACCCTACCCGATCTGATTCGTAATGTTGTTGTTCTTCTCTGCCACGTTCTATATCCAGATTCAGACACAATGCCCGATCCATTGTTTAGGGGAATAATCTTGCTTTACAACCTCATAAGCTGTGTGGAAATGGTTTCCAGGGCTTCAATTTTATTTTCCTTACTGCAGTGCATCTTTAATGAGTTTGTTCTTAATGCTCGGGCATGGACTGCATGTTTGATCTAAGTTCCCGTTAGCCTTGGCCTTGTACGAGTCTGATAATATTTATCCAAGGTCTTTATAGAAGATGATTAGCTAGTCAGTTCACGAAAACCCAGATCTGGGGCTGTGGATTGGGCTATTATGATTCTTGCAGTGATTTGGTGCTTAATTTTCTGAAAAATATCGAGAAGTGAAATTTGACCGATTGCCGCAAGTTGGATCAGTGCTGTGTCTGGGAGATACAATTCCATTAAGTTCTGTTGTTATCTTCGTACACCATCTGTACATAAAGTACGTTGTTCTGTTATGTACTTTTGTATACATTTGGTTCATAAAGAAAAGAGTTTTGTTGCTACTCCTGTGAATGGTGAAGTAAAGAGAGACTAGTTCTTGGCTTCTGCAGCAAAACTTAGCTACAAATTAGGAAGTTACCCTTAACTGTTGATGGAAGTTGTTGGTCCTTTATGTGTTTGTTGCTGCTGATTTATTTGAATTTGTCTTTTTTTTTTTTTGCTTCAACCAATTTTATTGTGGCATTAGAACACTGATTTTTGGTGTTCTTTTTTTGCAGGTCGGTCCAATTTTTTTTAAAAGATGTTTACAGGAGAGAATGAACCTATCTCACCAAAGAGAGAAATAGTCTTTGATAGTGTGCAGAAAAGTATTAATGAGAATCACAGTATAGGTTTAATGGAGCAACCACTTGCCAAAGATGACAGAATAAATAGTTCTACCAACATGGGAAATGACATTCATCACAATCTTGCTGATCAGGATGAGAGCATTGATGAACTTAGGCAAATGGTTATTGAGCTCGGTTTTCAAAATGAGTACTTGAAATCACAATTAGATCACCTAAAATCTGAACTTCATCCAGAACGAGTTTCTGATCAAGAGAGACATAGAAGAGAAGGTGCAGGATCTTCAGAGGACGACAACAACCTCCATGATCAGATAAAATATTTACATAAGGAGATTCAAGAGCAGAAGGAAACACGAAAGGCAGCAGAGGATGCTTTGGAGCATCTCCGTATAGCCTACTCGGAGGCTGATGGAAAGGTCCAAGAGCTGTCTGCAAAGTTAATTGAAGGTTAGCCATTCATTTCTAATAGTCTCAACAAAAAAAGATCCATATACATTCTTGTGTTGTTTTTTTGTATCTCATTCATTGGAAATTAGTATTCTTCTCTAGAATGAAGAATTATTTGGTCATTACAAAAGGAATATAACTGTAAAAATCTTTGTCAACTTTCCCCTATCCAGCTTTCATTTGTATATCAATTGTATTTCCATTTTTATTAAAATCAAATGGTTGCATATATCTGCCATTTCTAGTTTTAATACTACAGTTTGTTGGATCAAATACTTGTTTGCTGCTTTCAGTTTTAAATTTGGAATAGGGGTTGTTAATTCATTCCAAAAGGAAACTTATGATTGGATTTGTTAATAGTGTGAATGTGATATGTCATTGTCTTCTCTTGTAACTTATTATGTATTCATTGTGAAGGAAACATTTTATAGTTAACAAGTCCAGCAGATAAGTCATCATTTGGATTTTGGTACTTGAGTTCAGAAAGAGTTAAAGAATAGATGGCAAATGAATTAGGCATTTGCTTCCTGCAACTGGAACATTTGTTGCGCACAACAAAAAATAATTAAGTAGAGATCAGCTGTTATTTGGATCAACATCTTAAAGGCTTCTTTAGCTATTAGATGTCTTTCTAAAGTTAATTATAATGTCTTTAATGACTATATTTCTTTTACTTGTGTAGTTCATCAAAAAATGGAACAAGAAATAAAGGAGCGTGATGAGAAATATGTTGAGCTGGATACCAAGTTTGGAAGGCTTCATAAACGTGCAAAACAGCGGATACAAGAGATACAAAAGGTGATAATGGAAACTGGAGCATATTGTTTTTATTTTGGTTCCTATCTCTTATGTCAGAAAAGGCCTTTCTTTAATTGTGGAGCTGACAGAATTTGATTGCATTGGGCAAGTAACAGATGTTTTTTCTGCAGCACATCATCTAGAGACAGTTTTATTTTTCATATTTGTTTTTATTTTCTTCTGTGCGATCCAAGGCACCTAGCTTCCAGATTCAAAGAAAAGCAATGACTGATGGTAAAGAAAGTATTAGCCTATTAGGTACATGTGGTCAATAGTATAATGTGACTGCATGGTTATGACCATAGTTTGAAATTTGAATCATAACCATGTTTAGGAATATCAAATTACGTTTTACTAAATTTTTCAGCATCATAACTACGTTTCCATGCTACCCAACTATTTGGGAACATCAAATAACTGTATGACTAATAAAACATGGTTATGATGCTAAAAATTCAATAAACAAGATCATGACATCGTCTTATGTTTTGTTAATTGATATAATAATACTTGCAACTATTTTTTCACCATGCAGTATCCTTCTTTCTGTAAATCAGTGAGCATCAGTTTTGTCTTCTATCTGTTTGTGATGTTGTTCATGCTTGATTGTGCAATCTATGCTTCTCATAGTTTGAAGGCATTTCCCCCCCTTTTTTATTAATCAGTGTGTCACCCCTTTATGAAATTCTTTCATGTGATGGTCTGAATTAGGAAATTCCAAAAGTAACTTCTTTTTTTGTCTTCTCTGTTTACCTTGCATCCACTTTCATCTTTTTGGATTATTCTACACACTGTATAATGTTTCTGCTGCTGTACCTTGTTAGCTAGAAATTCCTATTAAAGAATAGGTCAAGAATGAGTTTGTAATTGTTTTGTTGAATTTTGGAGAACTCATCTGTCAATTTGTGGAATGTACCTTACTACCTTTTGTCTGTGTATTTTTCTTGGTTCTGTGAAGTGGTTGTGACTTTGTAGATTATATAATGATTTTTTTCCAGGAAAAAGATGATCTTGAAGCACGCTTTAACGAAGTTAATATGAAACTTGAGCAAGGATCTTCTCAGCAAGCCTTAGTACAACAGGAACTTGAACGCAGTCGTCAACAGGCTAGTGAAGCATTGAAATCAATGGATGTTGAAAGGCAGCAATTAAGAACTGCTAACAGCAAGTAATCTCTCTCCTTAATCATAGACAATTATCTTTCAAATTCAATCAACAAAATGTTTATGTAGTTTGTGTTACCTTTTCCTTCTTTACATTATTATTTTTTGCTTGCTCGTTTATATAAACTTTTCTTGCATGGTGTGAAACTAAGATTAAAAATTGACCATTATAGTGACTAGTCAAAACCAAAGGTTTAAATATCCGAATACCATTATGTTTCGGAGTTTTAGTTCTACACCAACATGGCATGGTTTCACATTGTGTTATGCCTACACTTGCATGGTTTAACACACATCAAACTTTGTTAAGATAAATGACTTTAATTCTTTATTTATTCCTTTATTATCCTCTTGCTTAAATTATTCACTTAAGACTCAACAACAACAACTAAGTTTTATCCCACTAGGTGGGGTTGACTATATAGATCGTTCTATGTCATTGGGCTTTATCTCCTATTATATCATCATTTATATTTAAATAAATTTTATCTTGGTTTATTGTTGCTAACCAAGTCTTTTTTGATCTTCCTCTTCTTCATTTGATGTGTATATTTGTCATAGTTTTATCTCGTCTAACTGGAATAATTGGTCGTCTAAGTACATGTTCGTACCATTTTAAACGTGTTTCTCGGAGTTTTCCCTTGATAGGTGCAACTTTGACTTTCTTTCTAATATTTTCATTTCTTATCCTGTCTATCCTTGTATGTTCGCACATCAACCTTAACATTCTCATCTTTTGTTCATGTGCTCGAGTCATAGCCCAACATTCAATTCCATATAATATAGTAGGTCTAGCCGTTATTTTGTAAAACTCTTTTTAACTTTTAGAGGTACTTTATGATCATACAGAATACCTGACACTCTCCTCTATTTCAACTATCCCGCTTGTATTCTATATAAGGCATCTCTCTCAATCCCTCTATCGTTTTGCAAAAATGATCCTAAGTACTTAAAACTCTTAGTTACAGACAACTCGTTATCTCCTATCTTAACAATTATCTCATTACGTCTAATATTATTAAACTTAAATTTTATATATTCTGCCTTTACTATACTAAATTTAAAACTTCTCACTTCTAGCATTTTCTATCAAGATTCGAGTTTAGCATTTACTTCTTCACGTGTTTCATCTACCAAGACAATATCATCTACAAACAACATGCATTGTGGTACCGTATCTTAGATGTGTCCAGTGAATTTGTTCATGATTAGTATAACAAGATAGAGACATGACATTGATCATTGATGTAATTCTATCTTTATGGGAAACGCTTTGGTTAATCCGCTTGAACTCTTGTCATTACATCCTCATACATATCCTTAATTAATTCAATATATGTTATGCTAACACCTCTCTTTTCTAGAATTTTTTATATAATTTCCCTTGAGACTCTATCATAAACTTTTTTAGGTCGACGAATATCATATGTAAATCTTGTTTTTGTTCTCGATACTTTTCAATTAGTTATCTGAGAATGTATACCTTCTATTATCGACCTTTCAGGAATAAATCCAAATTGATTTTTAGGCACTGTGATATCTTTTCTTAGTTTTTTTTATATTACTCATTCTCAAAGTTTCATAGTATGATTCATTAATTTAATACCCCTATAATTTGTACAAGTTTGTACATATCCTTTGTTCTTATATAAGAGAACTAGTGTATTTGTCCTCCATTGATTAGACATTTTTTTAGTTTTTAATATGAACAACTTTGTAAATTATTCAATACCTTATTTTCCTAGACACGTTCATACTTCTATCGGAATATCATATGGTCCAACTGTTTTTCCATTTTGCATCCTATTTAAAACTTATTCTACTTTTGAAATTTGAATTCTACTATAAAAATTTAAATTTCTATACTTATTTGACCTACTTAAATTATCTAAGTTAAGTTGGTCACCGAAATCTTCATTAAAAAGTTGATGAAAATATCTCATCCATTACTCTTGTATTTCTTCATCATTTATTAGTATTTTATTGTATTCATCTTTAATACATCTTATTTGAATAAGATCTCTTGTCTTTCTCTCTCTCACTTTAGTTATTCTGTAAATATTTCTTATTCTTTTTTTTGTATCCAATTTTAGATATAAGTGTTCAAAAGTTTCATTCTTAAGTTCATTCATTGCTTTCTTAGCTTCTTTGTTGACTACTGTATCTTTTTTTAAATTTTTGTTGTTCTTACAAGTATATAATACCTTATAAGATGTTTGTTTTTCCTTTACTTTTTTTTTTGTACTTTCTCATTCCACCACCAAAATTCTTTACTCATCCCTTTGATTTACTGAGTACACCCTTGACTATTATTTTTAATTTTGATATCATCTTATCCCATGTCTTATTCAAGTCGCCGTATATTTCTCCTAATTCTTGTACTTTTATCCTCTCCTTAGGAGTCGTGTATATTTTTCTTCTATTGATACTATGCTTGAAGCGTATATCTAACACTACTAACCTATGTTGGATAGTTAAGTTTTCTCTACGGATGACCTTATAATCTTTACAAACTTTTCCATCTTTCTTTCTAACCATAAGGAAGTCAATTTGCGATTTATTATTTCTGCTTTTGAACATGATCAAGTGTTCTCATTTCTTAAAAAATATATTAGCTAGTATAAAGTCATATGCTATCGCAAAATCTAATATACTTTTCCTTTTTCATTTCTTGTTCTAAATCCAAACTCTCATGC
This sequence comes from Curcuma longa, assembly GCF_044706935.1. Taxonomy (NCBI): domain Eukaryota; kingdom Viridiplantae; phylum Streptophyta; class Magnoliopsida; order Zingiberales; family Zingiberaceae; genus Curcuma; species Curcuma longa. The sequence goes on from NC_133864.1 coordinate 16,916,625, forward strand.
ATCCTATCATGTTTTATTTTTACTCCTATATGCTCATTTAAATCTCCTCCTATTAAAATCATTTCGGTTGATGGAATGTTTTGTAATACTTCAACTAGATCGTCTCAAAATCTAGATTTGGTGTGTTCATTTAATTCTACTCGAGCTACATATATGATATATGCTAATTATATTAAAGTTTCTTTCGCCACCACTATCTTGAGAGCTATAATCCTATTCCCCTTTCTAACTACATCCATTTAACGAACAATCGACAACAATACCTATTACATTTCTTATTTTACTCATTCCTGTGTACCATAATTTAAAATTCAAATTTTCTATCATCTTTATCTTCTCTCCTACCTATTTTATCTCTTGTACACATAAAATGTTAATTCTTCTCCTAATCATCGTATCTACTAACTACATTGCTTTACCCGTGAGTGTTCCTAGATTTCATATTCCAAATCTTAGACAATTAGATTTTCTATAATATTTGGTCTTACCACTACACCCGAGTTCTCATGGAGATGTAGCGGTCCTTGTCAAGATGTTATAGTCGGATCCTACAACGCATTTCTTACGGGGAACATCCTAGCATTAGCATAATAATTTGATGGATCCATTTATTGAACATTGTCTGAAAGGCCACGCTGGATGACAATCTAACGTGCAACCCTTGTTCTTTTTCAACCGAGCTTGAGACCGACTTTGGCGGGTTTCATTTGAGACTTAATTGAATTAAAATTTTATTGTGTTATATTGTTCTGTTACTCAATGCTCATCAATATATGATAAAAGCGTACCAATCTGAATTCATATGAGTTTTTACTAATTTAATTATCTTTACTTTTATTTTCTACTTTGCCAACCCTACTTAATGGGATAAAAACTTGGTTGTTGCAGTTCACTTTTATTTTCTACTTTAAAAAGAAATTATATCTATTTGATAGTTGATTTCAAAATGTTTGTTTACTATTTTTTTACTTAAATACATATCGAGATTAATTCATATATGTTTTAGTCTATAGTCTTTTTCCACTTGTTTACCTTTAAAATAAGATTATAATGATTAAATAATCAATTGAAGGAATAAATTGGAAAAAAATTAACAACATTATGTAAATTCATGTTGACTTATTGTTGTTTGGTTCTCAACATATATCCAGACTTAGAGATAATTTTGATGAGATGCGTCGCACATTAGAAGCTAAAGAAAATGCTCTTGAGGCATTACACCAGTCCATCTTTGAAAAAGAGCAGGTACGGCATGCTATTCCTTTTCTCTTGCATGGATGTATTTGTAACTTTTTGTTAAATCTTGCGTTCTTCCTCTGAAAGATTTTAAGCAATCAAAATTCCTAGTCTACCCACATGGCATATAATGGCTCATGATAACTTGTGATGCAAATTATGAAACATAAATTAGTCAACCCTCTATAAGTGTGCATTATTGTCAGGAACTTGCTACTTTATGCTTGTTGTAAGCTTATATCAGCGTCAATTAGCGCTATTAGGCGTGGCTTTTAGATAATGAGTGAAGAAGCATTTGTGATTTTAGTAGAACTAGATTATGGATTCACGGATAATATGCAATAGTATCTTGTACAAGGGTGATGAAAGAATAGTTTGTGCATGTAAATGTCGGCAAAATTAATTTTGTGGACTTTGATGATTACTTTTGCTAGTTGTGTTGTAAAGAAAATAGGATATAGCCTGAGGTTGGTGGTGGTTGGGTGAAGTCTATAGTAACTAAGTACAAGAGTTTGCTAAGAAGATTAAAAAATTGTACAGTTTGGTAGAATTTAAATAAGTAACTTAGCATGAAGAAAAAGCTTCATTAACTGGTTCATAGTTCATGAATTTCCTCTTATACTTACAGTAAAGATTTCCTTAGGAAGGAATTAATGGTAATTATATAAAGGGTCCCTAAACTAGCCAAATTTCAAGTTAGTCCCAAAAAATCTTTAGCTTCAGTCTGATCATTAAACTTTTTGACACCATACAATCAAGTCCATCCATTATATCTCCTCTTTCATTTAGAACTAATTTTAACAAGGGAGATGAACTAAATTGCTCTTGTTGGGTGAGTAGTTAACTACCAGCACTATAATACTGAGCGAAAACTTGATTGATGAGAGAATAAGTAGTGAAAAATATTATTTTTAGGAATATGGATTCATGCCATGGAATTAATTATGGTGCTATTTCTTTACTAAAAGGAGAAGAAAAATGTTAATATGCTTTTTTATATAGGAAAACTTATCATAGAGTTAATACATATTTTTCTTTACTATAAAGTTTATGGAAAAATATTAAGGTGAATAAAATTGTATATACGGTCTTTGTTTCGACAGGTTAACATAGAATTCATATTGAATTATTGTGATTAGTTTAAGAAAAAAAGTGGTTCGTGTTGCGAGTGATATAGTCGACGAGATACCATATCATTCTAGGTTCAGAATAAGAATAACATAAAAATTGAAACTAACACCTTGTTTGATTTATTATTTCCTGTAAAGAATATCAGAGTAACCTGTGATGGCAAAATTAATTAAGGTTAATTACCTTGGTAGTCCTCTCTACCTATAATTAATTTTTATATAAATTACAACTTGGTCTACATCATTTGACTAAAATTACAAGTAGGTTCCCAGCATTATATATGTACTTACATTTGACTTTTTAGGCACATAACATTCTCCCTCAAACTAGTTTAAATATATTATAGAAATGAGGATTTGGTTAGAAAATACATTAGCTAATTATTAAAGATCACAAATAAGATGATAATTTAATTGGATTATACTGTCTATCTAATGAAGTGAGAAGTGACAATTAATTTCTGTTTGTTTTCTTCTCTCATAGAATATTGACTATAAGCTGTGTGAACAATAACTTCATTGTTGCAGTACAATTTTATAATCTATAAGGGAACACGTCCCCATTTGGTCATTAGCTGTATGACTCAAATGAGCTTACATATTGCTACTCACATGTTGCTAGAGCTATAGTCCAATAATTTTCCTTTGCACTCAACCTAGTTATAACAGTTTGCTTTTGTTTCTTCCAAGAAATCAAATTGTCTCACATTCGTCTGTGTGTGGGAGCAATTGCCTAATCATCATTGTTACCTTACTATCTATAAATGGCCTGGATCCTAAAACAGGATAACCTTCCTAGAAAATTCTGAAGCTACCATAGAATTCTCAAGGTTGTCTACTGATGATTCTGATATGTTGTCTAGAAACTAATTTATCGATCTTACCGTAAATGAGGTTTTAGGTCTTATAACTGTGAAATAATGTAATTCCCTACGCTCTTCTATTTTTCCTTCAACCAGTTAGTGATTTCTACTATCTAAATAATAGTTTGACATTAGGATCCATAAGAGTGTCAGCTTATTTACTCTTGGTCATATCAATCTCCTCAAGCATATCAAGTACATAACTTTGTTGAGAGTGTAAATGTCTCTCCTAAAGTGAACAACCACTCATTGAACATTGTTTGAAAGTCCACGCTGATTGACAACCTAATGCGCAACTCTCGCCCTTTTTCAACTGGGCTTGGGACCAACTTTGGCGGGTTTGAACAACCACTATATGAAGAAAATACTTCCAAGTGTCTAATCTAAAATTTTGATGGCAAGAACTCTGAGTTGTTTAATTCTAATGGAATCATCTTGGTGATGATGATGCCATCTACATAAATGATAAGAAGGATATATTTACATGACTAATGAATGAGGTAAAACCTGGTGATGTGTTATGCTCCTGGTTTTGCTAAATTGAAGAAGAGCAAAGTTAAAAATTTCAAATTAACTACCTACAATTGCTTCAACCTATATAGTGATTTTGTTTTGGCTTGCACACTAGGTTAGTTTCCCCTTAAGCAATGAACCTCGAAGGATTCTCTATATAAACCTCCTCAATAATATCATCATGAAGGAATACATTTTTAATGTGAAATTGACGAAGGGCCAGCGAAAGGTAGTTGCCAAGAGGACAAAGTGGTGAATATAAGTAACCTGATCAGGGCAATTCGATTTAGAGAACAAATGATATAGAAAAAGGGCACAGGCTAGGTTAAGCTGGAGGTGGTTGCAAGCTAGCTCATGCTAGAGGAGACCATGGAGGCTTCATCTGGAGTGAACAATGAGATGACTTAATCATCTGCCTAAGGGCTGCACATGTGAGAAAGTTGCACATGTCAGTCTCAGGTGTTGCAAAGGAGATCAGGTTGCACATCAGAGAAAGTTGCACATGTCAGTCTCAGGTGTTGTGCATGTGCATCTTGCGCACTGGATAAGAGGCACATGCAGGTCACTTGCAAAAGGTTCAGTGGGTATTGGGTCAGTGATTGCTGTTGCAACTTACATGGAGGGATCATAGGCGTGTTAATGTCATGGTGGATACACATGATTGCCACGCCTTTGCTTGCAGGTAGATTCATGTGGGATTACTGTTGATCATGCGGTATGTGCCAAGCGGGATCAAGAGCAGCCAAAATAAAGAGGATCCTGAAATTGGAAAGACTTGGCTATGATACCATGTAATGGCAAATTAATTAGGTTTAATTACCATAGTCCCCTCTACCTATCTTTCTTATTCATCAACGTACAATTATAGGTAGGTCATAATATTAAATTTACATTTAGGTCCCAAGGTTCATAAAAATTTCTATTGTGTTTATCTAAATCCTGTGGTTGCATAGGAAATTCCTTTTGACACAATTACCAAGCAGAGCCTAATAGTATGCCTGTCTAAATTCTTTACAGTTGTTGGAACAAGTTCAGAGTTCGCTGCAGACATCAGAAGAAAAGAGACACGCCTCAATCTCAGAACTTGCTGCTAAGCATCAAAAGGTAGAGATGACTTGTTCAAAATGATATTAAAATGTGATATGCCGCCAATGCATACAGCTCAAGGACAGGAAAAATTCATGCAGCCAACCCAATATTTGGATCAAACTTAGCTTGATGATGTTGATTCAATTTTCCATTAGAATAAAATATGCAATACTTTGAACTTGATCTGTACTCACAATTTTGTCTTTATTCATTCACCTTAAGAAAATAGAAAGTTTGGAGGCACAACTTAGTGATGCTGTAGCAGAAAGTAGGAAAGCAGCCGAAACAATTTCTTCTCTCCAGGTACACTTCACTTGCACTATTCTGAACCCTAACTGTTGTTTTATGTAATGCTTGCTTATTTGTTTTTCCTCAATAAATAATCATATAGTGTTCTTCAGTAAACTAGTTTTCATACAATCGATAGGTAGATCTTTGCAAAAATTAATTTGGGCCACACTCTCTAATTCAAGAGAACTTTGACGTTCTCTCAATTCTCTTTTCCAAAAAAAAACGAATTTGATTTTTTTTAGAAAAAACATGTCATCAATATATATGTGTATATACACACAGATGGAAAATGCTTGATCTTTCCCTAAAAAAAAATTATGAAAAATTTCAGAATATTACAAACAGAAAATAATAGAAAATAGTGGATTATTTTTTTCTTTACTGTCCAATTTAAGCAATTAATTTGGTGAATATATTATATAAAGTTGGATAAGTTTCGATATAGGCTTATCTTGTTATGGATATTACATTATCTGTTGCCTATTGCTATCTAGCAGAAGAAGGAGAAAGGGGAAAAAATCCTAGTTCATAATTTCCCTTCCATAGCAAACGTATAATGGTCAGTTCACTCTAGTTTGAAGTACCCAAAGCAAATTCTTTGTATGAAAGACTTATAAAGTAGAACAACATGTGAAGAAATGAAATAAATGCTGAGCATACAATCTAAAGCGTCATATACTAGAAGACTTTGGCTATGGACTTTTGACCAAGGTTTGAAATTTCGAGCCGTATCGCGCGATACCGGTAAAATTTTTCGTTCTACCGACGGATCGGCACCGACATGCACTGACACAGCGGTTCCGACCGGGAGACGTCACCGGAGGCATCACCAGAGCCCGATGACGCCACCGGAGGCGTCGCCCGAGCCCGGCGACGCCACCGATGCGGGCTTCTGCACGCGGGTTGAACTCGGGGCTGCGTTGCGATTTTGATTTTTTTGGGTTTTTTAACATATAGTTTAATTGAATTTTAATAATCAATTCCTAGCTATAGTTGGAGATAATTTAGATAGACTTTATTAAAATCCATAAAATTATCTTATTATTTTTTAAAAATATTTTATTTTTTATTTTTAAATATTTAGATTAAATTTTTTATTTTAATTAATATATTTTATATTTTAAAAATATTAAAACTATATCGACATAGTACGATATGGTACCGAAACTGTATCGTTCCGATCCGGGACCGAAACCTCGGCACGGCTCAATATTTTAAATCTTGCTTTTGACACAACACAACGATAGGCTGTGTGCTTCAATCCTTAAATCTCATAGGATTGCTTACCTCAGTTTGGACAGGGGGAGAACAATGTATGAATGTTGGATGGCTTTTTGGAAACATAAATTAAAGGATGTTCTCATGGATTTCTCACAGGCAGTGAACTCAAGATAGTAAATGAGGGCTTCTGCTACGACAATGGCATGAAGAGATTTTGAAGAGAGGGAAGGATATTGTCATGAAGAAAAGAGTGCGGAGATGTCCTTTGAGTTGGTGCAGGAGCCATTGTTGTTGTTTACAGGTGTTGACCTTGTGGTGGATTGTGAGGCTAGACATTAGCTCTTTGGATGGGTGAGACGAGTAATGTTTACCGAGCTGGTGGAGGGGAAGGTGTTTTGGAGTGAACTTGCTGAATTATGGAGTGGGCAAGCAAAGAGGAAGGAGATGGGTGTGAACTGTGAAGTACATTGTGGGGAATTGGTGGCATGAAGAAGATAGACTTGTCCATGTTTTTAAAGTGGTGGTGGATGTGTCAAGTGGATGTAGATAAGGAAGAGAATGAGGATGTGCTAGAATAACAGGAAGTGAGAGCGGAGGGACAAGATGGTGTGAAGTGATGTTTTTGATGATTGGATTGGGGACTGGAAACAAAGTTGGATTGTGCTAGGACTAGGCGTGGCATCAATTTGGGAACTCGTGGTAGGGAAGAGAATCTCTAAAACAAAACTTTGTCTTTTTGCTGGAATATCTAGAATAATTAATTGGGTTTCTCTTTTACAGGCCTTACCATGACCTGGCCTCATAACACCTAGCCAAATATACTAGATTTGGCATAAATGGTAAAATTCAAAATAACAAAATTGGAAAAATACAATAAAAATGAAATTTAGATTATGAACTAGTTCAGTTTATCTTTTGCACTGGCCTTTTTTTTTGGATTGTTTTATTCGCATCACCTGTGAACTTGAAGTGTTAGAAAAGGCAAATAGTTTTCTCTTAGGCTCCTCTATTTATTTATTTCTCATTTCCTCCATCTCAAGTTATCTTCTTCTTTATATGCTAAATTGACTGGATGTGGCTAAGTTGCACAACTTTGGTTGGGAGAATTTACGAATATCAGCTTGGCCTCCAATTATCTGAATATGGATCAGACATCCCATATTGGAATCCAAAGATGCATCAAGCTCTGATTCTTAGAATGGTTTATTCAGTTATATTAATCTGGTTCTTCCAATACAGTGGATTCTCGAAATGTTTTTCATTGTGAACTAGGAATTATTTATGCAGTAAGTAGTTAATATAGCTAAAATGCTAAATATCCTGTCTTTTGAGGACATTTAGTTCTTTTTCTCCTCTTTTTTGATAGCTATAGTTGTTTTTTTTTTTAATTTTTATATTTATATATGTTTTAGATTCTACTCTACACGTAGGCTTCTTTGATATCATAAGCACCCAATTTTTTATGTTCTAATATAAGGAGTGTTTTCTAATTCTTTTTACTGTTCTAGATCATCCTTTCTGAGAAAGACTCAAAGATAGCAGAGTTGGATGCAGCTTCTACAGGTGAAGCTGTGAGACTTGGAGCTGCATTGGAGAAAATGAGGGGAGAACTTAATCATCTTAGAGATGAGCAAGTAAGAATTTCTCTTACATAACTTGTTGGATTCAAATTGGCCAACGTCTTGGAAAATTATTGAAAAAAAATTATTGCATGACTAAAGTTATATCTGAAAGACGCCCAGTAAAAATCAAGTAATTGTTGCATTCTAATTGTCACTGTTATTGCTACCAAAGGGATCAGTATGTGCTGATTGCCTTTTCAAGATCAGGCATTGAGATTATTGTATGCTTGACTGTGCAGTGACCTGAGCTGTAAAAAATATGTTATCTGAACTTTTCGTCACAAGTCAACCAAAACAGGAGCTAGTAGCATATTCCACAATATCAATAAAACCATAGTTACATCATATATCTACTTTTTCAATCTTTTTTCAGAATAAAGAAAAACAAGACTGGGAAGCAGCGTGTCATGCTCTTAGAACTAAATTGGAGGCATCTGAGAGTGACTGTTTACGGTCTGAGATTGAATTAGCTAAAGTGAAAAGTATGATTATTTATTTATTTATAATTATTTTTTATTGACATTGTTTGAGAGCTTCAATTTGTGAAGACAAAGTGAATCAACTTACTAGTTCCTTATTTTCACAGGTCAATTGGAACTAGAATCTTCTACAAAATACCAAATGTTGAGTGCAAAAGAAAGTGAACTTTTAATTGTGAAGGATGAGGTAACGAAGTTCTATTGACTGATCTGGCTTTTCATAGTACATACTATTACAGTCTTATGCAAAAAACATCAACAGTAGGAAAATTTTGTTTCATCTTTATAAGTTTAGTTTTTAAATAGAGTTCCAGTTTTATCTATGTCTTAGGTTTTTGGGCTCTATTCCAACATAGAATGACTGATTTTTTGATAAAAGTTGAAGACATGTTCAGAATCACCTAAGAAACTCCCCAAAGGTATCTGTATGCTCATCTTTCCATGAATGACTTATTGCCCAGGTGGTAGTTTGTATTTCTCCTTCTTGAAGGCTATAAATTATGGCTGAAATTAATAACTTTGTGAGACCATGCCCTTTGTGATTCTGAATCTACTATGATTATAGTTGGTTCAAACCTTTCTTTTCTTTTAACATATTTGGTCCTCTCATTCATACTTAATTAAGTCTTGGAAACCATTATCGGAGAAGTTTATTTTGTGACCCTTGTGGTAGAAAAGTAGGGATATCTTCCTCCTGTTTACTTTGCCAGACAGAGAAGGAAGAAGTCCACAGCTTGACTTGGCTGTGAGGTAAACCACAACCATCCATCGCATGATGTGGATAAATGTCAGTGGGGAGAGTGTAGAAGGTCATTTTGACAATCGCAAGAGTAAATTTGGAAGTGAGATCATTTTATGCTTCCATTTTTATTAGATTTGCATGGAATTGGAATGAAGCATTTGGATTGATTTGTCTCCCTTGCTAATTCCTTCCAACTTCTCTTCCCTACAAGCGGATGGATCTGCTCTACATGCAGCATTCAACTCTTGTGTAAATCTCCACTAAGGCAATGTTGATGCCTAGTTGTTGAAGAGAGAGGTGTATAGCTCAAAGTAGGAAATAGAAGAATGAAAAATAACTGCAAGCGAATGAAAATGATGAATTGAAGTAATCTGTACAACTTGTGACAAGAGTATCAACATATACGCTTATTTGGCAATTAGTCATGTGAACCTTTTATAAAAAATGCTGAAATGATAATCAACAGTTGATTTCTTGGTAGGATGAGACACCAAAATTTAGGTTGTCAATGTATTGCAAGAATATTTTTTTTTTATCTTGCATAGCCTACTAGCATCTGGGTGAGTAAGGCCTTTTAGACATTATTCAAAAAATATAAAATGATGACTCAAAAAGAGAAGTATTTGTAGGAAGTTATATGGTGCATGTTCATTTAGATCAATATAAAGATCAAATGACTCAAATGCTTGATAAGAATTAGATATGAGATAGTAGGTATTGAGAAAGAAGTTTGACAACTCTACTAATTGATACTCACATTCAAGAGTCATACCAAAGATCATATTTTAAAGACTAGAAAAAAACCATATTGTCTTAACTCCTAATAGAATATGGATAAAAATAGAGATGCAAATAGTGTGATGCAAAAGATAAAGTGATGCCGTTCAAAAATTGGAGATCAATTTTGAAATTTCTTTCAAAAACATAGTTTAAAATTTCTATATTTGTTAATTTTTAAGAGTTGTTAATAAGTGAACCTTTTAAAAGTTTGTTATACATTTTAGAGTATAAGTTAGACTTTTTAAAGATGACATGGGCTTGTCTTGAGTTTATAAATGGGTTACGATCGCATGTAAAAGATTATTCTTCAATATGTCATATTTTCCTCTTTGGTGACTTTGTTTTCTTGTGATGTGATTTTTGTGTTGCATCATACTTTTAAGGACATGAAAGGGAAGGAAGAGAAAAACAGAGGAAAAGTGCAATTGTGCTGATTAGCTTCAACAAAGAGATCAGTTTGGTGTTTTTTCCCTCAAATACCATGTTCATCTGAATAATTTTTCACTTTCCAAAAAATCTGCACATTAGCTTTTCTTAATATTAGTATTTACATCTAATTTTGTCATGCTTGTGCATTTACATAATGCTGTAGTTACGGTTCTTATCTGAGTATCTACTTTGACACATTATTTCTTTTGTGGAAAAATGATTTTCTTCAAACTTTTGCAGGTGAAGCAACTTGAAGAAGATTTTTCTGCATATAAGGTCCGTGCCCATGCACTTCTCCAGAAAAAAGATGCTGAGCTAGCTGAAGCTAAGAACTCAAAAATGCTCTTGTCTCTTGAGCAAGCTTTGAAGGTAAGCTGGTTGTTTTCTTCATACTAACATGACAATATTACTATTATGGAGTGTTACCTGACTTCCTAAGATTTAGGAAGCTGAAACAGAAGTAGCTTTAGCATTAATGGAAAGGGACAAAGCTACTCAAGCTCTTGAAGATGCTTTGAAAGAACATGTTAAAGAGATCAATGCAAGGTAAGTAGTGATGGACCTGCAAATAATGGTTTAAGATTATTGAGTGGAATTTGATTTTCCAAGAAACACAGTTTCATGAATATGCTGAGCTGTAATTAAAACTGATTTCAGAGTTCAGTTTTGCCTCTTTTTAGCAGTCTGCCTTTTAACAGGTAGTGGTTGGGAAAGTTCATGAGCATATTATTTGCAAAAAAGAAACTATGATCTCTTTGCATCAAAAATGAGAAAAAAGAACTATGTTATGGTTAATTATTGCTACATCAAGGAAATATTTTTGATAATTGATCAAACCTGGTTGCCTCCCCCCATGTTAAACCTCAAAGGATTTGTCCTGAGCAAGAGAGATCAATGATATCTTCTTGCTAAAACATGACTGATGCATATGTTTACACTTTGGCTTACGCTTAATATACATGTTGGTTTGCTCATGCGCTTAACTTGTGCACGGACCACTTTTTTCTCCAATAAACTACTTGCATTTGAATATTTAATGCCCTTTTATTTTCTCTTAACTGATACTGTTCAGAATCAATTTTAACTCTGTTTCAGGGATGGTATCCTTAATGATGTCAACAGCCAATTAAGAAGTGTAGCTATCAAGCTTGAGGCTACTACTGCCCAGTATATGTCAGACAAAGATATGTGGCAGAAAAAACTGGATAGTATAGAAGAAAGTTGGAGAGGTAATACATCTCATACTTTCACCCTCTGTATTTTTTCTCTGTAATTAATATGTGATACAAATCCTTGGTTATTATAGTGAAATATAAAACCTTGGAAACTCAAAAGGTTGAACATTTTGGAGATCATTTACAAAATGAGCTGGATGATCTTAAGCAACGTTATGAGCAGCTGAAGGTATCATTCTGCCTTGACTTTAATGATTTAAGCTAATTTCAGTCGAATGTTTTACTTATGGAGGTTCTTTTGATTGCAGGAAGAACATGATGTATTTCGTGATATTGCGGAAAGAACAATTGAAAAAAAAGATAAGGAGATAGCTAAGCAAATAGAAGATAATAAGAATCTTCGTCTCTCATTGGAATCAAATCGTCGAGTATGTTCCTTATTGCCTATTCTCTATGATGAAAGCATTAACTTCCTTTTGTCCATTTGTTATAAATTTGAGATTTCCGAAGCTATGTTCCTAATCTTAATAGCTGAAATCTAATGATAATAATATAAATGAATATTTGCTCTTTTTCCTATTGCTTGTTTTTTGAGAGGCACTTAGTCAGTCCATTTTAACATTGTATTCGAGCAAAAGTTGAGTTATAACCATGCAAATGCCTGTAATATATTCTCAATTATGTTGAGCTTGAACACTTGTTGGGCTTGGGCGAGTCTAGTCCAATTTGCCTGCCACTGTGGATTCCCTCAATAAATCCAAATTTAAGAATAAAACATAATAAGATCCAACCTGGTTAGAAGCCATTATGATTGTATCTTTTCAAATTCATCGACTCAATAAATCAGAAACTGAAACACACATTGATATGAAAGAGATCTATTTGAGAAAGAATGGTCTTTTTAGCAGAAGACTTAAGTGTTGTGATAAAGGTAGGAAAAAAGAAATGCTCCCAGTTTTTTTTGTTGTTATTTATAGGCAAACTTTTAGATAAGGTCCTGTAACTTTATAATGACAGAAAATTTTGAAGAATGTGTTCTAATCTAATTATTTTTTGTCAGCCGACCACAAATAGTTGAGGCAAACATATCTTTGACGATGATGATGATTGTGAATCTAATTGCTTCCTACCCTTGGTGAACCAAAAGGAAATCTAGAAAGTATCTGTTGGACTTTTTTAGCTGGAAGATCAAGTTGCTTGTGGTTCATGCCTTGATCTTCTATAGTTCGATTGAGTTGGTGTTACATGAAATACGACAATCCATGCTCAATTAAGTTTTGCAAATGTTCATTTGTTTGGTCAAGTTGTTAATGCATTTTTTAAATGTTCTTTCTTAACATTCTGCTGAGTAATTCATTATCTGCACGTCGTGGTGATCAACATTTTTCAAGTAATGGTTCATTACTTGAGCAACAAGCCTATTTCTCTTCATTTTTTTTTATCACAAACTGGTACTCCAATCAATATGAAGAATGCTATGCATTTCCTACCTTTTAGTTTCTTTATCTTATTTGAAGTATACATGTGACACTATTATGGATTCCAGGTTGCAAATAGTGAGACACAAAATGAAGGTGAGTATAAGTACATTGTTACTGATAATCTTCATCTTAAGCAAGACTGTTCCTAATTGCTGTTTCCTGTGTTCCCTTTCATGTTTAAATTTTAGCTTCTCAAAAGCAGGATGCACAATCCTCGAGCATTGCAGTGGCTGAACAGCAAATACTGGTAATTGACATGTAGTATTACAACCTTTTTCTTTTGAGTTTTCCATTGAAGAGAATAAGTATTATGTGAATCATTGAAAAAATTGAAGTGTTGAGGCATGCTAGATTTTTCAAGGTACTGTATTCTGCATCAAATGCTGCATTATAAAAGCTATAAGAGACCCCTAGTTGAATCCTCTCCTTGAAATGCAATATGGATGATACCTATGTTTCTATGAGAATAAAATCCTTGGTTTCTTATCAAAATAACTTATCCAAAACTTCAGAGTCAATTAATTGGTTCTAGTTATGCCTTTGTTGTCTAATGCTTTCAATGGAAAAGTAATATTTTTTTACAGAGTTTCATTATATAAAATATATATTCTAGAATTGCTCTAGAATGCTTAGAACGATACATGCTATTGTAATCTGGTCACTGAACTAACCAATGATGCAGGTAAATTGGATAATTGAATAAGTTGTGCTTACAATGAATGACCTTGTTGCAGTGCCCTTTGTAAAGTATAAATTAATTGTTTTATCTTAACTTTCTATGACCAACTTTCAATTCTTATTGGTATTTATTGATGAGGTTAAGTGAGAAGTTGCTGTCTGATAATACAGTGATCTCAAGTATGAACTCTTTAACCTACTGAGATCAATAATTCTGGATTTTTGGATTTCAGCTTCTAGCTAGGCAACAAGCTCAGAGGGAGGAAGAGCTTGCTCAGTCGCAGAGACATATTTTAGCACTTCAAGTATGATTCAACTTTGTCATTGCTTTTTTATTTGTCGTATGATTTTGATTATTGATCTTTTCAGGAAGAGATTGAAGAGCTTGAGCGTGAAAATCGTCTTCATAGTCAACAGGTTGATACTTTACTTTTCTGGCACTCAATTATGAAACTATAGAACTTGCTTAATTGCATGAGCATGCTCCTTCGATGAAGGATGAATTACAAATAACCTTGTTAAGCATAGTGAGTTGCATAATATATATTATAGAAATGCTTAGGAAGCAGTTTGACTGTATTAGTAATTGGAAGAAACAAAACAATTAATTCTTGCAGAAAATAAACTTCTTAAAGACACGCAAGGACATATACTTTATTTATAGAATGCTGACAATAAGATGGAGTAATAGAGACATCCTATGTAATAAAATGACTTTAGATATCAGTTCTAGCAGAAATTTTGGACTTGCTTTTGTAGATTGGATATGATCTAGAGATATGTAAGAACTGCATCTAAGGAACTAAATTTGAGACATGAACACAAACGTGATAGTTTTTACCATTACCAAGCTACCTTTTTCTAGCTATTAGCAAGTAGCATCACCTACAATTGATATTAAAAGCTTATGATAAAAAGGAAAATTGATGCAATGGATAACTATAGATTTTGTTGATTCGAACACGAATATCGGAAACAATGATGCAACGAATAACTATTGAATCCATTGATTCTCGCACGAATACCGGAAGTCATCTTCTAAAATCTGTTGATTCAACAGAAGAATACCAAGAGATATACAATCAAATTCGATGTTTGGGAAGAAACTAAAAGCCTAAAACCAACTAAACAATGATTTAAATAGATTCAAGACCCTAATATTGCAAAGACAAAAATACTCTCAAAATCACAACTCGGCAAAAATAATAAAAAGACTAAAATTGCTCTTTTGTTCCCTCATCAAAAACATTAGAAAGACAAGTTATTCCAATGTTTCAGGATATTGCATGTGTACTATTATGGCATAATTGAAGGATGCAACATGTTATTAAGGTAGCCAACAAGGTGTAGCTTCATCAATGATTTTGATTTTTGATCCCCGTCGATTTCTTGGAAGAGCATCCACTTTTTTGTTTATGGAAATGTTAAATTGGCATGTCTAGATTCATCTTTCATATAAAGATCCATGCAATCATCCTTCTTTTTATATGCTAGAGAAGGTAAAGAATAGTATATCTTCATTCCCAACTCTTTAAGCATTTGTTTTCAGAGGTTATTATCTGATTAATGGTTAGAGTTTTAACGGGTATAGCATGGCAGTGTCTTGTTTGCATCGTTTCGAACAAGCTATTGTGTATAAACCTATCCTAAGTCTTCCAAGTCAATTAGTAGTTAATGACCCGTAAAGATCCATATTTAATTAATAAAATTCATAACACAAGACAACTTAGGACCCATAAAAATTCATATTTAATTAATAAAATTCATAACATAAAAAAAGTTAGGGCCAGTTTAGTTGGAATGGATTAAGTCAAAAGATGGATGAAGATAGTTAGATGAATAAGCAAATGGATGGATGATAAAATTATCCTCCTGCTTGTTTGTTAGGACAAATGGATGAATGACTAAACATTCATTTGCTTGTTTAGTTGGAATGATTAGTCAACAGTTGAATAACTAAATATGAATCAAAAAATAATACCCAAATCTGTCCATGTATAACATGCGCATGACAAGTTTTCAAGTTGATGAAACAACTCAAATTTGTCAACAATCGGTAAGCAGGCAAGAATTTGCTTTAACATGGTCCCGATTTCACTTGATATTTCCAGGAGACTAGACATCAGTTGTAAAAGATCCAAGGCGATTGCACCAATCCATCTTGGATTTTGCGAACCCTTTCTGCACTCACCCCAACATATGCATTGGGCAATCACTCATTTGTAACAATTCTTATATCATCACAATCATAATCAATGGAGCACCATCATTCAAAAGAAACCAACTGATGTTTACATTACATTTTAGTTCTTTTGGAAATTATCCAGTAAGAGCTGCTGTTTATGTAGAAAGAACAATTATTGTTGTAATCATGAAAATAGAGAGCTGCAAAGCTCAAAAACTGAGTTATTATAGTCATGGTTCAAAATCTGAAGCTATGTCAGAGTTTGTCTTTTACTGAAATGATATTGTTTTGGTATCATGTTGACATTTTGATGCGTGGTATTGGTGACGGATTGGAGGTTGAAGGAGGAAGGAGATGAAGTAGAGGAACGAGAAATTGTTTATGCCAACTGATATTGAGTTTCGGTAATTTATCCGATACATTTCGACTATTTCATCTAGTACCGTATGAGATTTTAAACCACAATTATAGTTACATAGCAAAAACAATGCAATTCAAGTATATTGATTTGCCTAATTAGTCAAGAATTAAAAAAAAAAAAGAGTAACTAAAAGCATGTTTTACATATCAACCACATATTTAAAACATGCAAGTGATGATTGTATGCAACTTCAGCTAGATGCACTGATTGATGTAACATTTAACTTGGGTAAGAAACAACAGCAATATTTTTTTCATTGCTCTTAGCATTTAGTTTGGTGTATATAATTTACCCTTTATTTCATATCTGGTTCATTGCACTGATTGATGACCTTGACCTTATCTTTCCCATCTGTGCTAAATGCATGATGCCTAGAACAAGGAAATGGTTTTACTTTTGTTTTTTCATTGACACTGCTATATGTTACAGGAAGCAATGTTAAAGGAGGAACTTCGAACCATGGATAGATCAAACAAACGGGAAGGAATTGATATGATGTATCTGAAAAATGTCATTTTGAAACTGCTAGAAACTGGTACAGGAAGCACCCACATTTATTTTCTTTTTCCTGGACCATGTCAATTTTATTTGGACTTGGAGATGAGAATGGCCAGAAAAGAACAGGGCATTAATCTAACCTTCCAATTTTGCCAGGTGAAGTGGAAGTTTTGCTCCCGGTGGTTGCAACATTACTACAATTTAGCCCTGAAGAGGTAACGCTATGATGCCCTCTTTATTACTATACTATTGTGGCTGAGAGATAATCCCTTATTTATCAAATGGAAAATTTGTAAATTTTCATTTTATAATAGCTTGAACTCTTAGGATTACATAACTTCATTTAATGTTCAAACTTCCCTTGTATTTGTTGCAATGCTTACACTTTTCTTGATAGCTTGAACTCTTAGGATTACATAACTTAATTTGATTTTCAAACTTCCCTTCATTTAATATACTCAAAACAAAATGTGATTGAATTTGTTGCGATGCTTATGCTTTTCTCAAGTCTTTATTTGTATTTGTCAATGTACATCTCTTTTGTCCTCGTTATTAGTATTATCTCCATTCTCCACAGATAAACATGTATTTGTCAATGTTCATCTCTTCTGTCCTCATTATAAGTATTATCTCCATTCTCCACAGATACGGAAATGTCAACAAGCATACCGCTCCTCGAATGATTTCATCTCCAGTCCAGCTTCGGATGCATCTACACCAAAGTCATCTCTCTTCTCTAGATTTTCATTTTAGTGAGACCGTGGTATTCTTTTTGTTCACCAGCACTCGATAATTCCAGATAGCTGCCTTGTATTATCTTCTATTTGTTCCATGCTGTTTCAAGGAATTCCAAAGGAACCAGTTCGTGACCATCGTTGCTGTACCTATTTGTGTACATAACCCATTACCGAAAGCTAAAAATGGAACCAGTTTTTTTTCTCATCTCTTGTTAATGTACAATTTGCTGACCAAAATTTTATCATCTCTTCACGTACAGGTGAAGTCCAACATGATTAGGATCATAAACTCTGGCAAACAAATAAGTGATTGTAGTACTTGAATATAAGCCAGTTGCAAAGAAAGATGAATCTTGAGGGACAATTTTGCAGTGATTATATACTATTGGTGGTGTTGAATGAGAATATACTTGCTGTTATTGATTCTTTTTTTTCGATGAACAATTCAGAAGTATCAAATTCAGATCACACTTTTCAGTTCTACAATGCATATCCATATCCCCACGTAGTTCGACTAATTGTTTTTGGAGCCATGTTGATGGATGGTCTCACCAACAAACTGCCTCATGCAAGTAATGCAGGGGTTGACCTGAAGAATTGCTACTCATTCATCTCTCAAGGGAAAGGGAAGGAGGTGTGTTGCATTCTCATATTTCTTTCAAAAATAATATTCGTTTGATATTCAAATTCTGATCTCTTTATTGCTCTTTTGAATGTTTTACCACACCCGTAGGGGCTAGACATAGGTTTATTAGAAAGTATATTAATGATTTTTTTTTGGCTTGAAGTGAGATATCCAAACGAGGATGGTAGATGTATCAATAGACTTTGGATCAAGAGAATTTTCTACAACATATTAGCTAAGTATGAGTACATTTTGAGCTACTCGTGGGATATAGTTGAATTGATTATTGCGAGGTAGACTTATTGAAGTGGATAAGGATCGAATCTCGATAAAGTTGAGATAAAGTCTTTCTCCGTAGTAGTTAATTGTAATTTTTTGATTTGCCTCCTCATAGATGATCAATCATGTGGAACTGTTGAAGTGGTAGATTTCATCTTTTTACTGAAATGAGTACATTTCAAACTAAGAATAAAATAAAATCAAATTGGTTTAGACTTTATCAAAATGATATTCATTGGTACAGTGGTAAAACACTCAATAAATAATTAAAATTTAAAATGAGTATTCTAAAAATTAATTTCTTTATGTGTGCATAAATTACATTTATCTAGTAGGCCAATCAATTAAACACTATCACTAAAATTTATCATCCTACCAGTCTCACATGGTCGGTCCCACGATCATATATGAGGAGATAAATCGAGACATTGCAGTTAGTCACGACGGAGGAGTGTATAACTCGACTTTGTCGAAATTCGAATCCTTGCTCTCTTATGCAAAGATGTTTCATCGTAACCAATTCAATTATGTCTCAGGGGCAACTAAACACAGGGCAACTAAACACTATCACTGATGAGGTAGGAAGATGCCATTTTAATTGTGTTATAAATAAGTGGTATTATTTAATAATTTTAAAATAAAATATTTATTTATATATTAAGTTATGCTATATCACTTTTATTTATTTATAGTATTCAAATCATGTATTATATTTTCGAAATATTTTTTTTTCTATAGGGCAATCAATTTCGTCAATTGATCGATGAATTAAAAAAATTTTAAATCATTCCGAATCAAAATTAATGTATTCCAACAACTTTGTACAGTATCCATTACCGTTCAACTGCTCGTGGGTCATCATGACCTACGAGCCATCGCCAACGGAAGCAATCCCTAATCTGTCTGTCACTGTTCCATTGCGAATTGGATCTGTGTCGCCGGCCATTTGATTCCGGCAGGGCTTAGGGTTGCGAAGAGAAGAAAGGGGCGGCGAAGGCTTCTCCTTGTGCAATTGTCAGCATGTGCATAGCGGCGTGGGTGTGGCAAGCGCATCCTGTCTACCAACTTTTCCTCCTCCTCAACAGAGACGAATTCCATGACAGGCATGTCGATTCCGCCTCCCTTCTCGTTTTCCTTTCCGATTTACTCGTATTGATTGTTTCTCATGCGACACGAATAGTTTTTTTAACTTCTGGTTTTTAGTAGCTTCTGCTACCAGAGAAGAAAGGTTTATGATGTCTTCATCTTCAAAACCTGGATGATTTCGAGAATTGATTGTTTCGATCGGCATACTGTCTGTCTTCATCTTCAAAACCTGGAGTTGAAACGGTTTATGATTAGGAAATTGACGCCGCTTCTTCTATAGGAGAAGCTTGCTGTTAGGCTTTATGAATAGTCTCTGTGAATTTTAGATACTGTTGTCCTCGGGGCAATGGTGCAACGGTAGGTTGTGACGGGCTTTATGCTACGGCGTATAGAATTTTCTCAAATGTGAATTTTAGCTGGTGGTTGATGGAAAATTTCTGTACCCCAGGGATTGAGTCCATCGAACTGGGTCTTTTTTTCATTTTCATACAAGATATGTGATGAAATGCTGCTGTGAAGTCTCTTTTTCTCATGGATGTTGCTAATCGCTTATATTGCTTTCTCGCAACTGCGCATGATGGTAGGCCTACAAAACCAGTGGAGTGGTGGGGGGAAGGCAGCAATCAAAAGATCCTGGGAGGAAGAGATGAACTAGGAGGAGGTACGTGGTTGGGGTGCACAAAGGATGGCCTCCTGGCATTTCTGACAAATTTTAGGGAGCCTGGGCCTAGGTCCGGAACAAGGTCCAGGGGTGAATTGCCAAAAAGGTTCTTGGAGGTACTTGCATTAGGTTGAAACAAGTTGTGAATATTTTGCTGTATGTCTCTCTTTCAGCCAATAGCTACATGCATTAGGTTAAATCATGATCCTTTTCTCCCTTAAGTTGTACTTTTTGAACTCTTCAAGTCCATTTCTTGTGATCACTATTTTTCTGTATGGAATAGTATTAGGACAAACTAGTTACCCTTGTCAATTTCTTCTGTATTTGTAGGAATTTTTCCTTCAAATGGGGATCGCAATCAAAGGATGCTGGGCATCTGGGTTCGCCGCTGCGTGCGCTTCCCGATTTATCCTGGTCCCCCAGTTATTGCGTATGAATTTTTCCTCAAATGGGGACCATTTGTGCTGGGAGGTAAATCGAGAAACTGGCCAATGGAAGTTGGTCAGACCGATCACTCTCAAGGGTATTGCCTGGCTTCGAGGATTCGAACCATTATTTTTTTTTTTTTTGAACTCTTCAAGTCCATTTCTTGTGATCACTATTTTTCTGTATGTCTAGTAAGGATTCTAATACCTTGTCAATTTCATTAAACATATTGATGAAATTGATCTATTTATTTCATTCCATGATTCAATCTAATGAGTACATAGATTATTCCATCCCTTGTCAATTTCATTCCTTGTTTTATTCTTTATCGATTATATTCCATGACTTATATGTAATATTGATTATTGCGTCTGCGGCCTATGTCTGTGAGTGTTTTCTCTTCTTGTTGCAGGGAACAAAATCTGCTTCAGAGGCTGCAGAGGAAATAGTCAAGGAAGCTCATCAATATGATGGATTTAATCTAATATTGGCTGAACTTGGAACACAAACCATGTTTTACATCTCTAACCGTCCGAAAGGAAAACCTATAGTTGTTCAGAAAGTTCCTCCTGGTGTCCATGTACTTTCAAATGCAAATCTGAACTCTCCATGGCCCAAGGTAGATGCAGCTTTATCAATTTGCTATTTCAAAATTGATTATGTGCTAGGCCTTTTTTCCTCTGTTTTACGCAACTATTTCACAATATTTTTGTGAATGCACTTGTTAATTCCCAACTTTTAACACCACATCAGGATCTTGCAGCATTCCCCTCAATCTTTGCCCTGTACACGATGTTTCTCAAACTTGATTCATCATGTTTGCTCAGCTGCATAGTAGAAAAATGTTTACATGTTGGAGGTTGGAACAACTAGGAGATTTTCGGTGTCAAAAATTCTAGTCTTATCATTTGCATCCTGACCAATTGATATCAAGGCCTTTGCTACAAGAATGCTTACTAAAAATATCTAATTCATTTTTTCTTGGCTCAATCTTAATTTAGCTTAGTTCTGAACTCTACTTCCTATAGTGATTGCTTTCTTAACATGAAACCAACATTTCCCGTTCGCAGACAGAAAAATTACGCAGAGAGCTCTACGAAATACTAGCGAGTTACGGAGAGACAGAACTTTGTGAAAAAGAGATGGTCGAAAAGCTGATGGGTGACCAAACGAAAGCTGATCCAAGTATGTTACCTACCACTGGTTGCGATCCCGAATGGGAATTCGCCCTGAGTTCTATCTTTGTGGAAAGCAATGCAAAGCTGGTCAGAAATGAATTTTACTACCTTGTAATCTTCTCGTATGATCGAGGCATCTCACTGTTGGTTCATCATTGCAGAGGCGATATGGAACCCGAAGCATGGCTGCCGTATCAGTCAAAACAAACGATGAAATCATCTTCTACGAGAAGTATCTTGAGAACAACATATGGAGGGACCATTCCTTTCAGTACCATATGCAGAATTCCCCAATAGATCAGAAGTTAGCTAAATAGTTGCCTCTGAACATATCGTTAGAAGAGTCGCTCTATCCCACGAATTGTTGTGAAATAACTGTTTATTTAAATGAAACTGCAATATCTTTAACCATCTTTCTAACTATTATTAGACCTCTTTTGAGTTTTGAGCATGGAGGTGCAGGTGCTGCTGATCAAACTAGTTGAACTTCCAATGCCTGCAATTGGGAATTCAATGCCTTTGGCTTCAAGAAGGTAAATGTTGTTTAGTTATGAGTGTTTTAGTATCATGGAGATTACTTTAGCTTGCTTATAATATCTCTAATTTAAATTTTGAAACAGTTAAATGGAAAAGATTTCATGATTCAGATAGTGACCAACATAAAAGACATTGTACATACTACTTTGGCATCAATTTAATGTTGCAGGTCATTACAGACTATCCAACATAAAGCTAGAGTCCTCAGAAAAACTGGCAGAACCAGAGGCAATTGCTATAGATTCAACTCTTTAGACCTAGATTTAACCTTCATTGTTTCCTCTGGTGTGGATGGGAAAAGTTCCACATACCTCGAACCAATTGTCATCTTGTCCTTCGACATGGCCTTCTTTGCTTCATCTGGCGACGAAAACTCCACAAAGGCCTCACCGGTTGCTTTCCCGTCCAGGCGATAGCCAATGTGCACTTTGTCCTCGCTCAGCTCAAATTCCGCAAAGAAGTCGATGATATCAGACTTGGTCACTGAGTAGGGAAGGCCGCGGAGCTTTAGGACCTCATACTCCGAATTGTCCCTGTCCTTGTCCTCGTATGATTTTCTCGCATGAACAGGCTGTGCGTCTCTGCGATAATCATCGTCTAAGGACCAGCCACCACTGTTAACCTCCGCGGCCACTCCGCGGTAGTACTCTTGTTTGGTGCATGGAAAAACTTCAATGTACCTGTGGCCCATGTTCTGTCGATCCTTACGGAGCGCAAACTCAGCCTGCATGAGTGATGGAAACACGACAAAAGCATCTCCTGTAAAACGCCCATTCTTGTTGACGAGCAGGCAATCCACGATATCTAGATCGATGAAGAATTTGATGATATCAATGTCGTTGCAGTTGAAAGGAAGGCCTCTCAGCCGGACCACCGGGAAGGAGTGAATGCTGCTAAATCCTCTGCTAAAACTGCCACCGAGGGGTTGGTAGGAGTTGCCAATACCTCCCATTGGCATGAATGATCCAGGTTCCATGATCCGCAACCTCTTTGAGCCGCCAACCTCGTATCCATCCGTCGCAAAGCTGCTGTTCACTGCGAAGTAGGGATTTGACTCCATCATTCTTGGCCTCTTTGCCCCATCGTACCCGTCTGAAAACCCCCCGCTCCCCAACATTGCCCTTCACATGATCCAACAACCCAAGGAGACAAAAACCCCCCTCAGCTCAATCCCCCATATTTATCAAAGACCTTACCCGACTTTACGCTAAAATATTACTCTATTATCGATC
Source organism: Curcuma longa (assembly GCF_044706935.1). Lineage (NCBI taxonomy): Eukaryota > Viridiplantae > Streptophyta > Magnoliopsida > Zingiberales > Zingiberaceae > Curcuma > Curcuma longa. The sequence continues at coordinate 16,940,219 of NC_133864.1, forward strand.
ACCCAAAAAATACTTTCATATGCAATATAAGCACACATAGCAAATAAGCATACAACCAAAATAGGGGGGAAATCAGGAACAGCAAATCCAAGAGAAAGCATTCCATAAATAGAATACATAAGAAAACATGAAATATTGTGATATTCTAAGGATTGATAACATGATCTGGTCATCAAGATGGATACTTCTTGACTTTTTCTATCAATATCTGAAGCAACTGATAATCATGTGGGAATCTCCCAAAAGATTTGAACATAACAATCCAAAACCTAAATGGAACAATCAATAAACATCTAAAGAATACAATGAAGCCAACTGTAGTGATAATTTTATGAATTTTTGGTCAACTATAATAAAATCCTTAGTGAATAATAAAATCCTTATGTGATATTCAAGTAAAAGGATTGTTATGTTTAAAGTGCCAATTTCAAATTACTACTACATGAATATTCATATATAGACTAACTATGCAGCCTCCTCTAGCTAATGTGGAAAAGTAAAGAGACAAACCTAAACAATTCAGAACTCCCTCCATCTCCATCTTAAAAGAAAGTGTATCAAAGCAAGATAAACAAATCACCTCCTCTGCCATTCATGTGTGTTTCATATATTTGTATGTGTTATGAAGCCTAGTCGATATCTGAACATGCCCTCTGTTTAAGTCTGAATTAACCATGACAACCTAACTACTGGAAATTCATCGACTGAAGACGACCAAATCGACAACAAAACAATCCATTATCTTCATGGATTAATAAACTAAAACCATCAAGTGAAAAATTAACAATAGCCTGCAATAAGCAGCTATCAACATCAATAGCTAAACCAGAACTTGAGTCCCTGTAAATACTATGAATGCAGCTCATACTAATTTTTATTATAATTTCATCATCAACCTCTATCATTTCTGGCATCAGATTTATCATATCGACCTTTAGTAGCTATGCTAATTTGTTGATTCATCTAAATTCAAAGAGTGCCTGCCAGTAATTTCTCTAAGTAAATTTATCTATAAGTTGAAGACAAAAACCAGTTAGCCATCACCTTAATCGATTCCTTTACAAACACAAATCATACAACGCGTCAAGATAAAGTAAAGCAGAGGGCATAATCCAAATCCTACGAACATGATTGTAAGTTTGTAACCATTCTAACCCTACCAAAAAAGAAGGGAATCACAGACTATCACTCCAGTACCTCAACTCTCCGCTTGACTTGATGATGGCGCAAAACGCCTCTGAAAGCCAAAAATGATATCCTTTGCTTGGAGAAGGGGAGTTTCAAGAAGGCATACTCAGATGTACATAAAAGCCACAAAATTTGCAGAAAAAGAAACTAACATAGGCATATCGGGCTTAGAATCCATACAAATCCAAATAAAACCCCAAGATTAGATTAAACAAGAGAGCGATCTAAGAAACGAGAGGGGAAAAAATGGAACGAATTGTGACATCTGAAAAAATAAATAAATCAAAATAGGTCTTCCTTGCGTACCCTCTTGAACTGTACATGATTGCTGAAATCTTCCGCGAGGCGATCAATCGACCACAAGGTCACCGCGTAGACGCAGTTGCTCCGCCGGTGGAGGAGGGAGAAACCCTAGTTTCGACTTTATAGAGCCTACTCTTGTTTCTTATGGGCTTTGTTTTGGGCCCAGCCCAAAATGAAATTATATTTGAGGCTCAAAAGACCCCAGTTTATTTTCTGAAACGCCCCCCATAATAATAATAATAATTATTATTATTATTATTATTATTTTAGATATTCAATTTTTTAAATCGAATGGAACTGATGTAGTCTCGAAGAAGTTTCCCACTTCTCATCTAAATAAAATTCAAAAAGCATAAAGTATTTCGACATTCACAGTGAAACTTTTTAAGAATCAATTATGTTTCACATGATTGATCCTACGATTATCTGTGAAAAGGTAAATCAAGAAACTACAATTGACTATGACAGAGGAGAGTATTGTCTCGACTTCATTGAGATTTGAATCTTTGTCATCTTCTGCAAGTCTATTCCGTTCATGTAACCAACTCAACTATATCTTGTGAACAAATTCTATTCATTTTACCGCATACATTATAATTATTTAAATAATAATTTACCGAAGGACATTTATTTTTCAGAGTACCCGAACTCTAATTTGTACTCACTTTATTACCGTCCAATCAATAGTTAAGTTTTTTATTTTAAAAAAGAATGAGACAAAATCCAATAAAATATTTAAAATACAATAATATAAATTCAATATATGTTTCTTAATAGAAGGTATTTAAGATCATTAAATAGTAAAAAAAAATGTTCATAAATTAAAAGTGCTAATTGACCAATTAATAACCATCTATTGTTAACATTTAATCATGTTCCGGTTGAGAAGTACATCTGGATACGTCACCGGACCTTCCTCGTCGTAGAAGTGGAACAGGAGGAGAGTTGGGGGCGACGGGAGCTTCAGGATCGTCGGGACCTTCGTCGAGGTTGGCGTGGAACAAGACGAAGGGTTTGGCACGCCGCTGACTCCTGGACCTGAGAACAGAGAAGGCGTGAGTAGGAAGGTCAGGGGGGTGCCCTGACGCAACCACTCCGACGCTCAAGTCAGGGATGGCGGGAGGAAGAAGATGATTAACAGTAGCTTGAGCGTGAAGAGAAAACAGAAGTTGAAGAAGTTGAGAGAGTTACCTGCTGAAGGGAGTGGTCATTTTAAGGAGAGATGAGCGTGTATACCTTCACGTCATCATTTAAGGATTGTCCCATCATGATTAATGAGATGTCAAGAACAATCGAGTTCCCTGTCCCATCGTCGGTAAAGTGTTATCTTGTCACAGTTAGTGCAGACAGCAGAGAGATAGTAGTAATTAATGAAGGCGTGAGCTTGTCAAAAATCGTGATGGGATGTACCAGGGCACTGTAGGCCGCTTCGTTGGTCCGGCTTGGTAAAGGATACGTGAGGCGAAGACCTTCAGCGTCAAAGCGCTTCAGAGGCTAAATGAAGGAGAGAGGACCGCATGGGTGATTCGGTCAAAGGGTGGCCGAATGGACGATTCGACTGAAGGATGGCCGAATGGGCGATTCAGCTGAAGAATGGCCGAATGGGTAAACGTCTATACTCTAAGTGACCAGATCAATCAAGTTTATAGCTTCAACCGACTGGACCTTTGGGATAGGACCAGACTTGGACTTGAGTCCAGCTGAGGGCCCCTCTGACTATCCCCGTAACAAATCCATTATATAATTGTCCAAATACTTTTTAGACTGAAATATTCGATGACTTAAAAGAACTTAAAATTCATGTTAAATAAGAGCAATTACAATGATATTGTACTCTGAATTTGCATATGCGACACGTACACATACAGGTAAATACGCGGACGAGTGCCCAAGCACATCCCATTAACTTAGTCAGGATTTTTTATATTTTCAACAAAGATGAATTCAATAAATTAAAAATAATAATAATATAAAATATAAAATATAAAGTATATATTAATTTTATATATTTTATAATAATATTTTATACTTTAAAATTTTTACATAATAACTTCATTATCAATTATATCAAACACATCTGATATCAAATAATTATCGTATAAATTAAAATTTTTAAATAATAGTGTAAGTTTTTATTAGTGCGATCAAAAGGATTAACCTATGGAAGAGTGAGTCAATTTATCAAAAATTCATTGATGGGACAGGACAGAGCAGACCAAGCACCATCATGACAAATTAGAAAATCTCTAATCCAATCTAATTTAAAACAGACTACGAGTTATGCGGACCAAGCCACAAACCTACTAAAAATAAAAATATATATATAAGATTAAAATTTTTACATTTAGATTAGGTGAGTTAAACTTATAAGTTCATAAAAAAATAATAGATATATATATAATATTAAAAAATTTAAGTTTGGTTGCGAATTAAATCGATGAACTCATTAAAATGTTTATTTTTATTTTAAATTTAAGAAGAGACCTGCGGACTCACGAGCCAACTTTTACAAGTTGCAGATGAGTCCATCTAGATTTATGTTAAAATAGATAAAATATTAATTTAATCTATTTAAATTATTTAAGTCTAATTCAAATTAAAGATTCTAATCTTCACAATTTAATTTCTAAATTTTAAATTAAGTGGATGAAAATAAATTTAAATTTAAAAATTTAGACTTTAACTTTTAATTTGATTATAATTGAAATAAAAACAGAACCTTCTCGAACCCCGCCGTCTCACGATCAGACTAGCCGCCGCCAGCGCTCGCCCGCTCTCCGCCGCAGCCTCGCCCCGCCATCTCACGATCAGTGCGAGTGCGACTGTTCGCCGACGGAGAGCACAATTATGCGACGTCTGAAAAAGAAAGAAAGAAGAAACCCTCGGAGAGCGACGCCACGTCGATCGCCTTTTCCGGCTGCATGCCACGGCGGCCTACTGGAGTTAGCACCGCAAGCTGCCTCCGCCGTCCCTTCGTCGTCGTCGCCATCCATCTCTTCCCACAGAAACAATACCCCCTCGATCAAAGCTCAATGAGCATTACATTTGCTCGACAACAATATCATACATAAGGTCAGTCCATATCCTTGTGAATCAGTATAAATTAATATTCTTTCTACACGACACGAATAAAACAACGATCCTCCAGTCAGTTCTCGCACCCAGCAGCGGCGGCGGCGGCGGCGGCGGCGGCGGCGCTGCAGGGAGAGAGAGCAAACGTGAGCAGAGGCAAGTTCCGGCGAAAAAACATTCCAGAAACGCCTCTCCCACTGACGCAATTCAGGGTCGAGCAATTCCCCCAAAACTTCTCCCACACGAACGCCTTAAACTTGCTGAAGAACGAGGCTCTTCCAGCTGATCCGTCGTCGCTCGACCTTGCCTCTCCTTCTTCTTCCACCTGACCACTACTCAAATGGAAGCTGACCTTCTTCGCGGGCTCCACGCGGTGGAAGAAAGTGTCGCACCTGCCCACGCTCGACACCAGCAGCCCTCGCTGGAACTCCACGCCAAACATCGTCGGCTTGGCACCGGCGCGATCTTCCTCAGTACCTGTCAAGCTTGTAGATCAACGTAAGCAAATTATAATTAAGAATTAATAAATGATCACAAGTGAGTTCATATATATATAGATAGACGAGATTGCTATACTGCGCGACAATTCCGTGTGTGATCGTGCACGACTTTCTGATCCACTGTCGTTGCCGTCGCCCTTGTTGCGTCGTCTGTCGCCGTCGCTGCCGCCTCGGGCGCGATCGATGCGCTGTTCGTGGCGCTTCGGCCGGTACCGAATTCCGATCGGATAGTGGCTGAAATCCGATGAATTTAATCGGAAACAAGGAATCCGTCCACTGGCCGGCCATCTGCTGGAACCCGACCGATCAAATTTCGTCGGATTCCGGTCCTTATCGGTGGTCTTTGATCACAATTTGGTTGGAAACGGCGCTATCACGGCGCATCGATCACGTCCGAGGCGGCAACCGGCGGTGGCTGGACGGCGCGGCGAGGGCGGCGGCAGCGACGGTGGACCGCAGGTGTCGTGCACGAGTTGCGGATTCCTTATCACGCAGCATAGCATTTCTCTATAGATAGATAGATTAATTATAATACCTTCTTCATCTTCAACATCTCCGAATCCGCAGGTCGGATCCATTGCGGCTTGCAGAGGCATACTTTTCTCATCTTCCACAAATATCTGGCCACATGTCAATCGATATATCGGATTCAGAACTCACTCAATCGCTTCGTAGTTCACCATGAATAAGTTTAATTCTCATACCTCTGTTGAATCGCAGTGCAAGGTTCCCATGAACTCTTCCTCCTCCAACTCCAAACCCCCGACCTCACTTATTTGTCGACATGGCTGAGCACCTTCGTTGCTTTCCAACAGGGACGTGAATTCATCGAGATGAGAATAATTCGATCCGAGCCAAAAGTGATCATCAGTGCTGTAGTTATAAGAGCTGTACTGGACCAGTTCCTGGGAGACTGAGGCGATCGACGACAAGACCTCTTCTAATGCATTGTTGTTGTTGTGGATGTTGCTGCTTCCTTCAAAGTCGAAGTGAGGGAAGTCCTCGACCTCTAGCGGCGGCAAGGAGAGCCTGTGTTGAAGCCTTGATGGAGTAAACGAGAAGCATCCCGGGGAACTCCATGAATCCATTCGACAAGCATCTTGTGCTAGACAATGCTGCTGCATCATCATGCTCGATGAGCAAGCACCACCACTTTGGAAAGGACTAATGCCTAAACCCTCAAAATCATCCTCGTCGCTCTCTCGTCTATCCGCGGAGATTGTTGTTGTTGTTGTTGTTGTTGGATGATGATGATGATCCTTGGTCGACATCCATTGAGAATGAGAAGCACCATAGTGCTCTATGATCTTAGGCCCCGGCTCTGTCTTCTTGAACACGCGGCATAGAGCATATGCATCCTTAGATCACACAAAGTAAGTTTAAAACAAGCATGAAGAACCCTAATTAATGGCATCCATAGATACGTAGGTACCTGTAAACCTGAAGCAGCATTCTCGCATTCCCTCTCGTCGAGGCGATACTCATGCATAACCCAATGGGTGCGTGAGCCATGTGGAGCTCGACCTCCATAGTAGACCAGTGTTTTCTTCATCCCGACGGCCCGGCGCTGCGAATTCACCTTTCGATCTTTTCCGGTGGCCTTCCAGTACCCGGCCTGAGTAGCTCGGTTCGTCCTCGATCCGTTCGGGTACTTGCGATCTCTCGGGCTGAAGAAGTACCACTCCAGGTCCTTGCTTGGTAAAAAAGACTTCTCTGAGACGAATTACAGGAATCAATGGCATGGCAAATTAATCTTCCATCAAACCCTAGATAGGATTGTATTTTCAAGAAGCTTTATGTACTTCCAAAGGATATTCTATCTTGTCATCAAACCCTAGACAACCTTTTGACTAGCTATAGGATTAGTTCTTCATCTATCTTTATCTATTTGTCTTAGGGTTTTACCAATACAAACAAGGTTAATCCAAATACTTAACCTTTAACTTTAGCTACAATATTATTCTAGTTTCAAGGCTACTTTTAGTACCTGATCTTTAATCAACAAAAAAAAAACATAAAACAAGAATCTAATCGAAATCAACATAATTATAATTTTAGGGTTTGCATCGTCCCTAATTAAGGAATCTTCCTAAGGCTATATAGCTCCATCCGGAAGTAATGTAGGAATCAAGTGATGAGGAGGATGAAGTGCAACATAAGAAACACCAGAAGGAAAAGAAAAAGATGATAAAGAAAATTAATTATAATAAGAACATTAATTGAAGTAGTATTTGCTAAGATTGATCAAATACCTGGTAGATCCCATGGTTCGCACTTGTAGAGGTCGACCTCGGGGATGATATCGAGCTCGATCCTGCGGCCATTGATCTTCCTCTTCAAGTAGTAGACGATGAGCTCTTCGTCGGTGGGATGGAACCGGAAACCAGGAGGCAAGCTCATTGGCGCCATCAGTTCAATTTCCCTCCGACCTCGATCGAGATGTATATCAGAATTCACAAACCTGAAAATCATGATAATCATATATACAAGAAATCAGTACTAGACAAGATTAATCTACACTAAAAGAGAAAGAGGGAGAGACCTTGAAGGAGAAAGAAATGAAGGGGGAGGTGGGAAAGCCCTCCCTCCATGGCTTTTATAGGGAGGAAGTTAAAGGAGGAAGCTTCTTTAGTGGCTTTTGGTGTGTGGATTCTTGTCAGCGTTCAAGAGAAGCTCTTCTTGGCTTTTGTGCCTTAATTAGGTTGCTTTTGTCTTTTACTTTGCAGATGGCGATGGTGCAGCAGTGCTGGCTTCTTGTTCTTCTGTTCTTCTTCTCTGTTTTTTTTTTTTCAGAGATTAGGGTTCGTAGAGGGTCTCCAATGGTCTTCGACTTTGGATTTTTTGGATTAAATATAGCTGCCCTTTTCTTTTTTAACTGCAAAGTAGGGGCTGGAGATGGGAGCATGGTTCTACTGTCTGTCTGACAAGATTAAAAGTGGCGATGATGATGATTTTGGATTATTTGGACCAGAACGCGATGATGATTAAGAGAAAGAACAAGAAAAATAAAATAAAATCAAACTTTGTCTGTTACTGAATGGTTTGAGTCTAGTTTGTGATATAAAAGACCTAATTCTATGACTCACTTATAATGTTCTTCATCTTAACATGTCAGGTGTAGAACTAAGTAGTACTATTTATCCTCTTCAATAAAAAGTAGAATCCATTATCCCAGTAGTTTCATATAATCGATTTCACGATCATCTGTGAGAAGATAAATCTAAAAACAACAGTTAGCCACGATGAAGAAGGGTATTACTTCGACTTCGCCGAGATTCAATCTTTGTTCACTTCAATAATTCTGTTCCGTCGTAACCAATTCAGCTATGCCTCGAAACTCTCAAAATTATATATAGTGCTAAGAATTAGGACGGACTTCTTAAACCGTTGTGGTTTAAAACTCATCCAAAATATATCATATTTTTAGAGTTTTAAAATTTTATGAAGTTGAATCATCCATCAAGATCCATTAGTGGCCGGATCGCTAAGTTTCAAGATTAATCAGTTCGATAATTTCTAAAATTAAATATCAACATCAAATCTTATCACAGATTGTGTTAGGCACGGTTCAAACCGGCCCATGGTACAGTCAGTAGTGAGCCGATCGAGTCGAGGGCGGTCCGACCAAACTACCATCTCTGTGCTTATACTACACGAACATTTCCTTGATGTGCAAAATACCTCGCCGACAGGAAAAAAAAACAAATCTTTCAGCACGTGGCGTAAAGTAATAGGAGCAACGAGGTGGGGGTGGGGTTGGCCAGTTGGCCCCACGCCCTTTTGATCTGCTTGGTGGCCTCCACGCCACCCCTCCCCTCTCTTTCTTTTCCTTTTGATCAATCGAACTTTAGGTGCTTTCCCCCTTTTTGAGTCAATGCTTGTGGTTCTTCTCTCACATGGCCAATGGTGAGTAAAATCTTAATTAAATCGAATTAATCGATCAAATAAATATTTTAAAATTTCCATTTGATTAACTCTAAATTTTATTTATTTTCTTTTTTTATTTATTCAATTTGATCAAATTTGATTAAACTGATTAAACCGATATATCTACTTATCATCATGTATCAATCAACTACTACTCCACAAATAAAGCACTATAAATTCAAAAATTAATTAATACAGTTAATTACCTATGTAGGAGCAATTGACTAATATTATATTGTTCAATCAATCGATTGATGATGAAAAAAATTAATTAATTGATAACTGACCAAATTAATTAATATTATATTAATTTAATTTATTCAATTTTAATGATAAAGTTCAATCTATTCAATTTGTTTTAAAAAATCTTTGATTTATTCGATTTCGATTAATTCATTTCTATCTACACATGACCTTACTAAATATCACTTGTCTATTAGCTCCATGTTCTAGTCCACATTTCACTACTTCATCATCATCAATGCACATTTAGTTAATCATTTGATATTACTTAATGAATACTAGGGTAGCCACGAATACACAAATTAAGTGGATAAAAATGATACAACTTCTAATTTACCTCCTCACATATGATCCATGTCCTCAGAGATTGAGTTATGAGACTGACTGAGATTTATCATTTTTATGAGACCTATCATGTAAGGCCGATGGGGTGGTGGATTCCACCGTTTACAGAAAAATAGATAAATGGCATATAACTAGTAAATATTAATTAATTCTAAGCAGAATAAGTCTCATTAATAATACACTTACTAGACATATCATTATGCACAAAGAAGTTGCAATGTGGCTCTCTTTGATCTAGTTTAGACCATTGCCACAAAATTTGAGACAATAAGTTAGTTATATTTGTGCCTTGCCGATCGTTGAGTTCATCATCTTCGATCAAAGCAAATTCACCATGAATAAGTTTATTTATTATATTTGTATTTTTCTTTTTCAGTTTGTATTCTATAGGGTTATAATTTGAAGTGGTATTGGGATCGATACTTGAGTGCTTACCTTGAGATACGCCTTTGCGTAGCGTTGGAAAGTGGCAAGCTTCAAGTTCTTTGATTCACATATCTGCCAATCAAATAGACCATATTAATGTATATATATATATGTGGAGATTTAAATATAAAAGACCAGGAATCAAATAACCGAAAGATTAGCCACACAGACCTTTGCCAGCCCCAAATAGCTTTAGATCATCTTCATGTAGTTGGGGAAGAATATTTTTCCTTGGCCGACCATGATTTTCCTTTGGGATTGAAGTAGCATCAGCAGTTTCATAGAAATAGGATATAAAGCTATTCAAATTATTTTATCGACAGTGTGCTCTGAAAATACAGGTTCAAACTGACTCAGCCACCAATATGAGAATAGCTAATCTCTATCTCATTGATATGGTTAGATTGAAGACTCGACTTCTGATGGAGTGAATGATGAGTTTGACTCTTCAGATAAAATGGATCCACTGCAGTTGAAACACGAAGATGAACTTTGAAGTGCTCCATTACATGAGAGCACTGAAAAGATTTCTAATTTTTTGTTTCTCTTGGTTGAAACAAGGAGTTGGTCAAACAATTCAAGAACAGTGGCCTAAATGTTATTGTTGTTCCATAAATAGTTCATCGAATGTAGAGGAATCACTTCGCCTGCATCTGAACTGCTTCAGCCGATACTGCAGAAAAATTGATGAATAGAACAAGGATGAGGAATCACCATGGTTAGCCCAAAGCTAACTTGTCACATAGCGTTTGGTATGCAGCAGTGCAGCATTTGAATTTCTCCTCTGCTGCTATCTGTTCATGCATTAAATTAACATCCGGTCAAAATCATTCCTCGTTGCTCCACAATCACAGTTTAGGCAGATAAAAGCATAGCCAGATACGGAAGGGAAGTATAATAAACAAAGAAACAAAGAGATTAGCAGTTTGGAATAGTTAACTATACTAGTTTCCACTTGCCAAAAGCAACCAATTATTCCATCAAATGTTATATATGTATATTTCATGCTTTAGACTCCCTGTAATTTTCCTTTGTGATTGTGTCAGTACCTTTTAGGTTTCAACTGTGTTGATTGGCAGATTCAACCGTGTTTGCCACAATCATATTCTACTTACCACACTAATAAATCCCAAAACAAGTTTAGAACAAGCAGTGGTTTTTCAACAGAAATACATAAAAAGAGAGAAGCAATAAAGGCTACCTTTGATGACCCTTGATGTCGATCTGGATGCCATTTTAGAGCACAACTTCTGTATCTGTTGAGAAATGATAAAAACAGAAATTTTTAGTGTCCTGGACTTTTCAGATAAAAAGGAACAAAAAGGACTATTAATCGACAACCAATACTATTTTCAATATTCACTTATATTTGTGTAGCTAAATTCAGTGAAATTAGCATCACAAGTCATGGTCCATTATTTTCCTTTTCTTTTTACCCCTTTGTTTTTGTTGCATGATGTAAAGAGCTAGATATTTTCAATGTTCACTCTGTTATCTGTGTAGCTAAATTCAGTGAACAGGTCATATGAAGTCAAAGATGAGACTATAGATAAAATAAATTATAATCCTGAATTATAGAAAAATTAGAAACTAATGTTTAAGAAGAATTAAAACTAAATATATGAAAAGTAATTTCTTATAAGTAAAAAAATTAAGTTATGATGATTTGTTTTTGACAAGCAAATATTGATGAAATTATTATACAAACAAATGGGTGGTTAGAATGGAGATGAACTTTGGAATCTTGTGTGACTGTCATTTGCCTACCATTCTAAATGGGAAATTTTGAGTATAGCAAGACCCATGATTCTTTATGCATCACAGTGTTGGGCAATTATAAATGCAATGGGCTCCCTCTTCATAATACAGTAATTAAATTATCAATTAACTACTCATAAACAACCTAACCCTCGAATAGTTGAATGAAGGACCTCATCTATCCACATTCTTCCAAATCTAATGGAAGACTTTCTCCACATACTCCCTATTCTCCCAAAGCCTTCCTCTTTGTTCCTCCCTCTTCTCCCCAAAGCAAATTTTCTCCCTAATGTTGAATACAAACGAAATCAATGACTTCTCTCATGTATTCCAGCAGTTCCAATCTAGCTAAGCCTTGTTTCTCTAACTATTTTCTCCTCATTACATATGAGGAAGAAATCAATCTATTTTGGAACAAAAAACAATAGTTGATTCCCTCCCTCTTAGCATTTGACTGATTCAAAAATTTCAATATTATGATTGTGATTTTAGTTGCCTTTTTAATGTTCAAGCAGACACTGTATGGTATTGGTATCCCAATCCAACTCAACCTATGTGTACTGGGATCAACCGAGTTTAACGACCATGGTTGTAAAAATGATTGTGATTTTAATAGATAAAAAATTAAAAAATAAGTAAAGATAGTTGTAAAATGTTTAAAGACAATCAATAGATTTAATAGTTGGATAAGCCGACAAAAATAAAATAATAAAAAGTCATTTAATGTTTATGTAGCTAACAGGAAAGGGAAGGAAGTGACTCTAAAACAAGGCTCTTCCTTGGTTCACTCACATTAAAAACATGAGGAGCAGATCCTAGATAACCTTCCATGGAAACAATTGGAGCAATTTGGTGTATACACAACTTTGGTTGAGGAGGGTGGATGGAGGGGAAATCTCATAGAAATGGATGTTTTATGCTTATGAGTTCGCATCCAACATAAGGTGAGGTCAAGGTGGGCACGAATAGCAAGCAGAGGTCGAGTGTGAATGTAAGACTTGAGCAACAACTGATGAATTGAGAGGGTGGTGAGCTCAAGCAGGTTGGGGAGAGAGGGTGACAAACGAGAACAAAGTAGGCTCATGCGGGTGGGGTGGGAGAGGGAGGCAAGCTCAAGCAAGCGGGAGGTAAGGCGGGCTAGGGCAGGAAGCTCTGGCAGCAGATGGGTCATGTGTGAGGGAAGTTCAAGAGAGCGAAGAATATTGGGATCATAACATAATTTTCCATTACACATTCCTTCTTTTTCTCCCCTCACCAAGTAGACAACTCCTAAAATTCCCTCTCCTTCTCCTTCCCTTTCCTGTCTCTTCCTTCAAGTACACAAAGCATTAGTTTTTATGCTTCGTTTGAAAATGCTTGTTTGGCTGCAAAAAAGCGATGACACAGTTTGATAAAATGTTGCCTACAAGGAATCACTGGTGGACCCAAAGATAATTGTAGATATGGTGATAATATATGAGGCATGTTGATCAAATAAGGGATAATTATACTGGTAATAGCATAGACCAAGAGTATGGTTACACAAGATTAGATTATAAAAACCAGTAAAACTTACGCATTTTTAACTTCATTTAACTTTAGAGGTCCAGTTGTCTTTAACCCAAGAGCCAATCTTTCACCAGTGAAACTTGGTTGATCAGAAACATCAGCATCAGTTTCATCCTCTGTTTCATATGTCCAATTCCTAGAGCTTTTATGGAAAGTACTGCCAGAAGAACTCCACTGAAAATTTTCAGAATTATTAAATGACGAATAAGAGAACTGTGCCCCTCCAAATGAAAAACGAAATACAGTTTCGATGTCATCATCATCACTTGGACAAAATTCAAATGCTCCATTCCCTATAAATTTACACGTATCAGTTATAAATCACTTACATTTAAATTAATATAGCACAAGATGAACAAACAATTCTTACATGTTCTCCTTTATAGTAGTATAGCTGAACTCTAAAACCTATACATATTGCTATACTTGGAAGCTCATAATCATGAGAAAAGATATGACGAAAGTCAAATCTCCATACTATGATATCGTGTGTGAATCAATACAATGAAATTCAGTAATTTAACACGACAGTATAAGTCATACTAATGATTGATTCTTCACTGAAATTAAATATCCACATTAAAGATTGCAAAAGATGACACATGAGGAACCTTACTCTTATTCCTATAAGATCCCCAGTGAGCTTCACGAAAGCCATTCTTCCTAGTTCCTGTGGCCCAGGAGTGTCTTCTAAACCAGGGTGTTTCATGAAATGATTCCTCATCCTCAGCTCTCCGCCTCTGGAATCTCAAGGCAAGTAGAAGAAAATGAAAAAAGAATATTATAGAATGAAACAATATCATCAATATTATAGAATGAAATAGTATCCTCTTAAGGTGTTTGAAGGAAAAGCATGCAGAAAGAAACTAATTTCTTCATTGTAAAATAGAAAAGGAAATCACAGTTAGAATCGGCAAGTAATTCAATCCTACTAACTACCTAAGATGCCTGGTTAACCTAGGTATCTCTCAAGATGTAGTAAACACACCAAGAATGACACCCATCTCCCTAGGTATCTCTCAAGATGTACTAGACACACCAAGAATTGACACCCATCTCCCCTGATCATTTTCATCTAAACTCTTATTCCTTCCATTACAATACAACAAGTTGCAAGGTGATTGAGAAAGCAGAAAACTGCTATTGAAATTTTACCTGAAAGAGGTGCTCAGCGTACTCTGAGAGGTTGGAAACTAATTTCATTTTAGATTCCATATTTCTCTTCCGTTTTGCATAGTAATTGAATCGCTGAATATGTAACTTAGTTAGAATCCAAGATGCAAAGAACAAAAACAATAACATGAAAAATTCTCTGAAACGACGGTAATAAGCTGCAGCAGTCAAAATTTTCTAATTCAACCTTTTACAGAGTTTGGAACCCACAAATATGCAAGAGTCATCATATTGATTTCATTTTTAACATGATAAATCAAATAATGAATAAAAAGTAGGTTTGAACTTCTTGTGCCAAATTTATTCCGCTCTAGCTTTGGAGCGTGAGCAATGAATTTCAGCCTGCAGGGTCTCTTAACATTCAAACTAGAGAAAAATATACAACTTTCTTATCTTTGATGTTTCTTTCATTTCTAAAATAGAATATGCAGGGACTAGCTTTGGAATGTCAAAAAGTAGTAGTGCCTACTGAATGTTAGGCATTTCTAAGTAGGTGCTCCTAAGAACTATCATAAATTTGAATCAATTCAATATCTACAGATAAATGGTATGAAGAGCAAACAAAACCACTAATGTCAATCCAAAGCCTAGACAAAAGGTCAAAGCTTGCACTAGACCTCGACAAGCTAACGTCAAAATTTGTCTAAACCAATTAGCGGATACTAAATAATTGGGACAGACACTGCTTGATACATTTATGTCCACATGGCATGTGGTGGCTATAATGATTGCAAAAGGTGGTGACTTAGTGTATGTAGGAATTGGTGACAACGTAAGGAAACAAGAGGTGGAAAAAGACTTAGCGGCAATGTTAGTTGAGCAGTTTACAAGAAGATGGGAATAGAAGAGGGTGATGGTTATTCGGTCATGTCACTCTTCATCTCCTTTCCCCTTCTTCTCCTTCCCAAGATCAAAGCAAACAACTTTCTTCCCTCTCTCCCTCCCTTATGCTTCTCTTCTTCCCCTTCTTCTCCTCCAGCTTTCTTCCTCCAAAATAAATTGACCAGAGTGAGTAGTCAGACATATTCTGCAATACAAGATAAGTATCATCTAAGATAGTAGGAGGTAACAGAGAAACAATAGTCCATCTTTCTTTAATTAGATATTCAGCACCCATTATGAGAGTCCTAGGGAACTCAATAGCAAGCATGTTTTCTCTATACTTCTAGCCCTTGAAGTTGCTGAGGTACAGTTGGATCGATTTATTTGGAATGAATCAGACCATTTAGAAATCAAAAAATAATAATAATAACAAGATTAACTACAGATATGAGCTATGGCAGAAGGTCCTTTTTCCATTAGGTGGGTGGTGTGTCTTAGTAAACAGTGTTCTCATTTGCCTTGACTTGTCTTTCTCATATCTTCTTGGTTCATTCATAAAATGTGTAGCAGTTTTTGTTCTTATCCAGTTTAAAGATAAGGCTCCACCTCTTTCTAAGTGGTCTTTCTTGACTATGTGTCTCTCCTAGGCATGTTGTTAAAAACATCTATCTCCAGCATGCATGTTTGACTCAGGTGGAGCCAAATGGCAATTGACCTTTTACTTGGAGATCTATTTTCAGTATCAGAGACCTATGCACCTTCAGCATCATGCAATCTGTATCTAACTCCACAGTAATCTGGCTTTGGCATTGCTGTTAATTAAATGGTTCAAGCTATATTACTCAGCAAAATTCTTCTTTTACAACCGCTTGCTCATCATTTAAATCTACTAAAACTTCAGGCGTTGTACTCCATGGCCTGAGGGATTCCTGAAATGCTCGCACAGCTACATGAGGGATTCCTAATTGTGTTCTACGTTTTTTAACAGCAAGTACTAACTTATCATCATTTAGTAAATCTACTAAAACTTCAAGCATTGTACTCCATAGCCTGAGAAATGGATTTTTGGTATGGTCGGGAGTCTTCAGCCAGCTTGTTGATCGAAAAAAAAAAATCCTTAATTTCAATAAAAAAATAGTAAATTGAACTCATTCATGTGTCTTCGAAGCGATGTAGAGAAATCATTTCATCAAGCATTTGAAGCACCGTAGAACAGAACAACGAAACCCCCAATCCAACCTTTTTTGCGATAAGAAAAAGGGAATTACATAATCTCATTAACAAAAATTTATAAAACAAGAGGAAAGGACATCGAACGGAACTCACAGCGTGCCCATGGTTCCTCCTCTTGCGCTCCAAGACGGGGGTGGAATGGAAAAAGGAGGCGGACTTCGGAAAGAAAGAAGAGGCGCGGTGACCGGCGAGGACGGCTCGAATGGTGGCGTTCATGATCCAGAAGAAGAGGGCGGCGGCGGCAGATGCGACGAGGCGGATCCCTTTCTCATCTTCTCGTCGCCCCGCAGCGATTGGTACGGACCATTTTGACGGCGGTCTGAACCACGAAGGGGCTCACGTGACGACCGCTTTTGTCATTTCTGGTAAAAATAAATAAATAAATAATAAATCATTTTGCACAAATAAAATTTTGAGTTAACGCATAATAAAAACAAATTAATTGTATTTTGAGTTCGTTTCATAAACCATGATAATATTAAACCAAAACTAAAAATTAATTTTTAAGATTGAAGTTATTTTGAAATCCACCACTACCGCCGCCACCGCGATCTCCATCTCCTCCGTCAAATGTTTTAAACTAAGTAATGTTTTTAATCTTTAAATCCTAATCAGTTAGCGCCTACTATATAGCCCTTCTCTATAATTAAATACTCCTCCCAAAATATTTAGCAATAACTTTGATATATCATTAATGAATTTCATTTCCATTTAATGGAAATAATACTCCCCATATGTTTTCAAATGTTTTTATAAAATTAATGAGAAAATCAAATTAAATGTAATTTATAATTTTAACTATGCCAATACAAAATAATATAAAAATAGGGATAATTTATATATTATATAATATTTTACGAAAGGGCACATTTATTTCTATAATTTACTTTTGAATTTATTGATACATCTATTTTCATAAATTTTTTAACAACTGATCTTTAAATAAGAAAGATAATGGATCTACAAGATCTTAAATGAATTGACTTATTCGAAAAAATTTATTCTTTACAAAATCTATTTGGTGTCATGGTTCCTCGAGTGATCGATGTCATGTGACAATTTGAAGGAGACAAGAAGAGTATATACAAAAAGAAGACTATGAATGCTACCAAATACTCAGAGCTCTTCTCGTGTTGAGGGACCACTTTTCTATATTACAATGACGACGACGATGATGAAGTTGGTGAAAACTTATCAATACGTTGATTTCTTGAATAGTCTTGATACAGAGTGGCCAAAAGACATAGATCTGATAATTCTTGATGATAAAAATATATGTCATCCTTAGGCTCTCTTCAAGTGTTTGGTGACAATCACATCGATGAGTTGCACATTCGAAACCATGGATAGCGATCATTTCCATTTTAGCAAGTCTGGTCGTACGACTTGGCTCAATGTCAATAGATCCGTACACGTGACATCAGCTCGGCCTCTAAAGTGCTCAACAAACCAAGCACCCACCTTAGCCTCTAGAGTATTCAATATCCTGACCACCCATCTCGACCTTCAAGCTTCAGAGTGTGGATAGCCTTAGCATCCATCTTGGCCTCTAGAGTGTTCGGCAACCCAAACACCCATCTTGATTCCTAGAGTGCTAGATACACTTAAGACTCTAACTCGATGAGTCCATAAGGCTATCTTATGACAAAGCAGAAAAATCATAATTGGATAGACATCCTTCAAGGACTCGTATAGTCGCAACCCTAAACCATCAATGGGCATGGCTTCCTTAGAATACATATAGTCGCAACCATCCTCTTTATAAACTAAGAGTGCGTTTGGTTGAGGGTCATCTGTGATTACCTTGGTTATCAATTCAAAGTTATCAATCAAAATCTTGTTTGGTTTAGGTAATCGGTGATTCCCAAGTAATGCTTCATGCCTGACACGTCAGCATACATCAACAAAAGAGGGCATCCAACTTGAAATTGAAAAATCAAGGAAAACTTAAGTTTTTCTTGATTTCGAGATTAAGGAATTTTTTTTTACAAAATTATCCCGCGAACTTGCGTCCACGATCGCGAAAAACCCTCTGCGAATCCTCCGCGGAGGAGTCATATGACCTAAAAGACATGCCATGTAGCTGGCATAGAAATCGATCGATTCTCAACGGGTATGAAATATCTGATTGATTGGTTGTACAATTTCGTAGTGCTAATTTAATTTCATTTTTCTCTTAACATTTTATTATTTCTCTTTCAATCTCTATCACCGGAGATTGACTAGACACTTTACCAAATAATGGTGTCCTCTGACGCATATTAATGCACAGAACACGTTCATCCACATCATCTATCAGAGAATTAAAAGCTTCGACATCGGCCGGCCGGCATCCAACGAAGAGACAAAAATTTGGACGGTGAATCTCGCGCCGTGCACTAGCCACCTTATCGACAAATTAGGGGAACAAGTCGAGCAAAAAGGGAACCTATCCACGACAGCACTCCTAGCTACCTAGCTAGGCTACGTCTTTATTCATTCAAGTGGCCCAAATGCACTACTGTTTCTGCCAAGGGATAATAATTTAATTGGAGTTGTCAATTTAAATTAGAATGATTGAATTGATGCGTCCTATCATGTAATTCAAATGGATTGAATTAAAATTTTATTAATCTATTTTAAAATAGATTAAAATGAATCGATCCACTTAGGTCAGTTTGGATTGACTTATGATGGGCTTAAGATTGATCATTTCTAAATTGCAATTTAAATTTAAAAATTTCAATTTGACCCCTTTAAATTGTAATCCAAATTTAAAATTTTTAATATATTTTTTTATTTTTTATTTATTTTTTTGAGAGGTCCATAGGTTGACCCGTTTAACTCGCAATCCGTCTTGGGTTGGAGATTTTTCAACTTGTCAAGTTGATGGGTCGACCAATTCTACCCCGCCATATAATATATTTTTAATGAGTTGATCTGTTTTATCATAGATTGATCCATTTAACAGTTCTAAATTTAGTGGAAACGTGTTATGTATATATATTCTGCGCGACTCCCTCGTGCGCGCCCGTAAGCGCCACGCGATCCACTGTCCATCACGCAATTGCGCGTCAGATCTGACTGTCCAAATGTAGGAATGCACATTATTCTGCCCCCGACCCTCACCGCTGCCGGCCGCCCTCGCCGTACCGTTCGGCTACCGCCGACCGTCAGCTCGGACGTGATCGACGCACCGCTCGTCGGCACGTCAGTCGACGTCGGATTTCGATCGGATTGTGGTCGGAATCCGACGCAATTTGGTCGGAACATGTTGATCCTTCCTCGGCTGGTCTCCGACCGTGATTTGGCCGAAATTCGATCGCGATTTAGCCGAAAATGGCGCGTGTCACTGCCGCCCACGTTCCGGCCAAATTGCGTCGGATTCCGACCACAATCCGGTCGGAATTCGACGTCGGTCGAAGCACCGGCGAGCGGCGCGTCGATTGTGCCCGAGCCGGCAGCCAACGGTGGCCGGACGACACAGTGAGGGCGGTGGCAACGGCGATGGATCGGCTATATATGCCGCTCACGGAGTCGCACTGTACGTTTCTTCTGTGTTTTACAATAAGAGATCACGTGTGATATCAAAATCGAGATACTCGAAAGAATTTTGAATATATGTAATAGTAAATAATATCATTTTATATTTTTATATTATTATTTTTAAATTTTTTATTTAATATTGTAATTCAATCCTTAAATTCTAAAAAAAATCATTTAATCTTAAATGATTTTAACTGTAAATTAAAAAATAAATAATTAATTAAAAATATAAAATAATACTTATTTACTGTTCCAAAGGTCTGAAATTTTTTCGGAGACTTCGATTTTGATGTCGCACATCATCGCATATTTTACGACATGTAGGATATATATCCATTCATATCATTTCGGCAGATGGAATGTCATTATCTGCTATATTTAATTTTAATTCGGCATCATCGATCTACATATAAAATTAATTAATTAATGTTCGTAATCAATGTACGTAGAAATCTACATCCATTAATTCTACATCTATAAAACGACCAGACCAGTGTTTTAAACTCATGTAACAACAACTGAGCATGTGTTTTGTACAGGTACAGAGTCAGCGAGTATAAAATTAAAGGGCAAAACTCAAATGGCACTCATCATTCTTAAAATCATGATATGGACGTTCCATATATTTTTAATTAAAGTTACATGGACTCCCCTTCAATAATCTTATTTTAAAAATAATCTTTGATTCAATATTATTATAGAAATTATCGAGTAGCTACTATAATATATAGAAGTTATCGAATAGTTACTACAACATCAAAAGCTACCGAGTAGCTGTTATAATGTATTTAGAGTGAGTTTAGAGTTTAAAATTTATTGTTTACAATATGTAAAAGATACCTACTAGCAGCTGTTACAATGTATACACCGTGTAGAGATTACCCAATAATTACTATAACATATAAAAGCTACTAAGTAACTGCTATAATATGTTTAGGGTGAGTTTAAGATTTAGAGTTTAAAGTTTTTGAACAATATTACATCAAAATACTATTTATTAACTTGATTAAAGATATTTAAACTTCATCAAAATCACTTTAAAATAGTTATAGAAGCTATTAGGTAGCTGCTACAATCATAAACTTTAAACTCACCCTACACATGTTGTAATAATTAACTGAGTAGAATTTCTACACATCATAACAGCTATTCAATAACGTCTATACGTACGGTATAAACTCTAAATTCTAAACTCACCCTAAACATGTTGTAGCAACTACTCGGTAATATTTACATATTATATATAGCCAATGGCGGAGCCAGCTCGAGTGATTTATCTGGGTTGATCCGAACTCTTTAGCTATGCCAACGGTATTCCTCTGGGCTATCTCTTAAATTTTTTTTCTCCCCTTCTTAAATCTATTTTTTTTCTCCTTGTTACCGTTGGACCTCTCGGCTATAGCCCAGGTAAGGACAAACCTGGCTCCGCCCTTGATTATAAGAAGTGTTTCGAGATAAAATCATTCATGGAATACCCATTTGATTTTTTAAAAAAACGTTCATATATATGATGATTCTCTTAATTTAGAGCTTTTACCTAAAATTATATTACAGATGAATAAATTAAAACATCTGTTCGTCTACCATGAAATTAATCACTTTCCAGTTTTAAAAAACAAAAACAAAAACAAAAAACAGATGTTGGAGTAGGTGACATGTTCTATTCCACCTCGCAACTTTAATTATTAAACTCAATACAGTAAATAATACAAGGAACAGAAATCTGGTACTAGCTAGGGCGCTGGTGCATTAAATAAAAAAAAATTATAACAAATTAATTAAATGCCTGGAAGGTAGCTATTAAATCCTGATGAAATCCTATATCGGCAGTTGTTTATGGGCTCCGCTGTTCTAATCGCCAGGTCGCTTTGTTTTATCCGCTGTCAGCTTCCTTCATGGCCCCTGGAGCTGCCAAGAATTATCCAAACCCTAGAAACCAGAATCCATGCAAACAACAACCTTCCACACGCTACTGGACAAATTGTGCAGCGGTACAAGTATTTGGTTCTTGTAAAAAAAAATTTTAAAAAAACAAAAATCAAGGCGTCCTTTTTATATAAATAGTCGAAAGGACGTCTTATTTTAATATTTTATTTAAAAAATATCTCATCTTACTGTTTGATCATATACAATTACTCAATTTTCCTCTAATACTATTCAGTATTATTATCTTCCGTCTAATTTTTAAATTGGTCAGACACATTATAATAGTTATAAACTTGTAATTTTACTACAACGTGAATAAAAATGACAAGAATGCACGTTATAGTAGTTATGATTTTGCAGCTGATATAAACTTATAACGTGAATTCATGTTCATATTATAACAACTATGGAACCGTAACTGCTACAACTGTTGTAGTAGTTACTATATCATAACTGTTATAACAATTATAAGTACGGTCTCATATCTGTTATAAGTGAAGAGAAATTCATGTTATAGCAATTACAAGATCGTAGCTGCTACAATACTGGTTCAAGATTTATGTGTTAGATAATAGTATAAAACAGTATTAAAGGACATTTAGATAATTATACACGATTGAATACTATATATATATATATATATGAGAAATGATACACTACATGAAAATTAATTATATATAGACATGGGTCTCACATCCATGTAGTGTAGTATATCATGTTACATTTTCGTATTGCGTTTTCATGTAATGTATAATTTCTCTATATATATATATCGTTTGAGTGTGTGGAGCGCTTGATTATAAAGGGTGTTCAGAAGTGATTCGGACATTTGAATCTACACTTTGTCACTCATAAATGATGAGCAGCATATGATATATATATATAGAGAGGTGTAAATTAATTAATATGAGTTCGAACTTAATTGTTCAAATTTATTTATAAAAAATTTAACAATAAAAAAGAAGAGATTTTGGTATCCAATGATATATCAGAAAATAAAACTTATGGTGAGATCTAGTCAAAGCCAGTTACATCGCCCATTAATTAATTTTCTTTGGACGATGAAAAATAAAATAAATATTCTCATATCACTTCGATCCTTCAACTTCTATCACCCAGCACATGCAATCGTCTGATATCGACAATTCCAGCCGAATTGTCTCTATTTAACTTTATATGATCATTCTTCCACACTTCCTGTTGTACTTCATTCCCCACACGTTATCAAATATAATTAATTTTCCATTTTATTTTTCAATTTCGCCACAATACTTGACCATATCATGTATATATATCATTATTAATAATACAAGCCCCCATGGTTTACAAAAGGTAGATTTGTACGATTAGACAAGTAAGCCCTCCCTCCTATCGATCTACTGCGTACCTGATTTACCTCTCTGTAGATGGTTGTGGGGTGGGCTAACCGTGTGGGGTGCCCAAGGTCTAGTGTATGACCTTTTGCAGGATTATTAATAATACAAGTGTGCCCCCCACAAGTTGGCATAGTTGGTACTTGCATGAGTATTTGTCACATGAGATCGTGAGGTCAATTTCTAACGGGTGTGTAATGTTTTTGAGGTCAATTTCTAACGGGTGTGTAATGTCTGGTTGGGCTCATCCGTCAGAGCAAAGCATTTATAACTTTTATCACAGTAATAATACATGTAAAAATGTTCCAAAATCTTACGCTCTGTTTGGGAGAAGGTGAGGAAAAGGGAAGAAAGAGTAAATAAGGGGAAGGGAACTTTGAACCTTATTTGGAAAGGAGTGAGGGAAGAGGAGAAAAGGGTAGGGAAGGGTAAGTTTTAACCTTCCTTACCTATGAAAAGGGAAATTTTCTTACACTCCAATTTAGGGTGTAAGGAAAGGGAAGACAACTCTAAGTATTGTTTGTTCTAATTTTATTCCTATTTTAAAATATTAATTCTCAAATAATTTATTTAATTTATTTAACTTAAAATTTTTAAATTCCTCTAGCTGATCACGATATTTTCACTCCTTTCTTATATCAATAAATTTTTATAGAAATATATGTAAAAATATTGATTTATCCTTTGTGGTACTAATTAAAATATACAGATTCTATATTTTGCATGCTTATTGTATGTCTACTCATTATTTCTTTAAGTTTTTTTTATTTAAGTCATAAATATTAATTTTAGTTAGTCTCATAAGGTGATTTTGGTAAAAAAAATCTTACATCAGTTTAATGAGCTATACATATTTTTTTTGCATGTAAATTTATTTTAAAAAGTAAAGATATTTTTATAATTTTATATATTTAACTTTCATTCTTTTTTCTTTTTCTCAAACAAAGTAACACATGTTACGTTAATGAACTTTTCTTCCTCCCAAACAAGGAGAACATAAATATTTCCCTTCTCCCCCCTTTCCCTCTCTTCTCCATTTCGTTAATGAATCTTCTCTCACCCCATCCAAACAGAATATTAATGTTAATTGTTATTTAATATTAATCCCATCAATCATATGCCACTCGAGAGGGATGATAGTAGCTAGCTAGGATCTAATATCATACTCGATTACATATATATCTCTTGTATAATTAAGCAAATCTCATTGCTTAACTTAAACATTAATCATTAACAAACAAACAAAAAGCTTAAGCTCAATGCTCAATTAACATTGACCTCTTTTCTCCCTTTTTTTTTTGAAGAAAAAGAAAAAGAAAAGAAAAGAAATTATCGAGAACAGTCAATCAGCTAATCAGCTTGTCTCTTCTTCTTCATCTTCTTCTCGTAAAGCTAGCGCTTCCACCAGCTTTTCTTTCTTTCTGACATAGCACAAGGCCAAAACACTTTACGACTTACACAAACAAATTCAAAGTGTTTTCCTTAATTTCTCCTCCTCTCTTTTTGTTTTTTTTACACTGTTCCTTTCGCTTTTGACTGATCGCGAGCTAGCTATAGCTAGACGAAAGCCAAAATCTCTGCGAAGAGAAATTAATCTTCACAAAGATTAATCATATATTTCTATACGTTCATCTGTTCCCTTTTCCATTTCACCTTGAATTCGTCCAAACAAGGGGCAGAATCGGATGAGGAATCGGAGGAGATGGGTGAAAGCAAACGCCCCCAGTCGGTGGCCCCATTCCTCCCCACATAACGACACCCTTTGCCTGCTCCACGCCCCCTTTCCTCCGTAATCTCTCTCTCTCTCCCTCATTTATTTAAGTACTTATTTAGTTTGTTGGGCCATTTTTTTTTTCCTCTCCTTTTTGTTGTCTCCAGACTCTCAATTGATGGATCGGATGGTGGGAAGAGGAGGAGGAGGAAGAAGCGAGGGGCCGGCAGAAGGTAGAGGAGGGAGGAAGGAGGCGGCAGTGTCAAAGAAATGGTAAAGGAGGAGATCGTCCTTGTTTGTACGTGATCCCTGCAGCTCGAAACTGTTTGATTAGTTTTCAGCTTCCTTTGCGGTTGTTAATTAGTGCTGCGAATTTTGGGGGTTTCTTCTCTACTGTTTTGTCTTTAAGGATCGAGAGGAAAGGAGTGGAGAGCTAGCGCGCGAGAGGAGAGTGGTGCCATTAGAGGAAGAAGAAACCAAAGGGAGATAGATCGCCATCAAGTAGGTGGAAAAGGAGGTTCTCTAGTTTGGTTTCAGAAAATGGCATCAGCTTCCTCGTCGTCACCCTTCCATGGAATTAGAGATCGAGAGGAACAGCTCCAAAATCAGATGAAGACGACACCGCCCGATCAGCTTCAGCAACAGTCCTCTTCTTCCGCACCAGCAAAGAAGAGAAGAAGCCAACCAGGGAATCCAAGCAAGTATCTGAAAACACTTAAGCTTTGATTTTTCTCTTCTTCTTTTTACATGATTTTCATCTTCCTAGGGATCTATTCCCCTTTTGAGCAAATTCTAATTTGCATGCATTTATTTCTGATTTGATTTTGTTAGTTTCTCCTTTTGAGGGGAATTTGCTTTTCTCAGTTTCTGTTCATGGCATGCCATCGATATTAGGTCAGGTAGAACTTTTGAGTGAGCATCAAATGATTGCTTCAAATATGAAAATTATATTTGTACAGGAAACCTTCTTCCACCTCTCTACATCAGAAGAAAAAGAAATTTTTATTCGATTCGATCGGTTTTCATGAATCTTATCTCTTTTGTTGAGCTTTGTATTCTATCTGAAGAACAAGAATTCCATTGATCCTCAATCCTTGTGCATGCATATGCACATATATATATATATTTAGTATTAGTTTGTACTGATAACCCTAATTATTCAATCATGGCGTTGATACCGAATCCACATGCGCTGTCGATCGAGCAGATCCTGACGCGGAGGTGATCGCGCTGTCGCCGACGACGCTGATGGCGACGAACCGGTTCGTCTGCGAGGTGTGCAACAAGGGGTTCCAGCGGGAGCAGAACCTGCAGCTCCACCGGCGCGGCCACAACCTGCCATGGAAGCTCCGGCTGAAGAGCTCCAAGGATCCGCCGCGCCAGGAAGGTGTACCTCTGCCCCGAGCCCTCCTGCGTGCACCACGACCCCGCCCGCGCCCTCGGCGACCTCACCGGCATCAAGAAGCACTTCTGCCGCAAGCACGGCGAGAAGAAGTGGAAGTGCGACAAGTGCGCCAAGCGCTACGCCGTCCACTCCGATCTCAAGGCCCACGCCAAGACCTGCGGCACTCGCGAGTACCGCTGCGACTGCGGCACCCTCTTCTCCAGGTCCCTCCCTCCATCAAAAACTCATCTTTGTTTTATGTTCTCGAGAATTACTCATGCCTTAATCATTTTATCAGTAGATTTCTTAATATGGGAAATTAGATAGGATTAGGGTTCTTGCGCTGGCTTTCTTTAGGGTTGTTACCTGGTTGGATTCCCTAGAGAGAGAGAGAGAGAGACGACTGCTCTGTTCCCACGTGAACAAGCTACTGCTAGTGCTGGTCAGTGAGCGAGGACCGAGCAGGAAGAAAGCTCATCGTCTTTTTGACGCCCATGGGAACCAACGCCACCCTATTCACGTGGTGCCAAGTAAGCATCTTTTTGCAGGTTTGTTCTCTAGCGACTTGGGTAGATGTGCTTGCAGGAGCTCTGCATGCAGCACTGTCAGGCAGCCTTTTGGTGAAAACCTAGGGTTCGATCGTGGCCTTGACTCATTTCATTTACTTTCGAAGTGGGAGTTACATTAGGGCGACGTACGCATTGATTGAGCTTTGTCAAGTTCTTGGGGCCTCGCCGGCCTCGTCCCTCAGATCGAGTATGGAGGAACAGCGCTTAGGAATCTGGAAGGTGGCTTTCATGGTTTTGGCAAAAAATTCTCTGCCCGGTTGGGTCGTCAGCCATGATGTCGACTCATTGATTGCGATCGAGTGCGCAGGTGTTTTCTCGCAGATCATAAGTGATGAAGAACAAATTATCTCTCTCTCTCTCTCTCTCTCTCGCGAGAGTTGCTTAATTAGTTCATTAATTTTTCTTGCGATTGATTTTGTTTGTGCTTTTCGTACTGTGCGATCTCTCTCGTGATTGAGTGAATTGGTTTGTTTGTCTTCTTTGGGATCCTCGCAGGCGCGACAGCTTCATCACTCACCGAGCGTTCTGCGACGCGCTCGCGCAGGAGAGCACGAGGTTGCCGGCGGCGGGCGTCGGCGGCGTCCTAGCGAATCACCTCTACGGAAGCAACATGATGGCTGTGAATCTGTCTCAGGTGGGCGGCTCTCAGCAGCTCTCGTCGCTTCGAGACCAAAGCAACGATGCGGCGGCGTCCTGTGCGCAGTTTCAGCAGCAGCTTGTCAATCCCCTGAGCAGCCACCCTCCGGCGGCGCAGTTTCGGTCGCCTCCGACGGCGAATTTCTACCTCGGGAACGGCGGCGTGCAGAACTTCAACGTGGAGGAGCAGTCTCTGCTGCAAAGGAAGCCATTCCATGGCCTGATGCAGCTCCCGGATCTGCAAGGAAATGCTTCTTCGAGTAACTTCTTCAACCTCGGGTTCTTCTCCAACAATAATGGCGTCGTCGACGGCGGCGGCGGCGGTGCCGACCCGGCCTCGCTCTTCTCCGGCAACCTCATCGTCGACGGGCCGATGGCTTCTCCTTCTCTCTACGACACCGAGTCATCGTCGTCGGTCCACCCACGGATGTCTGCCACTTCGCTTCTGCAGAGAGCAGCCCAAATGGGCTCCACCACAAGCGCCGGCGCCGGCGGATCATCACTGCTGGCAGGATTCGGCGGCGCCGGCTCCTCCTCCGGCAACCCCAAACCTCTGCCGCCGAGCTTCGGCGGCAGCTTAGACGCCTTTCACACCGACATGGACAACGTCACCAGCCTCCAAAACATAATGAACGCGCTCGCAAACGGAGGCGCCGCCGGCGCCGGTCTGTTCAGCGGCGTCGTGGGGTTCGGCGATGGCGCGCAACGACACGACCCGCGGGAACTGACCAGCTTTGTCAGCACTGGAGTACTGCACGATCCAGACGACACCAAGTTCAATCTCGCCGGCGCCGGCCTTGGCGGCTCCGATCACCTCACCAGAGACTTCCTCGGAGTCGGCGGCGCCGCCATGTCCCTACGGGAACAGGTTCACGGAATGGATCTGAGCATGCTGGATCCTAAATGACGAAGCTCGATCAACAAGGTGATGAACGGCCGGCCATGAAGGCCAGTCAAAAACTCGAAACCTCAATTAGCTGCTCAATCTAATAATTACATATGTTTCATGTACTTAATTAGCATCCTTAAATTCTCTCATAGACAACACTGTCAAGTCATAAATTTCTTTCTTTAAAAACTAGTAATAAAAAAAAATTCTATCATAAAATATGAGATCGGACCGTCTACTCTGGATTAATCGGATTGTAAGATCTGTACCTCTTATCATTGTTGGTGAGCCCCTTCAATTATTTTTGGTACTGGTCTGTGTGCATGTGAGAGGAGGAGGAGGAGAGGGAGTTTTGTACATGGTTGATGATTGAGGAAGGGAGACAAAAGGTTTAGAGCCAAAGCAAAGATTCTTATACAAGAAAGAAAAGGTTCATTCTTTGGGAGAAAAAAAAAAGTAAATTACGTTTGGATGAGATGAGAGAAAGTTTATTAACAAAAAAAAAAAGAAAGAAAAGAAGGAGAAGAGAAGGAAAGGAAGGGAAGGGAAGTATTTATGTTCTTTTTATTTAGGAGGAATGGAAGATTCATTAACATAACATGTATTACCTAGTTTGAGAAGAAAAAAATGAAATAAAGATTAAATATATAAAATTATAAAAATATTCTTACTTTTTAAAATAAATCTACATACGAAAAAAAATATATGTAACTCATTAAATTGATGTAAAATTTTTTTTATCAAAATTATCTTGTGAGACCAATTAAAATTAATATTTTAGACTTAAGTAAATAAAAAAATTAAAAAAAAATAAGTAGACATACAATAAGCATGTGAAATATATGTAGGATCGAGTGCACGTGAGAGGGGGGGTGAATCACGTGCTTTTAAAAATTTGTTCGTTTAAAATCAGAGTTAGACAAGTTAAGCTTTGAAAAGCGTGCAGCGGAAAATAAGAAATACGAAGCGATGAAAGAAAATGCGTACGAAAGACACAAGCAATTTTTTACTTCGTTCGGAGCCGTCGACGACTCCTACTCGAAGGCCCAGGTCCCTTGGATCTTTCCTGTGGGCAATCCACTAAATCTCTCTACCAGACAAAAATTCTGGTAGAGTAGGCGAATACAATGATCAAAAGTGTGACAACCCCACACTTTTGATTTTTAAATAAATGTCGAAAATAAATTAAAAAAAGCTCTGTTACCCAACAACAGAAAATTCTGGATCCGCTCGGATGTTGGGGGTGATCTTCCAGCAGAAGTTGGACGTAGTCGTGTCGAAGCTCGGGTTGCCGCAGAAGAATGACGTTAGTCGAAGTTGTAAGATTCATGCACTGAACAAGGCTTTATATAGAAACTGTTGAACTTATCCAGATCTGCAAATGTTTAAAAAAACGCAAAACTTGATCTACGCATTGCAGTTTATCTTATCCAGAATTAAAAGATAATTTAAATAATATTTATTTTATTCTCTTTAAATATTTATTATAGATAGAAATAATTTTATCATTTAATAAAATTACATATTAACAAAATAAATAATAATGAAGATTAATTTTGTTTTACATGCAAAATTAATTTTATTCATATACCAAATAAATCATATAAAATAGAGTTAGTATAATGATAAAATATATTAAAAACAGAATATTTAAAATTAATTAGATCCTGTCAATCCAGACCAGGATCTAACCAGGACTCAACTTAGATCACCCAAGTGGGTCTAGTTGGACCGCGCCTAAAGTCCAAAATTGGACTCGTCCTCACTGGTTCGCTCCTCCAGTGACTTACCTCACTTACCTCGTGCAGCTCTACTTGACTTCTTAACCCACCAGGACTTCCTGCCAAGGCTCAACCACCTTGGTCTTCGGCCAGTTGTCAGGCTCCGCGGACCCAACTGGACTTCCTGCCAGGGCTCAACCACCCTGGACTTCAGCCTGGTGTCTGGTTCTAAGTCTTTCGACCCTGCACACTTAGTAAAGAGGTTAAAACCACAACAAACCTAACTTTAACTTATTTGTCATTCATCAAAACTTAAGTTTGACCGTTAGTGCAAATTGCACCAACATTATAAAATCTATATACTTTGGTACGATAAAGGATAAATTAATATTATATATATATTTATATAAAAATTTATTGATGTAAGAAAGGAGTGAAAAGATCATGCTCAACTAGAGAAGTTTAAAAATTTTAGATTAAATAAATTATTTGAGAATTAATATTTTAAAACAGGGATAGAATTAGACTAAATAATATTTAAAGTTGTCTTCCCTTTTAATTTATTACACCTCAAATTAGAGTGTAAGAAAATCTTCTTTTTCATGGGTAAAGAAAATTAAAATTTAACCCTTCTCTCCTCTTACCTCACTCCTTTCCAAATAAGGTTCAAGGTTCTCTTCCTCTTATTTATTTACCCTATCTTTCCCTTACCTTCTCCCAAACAAAGCGTTAATATTATGCCAATTAAGTTTTATCTAGAGTGGTTGTTCTTTGTTAAGGGGCTGATAGAGAATATTAGTTAGTTGTAATAATTAGATGTTAATTCGATAGGGCATGATTAATTCACCTAACAAGTACTTTTTAAATATTTTTTAATGTGAACTAATTGTAAGTTATAATTTATATTAATTGGATATTTATGACTTTGACCATAAGTTAGTCATAAAAAATTATATAAAACATGCGATTTGCCCTCACGATCAGAGCAATAGGATAATTAAAGTCTGATAGAGATTTGGTCTATATATATATATATATATATATATATATATACCATGAGATAGTCATAAAAAATATACATGCGATGTGCCCTCACGATTAGAGCAATAGGATAATTAATAATCCATCTATAGGAATTAATTAATTCCATAAAAATATAATTTTAGAGCATTTTAAAAAAAAAAAAAACATGTTTTTTTTTTCAATTCCTTCCCTAAACAATTCATAAAATGGACATGGGCATTAACATACTTAACTTTTTTTTTATATTTTAATACATTTTGTTGCCAGTATAAATGTTGAAATCCATAGATGTTGATTATGCAATGCTCCGCATGGAATACATTTAAATGTTATAAATAAAAAATCCAAATAATCAATATTGTTTTAAGGAATAATGGAATTAAAATTTATCTTGTATTATTGTTAAATATTGTAAGAGTTGCAATTTTGTAATTTCGTATTTTGAATGGGCAAACGTGTAAAAAGCGCAAACGCAGTCTCAGCCGCCTCCCGTCCGAATTATAAATTGCGGCGGCTGATGTTCTTCCATTTCAATCGATCGAAATCGAGGGAAGAATCAAGAAGAAAAGGAGTAGATATTAGAAATGGGGCTGCGCTCAAGATCGCGGATCGTTCTTGTGCCGTTTCCGGCTCAAGGCCACGTCTCCCCCATGCTCCACCTCGCCCGCCTCCTCCATGCACGTGGCTTCGCTGCCACACTGGCCACGCCGGATTTCATCCACCGCCGCCTCGTCGCCCGCGCCGACGGAAGCTGCCGGCTGGTCTCGATGCCCAG
Organism: Curcuma longa; assembly: GCF_044706935.1. Taxonomy (NCBI): domain Eukaryota; kingdom Viridiplantae; phylum Streptophyta; class Magnoliopsida; order Zingiberales; family Zingiberaceae; genus Curcuma; species Curcuma longa. Next base: position 16,972,289 of record NC_133864.1, read on the forward strand.
CGGCCTCGACCACGTGGACGGAGAAGCCATGCCGGACTTCGCCGCCATCGAGCGGGCGATGGAGGACCACATGCCGGCGCAACTGGAGCGGCTACTGCTGGCGGAGGCGGCGGAGGTGGCGTGCGTGGTGGTCGACCTGGTGGCCTCGTGGGCGATCCCGGTAGCGAAACGCTGCGGCGTGCGGGTGGCGGGGTTCTGGCCGGCGATGCTCGCCACTTTCCGCATCATCGCCGCCATCCCTGAGCTGATTCACAGGGGCCTCATCTCTGAAAACGGTATTAGTTAATTTGCTCTTCTCCGTCTCGATTAAATCCTTCAAGAACAAAAATACCTTAATTTGATCGTTGTTACAGGAAGTCCTCTGAATGATCAGGCTCATTCTGACCAACAAGAGAAAGCGGCGGTGGCGGTGGCGGTGGAGGTGGCGGAGGAGTCGCTGACGCTGGCTCTGGCAGGCCAAGCCAAGCTGAGCACCAAGGAGCTGCCATGGCTGGTGGGCAACCCCGCGACCCAGAGATCGCGATTCATGTTTTGGCTGCGAGTCCTGGAGCGTGCCAAATCTGTCCAACATCTCTTGGTCAATTCCTTCCCCGGTGAGTCAGGTCAACAACACGAACGGAGGAGCTCCCACAGCCGTCCGCAACCTCTGCCAATTGGGCCGCTAGCCCACCGCACCAGCAACCTCAGCATGTGGGAAGAAGACAGAAGCTGCCTGCAGTGGCTGGAGCAGCACCCTCCCGGCTCCGTCGTCTACGTGTCGTTCGGCAGCTGGGTGGCGCCGCTCTCGCCGGAACGGATCGCGGAGGTCGCGCTCGGGCTCGCGGCCGCGGGCCGACCGTTCCTGTGGGCTATAAGGGAGGACGACGCGTGGCGTTCAGGGCTCCCCGGATGGTTCCCGGGGAGTCTACCTGGGAAAATCGTGGCGTGGGCGCCGCAGGAGGAGGTGCTGCGGACGCCGGCCGTGGGGTGCTACCTCACGCACTGCGGGTGGAACTCGACCTTGGAGGCGATCCAAAACGAGAAGAGGCTGCTGTGCTACCCAGTCTCCGGGGACCAGTTCGTGAACGCGGCGTTCATCGTCAAGGTGTGGGGCATCGGCGCCATGCTCGACGGCTCCGGGAGGTCGGCTGTTGAGGACGGCATAAAGAGGGTGATGGCGACTGAGGACGGCGCTGAGATGCAAGAGAGGGTGGTGCAGTTGAGGAGGAGAGTTATGGGGGAAGGTGGAAGGAGTTCCACAGCCATGGAAAACCTACAGTGTTTCTTCGATGGGATGAACGGAGATCAGAGATAGAAGAAATGCCAAAAGTAGAAAGAAATAGAAGGAGCGATTACTCTGTTTCAGGCCTTTATAATTTCAAAATTTTAAATAGAGACCTCAACGCATCTGAACCGGATTTAACCGGACCGGTCTAATCAAACCGGTCCAGTGCAGGCCTTTGGATTTAGCTAGGCCGCTTCACTACCGCAGTCGTTCTCTCTCCGACAAGCTAACTGTTTATTCGCGTTAATTACGGAAATGCCACACGACTTCGTCGCCGACGACGACGACGAGCTCCTGAAGAAGAAGAGGAGGCCACCGTCCAAGGCCTCCGTCTTTCTGCCGCCTAACTCTCCCAGCCTCTCCCGCCGCATCCTCGTCCTCATCCTCGTTCTCGCCGTCGCTTGCCTTATCGTCGGAGTCGCCGGGATCGCATTCTCGGCCGCCGCCCTCCGTCGACCGCCGCGTATCGTCACTGTATTCCGGTGTGGACGATCTCAGGACACCCTCCGTGCTTTCAGATCCAAGTCCCTCGCCGCCGGCGGCCGGGAGGAGGAGGTCGTGGCGCCGAGGCCGAAGTTGCTCGCACTGGTCGGGGTCTATACTGGGTTTTCGGCGGCCAATCGCCGTGCTGCGCTACGCAGTATCTGGTTCCCCTCTGACCCGGACGCCTTGTCGCGGTAAGATCTCCTTTTTTTTTCCTGGATCTCTGCTTACCCGCTTGAATCTTGATATATGGTGTCTGATCTTGAATCTTGATCTCTTTGATCACCAAGCTATAATAATGGTGTAGAATTAGGATTCTTCTTTGATTATAATCGACTTAGATTGCGATCTAGGATCTTGAGTTGATGAACTGCCATGCTTAAATGTGGATTAGGGTAGGAGTTTGAGGGATATTTGAAGTGTTTGCTATTTTGAATCCTGAGCTGACGTGATAACAGGTTTGAATGCGATTCAAGGAAAGAAGACCTTCTTTCAGGTTTGTAAGGATGTTTACAAAATCTTGAGCTATGTTTGTGATCATGACAAACAAATTTAGAAATCAATCAGGATTGGTCAGATTTGTGTTGAAAATTTTGGTAAAATCATGTTTCTCCTATGTATACCAGTCATACGAGAAATTTGGGGATTAGAATTTGTAATGAACTGTCCTCATCCTATCATTAATTTATTAAGTTGGAAAGAATATCTGTTAGAAGATTGGGATGTAAAAGTGGCATGCTATCAGAATATCACCCGTTTTGCCAGATACTTCACCTTTAGAAATTACTTCATTATAACAATTTTACAAAAATTGCTATTATCATTTCATGATAGTCTTGTGCAGTATGTTTTTCTATTTAATTTTTTTTTTCTCAAATGGAACCTTAGCTTATATTTCTTTAGATAAGTTTTGAGATTATGTAACATATGTTACCTATACTCATTGAGTACATTAATACTAGAATACTACCATAAGCACTAATCTAAGTTTATGGAATACCCCCCAACATAGTGGCATGCGATCTGTTGTTGCCTCCTAATTGTGATACATCTCTAACTATTTCCTTGTCGCAAAAAGTAGTTGAAACTTGAAAGACAAAGAAATGTTTTGCAGAATTCTATGTAACATTATCTTATTTTTTTCCTAGGAGATGTTTTGAGTCTTTTGGGTTGATAGAGGAGATCTTATAGAGTAGAACTTTAAAGTAATTTAGTCGTGTTAAACTAATACATGCCTTAAGATTCTTTTTCTGTCATATTTTATAGTTAAAAAATCTCTTGTGGCAGTTTCGATCAAGCTACTGGATTGGCCCTTAGATTTGTGATAGGGCAGACAAAAGATTCAAGGAATATGACAGCTCTGAAAAAGGAAATAGACATACACCGTGACTTTATTCTTATAGATGCTGATGAAGATAACTTGAATTTACCCCATAAGACGTGAGAAGCCATATCTTTTGGTACATTATTTTGTTTTTGGATTCAGCAAATTTAGGAGAGTTAATATGATCCGTATTTTCTAGGTTAGAATTTTTCAAAGCAGCTTTCAACCTTTTTGATGCAGAATTTTATGTGAAAGCTGATGATGATATATATCTGCGTCCAGGTAAGCAATATTGTTTCAACTTTCAAGTATCACTGAAGTTATTCCTATTGTCTAACAACTTCCTTTTGTTTTGATCAGACCGACTCGCTACACTTCTTGCCAAGGACCGAGCACATCGTTTTAGTTACATTGGCTGCATGAAAAAAGGCCCAGTTATCACAAACCCAAATATGAAATGGTAGATGCAGCTACAGATAATTTCTTTCACTCTCATACTTTGGTATTTATGGTATGACTCTTCCCAGAATAATGATGTCCTCCGATTGATAAAAACCACAGGTATGAAAGTTCTGGCAAGTTGATTGGGAATGAATATTTTCTCCATGCTGATGGCCCAATATATGCTCTTTCTGCTGATACAGTAGCTTTTTTGGCAAATGCCAGGAATGAAAGGTTAGTCATTTCATTGTATCTCTTTGTTAATTTTGAATGGTGAACCAACATACCAAAGTGAATTTGTTTTTACATCCTTTCTGCAAGCAGAAACTATCACGTAATTTTATATTTCTTGTAAAGTTCTACCAGAACTGTTAACCAAAAGTAAATTTGTTCATACAGCAGATGATTTTGAGTTTTAAGTTTTGCAATGTATCAAAGCATTTAAGAGCATCCATAAAATAATATGCCATTGTTGGACCACCACATTGGAGTGTGATTTGTTTCATTTTAGAATGAGTGCTCATTTTTTAGAAAAATGATATGAACAAGCAGAACTGCTCATAAGGTTTCGCTAGTGAACATCTGGAATTACAGCAAAGTCTAATATAGATCCAAATCCTGACCTGGGCAATAACTACTATTCAACTGACCCACATATGAAAGAAAAATGATTTCTAAACTGATGCTAGAAAGAAACAGTGGGTAAAGAGAAACGTATCTCTAGCTGGAAATAGAATCCGGACTGAGACAGATTGGTTGAACTTGAACAACATAACCACAGCTGGCTTTTGGGATAACACTGGAGTAACTACCTCCCAAAGAAAAAAGAAAAAAAGGAAAAATCCTGCTACCATCCTGTTATATGTGAGAAGAGGCTTTTGACCTGTGTTAGCTCTAGCACTCGACAGCAAACCAACCTTCATCAAAGTACCCATGCTACCACTAGGATTTCTAAAGATCGTATCACATTTTGCCAACTACACTGTGTAGAGCCTCCGTTGTATAATAGTGTTTCCCTACTTGGGAACTCTTGTTGGGCGACCTCATGGACCAGTAATGCCAGCCCTTGGAGAAAAAGATTAGTCACTGCACCTTAACTTGGCTAGGATAATGCCCCAGCCAAGTTTTTTACAGCCTGTGCAATTGTAAAACAAATGCCGCACTGTCTCCAAAGAGGCTATGGAGCTGAGAACCGAGAGCATTACCTCTTTTCGTTTCCTTTTTAATTTGTTTAACCTGCAGTTGCTGTGGATATGGTTTCTTCAGACTCTCAATTTGCTTCGTCAAAATTGCATCATTTTTTACCTAGAATTTTCATGATGCCGAAACAATTTCTTCTCACTTGTTGTTGCCTTTTTGAAACTTGACTAGCATGATTTGTTTTGCTGCTACTGATTGTATTTGATTAAACTAAAAAAATCTTTCAGTTTGAGGTTTTTCAATAATGAGGATGTCACCATTGGTTCATGGATGCTTGCCATCAACGTCAATCACGAGGATAATAAAGCTCTGTGTGAGCCTACATGCAGTCCTACATCTATAGCTGTCTGGAGCAACCCAAGATGTTTAGGTATGTTAAGTAGACCAGTTTTCACTCATCTGCTTTTGTCAAATCCTGGAAGCAATGTGCTGTGTACTGGATAATATCAAAATATGGTTAGATATTAACTTCATATAACTGCATGCATACTTAATCTTTAAAATTTAGATCTTGGCATGCAACTATGCATACTTGCTAATCCTATGGCTAGATTTTGTAGTTCTTTGAAGAAGAAAAAAAAAAAGAAATAATAGTATAAGATGACATATTGTTTTCAGATTGATTTATGGTGCAAGTGAATTATAAGTAACATTTGGGGAAATTATGGCAGATCGCTGCAACCTTAAAGACAAATTGATGAAGCTTCACAATATCAGTATGTGCTCAAACAGCTCCACGTTGCCTCCAGAAGATGAAGACGACTACGATGAGCGCTAGCATGTTCATATGCTAGCAATTTTTCTAACGATTTACTCACTCATGATCGCGTTGTGTTATATTATCGACAACACAAATATCACGGAAGCATGACATCTACTACCTCTTTTGTTAATTTGAGTACATGATGTAACTGAGTGCTGGCCTCATTGTGAGTACATGTAAACTTTTTGTACATTTTTATAATGCATTTTTTGCCCTCCTTTATTCAGATTCTTCCATATCTATTCAATTATTCTCATAACAATAGCTCAAATCAGAAAACATTTTGAATAATAGTAATCGTCTCTTTTACGACATGAAAAATAGTTGCAAGACAAGATCAAAGTCAATCTACTTAATCTAATAGCAATGAAGTATGCAAGGAGTCTTCAGGACTATAGTACGATGGTAAAAGATAAAAAAAACTCCCTAACCAATGAGGATTTAAATCTCACTTAGGACATATTCTAACCGAGGAGTTGCCCATTAGGACCCATCTGAGTCAAGAATGAAGTATGCAAGGAGTTTATCAAGCACTGGCTCAATCTTTCAACGGATGCATAACTAACCAATATTATCTTAGTGATAGAGAAGTCATATAATGAGACTAGGACAAATAAAATGAAGTGTTTTCACTAAAACGTCTCCATGGCTCCAAAAGGTGAGACAGGTAGAGAGAATCGTCATATGCTTAAGCAATGGATCATCCATCTCAAAGTCTTCAGATTTGACTTATAAACAGTTAAAGAAGCTACAGAAGCATCAAGTTAAAGAACAGAACAGAACAGAACAGAATCAGAACAAGGTTCACCAGTATCATATACCTTGCGCAGCATTACAAACACCGATAACATCTCAAGAGATGTCAGTCGAGAAGAATGAAAGTTTAGGCATCATATATTTCTTCAGCAAATTAAATCTGTCCTGTAACAGTTGACATTTCCCTCGTTGAGTACATTTGTACGTACAAAAGAATAAATCTGCCAATACTCTAGAAAATAATGTTTTGCACAAAAAACAACTCCCAATATTCTCAAGCTTTGAGACTGAACATTAGCGAGAAAAAAGGTCATGATTAACTCATGGCAGCAGGAAAGATCTGGTCCAACTAACTGCAAGAATGTCGCTAGATAAACAGATGTATAGAAGAATGATGTATCTTTTGAAAAAAACCACTAATCAAGAGCAGCTTTGTTCTTCTTTGCAGTTGTAGGCTTTGGCAAGGCATCAAATAGTGGCGCAAGGACTTCTGGTTTCAAAGTCCACTTGCTAGTTGGCCATACAAAAGAGCTATTCGCCGAGTCCTGCAAATTTGATGTGCTAGATGATTTCCTGACTGAAATGAATCCATTAATGATGGAGGAGTCTCCGTCGGGAACAGCATTCAAGTGGCTCATGTCAGTATCAGTGCGGCTACCCAATTTTGGTCTCATTGCCACACTTTTTCCTTTCCTTCCTTGGAACCCACTGCTGTTGTCCTCCAACAACAAGTCAGGAGAGCACAATGATGGGATTGAATCATTCTTTTGACGCCTCCGGATAGATTTCTCAATCTCATTGTTCTCTGTAGCTTCTACAATAGCTTTACCACCAGTAGTTTCACCTACTTCCGTTGAAAATTCATTAACCAAACTTCTAGTCTTCCGATGCCTACTTGGAAGTGGGTCTGAAAGAGGAGGATTAGTCAGCACCAATCCATCATCCAAGCAGTTTGTCCTATATGCTGCCAGATCTCTGCCTTCAACAACTGGACTCTTCTTAGGTGGAGTGGTGAGGCCATAGTATGCCTGTAAGCTGCTCATTGCCGAGGAGACCTTAATTGGAGTTTTGTGCTTGATCGAATAGAATAAATCCAACACGTCATTACTAGGGTGACGAGGTGGTGTTTGTACTCTGGTTGTTGTTCTAGCATGTTAAGAAAACAAGGTAACAATTAATGTTAATCTCAAATTTGAACTTTATACATGCAACAAACACAATTATTTGGAAACAAGAGGAAAGGTTACAACCAAATCAATGTTTCACTAACAAAAACAGTACAACCACATCAAGGTTTAACTAGATACGTTTTCCATCCAACTAAATGCTAATATTATTAGTTATAAAATACCAATTAGGCAGGTGGTTACTAGTTTACTAGAAAGCTTTCACCTCAACGAGTGCACTTCTCATGCTCTCTTCAAGTATTTAGCCTAGTTCCTCTGTTTATAATACAGGTGACCCAGTAGTTTATAATGCACATTTTCCATTGACCTTCAAAAAACTATGCAGGTGATCAGTTTTATTAGTTGAGTCAGAATATTATCAAAGAATCCTAGATAATAACCCTTATTAACCAACATCCGACTATCTATGCACATCACCTTGACCTAAAAAACTTATATTCATGATTTCTTGCAGATCACACAATGTTCAACGATTGAATAGACTAAGCAAAAAGGGAAAATAAGTACTGCAAAAAAGGAAACTTCTGGTGCAATCATGGAACTGCAAAACTTTTGGTTCTCATGAAAATGTACACTTAATATGAGAACAGTACCCATTAGCAACTGAACCATTTGAGAGACAAGGTGCTGGGGGATGCCTTCCTGGCAGAGGAATCTGTAATGTCTTATGAGCAAACATCTCTATATCTGTCATCAACCCATTTAATCTCTTTATGTCTGATATCTAAATGGGAAAAACAGGTTATGTGAATTAGTAACTTAGTCAACAAAAATGTTACTAGCGTGCAATATCAAAGGAAAGAAACAAATGCTTATATAACTTCAAACATCGATCAATTTCAGTCAAGGCCTTACCAGATTAGGTCGTTTTAGATGAGTCCCTTTTCTATACATTATTTAAATGATAAAAAAAACAGCCCAGTGTAGAAAGCTCTTTTGATGCGGGTCTATTGTACATAATCTTACTTTGCATTGCAATGCAAGAGGTTATTTCCGAAACTTGAACCCGTGACCACACAGTCATACGACAGCGACTTTACCATTGCATTAAGGTTTCCCTTCTTTATATTATATAAATGATGCTAATAAAAAATGGGAAATATATAAAACTTATGACATCTCATGCCCAAATATGATGAAGTAAATCTTGGATCTAAAGCAAACCGTCAAAAGTCCAAACTTTTTCCTAACTAGCACACTGTGTTCAAAATCACACTAACCCTCAATAAAACCCTAAATCCAACAGCATGCACGAAAGAAGAGCTTAGCATATACGAAGCGTGAAGAAAGAAATACAAAATCCAGATGCCAATTACCTCGACGCCATACATTATGGCTATACCAGCAAGAGTATCCATTCTTGATACGCAATGCTCGATATAGTTAACTTTGGAAGACGAATCAGAAGAAGACGAGGCAAAAGACGACACGGATGAGGACGTGGCGATCGTATCAACCGCATCGACGACGACGAACGTGCCATTAGACAACAGTCGAGCGCTACCACGGGGAGGCCCAGCCTTCATCTCAGAAGTCCTAGATCACCGAGCGCAAGCAAGATCCAGTCGTCCCCTCCAAAAAAGGAGCTTTGCTCCTCTCCTAAGCGCTACAGAGTCTCGCTTCTCTCCTGATCATTCAAATCAACACAAAAGGAATCCCATAGCTCGTCTGCGAAATCGACTCAGAACAGAACTAAGATCCGGAATCTTGACGCCAGAAAACCCTAGATCAGCAGATCTGACGTCGCGGAACTCGACTTCCGCAGAGAATCTCGACGAAATACGACCGCCAGCGGTGGAATCGAAGGGTAGAAGGAGCGGAGGAGCGGAGGCGCCGAATCGCCTGGCCTGGTGAGAAGAGGACGGCGACGGGAGGAGGGGAAGAACAAGAAGTAAGAAGACGGTGTCGGCGAAACTCAGTGGCGAAGACGGTGCTTTGAAGTTGAACAGAAGAAGCGGAATCGCCCAAAACAAATAAACGTGATTTGTTGGACGTCATTATCGCGTTGCACACTGACAATTTAAATTATTTTTTAAAATTATTTTATTTGACATTCTCAACAAATAAAATTTAAAGACTAAAATGGCTATTTGAGGGCACTCGCATTGTAATCACACATATAGCTGTGAATTTAGATTATATCAGTCGGATTAGTCTGTCTTATCAGATAATTTAGACAAATTAAATTGAAATTTTATTAATTTATTTTAAAATAGATTCAGATAGATTAATCTGTCTAGGCCCATAACTCACTTTGGTTGACTCAGACGGAGATATTAGGATTGAAAAAATTTATTTATTTATTTTAAATTTTAAAATTAAAATAGAAAACTGAGGATTAGTGAGTTTATCTGTCTAAATCATAATTCAAATTTAAAATTTTCAACTTGACCAATTTAAACTGTAATCCAAACTTAAAATTTTTAATATTTTTAATATTTTTTATTTTTTAACAGATTCATAGGTTGGCTCGTCTAACCTGCAATCCACTTTGGATTGGATTGAAGATTTCCCAACCTACCAAGTTAGTGGATTAGTCCACCCCACCCCATCATACAACGGATTTTTAATGAGTCGGCTCGTCTCACCATGAGTTGACTCGTTTGACAGTTCTAATCACATTTAATAGTTCATTTTAAACAAATAAGTTGATTTTAAAACCAACTTACATGGGATAAATGTGCACAAAATTCAAGTTTAAAATTAAATTATGACATTATTAACATATGAAATTCTACGTGTGAATTCAGATTTTTGAACTCGTTAATGAATAAACACTATAAATAAATTATATTTATCAATAAAATTCTTATTAAATTTATAAAAATTTTTAAAAAAATCTTTAAAAAAATAAACCTAAAATATCATACCACCTAAATAAATTAAAAATTTATAATATTTAAATAAATTAAACTCAAGTAAAATTTGACCAATCATTTTAACAGATTAATTCATTTTAAATTCTGACTCGACTTAGCTTAATTTGCTTATCAATTAAGGAGAGCTCTCTAGCATAGGAAACCAAATTAATCATCTCAAATACCTGGCCTTACAGCAACACAAAACTATATCAGAGCTGCTTACAAGGTGAAAGTTACGAAAAGCTAGCAATAACCAAATTCAGTCTCATGGCAATCAAAACTGAGGCTAATGTTCTCTCATAGAAAAGGTAGTTGAATTTGTTTCTCCAGTTTAAAACCCAAGGAGTGAAAGGGAACCATCAGCCATAAACAGAAATGATTGTGAGAAAAATAACAGCAAATAGCACCAGATTAAACTGTAGTGAATGAAAGAACAGATTACTGATGATTGCAAAATGTTCTGCCCCATACATAAATAACCACAGGTCAACCAATCTAGGGGCAATGGTATATATAAATATATATTGCAATGAGAAGAATTAGAATAAGACTCAACTATTCAAGATCAATACAACTACCAATGCTCACAAACAAACTGAATACAGAGTTCAAAGCGCACAGTATGTACATGAATGCCATAAGAATGCAAGGCTAGTTTGCATAGAGATGGATGCCAAGTTCATCTTGGGAAGCAAAAAAAATAAAACCACCAGATGCAAGATTACGAATGGAATCTGCAAGAGAAGTTATGAAGACAGAAGGTGAATCAATTAGGATGCAAGCATACTAAGCTTGACAATATCAATTTCTTCTGACATTGTACGTTACCTATGTGGTCGTAGAAGGTGATTTTTGCGGGGGCAATGTACCAAAGATAATGTCCCATAGTGAAGAAGTTATTCCAAAGCCCTTGTTTTGAATCCTGAAGTGATGATTGAGATGATACCGCTGCAATGAAAAAGGAAAACATTTACCAACCAAATACGTGATTGAATTGGCAAAAAAAAGGTCAAGGGTTCCCTAGATACAAATGCTAGTATCCTAACCTTTAAGTGTTTACCAGGCTCTACGGTAGGTTGTCCATGATGCACGTAGTAGTGAGTGCAGTCATACATAACATAACCCAACAGCCCACCTCCGAACAAGGCAGGAGATAATGTTGGAATGGTGATTAATTTAGCAAGATTCCAGAACTAGAAAAAAAAATGAAAATAACTGTGAGTCTGCAATGTCACGGTGAAGCCTGGTTAGTCAATTCAATTTCCATGGTGAAAAGGAATTTTAAAAAAAAATCAAATAATGGATTCTAGGTAATTTAGATTAAGAAAATTAAATAACCACCATGACTTGTATTGAAAAAAAAACATACTTAATGCATACAACAATAACTAAGTAAAACTTACTGGTATACATAAAATAGCAGTAGCAGCAGGGGGAAATACTAGCCGCAGCCCATCCATTGGATGTTTGTGGTGGCAACCATGAAGAAGATAATGCATAGTGTTTCCCCTAAAGCACAGTTGCAATAGTTTCATTAATCTTGATTGAGTTACACATCTCTCTAATTGCTCTGAAAGTGGTCATTCTCACACAATGCTTATTTTACCTACCAATAGCTTTTAGTTTTGATGTGGAAAAGGAACCGATGCAAAGTGTACTCAATCAAGGTCCATAGAAATATTCCAGTCGCTACCACCAAAGCTAACTGAGGGAGTGTTATTCCCCTTTCTATAGACATGGATAAACACCAACAAACAACTGGCAGCCATATCGCTGGAACCGCCCACCATACTGTTCGTGTTAGGAACTGATTAAAGTAAAGCAGAGAATCAGAATATATCACCAAATTTTTCAATGCGCTAATACATATGGATGGTGTATTACCTCCAAAGTTTCATTTTGAAAAAAGCGTGGGCCTTCCTTGCAGACTATAGGTCGGTGAACCCATTCTTCATAAGATTCTCCTAGATGACCGACCTTACAATGTTTTGTAACAGCTTAATCAGTACTTACTAGGCTAACAGCAAAATATGAAGTACCAGAGTATAGATAAAGGCATAATTCTATAATGAGCCAAATCAGAAAATATTGCATCCTGATGCTATACTCATATGTGAAGAGAAAGAGGAGAATTTCCCAAAACTCAGGTTTTGTGGTATGCGACAATAAGACATAAGCCATCAATTTGCTAGTCGCGGACATTATCTACCCTAGCTACAACAAAAGGAAACAAAAAGAAGAGATGATTTAAAGAATTGCACCTGAAAAACAAGAGGCTTATTCAAATCAACTGTGAACTCCTGTGCAACCATTTTGGTCCTTTAGATTACACAAATACACTGCAATATAGAAACGGTAGCATAAGAATAATAAGGCATTCAGTTAGGTGATTATACCAAAACAACATACAAATATCTGGTAGAAAGAACAAGCAAGACGTAATCTAGCAGCATATTAAAAAAGTGAATGACATAACAAGACCAGACCGACAACTAATATCCAAATATACTAATTACTAAAGCTAAAACCTGTTCAAGCATCTTAGTAAACCAAGGCTTTGTGCTGAAATTCCAGTCGCAGATCCTCAAATCTAACTTGGTGAATATGATGCATCTAACACTCACAAGTAAGCAAATTTCTGCTTAGGAAACCAAACTAGATGGACACTCATCGCTGTTGTTGTTCTAGGCTTGGTATGTTCAACATTATATTCCCCCAACAACGCTTACGTGTGAGTCACACTCAATAGCAATTTCGATAGCAACAGCGCAACCGAGATTTTTCAAACCAAGTTTCTCATTTACGCAGCGAAAATTTTGAGACGACCATAAAAATGGAAAATACAGCCGCAAAGGGAGCGGAATCGCACTGACGAGGAACGTAAATGAAAACATTTTCAGAAAATCCAACCACATTATCAAAGCAAAGAAACAGATCTACTTGTGCAAGAGTAGATCGCAACCAAAAGCAAAGGAGACAAATCCATCGTCGAGATCAAGCGATAAAATTCGGCCTCACAAAGGATTTAAAAAAAAAAAAAATAGCAGCCATGGATCCGCACTACGTACCAAAACAATGAGAGGGAGGAACGTCGAAGCCCTAGAAATCGCCGGCCGAGCTCTCCTCTTCCTCCTGGCGTCGCCCAGCGAAGAAGGAGGGAATGAACGGGGACGACCAAGGGGACGAACGCCGAGCTATATGCCATTTTAGTCGCCATTTTTGGCGAGTCCGCGTCCGGAATGGCATCGACGCCGTCAGTTGGAACGGAATGTACGGACGCCGCTTGAACCGGTCCATTTGTTTCTCTACGGGACGCCGTCCGTCGCCGTCAACGCCGTCGTCACGGCGACGGATCTGATACGTTATGTCATTGAATGTCGCACATGCCAACGGTGTGACAGGCTGACACAGCGGCCCGGTTCAAAAACAACTAAAAAAATGATTTCGATAATCGAACAATTATTTTTAAAGTAATAAATAAAATTTTATTACTAATTTATTAATTTTATATGTACACGAATACTGTAATCCTCCAATAATATTAAAAAATCGAATCCTCTTTTATATTTTCCTTAAACAGATGGGAGGATACTCCCAAGTATTTGTATACATAAAAATACTAGTATAGTTTTTAATACAGACATTTAATTATTAGTTTTTCTTGCTATTTCCTCAACAATTTTAAATTTTAATATAATTTTTTATTTTAAAAAAAGGAGCAATTCACCTTAGCACCCGTAACTTTAATATGTAACAAAGATTTAAGTTTCTCCACCATTGAACTTAGTTTTTTTCCCAACCTACTGAAACCCCAAAAAAAAAATCACCGCTTAGAAAATTTGGACAAAAATTAAAAGGACACTCTAAATTATATAAACATGCCTTTTTTTAAAAAAAAATACCTTATCATATATTTTATTTCGAAAATATCTTTACTTAATAAATTTTTTTGTTACTTAGGTATCCAAACTTTCGGCTAGATTACTTTTGGAGGTGACCCAACTTGATTCCACAAATTGATCATCATGTAAATTCGATGTGGAAGTCTAGGAAGTAAAACCCCACATGGATAGACAATCTAACATGCTAGCGGTTCAAGTACCATAGACGTTACGATAATGCCCGGTGTGTCTCAAACCCTAGCCCCCCTCGAAGTATTATGCTGATGACCACTAGATACGACTAGTTGCTACAATGTGTGATAATTATTCTATAGTTACTAACAATATGTAATAGTTACTTAGTAATGGTTACATATTATAAAACTAATCGGGTAATTACTATAATTGTTTTCAAATAATTTTAATTAAAATTTAAATAATTTTGATAATTAATAAAAAACATTTTAATAATAAAAAAGTTTTAATATAATATTTAAAATTTAACTACAATGGTGTAATTGTTACAATTATTTTAAAATAATTTTGATAATGTTATCTATAATAATTTTAATTAAAATAAAATATTCAAAATTTTCGTATTATAACAACTACCTAACTACTATAATAATACTAAACAAAAAAATATAAGTATCATCTTGATGATTTACATCATTTGATGCCCTTTAAATTTTGCCTAAAAAATTCCCAAAGCCTCGACTTCAGGCAAATACGAAAGCAACACACACAATGGGATCTCCTTTGTAGAACATGAAACTAGAAAATTTTTTTAAAAAAATTGCAACAGTAACCTGATTAGAGTTATCTTTTTTATTCTTCTTTTCTTTCTATTTCCAGTGTTACAATAATCATTTCTTGTTCGAGATACAGAAAAGAACATGATCACAGAAGAATTGCGGACATAATAGTTAGAAAATCATACAGACACTATATACAGAAAACTGAGATCAGTGACGGACGATCCTTAAAAGAAGATCCACTGCCAATATACCTTCTCCACGATACCTCCACCGCTGCGAACTGCAACGCGAAGAGTGTCGGATGCAGGAGGAACGCCCCAAAGCAGCGGCACCACTACTGTCATTGTCAGCTTCTCTTGCAATCCTTCACTGCTAACTTTTTCTGCAGTGACAACCTGTGCGATCATAAATTCTTGTTGTCAAAAGTTCATCGAGAGATCATAAGGTGACTAAAATGCTTGGATATTTGATGTGCTGTCCATCTTCAGCTTAAATTCACAAGCAAAAGAAAAAAAAACTCGCAGATTACAGTTTACACGAGGATGATCAAAAGGATAAAGCCAAATGCATAACCACTATCCATCTTATTAGAATCACATAATTTCTTGATAACTATTTAAATATAATGCATAGGAAGCATCACTCAGAATATAAAAGGGAAGGGTGATGTAATTAGTCCGAAAGATCTTAATAAAGACTGCCATGCTTCTAAACCACAGATGAAAACATAACACAGTGACACTGACACAACAGAAGACTAATCATTCTGATGCTAACATTAACCAGAAAGGTTGGTTAAAAAAGAGCCAACATTAATTTCTACTTCCCTGGTGAGAATAATGGTTATCTTGATATGCATTTTCCTTCTTTTTTGTACAAAAGTCTAAAGAGCAACTTGGCAAATCTGAATTTCTGATATGGTTTGTTATTTGGTCATCAAGGTTAGCACACCAGTCAGGTTCATGTTTCTTCATCCATGGGAATATGAGTTCAGAGACCAAGTGGAAAGTAAGAGGAGTTTGTATAAGCATGGCAAGAGGTACAACTGTGCAAGGTGGTGCAGCAATTCGTTGCCGGAGACATTTGAATTTCAACCCCCCCCCCCCCCCCCCCCCCTCTCTTCTTCATTCTTTGCTGGCTTCCACAATCCTTCCATTATCACAAGCCCAACAGATATTTATTATTGAAATTACAAGGTCTGTCAACCACTTTCAGGATCAGATCAGTGTGTACTATAGTGTGGTGGCAAACGGTGATTACGCTCATCCCAAACGGCCCAATATCGCTGGCTCCACGTCTAGGTATAGGCAGGTAAATCAGGTACCGAGCAAACCCATAGGTGAGACTTGGGAGGGTATTTCGCGGTTGCTGCAATTCAACCCTTGCTATGTGGTGGCAATTCTACCACCTACAATGAGCTCGGCTACGTCCTGGGGGCAGATCAGTGTGTACTAGAAAGTATGATAAATATGACTAACATTTAAAAATAATTGTAAGAAATCAGATGATGAATACAATGAACTTTAAGCTCTACATGTCCATAGCATGCTTGTTTCTAAACTAGCATCACATGTCTGTAGCAAGTAATGCCCGTGTTGCAACCAAGATTATATCACCTAATTTTTATTTTTTTTCCCTTAAGTTATGGAAGTCTATTTTCCAAAGAAGGTTTCAGAATTTATAGTCCCCAATTCTAATGAATTTGGCACTAACCATCAATTATAAAGAGGAGACTCAAGATAACATGACAAAAATTTTGTAGCATACCTCACCACCATGCTCTACAACAGTATCTTCAACAACATCACTCAACATTTCAATGGAACGGCAAAAGCCCAAGATACACATCCTTCGCCTCCTATCAAGTCCCTGTTGGTATACACCATAACATATTAATCATATAACTAAATTTATACTACAGCAAAATGAGGTAGATATACACATTTGTCGCTGCAATATTAAAGAGTGCACCAAGGCATAATCCTTGATTGGGATCCATGTAATCACTCTCCTGAAAGCGCTGAACTTTTTGTGATAGCTGTGATTTTCCTTGCCTCTTCTGAACAACATGCACGATGTCATTATGCAGAAATTTGCTCAAAATGGCATAATAAGTAACAGAGCAGTACATTTATCTATGCCAAAAGAAATTTATGTGCATGCATACCATGCTCAAACAAAAAAAACAGTAAATGTAAAATTTTTAAGAACTCAACAACTTGAATACAGGTAGAACAATTAAGAAGATGTTCCTTTGTTCAAGCAAAAGAACCTAAAGAGACATCCTAGCCACGTAGATTTTTGTTAGACATACAAATAATTTTCGGTCACATCTAACTATTCATAGATTAAATAATCAAACTACAGGATAATTACGGATCTGAGTAACACACACAAACAAAAAAAAAGTCAAGAGACACACTCAGCAGGTAGATCTTATTTGGCAAATGTAATCAATTAGACAGTAAAAAAAAATTATTTGTAAGTTAGAACACAACAGGAAGGCATCCAAATATCACCATATCAATGTGCCACATGTGTAGACAAGTTTATTCATCAGAACAACAAACAAAAGTGGGAAAAAAAAGGTTCCATGATAAAAGATTGAGATCAATAATTGGTGTGTGTGTGTGTGTGTGTGTGTGAGAGAGAGAGAGAGAGAGGAGAAGAACAAAGAATTAGAATTCAGAATGAAAAGGGAACAGATTTTTTTTTTAAAAAAACAAATCAATGAATAAATGTTCAAGGTTCTTGCAAAATAACACATATATAAGACGTCAATACCTTAATAGGAGAAAATCTATGAGGAACCAATGACCCTCCTATTTGAATGAGCCCCTCAGATGTAAAAAGGGTGATTTTATCTTGTGGAACCCATTGAATAACTGGAAAAATTTAGGAACAGTCATGCACTCCAATCATATGAAAAAATGAGGCAAATATTTTGAACAAACAAAACAAGTACCAGTAAATATTTCAATCATAGAACATTATACAAACTAAACAGCAGTAGGAATCTTTTTCCAAGGAGAAAGTAGCAGCAAAATTCTGTAAGCTAGTAATGCATCCAATCCCAACTTTCTATCCAATTATCAAGTTTCATAAAAAGATGCATACTTTTGAATCTTCTTCTAGTTACTACTTCAAGAAAAAACAATATGAGCAATTGTACGCACCAATATACCCCCACGTATCCTCTTCTAGAAGAACATACCCCACTTATCATGGTTTTTTATTAGTACGGTTCTGATACATTTACACATTTCTGGAGGTTGACCACTACTTTGAATAAAACTAGAGTACTCTTAACCTTGTACCAATCTTCCATATATTAGTTACAATTCATGACGCAGCATACCTAGTTGGTCAAAAACTAAGTGATGACAATAAAATTGTTCCTGAATAGAAGATTTAGAATTCTTTAATAGGACGCAAAGAGTTTGATGGTTTGTGGTATGTGCTGTGAGAATCATTACAATCAGTTAGCTTCACGCAGATGTACGATCCTCATCAATTTCTAGGAGATAAGATTGCAATGGAAGCAAAAATAAAACAAAGTTCATAAAGTTGAATAAGAACAAGAAGAGCACTAATAACTGATAACGACATTCGGAACAACTTTTTGAAGAAGCCTAAATTACTTTTCCGTTCAAACAAAAAGATCTTAAATTGAATCTAAAAAAAAGGCATACATCAAGCAAGCACAAAGCTTTAAGTACGACAACATACTCTGCAAGGACTAAAATGCCCAGCCATGTTTGCAATTCAAAGAAACACAAAAACTAGCCAAACAAATCGATACAGTTATTGACGTGCCATCGGAAAGTTAAGTTTTAAAAAAATCGAAATCGAATACAGAAAGTCGACACCGGGACACATTACGATCCGGAAATCCTGACTAAATTGACACGGCAACCAAAATGAACAGCCATGAAGCAACAAAAATCGAAACCCTAGAATTCGGAGATTGCAGGGATTGCGAGTCATACTCGGCCCCTCGGAGAAGGCGGAGGATTCCCAGGGGTAAGGACCATAGGGATCGTCCCCGAAGCAGCCGGCCTCGTCATCGGACTCCTTGGCGCGGGGGCGGACCGATCGTCGACCGCGAAGACACAAGCGCCTGGGCGGAGGAGAGGCGAGGGAGGAAGACGGGGAGGAATAAGAGGAGGGGAATGCGAGTCGTCTCGGCGGACTGGTAGGACGGGAAGGGGAGAGCGCGGCGCGGAAGGAGGGGGAGAAGCGCAGCACAGAGGAGGAATCCGCCATGAGAGAGAGAGGGAGAAGGGAGGTGGGAAGGGAAAAGAGGTTTCCGTGGTTGTGATAAAAACCGTGGCATCTAATTTTCCATCCTCGCCGCCCTCGCCAACGAGAAAGGCGAGGCGGGGAAGCGCGGAGGAATGGCCCACCCCTTCGTCGTGACTCGGCCGAGTCGTGGGACGCATCAGGCGCGGTGGCACATGTAGATTCTACTTCTCTCGAGACCTTGAAATATATATATATATATATATATATAATTTAAAAAAAATACCCCCACGTTTTTTTCTAAGTACCTCTCAAAATGACATTAAAAAAATAAAAAAAATTACTTAAATCACTTTAAAAGTAGAAGAAAAATACTTTTAAATGATTAAAAAATATTATCATCTGACTAGTTGGAGGGAAAAAACACAGATGAAAACTTGAAAACATTATTTATTAAAATAAAAACATTAATACAAAATAAATTTAGGAAAGCCAAATTTTCACCTACATAAAAAAAATAGAATTACATTTTAACATTAATAAAATTTTTAAAAGGCATTTTGAAAGAAAAAAAAACTACAAACATTTTTAAAAAGTGCTATCTCAAACTCATAAAGTCAAAACATATAACCTCATAACAATCAGGAAGACCAGATACTATAATTGGCAATACTGACTTCAGAATTGGAGCTTCAAAACATGGTTCGTTCATAAATATGGAACTGGCACGACAATGAACAGAAGTTGTCAAACGTAATCCCTGTTATTCGATGTTTATGATCTTAGCTTTCACTGATCAAATACAGAAAAAGCTTCTTATTGGTACAGGTAATGCAACAAATAAACATTCAATTTTTCAGCTAAAATTAGTTTGTCCTTGTTACTGTATGATAGGATCATTATGTCGAATCTCGTTCATAGACATCCAGTGCTATTGCCGTTCCGAAAAAATCGGGTTCATCAAGCTGCCAAACGATAGGAGCAATTTCAGAGTTCACTTCAGAAAGAAAAATGGAAGAGATGGTTCTCTTACCTGTGTGTTTTCCATCGCGAAACTGTGCATTTTTTGATGATTTGAATGTTTCCAAAAATTCCTTGCCCTTTCGCAACTCTAGCTTTTGTCTGGCTCTGTCCCACTTGTGCTCGGCGGCCAGAATCTCTATTACACGGGGCAATGCCCGACCTGCTGCATCAGTGTCAAGAAAAGCAAGTCTAGACCTTCGAGCGATGAAGTCGACAGCTGATTCGCAATACTCGTTCCGCGCACAATATGCAACCTCAGCTTCTAGGAAGGGGTATCCATGGGCTAGTCGTTTCCCCAAATTCTCATTCTGTCAAAAGAACACATAGTGAGAAAGCATATGAAGCACTTGGACCAAGTAGATAGCATACTAAAACAATGACCATAAACATCACTGAGGTTTCCTTTCCGGTAAGTGATGTTTCCTTTCCCATCTTATCGGTGTTACTTAGACTCAAGTAAAAGCATCTACAATGAATGTGAATCTGAACTGCACAACTATTTCTACGAATTTTAATAAGAATTCAAGTGCCCACTCCGAATTTTGCCCAATGGGTTGGAAGAGGCAGATGAAGAGTTCAAGTACTATAGCATCTATCAAATCTCTATTAAAATTGCTAGCAAAGCAGCAATTCCACATGCTCAGCCAAGATATTCTTCACTGATGTCGTAGCACAGGCAATAACGTACAAAAAACAAAAAACCAAATGCAAACCTTTTCGATTGACATGATACCGCTAAACATATTTGCGGGTTCTGTGAGTAAATTTAACAAAATGTTGATATCTGCAACCTCATAAGTTGAGAAGGGGATATTATAAAACATAGTCTCTTTATCCTTACTATCCTTGGAAAAATACATTCTTAGAAAGCTCTAAATGCAGGATGATGTTTTCAAATGCTAGTGTGCTTGAATCTTCCAGAGCTAAAGAATCCAAGGAAAGGTTATCAAGCATCATCTTGTTTTTTTTTTTAACGTTATCTGTACTCGAATTTAATGTAGAGAAAAGAATAAGTAACTGCAGCAGAGTTATTTTATATCTCATAAGGAATTTAGGATGAACAGGTGCATCAATATTCATAAGCTAAAATAGCTTGAAACTCCCAGCATCTATGTGATGCCATCAAAAACCAAAATGGAAACTGGAAATCACTTAGTTTGTGAAATTCACTTTCTATTGTGACAAAAAAAAATGACTATGCTTGAGTCTGACCTGAGCAATAGTAGCTACTCGTTCAGCAAGAGTACCATATGCGTGGGATAAATGCTTGGAAACAGCACTATCCATCACCCCAGGAATAATTTTGCCACTGTGTGTTTTTTTCATTCGTACGTACTGTTGAGCAAGTATAGTGAATGACACTGGATCCCATCCATCTCCACCGGCAACATGGAGGTGATCGGTCACACAACCATTGGAAGGTTTCAACTTGCCTGACTCTATTGCTGCATTAACTGCATCTTCAGCCATGCTGATGATAACAAAAAAATTTATCAAGTATAAAGAAATTGTAAACAAATCTATCACAAACATTCTACGGAAAGTCCAGAATGCAGTGCAAACAACTAAAACATATAACTGTTGGTATAAACTCAACTTCATCAATTGTGCATTAGTTATTGAATTACACAATGATATGCCAATGTACAAACAATCTTTTCTATAGTTTGTCTCTTAAAGGCATCTTCCATTAATCCTAACCCATAAGTACGTTTTTTTTTGGCTATTTTCAGTGAGTATTAGACTATGATTACTTGGAAGTAAGGAATCCAATCACGAGGGAATCAGATGCACCTTCCTTCTAGTCAATTTTGCTTCCCAGTGGAAATGACAACAGAAAGAGTCACCCAATTAGCAAAAAGACCATGACTTCATGTCCACAACCAAACGTGGTAATCATCGTTGGTGATATCAGATGTGAACTTCCGGGCATTGGTCCACGACCACAAAGTGACAAGCATCAGCGCTGCCTTTTCATATTGAGGGAATCGAGGGTGATAAGGGATCCTTAGGCTAGAAGTGGCAACATATAGGTAGAAGATGATGTTGGCAATAGATGTCTGATGAGGTGTTTGCTAAAGCTTATAATATGTGGTCTTGTGGTTTTCAAGAAGGGATAAAAGAAGATGGATTTGGCATGGAAGATGGAACAGGATAGTCCCTTCTTTTACTTCACATCACCAAGTAATCAACCTTATCTCCCTCCCCATTCTCCCCCATCTCTCCTTTCCTTCCCCTCTTTTACCTCTCCCTTCTCTAATCCATAAGTAATAACAGCCTTGAGGATTATGGAGAACAGACAATGGAACCTCATGAATGTATTATGATAATGCAACCGATGTTTACTAGTTCTGTATGTGCTGGAAGGTAAATTGGTTACAACTGAATAAAATATGATTACTGTAAATAGTGTCAATGGAATAACAGTTATTATTAGAGTTGCTATCACCAACTGAGGAGAATCTAGGTTAGTAAAGTGAAGGATGATATAGTTTTGCTAGAATTAAATGACAGGATAAGACTCATCGGGCAGGCCGCAAATAGTTGACACTCACTGCTTGCTGATGTTGTAGATCAACTAAAGCTGTATATCATGGAATCAAATGGCTATATTTCTAAAACTGATTATGGTATGATGCAAAACAAACCAATGTCAGCAAATATTAAGTATTTCAGATGCTCATTCCAATTCAGGCGATTGAGTAATTGAAGACTAGTATGGTCGCACATCTTAAAATATTTTTCCAAATAAAATCAAAATCAATGAAATTACAAAAGACTATTGTCCATTGATCACAACAAAGCATGACATCTAAAAATTACATTGAGGAAAATTTATCATTGATTTACTGGGATTTGGTAAGAAAGGTTAGCTTCAATATGTAGTCAACTTTCTGCAGTGCAATTAACTTTTCCAGTTAAAATCAGGTAAAATAACATTCAGACGAAATTACAGAAGTTCTTTTTGTCTGTTGCTTGCTTAGTGTGACATTATAGAAGTGAGATCGAGAGAAATTTATTCAGAGATTTACTTGCAATGAAGGTTACCTTCGGTATGTAGTCCACTTTCCACCTGTTATAGTTATAAAACCAGGATGATCCTCAAAGATGACATGATCTCTGGATATACTCTCAGTGTTTTTTGCTGATGGATCAATGGCCAATGGTCGGATACCACTCCATGCAGAAAGCACATCTGAACGTCTAACCTGATGTTTTAACCAAATTATGAATCAAAATCTGTAACTTTTCAAATGGTTCTATATACATTTGCTGATTTAATGGAATGACCACAATGAATAGTTATGTATAATACATATATAACACTTCGTCTTCTAAATTTGTCTCTCCATCAACCAGAGCTTCAGCATATTATGAATCAAATTTAATGATGTTATCAACGCATCTAGGTTGAATAAGCTAACTAACATTCTTGCTAAAGATAGTTCAACCATCTTCTACTTTTCCTTAGTTTACGAATTCCATACATCCCTCTTCTTCCTCTTCCCCACATTGTAATTTATTTCTATGGTAAGTTTTCTCAAAATGGAACAACTTAGTAATAAATGTAGACACTGAGTTTCAAATTAAAAATTCCCAAAAGTTATCAATCATTAAATGACCGCAAGTTCTATTCCAGGAAAAAAAATTGAGTATCAAAAGGAATCTATTGTTCGTTTTGCCTATGCCTTTTTGTGTTACCAAGCAATGGAAGAATCCTTAATGCATTCAGTAGAAAATCAATCTTCTCAATTTTGATTTTTACTCCCATTCAATCATGACCCTATATTCCCATTCAATCCTAAATTGTTTAAATAATGAAGCAATTTAGAAAAAGGATGCATCTTATTTTTCTAGAAGGCTAACATAACTAAAGATGATTGCTTTCCTAAATAATTTGTAAAGAATTAGTTCTTATGATACTTTTCCAGAATTTTTATTAGGATGAAACAATGAATAAAAATAACAAACATCAGCATTTTTTATTCTTGAATAGTTCAAGGATTCATATTTCTAATAACTGCCACCTCAGGAAATTATCACAAAGAGGATATTGACATTGCATTGATAATATATCCTACAAATACCAAGTATTTTCCGGACTAATTAGAGGGGTGAAACAAATTATATGAGGTGATTACATGGGAAAACTAAAAATAATTGACAATGAAAGTGCCTTGGTGATTGATATTTCTTCTCAGTTGTCTTAGAGGAAATATTTAATGCTACTATTAACTGAATGTAATAGCTATATCCAAATGAAGTGATACTTGGTTTATTATGACACCAAAAGTATTAAAACTATAACTAACAATGAACTTACAGGCAGAAAAATATGCAAGCAAAACCTAATTAAACTGAAGATTATAGATACGAAGTAAGCATTGTGCAAACCTGGACATTAAGATAGTCAGAAATGGCATCCAATATAAATTGTATTTCATCTTCATGTGGCTCTGGGAGCATTGTAATGGCAGTGCTAGAATCTGTAGTGCCAGCAAGTGTCTTTCCCAACCAAGGCAACATAAAAACAACCCGTCCATCTTTTGTTTTGGGAACAATTAGTCCCATGCCCTCAGGAGAATAATAATCAGGAAGTATTATGTGGACACCACTACTTGGACATATCATTGCTGGTGCATCTTTATTGGCCATTTTTCTTATGCTGTCACAAAAGGGTCCAGCCGCATTTACAATAACTTTTGCAAATGTATCAAACTCTTTACCTGATGAATGTTCATATTTGTTAAGGAGCATAACAGGTAAAAAGAAGACAGTTTCCTTAGTGTTGGTCAAGAATTCATATCTCATTCAAGCATAAACTTTGCAATTGTCAAGAACTACTTCAAAATTATGTAAGTCTATGTTAAGAAGCATTGCCATGACAAAAGCATTGTAGAGTTGATGCAATATATGTTGAGAAGTCCATTATTTGTTATTTTCTCAGCCAATTCAGTATGCAATTACGTAAAAGAGCTAATCCAGTGATTTAGCATACATGGTCATAATTCTGTCAATAGGAATAGCTCTTGGCTGAGGGATCAGGATGTTTGCTTTAATAGAGCTTCTTAAAATGACATGATGGCTACTACTGGAGCAGCTATGCAAACTTAGCTAAAAATGACAGTTACATAGCTCTGCTGCATCTATAATCATCTGTACAACAAGATTCAGAAGCATATTTCATCTACAACTACAATACCAATTAACACACAAAAGCTAGTTTGATGGTTCAATTTTGTGATCATTTTCCTGATTCCATATTTAAAGTTAAATGTGGAAATCATTTTTAAAAAGAAAAATAAAAGAGCAAAATGAACTTGCTTAGATGTACCTGACAATTGATTGCGAATTCGTGCACCAACTACTCGCTCACCGACTTCATCCTTAATCAAGGACACTACTTCTGCATGGTTAAGAACAGCAGCACCGACTAATGCAGCAGTACAAGCTAGTCCTACATTCAGCCGTGAATCATTCATTTGCCCATCATAATATACAACAGTTCCTTTCAAGCTTCCCTTGTGACCTTTCTTGGCCAGTGTTGGAAAAAGTTCAGCCGATTCATTTGCAGAATAATATCGCGAGAGGTGTAGCATCCTTCGGCCAGCAACAAGATCATATAATTTTAGTCCAATCCAATAATATACAGTCTCAAACCACTCAAAACAAGGTGTCATGCAGGGCAATGCTTGGCATAAATGTGGGGCGTTATCAATGACTTGCTTACGCTCCCTTAGTGCATGGAAAACCAGTTTCAACTGCCCATAGTCAAGATTGAACACAGCTTTTTCCAAATATCGTACACCTGAGAAGTAATTCTCAACAAGTAAGACTGAAAGCCACTGATTTAGATGCACCATAAAAATGTATGCACAGGAGCACACTTTCATTTGCAACCAAAGATTAATTTAATTGAAAATTGCCATAGGAATCTTGGATGTTAGCATATAGTATCTAAGAAGCTTTTGGTGCATGTGGATGAATTGTTCATTGAAATAAAGAAAAAAAGTAACAAAAAGGGGGAAACTGCTAAACGAAATTGAGAACTACTAACCTCCGTGTACTAATTTAGTGGACCTCGAAGACGACCCCGACGAGAAATCCTCCCTCTCGACGAGACCCACACGAAGCCCCCGGGTGGCGGCATCCAGCGCGACGCCGCAGCCGGTAGCCCCACCGCCGATCACGAGGACATCGAGCGGGTTAATGGGGCTGGACCCGATCAGGGCCGACTCCTGGACCTCCCTCGCAGGTACTACAGCGAAGGGATCGGCGATCTTTCGTCGGGCGGATTCGATCCCGGAGGGGCCGCGTTCGGAGGCGGAGACCGTCGGTGGCTGGACGAGCGCAACGGCCGCCCAGGATGCGCCCGAGGCAGCGAGGACTGCTCCGAGTCCCTTCAAGCGAGAAGCGGCCGCCATGGTTAGGAGGCAGAGAGAAGGATCGGAGGCGGAGAGTCTGAAGTTCTTGGGCGCGACGGAGGCAGTCGTCGGAGGGCTGCTTTATCGGGAATAAATCATCGCTACCGGCACAAGCCGAGCGAACCAGATCCGGATAGCGGATCCGCATGCGGAATATTTATCAAAAGAGTTTATTACCATGTTAAAGTAAATTAACATTACTATACTTAAATATTATTATATTAAAATACGTTTCCATATATAGTAATTGTAATTCAAACTATTCACGCTCGTACACGTCTGCAGCAAAGATCTAAAAATAATAAATAATCGATTCGAAAAATTAAATATCTAAATTATCAAATAAATAAATAATTTTTAAACCCCGAATTCCATACATGGGATATTTCTTTCCAAATTTACCTTATGATCAAAAATCATTGTTCACGCTCGTCGGCGTCTTCGATCTTGTCTTTGATGGCCGGCACAAAAGTGGAGAGGCGAACAAGGGCAGCGCCTCCACCAGGAACAATGCCAGCAAATGCGGCATTCTTGGCGTCGTCTATTCTCAGCTTGCGATCTTCGAGTTCTGTTTCAGTGGCAGCACCGACCTTTACAACGGCTACGCCACCAGAGAGTTTAGCAATCCTCTCTGCTAGCTTCTCAGAATCATAAATAGAGTCCGTCTCTGCGAGTTCTTTCTTTAATTGGGCAATCCTAGCCTGGATCTCATCCTTGGATGCAGCCTCAGCGATCAGGGTAGTCGAGTTCTGGGAGATTGTGATCTTCCTTGCTGTACCAAGTTGTTCGACTGAAACATTCTCCATCAACAAACCAAGATCTTTTGCTTGGAACTCAGAAACATGAAAATGTTAATCAATGGTCTGATAGAAGGAAGATATTTTCATTGGCAAAAGAAGCCACTTCAAGGCATAGTTGTTTGTAAATTTAACAAGCAGCAGAAATCACTAGTCCTGATATGCTTGATATCGAGCTTCAAGATTTATCTTCTCATAGATAATAGTAAAACCGACCATGTAGAGTCGCTGAAGATACCAGATTCCATCTTTTACAAAAAAAAAAAAGAAAAAAATAATTCAAAATTTTAAAAGTAAAACAATTTTTGCTTTTCAGATTGTGAAATCAACAAACATAAGAACATCTAGACCAATAAACAGTGCAATAAATAATGAAAGATACCAGAAATTAATCAATTTGGTCAGATATGAAAGACTAAATGCCTTGGTAATTCAGTCACAAAGATTTTAGTTCCTAACTTTTCATAAGCACCCACACTCTAGTTAAGCTCAGAATGTCATTCATAAGATGGAGGACAGTTCCATAATCGAAGATGTGTTAATTGAACTTGTGTAACCTTAATTAATTGCTTATAATTGCAATAACTTAAATGTATAAGAAACTTATAGATAGAGATTTGAACAAGAAAATTAAGAATACCTGTAACAATGGCAATATCTTGAAGAAGAGCCTTTCTTCTTTCGCCAAATCCAGGAGCTTTGATTGCAGCAACATTCAGAATACCTCGAAGCTTATTCACAACCAGAGTTGCTAAAGCCTCACCAGTCACATCCTCTGCGATAATGAGAAGCGGAGCTCTCAATTGAGTGGTCTTTTCCAACAAAGGTATGATTTCCTTTATTGTTGAAATCTTTTGATCAGTCACAAGAACTTTGGCATTCTCAAATTCAACATGCAGTTTTTCAGGATTTGTAACAAACTGCGGAGAGATGTAGCCTCGATCAATCTACCCGACCCAAAAGGCACTGAAGTCTTAAGAAATTGCTCAAAATTGTAGGCTAAAACAATTAAGCAACTAAATCAAAAGCAAATTCACAAGTCTTACCTCCATCCCTTCTTCAACTTCAACAGTAGTTTCAAATGAGGATGAGGACTCAATAGATAGCACACCATCAGGACCAACTTTATCAATAGCATCAGCAATCATAGTTCCTATGAATTCATCATTCCCAGCAGAAATCGATGCAACAGCTGCAGCAGATACAAATATTCATCAGATATTTGCCTTCTTAAAAGAATTCAAAGCTACAGGATAAAAACTTTCAAAAACTCAAGGTAATATATGTCTAGAAAAGAGCTAAGAACATTTAGAAACGCAGGATAACAAAATCGCAAGTAACAGTGTGCATCCAACACATTCTACCTTTGATATCAGCACGTCCCTTGACAGGTCGCGATTTCTTCTCAAGCTCTTCAACCAGACCATTAACAGTCTTATCAATTCCCTTCTCGATGGACACAGGATTTGCACCAGAAGTAACACTTAATAAACCTAACTTGATGATTTCTCGTGCAAGAACCAATGCAGTTGTTGTGCCATCGCCAGCTGAGTCGTTTGTCTTACTAGCAACCTTCATTTCAAAATAACAGAACATAGTGTATCACTCATCCTACTACAAACTAGACTACTGAAGGAAGCTAATTTAGGCTCTAGGATCTTAGTTCATGAAAGACACTACATACCTCTAGTTACACCATCATTGACAACTTTTGGAGCTCCATACTCATCTAACACGACGTTTCTCCCTGCAGTTCATATGAAACAAGGATTTCAAGCACATAATGAATTGTACAATATACTAAAAGGCTCGCGCCGGTAAGAGTAACATCAGCAAGAATTGTTGAAGAGCACGCATAACAGTTCTGACAGATGTTTTGTATCCAATAATCAAACCCAACTCTAAGATGCAAAACTCCTAAAAAAACACAGAATACACAAAGACAAATAGCAAAGAATTGAAACCGAAAGAACAAGTCAGTCACAGAAGCAATACCTCTAGGACCAAGGGTTACACCGACGGCATTAGCAAGCTTCTCGACGCCGGCCTGAAGAGCCGACCTGGAACTCTGATCAAAGGCGATGCTCTTCCCCATGGCTCGCACGACGAGCTTCCGGCGCGCATCGGGCCTCTGCCTCTGGCCCACTCTCCCCCTCAGGCACTCCTGGCGCGGGGAGGAGCGTAGGATGGACAGCGTTGACGGAGGCCATCGGAGAAATGTCAGGGAGGGCAGCGGGTTTACGAAACGGAGGGTTTCGGTAGGACGACGGAAGATAGGCGGAGATTCCAGAAGCTTCGGGAGAGCAAAGACATTTGGCCCATCTAAGAGCCCAAACATTATAACCTTCCAAAATCATCCTCAATTGGAATTCAAACTTCAGTTATTTTAATTTACATTTTTAGTAATTTAAATTGTTAAATTTTTTGAATCAACTAACTAGAAATAATATGGAAGTTTTTTATCAATCATCACAGTAAATCTGAAAAATACTTATGTTGAAATCATTAGCAGTCGACTCCATAATCAATTTATTATAAAGTATCATGCTCTATCTCGATATTAAAATCATGAACCGTAACACAATCGCTCCGCTAAATAGTATCCTCAAATAATCATATTTCGTACTATTTTTTATAATTTTCTTTGTCAGATAAAGAATTTATACGAATAAAAATATTCCAATCGATTCTACAGTTGAATAAAAATATGCTTACTTCACCATGTGCAATCGTGTTTATCTAATGTATCTGATGTTAAATTTGTTTTCAATTTTTTTTTTAATTTAGATGTGAGGGTATAGTATTTAGATAATATGATTTAAAATTTAAAATATAATATTTAAATTAAAAAAATTAGATACACACGTGTATCAAGATAAAATGAACAGCACGTCATTCCTCGTGCTTAAAAAGAGTTAATACTTAAATTCAAGGAGAAGAACGTTCGATCTTGCTTTTGATGGGAACAGGCTGTTGCCGGTGCCGTTTAGAAATCGATATCACCAGCGATGAGACTATAAAATTCCTATCAAGTTTTTTTAAAATGTCCTTTTATTATTTTTTTTATTAGTGAATGTCAAACGGGCAATTCATAATCGGACAGACTAACCTATCAAAAATCCATAAGATTGGCTGACTTACCAACTTATTAGGTTAGGAAATTTTCAATCCAACCTAATTCAAAATAGGTTATTGATTAGAGGTTAATTTATGAATCTATAAAAAAAATAAAAAATATTGAGAAAACTTTTAAATTTGGATTATAATTTAAACGAGTCAAATTAAAAATTTTAAATTTGAATTACGATTTAAATGGATCAAGACCACTAGTATATTCAATTTCTACTTTAATTTTAAATTTAAAAATTAATAAATAAATTTTTTCAATTCGCAGATCTATCCAAATATATCACAGACTGATCCACAAGGATTATGAACCTAGCAGGGTCAGTCCACTTGAATCTACTTTTAAATGGGTTGAAAAAATTTTAATCTGATCCGCTTAAATGGTTCAATAAGATAGACCAAGCACAATCCGATGAATCTAATTCAAATTCACGACTATAAATTTATAACTATATATATATTATATGAATTTTATATTTTTTTTTATAAAGGTGATATATATTAATATTTAAATTAATACGGATATCTTTAATGCTACAGTGGAAGTTGAATTGTTTGAAAATTGAATTATAATGAATCATCATTCTGAATGGTGTGAAATTGTGTGTTGAGAGACTCTCTTTAACACAAATTTGTTTAGATTGTATTAAACTCATATGACTAGTATGTGAGCATAATTTACACGCGTCAAATGTCAGATCGGTCAAGAAAAAACAAATATTTAAGTGGATTAATTTATATTTTTACACCCGAATCTATTTTTACTACTTGCTTAAGTACATAATCGACGTATTAACAGTTGAATCTGAAACGGTCGACATTAACAGTGGATTTGTAATCACTAAATAATGGACCATTGACGGTTAACATTTCAAGTCAAACGAGTAAAGACAATAAATGATAAGTAGTAAACAGGAATTTCATCCACCTCATCCTCTCATTCTGCTCTTCTTTAATTTGTCAAGTGACCCCGCTCATTAACTCTTACATATATTCAGGTATAGGGGTGTAATCGAACCGAGCCAAGCCAAACAGTAAGAGGCTTGAGCTCGGCTCGTTTGATTTTTCTCTAGGCTCGAACTCGGCTCGAGTTCGATTCGAGCTTTAATGCTTAAGCTCAAGCTCGGCTCGTAACAAAATTAAATAGTTCGCGAACGGCTCGGGCTCGATTCGAAAATAGCTCGTTTAAAAATTAAACGAACTTAGTTCGAGCTCGGCTCGTTAACATATTATTTTGAGATCGATAAACAAGCTCGAGTTCGAGCTCGTTAAGCACATAATCGAGCTCGAATTCGAGCTCGTTAAGCACGTAATCGAGCTCGAGTTCGAGCTCGTGAAAACCCCTATAATACATGAAAATCAACTACATACAAAACATGAAAATCACTTGTAAAAATAAATACATAACATATAAAATCAAAATCAAAGTCATAAGCATCAAATTAACAAAACATTAAACAACTTAAAATGTTAGCACATGCCACATAAATATCCTTCACACTTAATAGTTCTTAACCATACATAACATGAAAATTACAAGCAAAGAAACATAAAACCATCATAAATCATTCATCACAACAAACAGTAAAATTCACAAATTCAGATCCAAACATAAAGGAATCAAGTTCATGCCAAATCTGGACGATACCAAACAATTTAACTTGTACATTCAAGTAAGTTCATCCAATGCCCTACAATTTATTTCTTCAAACTAGTAAACCTGCAAAATACAAGTTATTGTTATGCATCTAACAAACTTACAATAAAATCATAAGATAAAATGATGACTTTGTCAATACCTCTTGATGGATGATAATGAAAGCAGCATCTAAGTCAATTGAATTTCTTTAATCTCTGATTTTTCCTTTACATACATAGTACCAAAAAATTAGACATTTAAACATGAACAAAATAATATATAAACCATATGGTAGCAAGTAAATAATAATTTATAAATTATTTCGACATTAATGATTTAGCCATACCAGAGAAGATTCATAAGTATAATCACATAGAACCAACAACGTAACTAACCATTTTACTAGATGCCTACAATTTTACTGATTTCTGCATTTTACAAGGCAAAAAGCTAGCTTAACAAGATTGCCTACAAATTTACTAGATAATTTTGACATCAATAAATATACAACAAAACAGATTGATGAACTGTACTTTCATGTGGCTAAAGTGACGGTACAACATCAAATCATATATCAAAAGACCAGATGGTGATGGAATAAGATCTTGAGGCAAGCTTAAAGTGAAAAATAGCTGCAAAAGTTTAGATATCAAGGAAATTGATGAGTTACTTCATTAAATTCTTCAAGAAATGAACAAACAACACTAACCTTCTTCCAATCCTCCTCACTTGGCAAAAAAGTATAAGTTGTATCCCTTGCTGCATATCTAGGAAAAACATCTTTGAACTCTAAAGCAGCTGATAACATGCAAAATGTTGCATTCCATCTTGTGCAACAATCCAAAACAAGCTTCTTTGAAGATAATTTCAATTGCTTTGAAATTTCACTAAATATAGTAACACGAGTCTCTGAGGCAGTTATGTGTTTCACACTTTCACGTACATTGAAAATAATATCTTGGATCTCAGATAACCCATCTTGCACTAACAGATTTAAGATGTGTGCACAGCATCTTACATGAAATAATTTGCCACCAAGAGAAAGATTATTTTTATAGGAGAGATTATCCTTCAACATCCTCACAGCTACATCATTATAGCTAGCATTATCAACTGTAACTGACCATACCTTATTTTCAATTCCCCATTCAACCAAGCACTTATTTAACACATCACAAATGGAAACACCATTATGAGGTGGAGGAACATCTAAAAAATTCAGATTCCGCTTCTGCAAATTCCAACTAGAGTCCACATAGTGACAAGTGACAACCATATATGAAATCTTCTGATCTGACTTCCATAAATCAGTAGTCACACTAACTCTATTCACATCTTTTAATGATGTCATTACTTTTTTCTTCTCAATTTCATAAGAAGCTGTGCAATCTTTTTTCACAGTAGCACGACTAATTTTCTGATAATGTGGAGTCGTTGTCCTCATCAATAAATTGAATATTTCATATTCTGAGAAAAGGAATGGCAACTCATGAACAATGATCATGTGAGAAAGAATCTCCCTTATCTTCCCATGATCATATTTAAAATTCTGGACAGCATTGACAGTTTCTAATTCAACAATAGTTGTAGAGACAGTAAGATTATTTTGACCTTTTTCACTAATCTGCTTCCTCATACAACCCTTGAGGTGTCTCAAAAAATGGGATGTAACACCAGACTTGTTTATTGTGAGCCGATGTTTACAATGAATACATTCAGCCTTTATTGCCCCATTCGGAAGAGTAACTTCTTTAAAGTCATCCCACACTTTGGATGTCCGTTTTCTTTTCTTTAGAGCTTATGGACTTTCATCCTCTTCTTCAATTGTCTCAGGTTGTTGC